>NC_140592.1:1006944846-1008144846 GCF_964204655.1 Triturus cristatus
GACCTACCTGCATACCGTCACGCCGACACTGCCAAGAGTCACGGGGGACCAGCATCAAGTTCTGCCAAGAGCCACCAGCACACATCAGCGTCGCCGCCCCGGGACTATATTTCCCGGCTGCCCCAGCGGCGGCGCGGGACACGGACGCAGCGTAAGCGCCAGGAGGAGCGTTTAAGAGACCCTGAGGCCCGCCTCGCGGGACGCGCCAGACGAAGCCCGGACAAAGGGCGGGCCCTCTGTGGCCCTCCGAGGACCTACGAGACTGGACTGGACCCGTCCCCCTGGTTAAACTGTGATTCAAAAGAACCCAGCGTATAGTAAGTTGCTATTACACTCTATCGCTACGACATCCACTTGTCAAGTTTATAACATGTCCTCGATTGTGCTGAGTCCGATAATAACGGTGGCTGATAGAGTGGGGACCTCATTGAACGGCACCCTGGATAATTATATTACTAGAACACCATCCGGAGGCTTAACAGAACTTTCACTCGCAGAGCGCCGAGCTGAGCGTCGACGCTCTATTGAAAATATTAAGAATAGGGCACTCTCTGAGCCTAACCCCGCAGCCATTCCTAATAATGAGTCAGCCCCAGACCTTGCTAATGATACCTTATTCACAGATGGTGTACCTCTTTTGCTGAGAGATTGTGAAGTGCCCAGCACTTGTTCTACTGGAATAGACATTCCAAACTCACTACATAATCCTTTTTGTATTCCTAGTACATCAGGAGTTCTGATTGCTGTGACACCCACTCCTCCTAAGACAGTACGACAAAGGTCTAAGAAACCTGTACAAACTACAAAGTATGGTCCACCACATACCAAGAAGAGACGCAATAGGATGGAACCTTCCAAGCAGAAGCTGAGCTTTACTGACTTTGGGAAGAAGGCCATCCCCTCTAGTACTAATGTTATAACTGCTGTCGTTCCCACGGATGTGACTGGAATGGATAATGCTCCTACATCAGTGTTAACTTCTGCACATACAGAGGGGGAACATAGCACTAAACATAGCTTGGAGGACATTGGGTCTAATACAATACATACCAGTAATCTTTTGGATAGTATTGAGATGATTATGCGAATTTATACTCTAGCAATAGTGGAAAGATTGAAAAATATGGAGAACAGATTAGGAAAAATAGAAGCCGACCTGGGTAGGAAGAGAAGCCCTACTAGACAAAAAGCTAATTTAGAGCTTAAACAGGTCTCAGTTCCTTCCCTAGCGGTTAAATCCGCCAATAACTCTCGACCATCATCTACCGAAATTGTGTCAGTTTTAAATACAATTTCAAATAACCCCATATTAGACGTCCCGTCCTCTAGTAGTCACCCTTCGAGTGGGACAGTTCCTGCCCCTAAACCCGTTCATAATAATTTCACTACTAATCAGACAAATGCTCCTGTAAGCATTGCAACAGTTAAAACTAACTGTTATCCAACAATCTCTGATAATAAATCTACCAGAGATCTGGGCAATTGCCCGATTGGATCAACGAGACATGAGGAGGGAGGCCTCAGGCAGGCCCGGGGGGAACAGCTAAGGAGACCACTACCGGACCTTCCGCCAGAGGCCGCACCATATGTAGTGATTCTCACAGGGGTTCCAGAGCTCCCAGTGAAAAAGAGAGAGGGTTTTTCCCAACTAAAGAACAAAATAACACACTGGCTGACATCACATAGGCCAATTGCCAGCAATATAGATGGCGAAATAATCCATGTACGCCGTCTTCAGTGGTTGGGTGGAAGACCTAAAGACATTGGGGGGACGTGGTCGTGGTCAATTTTAGAGATCACAATGCAGTATGCTACATCCTGAATTGGCCCCAAGTAAATCTTAACAGTAGCATCATTCCACGCCCTCTGACCTACTTCTACCCAAGATCTGTAGTATTTCCTTCCCAACCTGCCCATGGTTACTCTCTTCCTACTACCTACTTCCCCATTATGATGAATAATAGGAATTCAGCCTATGTGCATCATGCAGCTTCAATTGTAGAAACACCTGGGTGGAATATAGTACCTACTAGGCCAAGTATTACTGTACATAGGAGTACGGACTATCCAGTGCCATTCACTCCACTGGAGGTGTCAAACAGGTTTGACATCTTTAGTGGTCTGGATGCCTGTGATTGAAGTCTACAGTCAGGAGGGGAGGAGATAGTGGGTGCACATTTTTTAAATGCAGGTGGTTTGGTTGAGGCTTTGGAAGGGAATGTACCCATTGTTCCAAGTATATCTGATGGAGTTCCTGATCCGACTAGTGTCATTATAAATGTGCCAAATAATTCTGACCACTGCACACAAACAGACAACCAAGGTAGCCGTGTAAGCGATATAACAATCCATGGTCTAACCAACTATGAAGTTGTCCCTGGAGTCACAGGTTATTTTATACCTAGTAACTGTTCAGGGAAGGCCAATGAAACGGGATCTCTGGTGGAGATCAGTGGACCAGAGACAGAGGGAGTGCTGGCTAACAGCAGCATAGGAGATACTACAAATGTTCACAATCCTTTAAGCAGTAATGTGGAGAGCCAGTTTTTGGTCTCGTGGAATGTGGCAGGTCTCAAAAATAAGATGGCCTCCAGGGATTGGGCTACCTTTATTGATAATTATATGATTGTCAGTATGCAAGAAACATGGGCATTAGAACCCCAACATAGATCAGGGTATCTCCACTTTGCAATCGCTGCAACCAAAACAAATAAAGGAAGACCTAAGGGGGGACTGACCACTTGGGTAAAACAGGATGATGGATTTACAACTACACAACTAGCAATTAATTCAAGGGATATTCTGGGGGTCAAGTTAAAATCTCCCTTATTTGGTGAACTCATTATTTTTAACGTGTACGCCAGGGGAAAGCCGGGAGGGAAATCGTCAGAAGTCGTGGTGGCACTGGGACACTATGTTAGTATTTGGAGGGGTGGTGCTAATATATTAATTTGCGGAGATTTCAACTGCTCCTATGAGCCTCTGGGCCACATGGATCTAGAGCTCACGGAGGCAGAGGATATCTGTTGGCAAATCCCCCCCCTTAGTATACCCCCTATTAAACGGTGGACCCAGGCAGCCCTACAACTTAAGACCTTCAGTTTAGAACATGGGTTGAGAGCAGTGAATGGTAGGACACGAGGGGATGAGCAGGGTAATCCAACTTTTAACAACGGACTGAGCACCAGCAGAATTGACTATATTCTGGTCAATCTTGAATTCTGGTCATCAATACGTGATATGACTGTAATTCATCGTATCGAAAGGGACCACAACCCTCTCAGTCTTGAGCTACAGCTTCACAAAGGGCTGGGGTTAACACCAGATGATATAACAGATGATATCGTCCTGGCAAATGATACTCGGCAGGTTAGATGGGCCGAGTGTCTGGGTAAACCCGAAACCATTAGTGAAATGAATGACATGGTAAATGAAGCAATCATTGAAATACAGGGGCAGCTGGATTATGAGGATAACTGCAGTAGGGTAGTCCATAGTCACTCGACCCTTTTTTTTAAACTAAGCAAATATTTTAGTATTCCGAGGAAGAGGAACTCTGGTAAGGGGAAAAGAAAACTGGAGTCATGGTATGATAAAAACTGCAGGACTGCATACAAATCTTTAGCTGATGCAGTGCGATCCACTGATAGGGAGGCCATTCGGGCGGCAAGGAACCATTATAAATGGACACAAAATGCCGCGAAAAAAGCGTGGGACACTAAATACTGGGAGGAGTTATTGGTAGCCAGTAAGTCCAGAGATTCGACGGACTTCTGGCATCTTGTAAGGTGGGGCACGGGGAACCAAAAACCAACCCCGGTTAATCACGTCCCGCCAGAACATTGGGTTAAGCACTTTAAGTCCCAGTTTGCTAACACAAATAATGTCCCAACACTTGCCCTAGCCTCATTCAGCCGTCCTTTATCAGCAAACACGCTAGTGTTCACCAAGAAGGATGTTGAATGTGCCCTTAACTTAATACCCAAGGGCAGGGCCCCGGGCTTAGATAAAATTCCCGCAGATTTGTTTCTGCATAGTAAATCAGTCTGGGTCCCTTACATCGAACTACTGGCGAACACTATTGCCAAAGGCACTACGGTGCCGGATATATGGCGGGGAGCAGAAATCATACCAATTTTTAAGAAGGGTGACCGAGCTGACCTGGGAAACTACAGGCCAATTAGGCTAATAGCCTGTATTCAGAAGGTTGTGGCCAGAATGGTACTTCTTAGGGTCCAGAATTGTATCAAGGACTCGGGAGTCATGTCCACTTTACAGGCTGGCTTCCGACCCCTGACTAGCACGGTAGATCAAGTTTTTAGATTTTCCACAATATATTGGAAATGGGTGGTCATGGGGGGTGGCACACTTTATGCAGCCTTTGTTGATTTAAAGGCTGCATTTGACCTAGTCCCAAGAGATAGGCTGTGGAGAGCGCTCCACGAGCAGGGTATCCCACCAGAACTGCTTGCAGTTTTGATAAAACTACATGAAAATAACTACGCGCAGGTCAGATGGGGTAACCAGAGCCAGGTGACCGTCAGATTTCCAACGGAAAGGGGTGTGCGGCAAGGGTGTGTGCTGGCACCCACATTATTCACACTATACATAAATAGAGTTATAGATTATTGTAGGGACTCTACTACTGATGCACCCAAACAGAACGGCACCCCCGTCCCCCTGCTAATGTTTGCCGATGATACCCTCCTACTATCAAAGACTCAGGAAGGGCTTCAGAAGGCAATAGACTGCTTTGAAAAATTTTGCAAAGACTATGTCCTCTCTGTTAATGTCTCTAAAACCAAATTTATGACGATGCATAGGCATAGGAACATTAGGGGCAGAGTCTTTATGAATGGGGAACGGATGTATGACGTTACAACGCATGCTATTACAACGCATACCTTTACATCGCATTTTTTACAACGCTAGTACTACTACAACGCATTACTTTACAACGAATTCTGTTACAACGCAAAACCTATTAAAATACTGAAAAGTGCTGTTACAACGAAGTATATTACAACGCATACCATTACAACGCGATTTTTTTTTTTTAATTAAAAGTACAATAAAATCTGGCACGGGATGCAGGGAAATTAGGGGTTTTAGGGTGGGGAAGTGTATTAAAACGTGGAGAAGAACTGTACGTAAATCGACTGAAATGCAGTTCCAAATTAATACGCGGGTATTAAAATTAATACTCGAGTATTAAAATTAATACTCAAAATTCCCCATAAAAATCCGTTTTAACACATTTCTAAGTTTTTAAATAATAACGTAAAAATAAATTACAGTACATACACATTTTTAACATGAATAGATCGCAAAGTAAGTAAACCAACTAAAACATACCACACATACACATAGGCGCCATTTTACCCATCTCACTTATAAAACTTGTCCTACCACAGTTTCTATGTAAACAATACCAAAAGACATGTTCCAAAATGGATGCCAAAACGGAGTAAATGAATGAAAACAATATTTGTTAAAAAGCATTTATAAAATATTATTTTCCACAGTAAAGCAAAGCATTAAATAAAACACATCGAACGCAGTTTTTTAATAAATTAATTGTGACACAGAGTAAAACTTATAAATACAAGGGAGACACCATTTTGCACTCAGTTGATTATCAACTAGCAGAGAGAGCAGACGTAATAAGCTGACCCTCTGTCACCTGCACTGCGACCTCCTCAGAGAGAGCACGGAATTCACTCGTGAAAGCCTAACAACAGAACAACTACAAGTAAGTTATTAATATATATCTAAACGTTAGTTTTTAGAAAAATATATTTTCTTAAGCCACAAAAAATATATTTTCAATTAATAATAAAAACTTTAGAAATGTACTGTTTCCAATATATTATCAATAAAATTAAACACAAAATTAAAACAAGTAATTTATTTCCCTCAACCAGAAAATCGGAAGATTTTTAAATTCCACAGTAGCTGAACCTATTTGGGCATCCCCACCACGTTAACGACTGACAAACTCAATTGTTAAGGTAAATGTTATTTATGTGTGATGGTTTTACTTGTAAAATTTATTTTCAAAAATTTCATAGTCATGTATGCCAATGGTGTTTTTTTTTAATACTCAATCTCACCGCATAATAAACTAAATATTACCATGATGCTGGAGTAACAATTTCTAATAAGACTTCAGTTAGTTAACACATCTGCAAAAGCGTTACATATTACAAAGAAAAATATTTCTAATCTAAGTCCATGAATTTACAGCATTTTACTAGTTTAGTAATAGTTTGGAAATTACCTGTAATGTTTTTGATGAAAAAAGCATTAAATGTGTAGTATGTTTTCTCTCACCAATTGTTACTCATACTCCTTTTTCATATTCCAAATGGTTTTTTTTTTTTTTTTTTTTTTGTAACCAACGTTGACAAAGGAACAATTATTTATTTTTTTTTTTTTTCCAACAGTGAACATCTTTTCCCCAAAACCTTTTATCCTCCTGCAAGCATCAGGATAAAGGCACGATAACAAAAAATCTACTGGAAAAGGTATGTTATCTTTTCCATTTTATTATTACGATACATTATTAATCCTTCCTTTTGCAATTATTCCTCCTCTATCGTACCTAATTTGAAAACTAATGGATAGTTTTGAGAAACAATATTCAATTTCTTCTCTAGGAAAGAGCACCATCAGTGATATTTCTGTGTAGGGTAGGGGTACATATCTCTATTTCTACTGCAGTAAGGTGCATTGATTAGGACAGTATCATGTAGTACTAGTTATATTGTATGTCAGTTTAATTTTAAAGATACTCAGGTACTACATTTCTAACCACCGTTAATTATCTTTTTATCCCCTTTTTTCCCCCACAGAAAAGAATTTTTTTCTCAAAACTAAAATTTTGAGCCAACAAAGGAAAACATCTTCAGCCACCTCATCCACAAAAGCGAATTCTCCAAAACAAGGTATTTATTTACAGCACGGATTCTTTACCTTCAAAATATTTGACTAACTATCACATTGCTAAAGTTTCAAATAAAAAATCAATGTAATTATGATTACATTTTCCCATTTTAGATTTATATTTCATGTCTAAAGGATGGTTTAGCATTACGGAAATAGTTATGTGCTGCAACTTATATCACATGTGCAATTTTTGTGGAATAATTTTACAAAACACATTTCTCAACATTGTTCTGTTTCCAAACTTTTTTCTTTTTTCACTTTTCCAGACATTTATTTATCCATTCCCCAACAAATCACCTTAAAAGTGTCTACACAAGCCTACTCACCAATACCACTGAACAAGAATCTGCCAGAAAACCAATTTGGAAAAAAAAGGTAATTTAGACCAACATTGTAAGTTGCAGCAATTTTTAAAATGTACCATGCTGTAGAGGTAACAATTTACTTTTCAAAAATCTGGAAGGTGCAGCAGTAGGGAAAGTGGTGGATAGTGTAGGGGTATCAATTTTCTATTCTAACTCCAGGAAGGTGCAGCAGTAGGGAAAGTGTTGGATAGTGTAGGGGTATCAATTTACTATTCTAACTCCAGGAAGGTGCATCAGTAGGGAAAGTGTGGGATAGTGTAGGGGTATCAATTTACTATTCTAACTCCAGGAAGGTGCAGCAGTAGGGAAAGTGTTGGATAGTGTAGGGGTATCAATTTACTATTCTAACTCCAGGAAGGTGCAGCAGTAGGGTAAGTTTTGGATAGTGTAGGGGTATCAATTTACTATTCTAACTCCAGGAAGGTGCATCAGTAGGGAAAGTGTTGGATAGTGTAGGGGTATCAATTTACTATTCTAACTCCAGGAAGGTACAGCAGTAGGGAAAGTGTTGGATAGTGTAGGGGTATCAATTTACTATTCTAACTCCAGGAAGGTGCAGCAGTAGGGAAAGTGTTGGATAGTGTAGTGGTATTAATTTACTATTCTAACTCCAGGAAGGTGCAGCAGTAGGGAAAGTGTTGGATAGTGTAGGGGTATCAATTTACTATTCTAACTCCAGGAAGGTGCATCAGTAGGGAAAGTGTTGGATAGTGTAGGGGTATCAATTTACTATTCTAACTCCAGGAAGGTGCAGCAGTAGGGAAAGTGTTGGATATTGTAGGGGTATCAATTTTCTATTCTAACTCCAGGAAGGGGCAGCAGTAGGGAAAGTGTTGGATAGTGTAGGGGTATCAATTTACTATTCTAACTCCAGGAAGGTGCATCAGTAGGGAAAATGTGGGATAGTGTAGGGGGTATTAATTTACTATTCTAACTCCAGGAAGGTGCAGCAGTAGGGAAAGTGTTGGATAGTGTAGGGGTATCAATTTACTATTCTAACTCCAGGAAGGTGCAGCAGTAGGGTAAGTTTTGGATAGTGTAGGGGTATCAATTTACTATTCTAACTACAGGAAGGTGCATCAGTAGGGAAAGTGTGGGATAGTGTAGGGGTATCAATTTACTATTCTAACTCCAGGAAGGTGCATCAGTAGGGAAAGTGTTGGATAGTGTAGGGGTATTAATATACTATTCTAACTCCAGGAAGGTGCATCAGTAGGGAAAGTGTGGGATAGTGTAGGGGTATCAATTTACTATTCTAACTCCAGGAAGGTGCATCAGTAGGGAAAGTGTTGGATAGTGTAGGGGTATCAATTTACTATTCTAACTCCAGGAAGGTGCAGCAGTAGGGTAAGTTTTGGATAGTGTAGGGGTATCAATTTACTATTCTAACTCCAGGAAGGTGCATCAGTAGGGAAAGTGTTGGATAGTGTAGGGGTATCAATTTACTATTCTAACTCCAGGAAGGTGCATCAGTAGGGAAAGTGTGGGATAGTGTAGGGGTATTAATATACTATTCTAACTCCAGGAAGGTGCAGCAGTAGGGAAAGTGTTGGATAGTGTAGGGGTATCAATTTACTATTCTAACTCCAGGAAGGTGCATCAGTTGAGAAAGTGTGGGATAGTGTAGGGGTATCAATTTACTATTCTAACTCCAGGAAGGTGCATCAGTAGGGTAAGTTTTGGATAGTGTCGGGGTATCAATTTACTATTCTAACTCCAGGAAGGTGCAGCTGTAGGGAAAGTGTTGTATAGTGTAGGGGTATTAATTTACTATTCTAACTCCAGGAAGGTGCAGCTGTAGGGAAAGTGTTGTATAGTGTAGGGGTATTAATTTACTATTCTAACTCCAGGAAGGTGCATCAGTAGGGAAAGTGTTGTATAGTGTAGGGGTAACAATTTGCTATTCTTACTCCATGAAGATGCATCAGTAGGCAAAAGAAAGGATTGAGTACATGTTATGTTGTTAACAAATATTAAATTATATCAGACTAAATTTTTTATCTTTTCTCCTTTTTTCAGATAATGTCTAGCCTTGGAGCAGCCAACTTCATTAAATCCAGGAAGGGCAAAAATTTGTTAAACCATGGTGGATACATATATAGTAAGGAAAGAATAAGTTTAACTAGAAATCATTGGAGGTGCGTGCAATACTACACTACCCATTGCAGTGGCAGAGCGGTTACTGTTGATAATTTGGTTGTGAAAACCACAGAACATAACCACTCTGCCTCTGCAATGGATGTAGAAATCAGAGAGACAATAAATGAGATGAAAGCTATTGCAAGCACCTCCAATGATTCTACAGGATCAATTTTAAGGGAGGTTGCACAGCATGTCCCCAGTCATGTTGCTAGTAACATGCCTATAATACCCAATTTGAGAAGAATTATTCAGAGACAAAAGCAGGCAAGTAATATTCAATTGTCTACACCACATACATTCTCTGACATTAGAATTCCTCATGATCTTTCTATTTCTTTTTCTGATGAACCTTTCCTTCTGCATGACAACGAAAACCCTCAGAAACGTATTTTAATTTTTAGTACCCCCCGTAACCTTGCTAAGTTAGAAAGTAGTGAAATTTGGATGATGGATGGGACGTTTAAAAGTACACCCCATCCTTTCACTCAAATTTACACTATACATGCTAAAATTAACAATAGTGTAATTCCCTTAGTGTATAGTTTGCTACCTGATAAGACTTCTGCAACATACACTGAACTTTTATCAGTGATTAAAAGCAAAACATCTGCAAGTCCTCGAAAAATAATTATTGATTTCGAATTGAGCATGATCAATGTGATCACTAAAACGTACACGGATACCCAAATTCAGGGATGTTTCTTCCATTTTTCGCAGGCATTTTGGCGTAAACTACAGAAAACATCCCTAGTTGCAGAATATTCTCGGGATAGCAAATTACAGTTTGAACTAAAAAAATTAACTGCACTTTGTTTTGTTCCTCCCGATAGTGTGGACGAGTACTACACTGCAATTATAGAATCTGTTTATTATACGAGTAACAAGGAAAAATTGGCACCCATTCTAAATTATTTTGAGGACACATGGATTGGACACCTAAGCAGATCGGGTCGCAGGAGGAAGCCACGATTCCATGTGGAGTGGTGGAACTGCTACACGAGTTGTTTAGAGGGAGAGGCCAAAACAAACAATGCCATTGAGGGGTGGCATAACTCCTTCAATCATACAATTGGAAAACCACATCCTAACTTCTACTCATTTTTGGAAACTTTGAAGAAGGAGCAAAGTTTCCAAGAAATGAGAATAGCACAAACACTCGCAGGTAGTCTAAACCCACGAGTAACAGTCAAAACAAGGGAAATGTCTGAGAGACTATTGGCAATTCTACAACAGTTTTCGTTGTGTGTGGCTATAGACTACCTGGAAAATCTTTCTAACATTCTTTCTTTTTAAAACAATGAATTTACTTACTTTCCTGCTTTGCTAAAAATTATAGTAATTTTAAAAATTTCAATTGGCATACAAATTTTTTTTTTTTTTAATTTTTTACAAATTATCAAGTTGGGTTTTTTCCATTATTTAAAACAAATCTTCATTTCAACCAAAATAAACCAATGATGACAAATTTACTGTTCCATAGTATTTGAACCATTTATCATTATCGGTATGCCATTTTTCAAATTACCGAAAAAAACCAATTTAAATTCCGTCAAAACCAATCACCAAAACTCAATCCGATGTATAAAATACAAATAAATCCATATTCCTTAATGCACATTGCAGCTGAATCATCATTTGTATTTCAATTTTAGATTTACAAAATATAAAAGTACGCACAATTTTTGAACAAAGAAATGAAGATCGACAGTACATATTTATCTTCGGAAATAAACAAATCAACTGTCTGAACCGTAACTTTTTATTTAGAATGAGTTACATACTTTTTTATAATAACTTACTTACTTTAAGCGACCCGACATAGGCATGTATTAATGACATTAATGTGGACATGTTTAACAACTTTTAAAACATCTATTAGTTTTCCAGCAACCTCCCCTTATTCTTTCCTTACTATATATGTATCCCTTTAAAAGGTTTAATCTATAATATCAACTGAAAATATTTCCTACCTGGACGCAGATCAGCTTCCTGCTGCTTCCTCCTCCGATGCTCTGCAAAATGGCGTATTACGTCGACGCACACGTCCTTACGTCATCGCGTGCTTCTCTATTTATGGCGGACTACTTTTTTAAATTCAACTGTAAATAAATGTTAATATATGTAAATAAAATATTTATATTTTGTTATAAAATTAAAACTTACTTTGAAAAATTTATGAAAAATATGTTTATTTTTTTCATGTTTTGTAAATCAAATAAAATTGTGAAAAAAATAATTGTTTGCTGTCATTATTTATAATTAAGTTTTTTAAACTCCAATATTGTAATTTAATAAATGTAAAATTACTAAATATGTTCCTTACCTTGACTCTATTGTCTTTTCCTTTCAAAACTTCCTCTTACTTCACTTTCTGTACCTTCTTTTCTTGTTCCGCGGGTTGTATATTCTGAGGCTGCCAAAATAAATAAAGGACAAAGACGCTCATAGACTTCAATGGAAAACCGTGGGAAATAATTTCAAAAAGTAAGTTATAATTGTTATTTCTTATTTCTAAATTTTAAAAATGTTAAATTGGTATATTTATTACTGTAATTATTTTTTGATGTTTGTGTTAATATTTATAATATATTATTAATTTATTTATATAATTAATAAATCAAAAATACACTTCCATTTATTTAAAAAAGGGCACTTTCTTTTTAACTTATAAATACTCTAGTCTTTTCATATATGATAAAAATACTCTAGTATTTAAAATTAGGTACTCAATCATTTTTATTTAAATTATAATATTATATACTCTTTAATGTTTATAAAAACTTATTTTTTTTAAATAAATACTCAACATTTAAAATAAGTTTTTATTAAGTATCTATTTTTTATATTTAAAAACACTATAAGTTTTTTAAACTATCCATCAAAAAATTTCCTACTAAACTAAATGTCCACGTATAAATATTTAAATACTCAAGTATTAATTTAACAGCTAACCAACCCAACATTTCTACATAATAAAATACACATGTATTAATATTTTGATAATCAACTCACTTTTTTCAAATTATTATAGCTTTATTAAACAAAACAAAAAATACTAAAGTATTAATTTATCAGCAAACAAACAAAACTTTTCTACTAGTCACAATACTCAAGTATTAATATTTTTATAAACTACTCACTTTTTTCAAATTAATATTGCTTTTTTTAAAATTATTTTAATACTCAAGTATTTATTTAACTGCTAACCAACCAAACATTTCTACCACACAAAATACTCAAGTATTAATATTTTTATTAACTACTCGCCTTTTTTAAATTACAATTGCTTTATTAAAAAAAATTAAAATACTCAAGTATTAATTTTACTGCTACCCTTCCAAACATTTCTACTACACAAAAAACTCAAGTAATAATATTTTGAAAAACAAATAACTTTTTGCAAATTACAATTGCATTTGTACAAATAATTTAACAAGATAAATATTTTAATAAATGAAAACACAAAGCAAAAAAATGCGTTGTAATAGTATATGCGTTGTAAAAGTACTTACAATATAACATCTTGCGTTGTAAACACATGCATTGTAAATGCATGCGTTGTAAATGCATTTTCACAAAATGCGTTGTAAAGGTATATGCGTTGTAACAGTACTTACCATATAATGGCACGCGTTGTAAAAGCATGCGTTGTAAAAGATTTTGCGTTGTAAAAAATGCGTTGTAATAGCATAGCGTTGTAAAAGTTGCGTTGTAAAGGTGGTTCCCCATGGGGAACCGTTAGAGCAGACTGATAGCTTCAGCTACCTGGGTATCACATTGGGCTCTAGGCTACAGTGGAAGCCGCATGTGGCCCATTTAATCTCTAAGCACGCACAACTATCTGGTGCCCTTCTAAGAGAATTTAAGTTGTCAGCCACTAAACCTGTAGCCCCAGTATTAAGAATTTATGACTCAAGAGTAAGATCTTCCATGTTATATGGAGCGGAACTGTGGGGGTCGTCTGATATAGCAGGTCTACAAAAAGCACACAACAAATTTCTCCGCTGTATAACAGGGCTTCCACATTCCACACCACTCGTACCTCTGCGCATGGATCTGGGATGTCAGAGTCTAGAAAATATTTGCAGATTTAGACCAGTTGCCTATTGGAGAAGACTGTGGGTAACCCCAGAATTGCATCACTATGCGTTAGCACTCCTGGAAACGCGTGATATGGATTCTGGGGGTAAAATTCTATGGTTTAGAAAGGTTAAAACTCTCCTTAAGTCTCTAGGTATGGGGGATCTTTGGGATAATCCTCAGGAGACATTATTTCCTACCAAACAACAGTTAAAAGAGGCCTACTGGTCATTCATATCCCAGGAGGAGTTTCAGTCACACACTGCTCCATCGTATACCAAGGCTTTTTTGGAGCTGAAACACACTCCTGGGTATGAGATGTACTGGGATCTGATTACAATGCCTCATGACAGGAAATTATTCCATCAGTTTAGGGTAGGTACTCTCCCATTGAATATGGTCACCTGTAAATGGGCATCTAGTAAAAGTGACCAAATGTGCCCCTTCTGCATAACACACCCGGAAACCATAGCTCATGTTCTGTTTATTTGCCCAGAATATAAGGCCCCCCGTCACAAATGGATAAGAGCAGTTTGCATTCAAAAGGGTATTAAGACGGGGATTACTGCATTGAGAATATTTCAAACCGACTGTTCTGAAATAATAGTGATAGCGATAGCAAAATTTTTTAAATGGATGTGGACAATAAGAGTTGGGAAACTGAAAGCTCTCCAGTCGCCCTAAAGTAAACCCAGTACAATTGTGGTATTTTTTATAGTCTTAGTATGTTTTTAAGGAAGACAGATATTTATTTTCTTATTTGGTCGAGTAGGAATACCATTTATGTAGTGAACTTAAATCCTGCTGTTTTTAGTTACGGTGTCATGCTTTTTGTGTATAACTCAAATGTGTAGCTCTAATGGATGTACCTGATGATGAACTGTGTTTTTTTTCTTTTTATGTATATGATGATGAATTGTGTTTTTAATTTGTCTTTTATGACAACAAGTCGAAATAAAGACTGATTGATTGATTGATTGATTGACTCAGCCATATGCAAATCAATCTTAACCCACCGTTGCCACGCATTACCTTTACAACACGGTTGTTACAACGCGACTAATGTTACAAAATATAACCTTTACCATGCAGAATTTTACAATGCATATGCCTTTGCTACACAAGCCTTTACAATGAAAAGGCAAGGTGGTAAAGGCATGTGCATGGTAAAAGTAAATGTAAGCATTTATGGTAAGTAATAAGTGGTTATATATATTACCTACTGACGGTCACCAGTAGGATGTGATGGTTAGGACATGATTTCTATTAAAAAGCTGTTTTTGATTTGCCAATAAGTTTGGCTTCGTTTGACGACTCTTCACGAAAGTTTCAAAACTAATTTGATGCTCACTTCAGCTCCCGTCTTGAAAATTTCTGGGTGATCCGTCAAGCAGGGGCAGAGAAAAAGGGGGTGTTTCAAAGCACTTTTTCTCCATGTGAATTTCCATGGGAAACGTTAAACATGGATACAGCCTAAACTGCTGTACGGAATTACACCAAATTTGGCAAAAAGTTAGTTCTTGGTCCAGAAAGCACTCTTTTTGTTAAATGGTGTAAATCCGTTCAGTAGTTCATGAGAAATTTCAAAATTTCTCAGATATACAACTGTGGCCACTGTGGATTCGAGACACCTGCCAATATCGTGCCTGAGATCTGATTGGCTGCAACACTTCAAACCAGGAAATGTTGGCAGCCATCTTGTGACTCAGTTGAGCCGAGTCACAAGCAAAAACCTTTAGAAAAAGAAAAAGGGACAGGGTAGAAACACCCTAACCCCCTAGGCCTGTTGAGGGGATCCCCCAGGCACCCCCAGGGCTATAAAAAGCATTAAAAAAAATAATTTGGCGGGATTCACGTTGGATCCATGAATCCAGATGAAACCTCTTTTTAAATGAAGATGTGCTTCGTTTAATTAAGCCTCAGGGTCGGTCAGGTCCCGGGGGCAATAAATTATAATGATGGGGGGCCTCCACACAGGCCCCCGCAGCCCCGGGAACCATCACCTCCCCTGGGCTATATTAAAACATAATGCATCACGCAGCCCCGGGGACTGCCACCTCCTAATTTAATTAAATGCAGGGGGCCAAGTGGCCCCCCAGCAGCCCCAGGGAATGCCACCTCCCCGGGGATATATTTAAAATAATGCGGGTGGGGCTCCAGCCCCCCCACGCAGCCCAGGGGACCGCCACCTCCCGGGGCTTGTATACTGAAATTCGGGGGGCCGCCCGGAGTCTGCCACCTCCCTGGGGCTATATGTAAAAATAATGCATGGGTGTTCCAGTCCCCCGACACAGCCCCGGGGCAGGGGTGTTACACAGTCTACCGCAGCCCCCGCAGTGTGGGGGGCCCCCAAGCTCCAGGTGGCCCCCTCAGCACAGCTCTTTGGCTTGAGAGCTCATGATAGAGTCTGGAGGGGGCCCCTCCACGTACCTTGCAGGAGGCTCCCTCAATTATCGTTATGCCACTGCCCCGGGGACCGCCACCTACCCGGGCCTAATATAATTATATGCGGTGGGGCCACACGCCCACCTGCTGCCCAGGAGACCACCACCTTCCCGAGGCCATATTGAAGATGAGAGGGGGCCACATGACCCCGCTCCAGGAGCTCTCCACGGCCATAGGGACTGCCCACCCCCAGGGCCGGCTCCACCAATGTCCAGGTGTGCCCACTAACAAGAGGCCATATCCCTCCTGTTACCTCCAGCAAGTCCCACACATTAGGTTTGCTGAGAGGTTTTCGGTGTCCACGCCCTCTTTCTCCTCCACTCTGCAAATGTGCCTCCTGGTATACTACTATTTGTGGGATGAAGCCCCCTTGGCACTTGAGGGTCCTTGGGGGCCAACTAGCCCTCCTGTTACCACCAGTAAGGCCCACAGAGGTGGTCAGAGGCCACACCCTCTTTCTCCACCACTCTGCAAACGTGCCTCCAGGTGCACTTCTGCTTGGGGGAAGAAGTCCACTTTAGTCCTGAGGCCCTCAGGAGGCAAGGGGACGTCATCTCCAACCAGCAGTGTGCCAAAAGGTGTGTTTGCAAAGTGGTAGATAAAGGGGTGTGGCCTCTGACCACCAGCAATCCCACTGTGTGGGGCTTACTGGAGTTAACAGGAGGTCTTGTTGGCCCCTAAGGACCTTCAACAGCCAAAGGGACTTCATCCCCCACTCAGCAGAGCCCCAGAAGGCGTGTTTGCAGAGTGGTGGAGAAAGGGGGCAGGCCTTGGCCGATTTGTTGCCATTTTCCCTATTTTTTTAGGAAGGGGGCTGCGTGGCCACCCTTCCTTGGACCATTTTGGGCATCCCTGTAACCTTTGTTTTTTATATATATATACATATATATATACATATATATATATATATATATATATATATATATATATATATATATATATATATATATATATATATATATCACCCAATCCGCTCACAAAACTCCATTATCGGGAGAAAAGATGGACACGGACCCAAGATTCAGTGCTGGAGGGGTCTTTGTTTGATATTTTCACGCGTTTGCCGATAGCGCGTTAAAGAGAACCCGTTCCGCTTTGTGTCCTGTGGATATTGGCAATGTGGCAGTTCTTTTTCCTCCGAGGTATGGGACCCTAGAGGACCGCCTCAGGGTCAAGCCAGGCAAGCGGCCACTGTCTGGTACAGCCCGTGACTTCACGTGGAAGTGGGATCATTGCACCCGTTCTTCATGGCCCGGTTTGACTTTGTACTTTGGGGCTGGAACGTTCGGGACCCAAGTGAACCTTGGACTTTTACTTTGAGATTTCTCCACAATATGAAATCCCCTCCCTTGTCTGACATTTTAGCCCTAATCTAAGGGTAACATCATGGCACCGCCAAAGGTACTTACCGGAACATTGCATGTTGGGTGATGTAGTTTACATATTTTAAACTGCAGCTGCGATCAACAAGGCGGAGCCAGCTAGCCTCCCGCCATTGGGAGGACTGTGCATGACAAAAGTGAGAGAGGAAGAGCAACCTTGGGCAGCAACCGGCATCTGAGGAAGGTGTATACCGAAATGCATTATGCCACGCTAGCAGTCATTAAAAGGAATTCCCGTAAGCTCAGCGCTGTGTCCTCTGGTCTCTTTGATGGAGGGGTCTTTGTTTGATATTGATCCAGCGCAAAGCCGGGGAAAACACAACATTTTTACAAGTATCCTCACTGCGTCGCAGACCCGCCGTCGCAATATTCATTCACTCACGCATTCATTGGTGGGGCCCATAACACCAACACTCATACGTCACACCTCACAAGTCTGCACACAGGAGGGATGATAATAAAGCGCTGGACATGTGGGGGAGTATCTTATTACCTATAGGGAAGAAAAGTTATTTACAGAATATACATTTCCATCACCGCCTATAGGATCCTAACCTTAACATCAAGACACTCCACCACTTGGTCGACGGACCAATTAGTTGGACTGGGTGATGGTGATTTAGAACCAGCTAAAACACATTTTAAGCTTCAGAAACCTATAATTACCTGATCGACAACCACAAACTCATAAATTCGTTTAATCAATTATTTGTTTATCTAAATATTGTTTGCAATTAATATTAGCAATTTGGTCAATCAAATTTTAGTAATTCAATTAATCAGCACAAATTTGCATGACATTTTATATTTACCTATTCTGGCTAGCGGGACTTTTCTAATTCAAATGGCTCTGCATAAATCAAATTTAGCTGCTCGATTGTCCCAACAAAGCATGCCAAGGCTCAAAGTCCAGAAAGTTCTCTGCTCAGCACGTTACAGTCCCAAAGATCTCCAAAGGACCAGAAATCGTGCAAGCATCTGTCATCGCCTGTGGGGTCGATAGGGGTTTGCGGTCATCGAGGAAGAAGGCAGCATCTTACCCCTCCCTATTCTACTACCCTTTTTATAATGAAATTCGGGATAACATGAAACATTCTTAGGCTAAGAAGGCAGATGATTGGCTCATTGGAAACGTCCGATTATACGTTAGTCCAGGTTCTCATGGATTTTGCTGGTTCACTTCCTCTGTCCATGTTGCCCTTATGCAACATTGTATAGTTTGCTTGTATGTCCCATTTGTTCATTTAAACCAGATTTTACTGACTGAAGTTTGGCAGTTCTCCACGTTCCTATCCTTGACCAGGAACACTGTGCTTCAGGCCGGAGGTTTCCTGGAGGTCTACGGAGCCATCCGAGTCTGCGCAGTAGGCATCGCGCTCACGAGACGGTGGCCACTTCTTAACTCCATTTTGGATGCCATGATTTGGTAGGCCCGAATGCCAACTTAAGCAAAACAAACACAAAAGATTGATTAATTTACGGAAATGAAGATTCTAATGTTATACCCTCACTAATCCCTTTATGTATTAGTATTGTCCTAGCTTTTAGCAACATTTAAAGCAATAAAACTCACCCTTCGATCAAGAACGGGAATGCAAACATCACAAAAGCAACATAAATCATGCGATATTCTATTACCACATGTACTACTATTAGTATGCGTACCACAGTTAGTTATCAAGGTTAATCTGCCATGCAATTAGCAATAAGTCTCACGTGTAATTGGTGTTTACAAAAGGGTGCGAATAGTTGGTCAGTATAACACAGCATACGGTTATCTTGTTATTATATTAGTCGGTTAAATGATTAATAATTTCATGCAAAATAGAAGAGGTATACAACATTTTGCTTTACCTGCTCCATCAATCCCCCCTTTGGTGATTTTTAATATCACCACAAAACCCTCAAATATTTATAAAATTTGTAATAGAAATAAATTCTGTTCTCTTTTTGTTAGATCACATAATTGTTTCCCCTGTCTCTTCTTCTCTTGTTTTCTTATATACACTTTCTTTCCATTCTTCTAATTCTATCTCTTCCATTTCTCTTTCTTTTCTTTCTTTCCCTTCTCTCTTTACAGTTTCTCTTTTTATGTGTTTTTGTAATTTTCTTTTCTTGCTACATAAGCATCCTAGTCTCAGAATTAGTACTAGAAATATCACACACGTTAATGGAATCAAAATTTTACCAATAAAGGTACTACCTAATTTTAGTAGAAAGTCCTTAATGGTAGCAAACTTTTTCCCAATCTTTTCCCAAATACCTTCAACCTCCAGTGAAACAATCTCCTCATGCAAATCAGTTACATTTTTAATGTATGTTTTCAAATCTTGACTTTTGTCAGGAATTTAAGTACAACAATGTTGGACCTTCAGCATTCCACAGACTCCACCCTCTTTTGCCAAAATTATATCAAGGGCAAGTCGATTTTGCATCACCATCGCTCGCATGGCAACCATTTCTGTGTTTACCAATAAAAATCCACCAGCAGTGCATGTTGACAAGCGATCCACTACTGTTGATAATTTTCTAATTTTATGTGCATTCAGAGATATTCCAACTGCTGGTATCAGTGCTCCAAAAATGTCTCCTACAATTTCTGCCCAAGATTCTCTTCTCCTACGTGTTAGTTGTCTACCTATCTCATGTGCATCATCTTTTCCCCTTCCCACATGAAATATCTTTGGGAAAACCAAGCCTAGATAACATGTGCCATACCAATGGTCTGGTAATCGATAATATGCTTTGCTCCCGCAGATAAAATATAATCCAGGGAATACCAGATCATTTCCTCCTGTAAATCCCCATCCACCCATGATTATATAAGTATCATGGCAATCACTTGCACCTATGAAATAGGTATCATACACAGTTTGATTTCTTCTAATACACAATTTTCCTTTCGGAGGCCAATTGCTGGACTAGTCTCTCCTTTCAAATGTTTTTCTCTTTCAACATCCCAAACAGTCTTTTCTTCTTTTCCCTCAGGTATCTTCTCTTGCATTTTTATTCTCCTCTCTTCTACCATATCTAAGAAAGTCTTTTCTTCATTCTTCAAACTACAAGTGAGATTATTTTTGAAAACTGATTCTAATGTTAGTTCTCTAGTTTCTAAGAAGAATTCACCTAACACTTTACCAGGTTTTACCTTATTCAATGTATGAACTACAGGTACTTGTGAAAATATGTTGTCTACATCTGAAAAATAATATTCTAGTTTCCCTGTTTTGTAAAATAAACTTGCTAATATGTCATTCCATATGTCACTGGAAGGTGATGGTATGTCACTCCCTTGGACACGGATGCAGGTAACTGCATGCATACGTAGCAGTCCCTTATATCCATTGTTTTTACATATTCGTATAATAATTTTGAAAAAATATTGTTAGAAAAATCAGCTATGGACCTATCTTTGTGTAAATAATTTCTATCTATTTTAGTCAGATAAATCTTCTGAATCTTTTCTACACCAGTCTTATTTTCACTTATGACCTTCTATAGTCTCAAATGTAACCTTAAATGAAACCATTAAAGCTAACGCACTCCACAGAATCATTAGTAATCCTGTACAACAACAACACATCTTGCAAAATCTTCGAAGGAACACACATGTAGATTTTCTACTTTCTGTGTTTGCCATTTTGGAAAATGATCAGTGTCTTTTGACTTAGCCTCTTCTACTTCACAACTAGTTTTTGTCTAACCCAAGGCTCTAAGCACCTACTTGGTTCTTTTCGGTTATGTCTCTGATTCGGTAATTTTTGAGTTTCTCTACTGTAGCACTTCTGTCTCTTCAGTTTGGCATTTGATCATCTTTTACTCTTTTCTCACAATCTTGATTCAGAATTTCCTGAACATCCGTCTCTTCCCCGATGTCGGACAAGATAGCTCTCAGGATTTCCGATTCCTCGTCGTCCTCAACTACTTCTGGTATAGTCACCTCTGGATCTCCTTGGCTATCTGGCTCTTCTTGTACTTCAGGAAGTGCCACATACGACCATTCTGGTGACTTATACTTCTGGTTAGGCTTTCTGGTTTGTCTGCTTTCCTCTAATGGTGTCTGCTCAAAGTCTTTTGATTTCTCTTGGCTAGACACCTCATTCACTTGTTCAGCTCTGAATTATTTTACTCGTGTCAATCTGTATCTCAATCTCTTTATCTTGTTTGGCCAAACTTCATCCTTTGCTGGCCTTTTCAACTTATTTCCTTTTTCATTTCTCTCAGTTCTCCATGCTCTTTTCCTTAGGACTCGACCTTCTGGTATTTCTTCATCACTGTCCTCAGAATCAGTTCCAACTTGACTCTTACTTTCAATAGTATTTCTTTCCACCACTTCCTTTCCCTTATCTACTTCTGTCCCTCCTCGTGGTTCTTCCACACAATCTTCCTGCTGACTAACTGTCCCTTCTTCTACCTGGATGTATGGTTTCCCTACTCCTCCTCGGGGGTCTTCCGCAGCAATCTTTCCCTTTTTCTGTATCTTGCACCTCACCATCTACTTCTGTTATTTCAGGTGGAATTTCTCTTGTTTTCTTATGCGGAGCTTCTTTATCAAGAATGTCTTTGACAGTTTCTTCACTGTTTTCGTTTATACTCTTATGTACTTGTACAGGTTCAGTGTCTGACTCTGAGCTAGTGTCAGAAATTTGCAATTTCCTTCTTAATGGTAGCTTTTCGGGTGCTACCACTGAACTTACTTCTGACTCCCCCTTTCAGGAGTTGGTCTTACTCTTGTCTCTTCTGCATCTGGTTCGGAACTTGTATCAGATTCTTCAAAGTATTCCTCTTCTCTGTTATCCACTGGATTTGGAATTCGCAAGGTATGACTAGCATGAATCCAATTCTTCACTCCTGCACATTTTACAGCTGTCGTCGTGGTCAAGATCACCTGACGTGGTTTACCCCACCTTGGAACCAGACACTTCTTCTATGCACTTTGATTCTTGCCCAGTCACCTGGGCTCAGATCATGAGCTGGCTTCTTTTCAAGAGTGGTTGCATCCGATCCAACCTGATGAAACACAAAATGAACGGAATCAGCCAACCCATTGCAATAATCCAAAACCAAATCATCAGATATAGGCAATAGCTTGTTGACAGGAATTAATACATGTCTCATTGTCCTTCCCATCACTATTTCATGAGGACTCAAACCTGAATTCCTATCCGGAATAGATCTAATAGTCATGAGTACCAGCGGCAAGACATCAGGCCATTTCAATCCTGTGGCCAAACACATTTTTCCCAATCTGTTTTTAAAGGTGCCATTTACTTGTTCCACCACACCAGAAGCCTCTGGGTGATAGGCACAATGTAGTTTCTGCTGCACATTCAATGCTTCACAAATTAATTTTATGATTTCATTATGGAAATGTTTTCCTCTATCTGACTCGATCGTGACTGGAAAACCAAATCTGGGAATGAACTCTCTCAATATTAGTTTTGCAACTGTAATTCCATCACTTCTTCTTGTTGGGTATGCTTCCACCCATCGAGAGAACAGACAAACTATCACTAGGACATACCTCAACCTGTTGCAGGGGGGCATTTCAATAAAGACAATCTGCATTCTTGTGAAAGGCCCTCCTTCTCGTCCTATCGTTCCTAGACTTACTACTGTTTTTCTTCCGGGATTGTATTGCTTACATATAAGGCATCTCTGACAAAGGCTCTCAGCTACCAGTCTGAACTTTGCATTATACCATGTCTGATCATAGCATCTCTCCCTACATGTGCTTGTCCATGATACATTCGTGCCATGGTAGAAACCATGCTATCAGGCATGACTGGTCTTCCATCCCGATAAACCCACACATGATCTGTCTCCCGTGGTGCACATCCTGCATTTACCCACTGTCTCCTCTCCTCATCAACTGCTTCTTCCTGTAACTGCCTCACTTCTTCCCATGTATTCACCATGTTAGTAAACAGCAAAGGACATGAATTCACTTCTTTTTCTCTCCCACGGTTAACCGAATTCTGATTTCGTGCACAATATTGAGCCATGTTGTTGGCAAACTCATTCCCCGCTGAAATGTATTCAGCAGACTTTGAATGGGCAGCACATTTTACCACTGCTAACTGCTTAGGCAGCTGTATCGCCTCAAGCAATTTTCCAACCACTTCAGCATTCCTTATAGGAGTTCCACTCAATGTCAAAAACCCTCTTTGGGACCAGATTTGCCCAAAGTCATGCACAACACCAAAGCCATACTGACTATCAGTCATCACAGTCACTATCAGATTCTTTCCCAACTTGCATGCTCGTGTCAGTGCAAAACGTTCAGCAACCTGGGCTGATCTTACTCCTTTTAGACAAGATGCTTCCAGTACAGCTGCTACTGTGCATTCTGCATATGCTGCACTCAAAATTCCCTCGTCTGTTCTCAGGCATGATCCACCTACAAACATTACATAGTCACTTTCTGTCAAAGGTACATCTTTTATATCAGGACGTGGCTTGGTACAGAAATCAAGTACTTCCAAAGAGTCATGATCCACATCATCTCTGACTTCCACATTCTCAGCATCAGGTAACAGTGTTGAAGGGTTCACATTCAGACATCTCACAAGGCTCACATTTTTTGCACCTAATATGACTTTCTCATATTTAGTTAGATGACTGTGTGTCATAAACTGAGCCACATCATGAGGTACAAACACTCTCATAGGGTATCCCATCACAATTCCTTCACTCTGTTCCAGAATCTTACAAATGGCTGCTACAGCTTTCAAACAACCAGGCAATGCTTCAGCTACAGGATCTAACATAGCTGAAAAATATGCAATGGGTCTTCTCAGTTTTCCGTGCTTCTGTATTAATACGGAAAGTGCACATCCATTTCTTTTGCTGCAATAGAGTTCAAACTCTTTCTCATAGTCAGGCATGCCAAGAGCTTGTGCTTCACATAAACCATCTCTCAATTGTTTAAAAGCCTTCAACTCTTCTTTATTTAACTCAATGGGGTCTTTTACATCACTCTTTGTTAAGCGCACTAAAGGTTTTGCAATCAATGAGAAATTACTGATCCACTGGCGGCAGTATCCAACCATTCCAAGAAACATCCTCACTTCTCTCTGTGTCATTGGTGCTCTCATTCCTTTTATCATTCTGATTCTTTCTGCAGTCACTTTTCTTAGCCCTTTTTCAATTTTATGGTTTAATTATTGCACTTTTTTCTGACAGAATTGTAATTTTGATGGGGATACTTTAAGTCCTCCTTCTGCCAAATGATTCAATAATGCAACGGTATCCACTACACAAGCTTCTCGAGTTCTCGATGCCACAAGCAGGTCATAGATATATTGAACTAGCACTGAACTTTCGAGCATTTTTAAATCTTCTAGAGACTTTTTCAGGATCTGATTAAATATCGAGGGACTCTCTGTATATCCCTGTGGGATTCGGCACCATGCCAAAGTACGTTCGCCAAACCGGAACGCAAAAATCTGTTGGCTGTCAGGGTGCAAAGGAATGATCATTGTGTGCCATTCTGCATCATGAGGAATCTGATATAAAATCACAGAAGGATTTGGTACAATGAGACAGCATGATACAACGATTTTATTTACTTTTCTCAGGTCTTGTCACTATTAACCCTGGGCGTAGTTCGCGAAGTAGCACTTCGCGAAGCTACGCAAAGTGCAGTTCGCACTACGCGAGCTACGCGTAGCACTTCGCGAACTGCGTAGTACCTTGTTCGCACTGTGCCAGATGTCGTTTTCAATGATTGCACAGTGCGGACAAGCAACCGGCACTGTGCAATCATTGAAAATGGCATCTTGCACAGTGCGAGCTGTAGTTTTCTGCTGCTCGTGTAGATTTTTACTCGAGCGGCAGCTTTCTCAACGCGAACTGGTAGTTTCTCATCGCGAGCGGTCGCGAGCATACGCGACCACTCGCAATGAGAAACCTGACCTCCTCGTGTTGGGAATCTCGCAGGGAGGTTTATTTTCCATGCTCGCGATCGCCAACTTGATGTTGCTGATCGCGAACAAGGAAAAAGTCTCGCCGGGATGTCATTTTGCTTGCTCGCGGTCGCCAACTTGACATTGAGAACCGCGAGCAAGCAAAAAATGACCGCTGCACTACGCAACACTACGCTACACGTGTTCGCACTGTGCTACGTGCAGTTCACGTAGTGCGAAGTAGCGCGAACTTCGCAAACTACGCAAGCGTAGCGTAGTGCTTTGCCCAGGCTTAGTCACTATCCTGAAAGTCCTGTTAGGCTTTTTCAGTCCCACAATTGGTGAATTACATGGACTGCTCATTATTTCCCTCAAAATACCTTGTTCAATCATTCTGTCTATTATAGGAGTAACTCCTGCAATTATCTCAGGTGTCAATTTATATTGTGGAATATTTGGGTAACTTGCTCCTTCTTTTACAGAAATTTTTACCGGATCTACATTTTTCATTAATCCCACATCTTCTCCTGTGAAATCCCATACCTCCGTTTCCACTGTTTTCTTCAATTCTTGAGGCAATCCCTCAGGATCAAATACAGCAAATGCCTCAGTAATTTCAGGTTCCATATTAGCTATAGTAATTTTGTACAATACATCCACATCAGGAGTCTCAAAAGCTATTCCATCAGGAGTACAGAAAATTGTGCAGTTCATTTTGCACAGTAAATCTCTCCCTAACAAATTTACAGGGCTTGAATCGCACACGACAAAACGGTGCATTTCGGTAAATTTCCCTATTTTAACTCTAACTAGTTCAGTAAGATACGTTTTTATCTGTCTGTTGGATACTCCCACTACTTGGATTGTTTTATCCGAGAGAGGAAGATTTTTGACATCAGCTGACCTAACAGTTGAACGAGTAGCACCAGTATCTACTAGGAAAGTAATGTTTTCGTCATTTTTCTTTCCATCCACAAAAGGGCCTGTCTGGTGTACTTCTAGAGTTGCGCCAAGTACGCACTCTTCTTCCGCCCCTCGGCACCGTCAATAGCTTTCTTCTGACTCACTCTCATCGCGTTGTAGCCAATACTGCGAAACAGCACTAGCGCGCGGCAGCTTAGTTACCTGTTCTTCGTTGTAGAATCTTGTCTCATTACTGTATTTCTGAGGATTTACGCTCTGTGGAAAAGACCGTTTTGGCACCTGACACTGTTGGGCAACAACCTGCTGCTGTTGCTGCGGTTGACAACTCACCTCATTCTGCACCTGTGGATTCAATGATGCATTATCGCCATTAGCACTTGGGGGAAATTTACACTCGGTTCTCCAATGCCCTATTCTTCAGAATTATGACATGGCCACTTCTTTTTGGCTTCTTCTAGACTAATCTGTCCTTTCCCTTTCCCAATATTGGGTCTTTGTTTCATATTTGTACCACTTGCTTGCTCAATCAGTTGGGCTTCCTACCTTTCTGCCACTTTTACTTGAGCCCACATGGTGTTTCTTTTAATTTACGCTGCTTGGTTTCAATCTCGTCACTAAAATATTTTGCATGTCTCAGTACTTCATCTATCTTTTTATTTTGCCAATCTACTGTATGCTGCTTAATCATTTCACTTACTTCAGGACGCAACCCATACACAAATCGATATACAAAATGACTCAAATCATTTTTGCTCAAATTTTCATCTCCACTGTATTGTTTAAAAGCTAATAACAATCTCTCATAGTAGGCATGTACAGATTATTTTACTTCTTGGTGAGTTCTATCAATTTTTACCCAATCAGTTTCTTTAGGAGGCACTTTATTTTTCAGAAAAGTAACTACCTGTTCATATTTTCTCATTACTTCTGGATCAGGAGCACCTGTTTTTGGATCTCTAGGGTATTCTTGAGTACGCCAACCTATTGTGATTTTACATTCTGCCCATAGATCTGCTGGCACAATTATGTCAAAGAAACTATTCAAATCAATCCATAGTACTTTTGATAATTTTACAAACCTGTCCACCTGCCTGTACCATTTAACCGGCTTCTCGCACAAACGAGGAAAGTCATTGGTGAATGATAAAATGTCTTGTCTAGTCCAGGGGACATGCACATAGCCTCCACCTGGAATCTCCCTCATAGAACATTCAGTTACTACCTTTTCTTTTTCTCTTACTGGGAAAGCTGCAAATGTTTTATCTGTTGCATCGTCTCGTTTCCGAAATCATCTACTTTTCCATTTATCTACATCGCCCCATTTTCTCAGCAAAACAATCAAATCTTTAATTTGAGTTATTCTTCCTGCTGTATTCAAATAAATTCTCAATGTCTATCTCGGCAAAGTCTACTCTGTATGGCTTTTGCAATGATTTTATTTTCTCAAATTCGATACCCATCTCACTTGCCACTTCTTCCAATCTTTCATGTAAATTTCTTGCTCTCCAAGTTATACTTTTACATAGAAACTGTTGTGTGCAAATCTTCGACCGCTGCACACCCAGCTGGGCGAACGATAAGAGCGGCCTTCTGGGAGAGGACCGTCGTCCGTCTCCGCGAGATGCGGGAGTTCTGGATGGCCAGAGCTCCCAAACTACAATTCCCGGCCTCCCAAGCTGACATGACGCGCGTGCACAGGAAGTGACGCAGCGTGGACCTGGCCGGCTACGTAAGTAAGCCCGGGCGTAGTGCTCCGCTCCGCCCACGGAGTGTACGTAGCGCTGCCTGCTTCGCGGTTTACAAAGTAGGCGTAGCAGGCAGCGCTACGCACACGCCAGGGCGAAGCAGAGCGGCCCGCCGCCTGCCCGCATTCATTTTAAAATAAATTAAAGGATTTTAAACTAAGTAAAATGCCTTACCTGCGGTGCGGCGTCCCGGGGCTCCCTCTTCCTAGTTGACGGCAACTTTGCGCGGATGCCTGCGCATGCACATTTGTGAGAAGAAGTTGCCGTCAACCAGGAAGAGGGAGCCCCGGGACGCCGCACCACAGGTAAGGCATTTTCTCGTATTTTTAAAATAGTTTAACATATTTTAAAATGAGGGCGGGCGGGAGGCGGGAGGCGCGTAGTGGGGCTACGCGGAGCGCACGAGTGTGCATAGATTTGGCCACACTACGCGATGCTCCACGTAGCCCCACTACGCCCACTACGCCCAGGGTTCTACGTAAGCCAGATTCAGAGGAGGAAACCTTGCAGATTATTCCGGCTTCGCTGAGGGACGCCGTGGAAAGGAAACGACTGCCAGATATGCCGGGTGGGGTAAGAGTGTCGGTGACACCGCCAAGAGTCTTTTCCTGTCAAAAATCGTTACAGAGCTAGCTGCTGCTATCGCTGCTCAGAGACCACAGATACATTTGCAAATACTTTACCAAGAATGCGAGTGGGCACTGGAGCTCACTCGTTTTGGGCTCATTTTCGTAGTTGATAACTTGGATGCAGTAACTGGTATTTTCCTACCAGGTGATATATGATTTGTTCACAACTATGTCACTAATGGCACCTATGATGGGTATTGGTGTTCAAGGCGTTTGTTGATGCATTACAGCTGACTTAACCAATCAAAAGAATTACATGTGTTTTACGTGTGTGTTGTTTCGTCTTATAGCAGGGGATGTATGAAAGGTCGCTGAAGCAAAGCACAATCCCTTCTTCCCTTGTGAGGCCCACATTCACACCCTTTATGGTGGGTAAGGTATGCCTATTAGTGCAGTGTTCTTTAACAGGAAGATTGAGGTGCACTACTTATATCTCTATGTTCGTTTGTCCACAGTTCGTCCTCTGAGTATTACGTGTATGTGATACTAGTGAAAGACAAACCAGGTAGTCCATAGAAGGCCTGATGACTACACAATCGTCTTTCTTGTGGTAGCTGCCACAAAACTGGTTCTTTTTCTTTACAGGTAGACATACATATGTCTTAACGAAGAAAGTGTACGATGAGATGTATTGGTGCCCCGCTCAGTGTATCTTAACTATCTTTTTCTTTTCAAAGGTCTCCCTCTCTGCTGTTCCCTTCCTTTCCTTCCCCCGATTGACCGCCTTAATCTTCCGTGCTTTTTCAGCAATTCGGAAGTTGAGGTTGTCAATAGGTGGATCCCCATTGAGCAACGAGCCGATCCTGAGAGGCTTCCGAGGGACCACGACAGAAACAATAACTTTTCATCCTGATATGCCTTTAATTTTTCCATGGGGATAGTACCTACTATTAATTCTGCCAAGACAATTTTTAAATTTGCCACATCTAAAGGTTGGGGTTCCGCATCTTTTCGCTGTAAACTCCTCAACCATTCACTTAGTTCTTCTGAAGTAGGACCTACGGAATTTGGTTCATTCCTTGTTTGTTCTAAACTTTTTGGTGTTCCTGGTACTGATTCTGTCGTCATTATTGCCTTATTTACTAGGCTCTGATTCACTGTCAGATTTTCAGGTGTACTTAACCCAGAAGTTCCTGTCACAGGTATCCATGGATTCTCTCCTGAGTCTCTTTTTTCTGATTCAGCCTGCTTATTACTGTTATAAGGAATCGTTAGGCAATGCTCACTATCCTTCTGTTTATCAAAAATAGGCATTACGGGTCCTATCGTTACAGGAACAGTTACAGCTTCCATATTTTTAGTCAATTCTCTAATCTTTTCAGTTAACTCTAAAGTAGTTCTAGCTAATTCAGCTGAATTTTCATTTGTCATTTTACCAGGTTGTGTATTTTCTGATTCTCTAAAGGGATTATTTCTCCCACCCTCAGGTGGCATTGACTCAAATTTTATATTTTGTGGGGTCTCTTTTATTGGGGCACTTGGTGTCAATAACGTGGAATTTGGTTGATACGGGGGTGGATTTTTATAAAACATGTCCTCCAATACATCATCCTCCGACTCATGCTCACCATACTTGTAACCTTCTGATCCTGTATTATTTTTCTTTTCTGTACATTTTCTACTACTGGTTTCTTCAACATTTCTCATAGGGAACATCCCATCAGTCATATTTGCACTTCGTCATCTCCTCATTCTGTCATCATGATTTTCCTGTCCACACGGTCTACCAAACATGTACTTATATCTTACACCACTCCGCTGTCATTCTCTGTCATACATCTCATCTTCCCATTCTGTCAATGCTTCAAACTGAGTAGGTCTAGGTCTCGGTTCTAACCTCATCATTCTTTCTCTTAAATTCCTTAATAACGCCAAATTGAATGAACCATGTTCTGGAAATGCTAGAACTCCATCATCTTTTGTATACTTTACACAATTGTCTAACCAAATACATGTATGATATCCATATTTCGCAACCATGAAGGATGCGGGCGATTTCGGTGGAGGAAGCAACTGTCCCTCTCTAGTCACAATCGGTTTGTCCTTTTTGAACAAGCTCTTAATTTTTCCAATTTAATTTTGAGAGGGTAGCTGTTCCTAAAGAAAAGGGGGTAGAGAGAGATGCTATGTGTGCTAAGAGTTAGGTTAGGCCGGGATGAGTGTGGGGAATTTCTCCTTTAGATTTTAGTGCCCTCACACACCCTTTCAGGTGTCCTGCTTCATCATAGGGCGTTGCTCCTCGTGGGGGTGGCGCTGCAGTCCCCCACGGGCCCCGCGAGAGGGCTCTTTGTCGGAGTTCTTTTTTAGGAGACGCCGCAGTTGTGCATGTGGGTGTGTGGGTATGTCTATAAGGGATGTGAGTGGTGCGTTAAAATAGCTAGGTAGGAACCAAGACCTTTATTCGCGGTTCTATCCAGCATGGATTAAAAATGATCCTGGAGGTCCTCAAGAAAAAATGTAATGAGGGCAGATATAAAAAATTTTCCGCAACTCTCAGGACACGTGAGTGAATGGGGGTGTGAAAATTAGAAAAATAGGGTCAACATGTTTCGCGCATATGAATAGGTCCTTAAGGGATCCGGTTGCGCTTCGTCAGGACCAAAAGAGATAGGTGGTTCTAAAAGGTCAATGAAAAAGTGAAGGTTCCAGTGAAAGTGGGGTACTGTGAACCAATTTTACCTTTACAGTAAGGGGAATTGCGTCGTTGCGCTGGTAAGTGATCCTTCTTGTAGGAAAACCTATACCCAACCCTCCGAGTTGAAAGGGAAGGGCTCCGTCAGCGGTTCGGATGCGGCGAGCAAAGAGAAAGTTTTCAGCCGCATCCGAACCGCTGACGGAGCCCTTCCCTTTCAACTCGGAGGGTTGGGTATAGGTTTTCCTACAAGAAGGATCACTTACCAGCGCAACGACGCAATTCCCCTTACTGTAAAGGTAAAATTGGTTCACAGTACCCCACTTTCACTGGAACCTTCACTTTTTCATTGACCTTTTAGAACCACCTATCTCTTTTGGTCCTGACGAAGCGCAACCGGATCCCTTAAGGACCTATTCATATGCGCGAAACATGTTGACCCTATTTTTCTAATTTTCACACCCCCATTCACTCACGTGTCCTGAGAGTTGCGGAAAAATTTTTATATCTGCCCTCATTACATTTTTTCTTGAGGACCTCCAGGATCATTTTTAATCCATGCTGGATAGAACCGCGAAAAAAGGTCTTGGTTCCTACCTAGCTATTTTAACGCACCACTCACATCCCTTATAGACATACCCACACACCCACATGCACAACTGCGGCGTCTCCTAAAAAAGAACTCCGACAAAGAGCCCTCTCGCGGGGCCCGTGGGGGACTGCAGCGCCACCCCCACGAGGAGCAACGCCCTATGATGAAGCAGGACACCTGAAAGGGTGTGTGAGGGCACTAAAATCTAAAGGAGAAATTCCCCACACTCATCCCGGCCTAACCTAACTCTTAGCACACATAGCATCTCTCTCTACCCCCTTTTCTTTAGGAACAGCTACCCTCTCAAAATTAAATACGTGACTCTGAGGGAGCATGGGTACTGGACCTATTTTCTAATTACGCTCCCGGTCCCCCCCTCTCCTTGTTGATGACTTAATTTTTCCAAACCAGGACCTTTTCTCTTTTTCTAGTGGATCGTAATACATCATTTTCTTTATTCTGTGTATCGCTAGATTTCCCCTACGACTATTCTGTTGTCTTATCCAATCGTAGCGAGACTCACTCTAACGCATCAATCCGGAGCGTCTATGTTGCTTTTGAAATTCTCCAATCCCAGCGCAACTTACACTAACGCACCAATCTGGAGCGTCTTCGTCACTTTTGCAATTCTCCAATCCCAGCGCGACTTACACTAACGCACCAATCTGAAGCGTCTTCGTCACCCTATTACTTCTCCACTCCTAGCGCGGTGTACACTAACGCACCAATCCTGTACGTCCACGTCACTCTACAGCTGGCGAATCCCAGCGCGGTCTTTCTGACGTCAGCTTTTCTCGCTACTCCTGCTTCTGCTGACCCCTCCTTTACAAAATGTATCGGCAAACTTTCTCTTACACTTCTTTACTCAAAATTCTGTTAGTAACGACATAAAAACACCACCATTATCTGTTTCGCTAACAAAATAATAGTTTTTGACCTTTTTCACAAGAATTCCGTCTTTCCCAAGAACAGCGCTTACCTCTGATCTACTACAGAATTATTAAATTTGTTGATAAAGTAGCACTTCACTCTACCTTACCCTTCTAGCAAGCATTAACTAACCGTTTCTCTGGAGATAAGACACCTGTAGGAGACGCACTGCTCCAGAGAATTAGGATCAGAGTTTCACAATTAAGTTGAATGCTATTTCATTTACACACATTCACACTGAAAAATGTAGTTCATTCACACAGAATCCTGTCTTTCCCGAGAGCAGCGCTTACCTCTGCCCTACTACAGAATTATTTCATTTGTTAATAAAGTAGCACTTCCCTCTCTTTATCCTTCTTACAAGCTTAGGGAACACCTATTACCTTTTCAGTGATAAGCATAATCAGAGTTCACGTGGACTCCTGTTACTTAAGACCAAAATTTCACAGGTGGCCTTCGCTACCCATACACCTCTTTCATACAGAAAATGTCCCTAACAATTACACACGACGATGTTACCAAATCGAACCCAAACAATGCGTCGTGCAACTCCAATCGTCACACGTTTTCCCCGTGTACCTACAGGGCAACAAACAATTCACCATGTGACTTCACTTGCCAGAGGCCATCCGACTTCCTACATCCCAGAAGTCTTCAAAAACAACATAGAACGCAACGCAACTCAACATAGAATGTTAGTACATAAATCAATTCTCATCCAAACATCCGCAATCAATAATCAATAATCAGAAATCAAAAATCAATAAGCAATAATCACCAAACTAGCCAATAATAACCATCATTCTCCTACCGGAAAAACTGATCCAGCACAAAGCGAGGGGAAAACCCCAAATTTTTACAAGTATCCTCACTGCGTCGCAGACCCGCCGTCGCACTTTTCATTCACTCACGCATTCATTGGTGGGGCCCATAACACCAACACTCATACGTCACACCTCACAAATCTGCACACAGGAGGGATGATAATAAAGTGCTGGACATGTGGGGGAGTATCTTATTACCTATAGGGAAGAAAAGTTATTTACAGAATATACATTTGCATCACCGCCTATAGGATCCTAACCTTAACATCAAGACACTCCACCACTTTGGTCGACGGACCAATTAGTTGGACTGGGTGATGGTGATTTAGAACCAGCTAAAACACATTTTAAGCTTCAGAAACCTATAATCACCTGATCAGGCAAACCACAAACTCATAAATTCGGTTAATCAATTATTTGTTTATCTAAATATTGCTTGCAAGTAATATTAGCAATTTGGTCAATCAAATTTTAGTAATTCAATCAATCAGCACAAATTTGCATGAAATTTTATATTTACCTATTCTGGCTAGCGGGACTTTTCTAATTCAAATGGCTCTGCATAAATCAAATTTAGCTGCTCGATTTCCCAATAAAGCAGGCCAAGGCTCAAAGCCCAGAAAGTTCTCTGCTCAGCATGTTACAGTCCCAAAGATCTCCAAAGGACCAGAAATCGTGCAAGCATCTGTCATCGCCTGTGGGGTCGATAGGGGTTTGCGGTTATTGAGTAAGAAGGCAGCATCTTACCCCTCCCTATTCTACTACCCTTTTTATAATGAAATTCGGGATAACATGAAACATTCTTAGGCTAAGAAGGCAGATGATTGGCTCATTGGAAACGTCTGATTATACGTTAGTCCAGGTTCTCATGGATTTTGCTGGTTCACTTACTCTGTCCATGTTGCCCTTATGCAACATTGTATAGTTTGCTTGTATGTCCCATTTGTTCATTTAAACCAGACTGAAGTTTGGCAGTCCTCCACGTTCCTATCCTTGACCAGGAACACTGTGCTTCCGGCCGGAGGTTGCCTGGAGGTCTACGGAGCCATCTGAGTCTGCGCAGTAGGCATCGCGCTCACGAGACGGTGGCCACTTCTGAACTCCATTTTGGACGCCATGATTTGATAGGCCCAAATGCCAACTTAAGCAAAACAAACACAAAAGAGTGATTCATTTACGGAAATGAAGATTCTAATGTTATACCCTCACTAATCCCTTTATGTATTAGTATTTTCCTAGCTTTTAGCGACATTTACAGCAATAAAACTCACCCTTCGGTCCAGAACAGGAATGCAAACATCAAAAAAGCAACATAAATCATGCGATATTCTATTACCACATGTACTACTATTAGTATGCGTACCACAGTTAGTTATCAAGGTTAATCTGCCATGCAATTAGCAATAAGTCCCACGTGTAATTGGCGTTTACAAAAGGGTGCGAATAGTTGGTCAGTATAACACAGCACACGGTTAACTTGTTATTATATTAGTCGGTTAAATGATTAATAATTTCATGCAAAATAGAGGAGGTATACAAAATGTTGCTTTACCTGCTCCATCAATATTTTCACGCGTTTGCCGATAGCGTGTTAAAGAGGACCCGTTCCGCTTTGTGTCCTGTGGATATTGTCAATGTGGCAGTTCTTTTTCCTCTGAGGTATCGGACTCTACAGGACCGCCTCAGGGTCAAACCAGGCAAGCGGCCACTCTCTGGTACAGCCCGTGACTTCATGGGGAAGCGGGATCATTGCACCCGTTCTTCATGGCCCGGTTTGACCTTGTACTTTGGGGCTGGAACGTTGGGTACCCAAGGGAACTTTGGACTTTTACTTCGAGATTTCTCCACAATATGAAATCCCCTCCCTTGCCTGACATTTTAGCACTAATCTAAGGGTAACATCATGGCACCGCCAAAGGTACTTACCGGTACATTGCATGTTGGGTGATGTAGTTTACATATTTTAAACTGCAGCTGCGATCAACAAGGCGGAGCCAGCTAGCCTCCCACCATTGGGAGGGCTGTGCATGACAAAATGGGAGAGAAGGAGGAGCAACCTTGAGCAGCAACCGGCATCTGAGGAAGGTGCAAACTGAAATGCATTATGCCATGCTAGCAGTCATTAAAAGGAATTCCCAAAAGCTCCCCGCTGTGTCCTCTGGTCTCTTATATATATATTCACCCAATCCGCTCACAAAACTCCATTATCGGGAGAGAAGACGGACACAGACCAAAGATTCAGTGCTGATGTTTATTCACTCGAGCAAACCGCCATTACGCGTTTCGGCCTCATCGGCCTTGATCACATGACAAGCTGCTGTAGCAAATCAGTGATTTTTAAAGTGACATGTGCCTTCTAAACATGGAAAACAGACTAAATGGATTTAGTGCATAGAATATACTCTGTGAAGTGCCTTCGGACGTATTTTAACATATTTATCTGTTACTGCTTATTAACTGCGTTTGCATCTTATTATTGATTTAAATTATGGCATATATATATATATATTCCATAAGAAAAGTAATGCTGTCTTTACAGCATGATACTCAAGCCCATCCTTTCGAAAGGTAATTGAAAATCTGTTTTTATTTACAGCAAATAATTCAGCATAATGCATTTCGATCCTCCTTGGATCTTAATCATATTCCTAGCTCGAGGGTCAGTTGCTCTGGGATTAAAATATACAGCAGTCTCAGACAGTGAGGACAAACAAGGCAAATGTCAATCAATTTCTATCTCGGTGTGGATGGCACTTGTGAGAAGGTGGCCTGATATATGCTGTCCTCTAGTTATAGTGGGCACCTTGTATCAGTCCAAACAACCCCTTATTGGTTATAGGTTAAAGACAACCTTTATTGAAAGCTATCCTAGTGGTAGCTATGGAGAGCAGCCTTCAGGCTAAGTCTTGAAAGAATGTAAAGCAGCTTGTTTTACCAGTCTATAATCTCTTGAGTCACTAAATGAAAGATATCCACACCAGGTATATATATAAAATATATGTATTTATTACTAAACACACCCTCCTAGTCTCTTTATGAGACTAGAGGTCAAAACACATAAGTTACACTTCAATAATCACAGTAAAATAGCACAAATACACATCATGCCCTAGGGGTGAGCCAAACTATATACTAAAATAGTGGTATAAGAACCAGAACTTAACTAGACACAAGGCCGCTGGGTCCCCAAGGAACCACCCAAGGTAATGACACTGGGGACCCACGGGGCCGTGTGCAGTGTGTGAACACAGCTGTGAGCTCCCGTTAGCTTCTATGGGGAAAGTCGCGGTTAGATTTTTAAAGATTAGGGACACTTAGAAATGAGTCAGGACCAAACCCTTTTGGACTTAGGAAGTTCTAGGGCTAGCACCCATGGGAGCACCGGAGTACTCGTGTTACCTCACCCAGGGAAGCCGGATGCATAGGTGTCTTTTGGTGTCGGGTCGCGTCGTCGATTTCAATGTAAGCTGGCGAAGAAGTGCTGCTGCCGTGAAGATGCGAAGTGTCCGAAGGGATCCAAGCCTGGATCGAAGATGAGAAGAACCTGAACGTAGAGGGGACAGAGTCTGGGTCACTTGCCAGTGACCAGGAAGGTGATGAGCGGGTGATTTCAGGTGAAAGAGGTGAAGCTTGACTCTTCAGCCACGAGGACCAGGAGGTGTCAAGGACAACCAGGAGCTGGATTTGAGCTGTCCCACAAAGGATATTGAGTGCTGCAGTGTCGGCGCTCGGATTGGACACAACAAGCCTTGGCAACAGCAACCCATGCAGAAACGAGAAAGATGCTTTGGTGCAAGGTCTGTGGGACTCACCACTTGGTTGGGAGTCAGGGCACGTCTGGAGCAACCAGGAAAGCCCAAGGAAATGCAAAGTTACCCCCTCAGGGACCCACCAGTCGATGAACCAGGGATCGCGAAGGGACCTCAAGATGAAACACAAAATGGCAGCCCACGGGTCACTCGGAATGACCATGCTGACAATCTTCGGTGGATTTAGTGCTCGAGGTGGGGGCTACAAGTCAGCCCAAGCACGACTTCGAGAGACGTCAGGAAGTCAATGCACTTGCAGAAATGCACGGTGACCAGGAGTTCCTGTTCCACGCTACTCACGAGGGCTGCGGGTCTCAGCTTTGCTGGGGACTCGGGTCGGCCTTTGAGTTTTCTGGAAATTCTCTTCCTGGGCTGCAAATACTTCAGAGTCCAGCGGGAGCTTCGATGATGCAGACCGGCAAATTGCTTCGTTGGTGCCTGCCAAGCAGGGGAGTCACTCCTTGACCCCAAGGGAGATTTCTTCAGTCCTCTGGTCTTGAGCAGAACGTCAAAGGTCCAGGATTCAGCTTGAGAGTTTCGTCCAGGGTAATCTAAATTCCTAAGGACTGGGGTCCCATACTTATACTAAGGTAGGGGGTTGAACATACTCTGGGACCCACCTATGGAAGGGTTTGGAAAGAGGGGTAGCTACACCCATTTCCTTTGTCCAGTTTCACGCCAGAGCGGGGGCTGGAAGCCCCTGAACCGGTTTGAGCTGGACTATGCACAGGGACACCAAATGTGCCCCCAGTGCAGGACTTCAAAGCACTCAGAGAGTGCTCCCACCCAGCCCCAATACACATCAGCCTGTCTGGGAGGTGGTTACACCTCCCTGTGACAGGAAACCTATTGTCCAGGCCTCCTCTGCCGGAGTGTCGGTCACTAGCAGGAGGCCAGACCCGTGTCTGTGGCTGCAGCATGCATTTTATGATGCCAGGGCTCTATTAAGTTTCTACCTGGTATACCAGTGCTGTCATGTCTCTCCCTCTAGAAGGGTGGGATCATACTCCCACACCAGTTACTGGTGTGAGGGTATAATTCCAAGGTGTTTGACACCAAACACGACATGTTTCCGTGCAGCCAGTCCAAAGTTAGCATTTACCGTTTGGTTATAATGCACTTAAGAGTATATGGTCAGGCTGCACTACAAACAGCATCAGAGAAGGGTCTCCGAACGCTGCAGAGGGGCTCTGCTCATGCAGGGGCACCCTCTCACATAAGAACCAAGCACTCTGCCTTCAGGATTGATAAGGCCTGCCATAGGAGTGACTTATAGGTTTATATGTGTGTATATGGTGAGATATAGTGAACCTATATCTCTGTAAGGGGTGCATGCACCACCTTACCCAGGCTGCAGTAGTCGACCTGTGGTGTCATTTTGGGTGGCTTTCCAGGGGTGGCATAATACATGCTTCAGCCCCTGGTAGGCCTCTGGGGTACCTATGCCCTGGGTACATAGTATACCATATACTAGGGGCTTACAAGGGTACCTCAGATCCAATCTGTAATGTACCGAATCATTTTAGAGAGGAAGCAGCTAGGCTGGGGCCCTGATTAGCAGGGTCCCAGCCATACTAAAGTCGAAAAACAGTGAAACACCAGCAAAAAGTGGGTGTAAACATGTGAAGCAGATCCTACTCTCCTACACAACTGTCCTAATCCTCTGCTTAAAGACTTTGATAGAAAAGCAGGCATTTGAGGTGAGCAAAATTAGAGTGTCGCTGATGTTGAGAGTGCTCTATACTGGAGCTGCTTTCCACCTAAACCTGAGAACTACCCAGAGTTCTCTGCTTCTTTTTGTGCATAATTTATGCATCACTCTATACCTGAAAGGGAATTGTTTTGACTTATACTGGGTGCTCCCTTGTCTCTGGACAAAGCTGTACCTCTCTGAAGAGCTCTAATGAGGGTGAAACACATGTCAGCGGTTGCTTTTATCCATTTCAGGTTGGCTTGGATGGTATTTACCAATCCAAAGCTGTAATACTGTGCCTGGAGTTTTAAAAGGCGTTAGCCATTTTACAGCTCGGCAAGGATAGCACTGTGCTAATCCTATGCTCTAAAACTTTGCAGTAGAAATGTTAAAAGACTTTGGGGGATATTCTCAAGAACGTGGGATAACTATCGCAAAATTAGCTTAATGCAACTTTCAACAGCACAGGCTATTGCGGGAAAATAACTCTGTGTTAACGTGGTATTCTCAACACACTGGGACCATGCGATAGGCCCACGATAACGCATCAAATGTCCGGTATAAAGTCAACGCAATGCCTCAAAAATGCGAAACACAAACGCAAAAAAAGTTGCGATGAGGCCAATCACGATTCAAAAATCAGCGAAAACCAGCAACAGGCCTGCAATTCAGGCGGGAAAATTCAGCATAAATGTAGAAAAAAACCAGACAAACAAATGCCAGACTGGGACCTCGGGGTCAGGGAAGGCCATGGAGAAGAAGAGTAGGAAGAAGCGGTTAAGTCCGCTGGAAAACAGGATCCTGATAACGGAGTGGTAGAACACCATCAACAACTGTTTGTCACCTCCACTGTGTCATTGGCAACAAAAAATGGACTATGGCAGTCTATCGTGGACAAGGTGAATGCAGTCCGAGTGCTGAAGAGGACAATGGAAGAGGTCAAGAGGTGCTGGAATGATGTCAAGCGCAAAACCAAGCTGAAACTCGCCAACAACCGGAAGGCAGCAATGAAGACTGGAGGTGGGAGTCCCCACCACAGGAGGACCTGGACGAGATGGAGGAAATGGTGTCCACAGTCATCAGTGGGGAGACGGTGGTAGGAGTTGGGGGACTGGACACTGCTCAACATGACCGGACACAACATCAACAGGGTGAGTAACGACCAGGGACTGGGGGGACAGGGGGAGATGGGCACAACGGCACACATGTACAAATGAGTAGAGCACACCTGCGGACAAACCATGCCCCAGCCCCCAACTCCCACCAAGAGACCAATGTACCCAAGTATGCAACATCTCAGCAGTGCATGAGCACAGAAGTCAAAGGCACACCGCATGAAAAAGATAAACAGCAGCAAAATCAAAGTTGCAGGGGCGACTCCCCCTAAATGCAGCACCCACACATAACATGCAGATCACATCAACATTGACAACAATGTGGTACAAACCGCAACATATCCACAACAGAGCACAGGACACAACTGGTGCTGCACGTGTGTAGAAACTGGCCAATCACCTTTGACATTGCAGGGAAATGTGAGTTGATAATGTACAAGTACAAATACACATCCATTATGTTGTCGAAATGTCCACTGTCCCCCATCAAATAGGCAGCTCCCCCCAAACAGCCACAATGTACACAGTCATGCAGTCTGTATGAAAACATGTACAATGCGACAACATACATGTGAACACATTGTTAAACTGCATCTCCCCTTCACATTGCAGGGGGAGAATTAACACCTCCTGCACAGCAGCCCGAACCTCTCTTCTCTGATGATGAAGAGGACCACCACAGCTTCGACTTCGATGCCCTCCAAGAGTTCATTGACAGCCTCCACAGCCCACCTCCAGGAGCAGGGCAGCCCAGCTGCATCGATGAGACCCCACCCCCTGCACAGACCACACAGCAGGCAGCACCCACCCCCACGGATGCTTCCCAGGACCCCCACTCAGAACACATGGCCTTCCAATACCTTGTGTTGGGATGTCAGGAGAATCTGGCTGAACAGGTGTGGGTGGTTTCGACCGCATGGCAGCCAAACTAGATGCCATACGTGGGTGTCTAAGTCCCATCAGGGACCACTCATGGTCCCAAACGGACACCCACAGTCTGCTCCATGCTCTCCAAGGGACCGTGGCTGAAATCGCTGGACCCCTGACTCAGAAACTAGAACAACTGCCCAGTCAGAGTGGCTCCAGCGATGTCACACAGGAGTTGGGACACATGCGGAGGTTAATGGAGACCATGGAGCGGACGCAGGCAGAAAGAGCGGCTGCCATGGCTGCACACCAGCAAGAAGTACCTGGGTTCCTCAATTACTTCAAGACCATCCTCATGGCATTGCTGCCACAAGGCCTGGCACTGATGCATGCTGCTGCCACCCCTACATGCACTTCTCCGCCCCCTGAAGTGTCAGTGCCACACAGTATGGCAGACATTCCACCTCTGGCCCCTGAGGTATCACTGCCACACAGTGCTGGAGAACGGCCACCACCACCCACACGTGAGGCACATGAAACAGCAGTGGACAAAGATGCGGATGAACCAGCCTTCGTGGTAAGAAGGACGCAGTAGCATTCATCTCCGCCATATGTCCGGTTTCTGCTTGGTTCTGCCCTCTACATCATCACCTTCCACTGTCCCCACGATACACTCTGCGACACTCACCTTGGACCTCGAAATGGACTGCCATATGCTGTTTGATCGCCAATGACACAGCAATTATACTGCGGACGGAACTCTTCCTTTGGACTTGTCATTCCCTGAAGGACTCTGGCTGACCCTCCACGGGCCAACATTGTAATGTGGGGTTTGCATTACCCTGTACTGCTCCAGCTGCAACACTCCATTGAATGTACATTAAACATTCATAATCACACAGATGTGTCATGTCTATGATATTTCAAGTGTGGAAGTATGGATGAATGTAGGGTCAGTGATTCCCCCTTAAGTCCATGCTGCTCATGTCGTTGGACTTGGGTCACAGGGTGACACATTGCCGAATGGGGTCGAAGTGGCGCCGGCACTACAACAGGGACACACGCATTAGTTACTTCCTTGTCCAGCCCAGTACGGAACCACGGCCAGAGCCCCGGGGTCATTGTTCAAACCCTTACGCTGGACTGGCATACGTCAAGCCAGCCCACTCCGCTTATGCTCACAGGGGGCGACAACAACGCTACATGTGCCAGGTCTTCCCTGTAGTGATCTGCGGATCACAGGCCTAGTTGTCAGCATGCCACAGCCACTCTCTCATGGCTGGAGTACACCCACACCACACCCACCCAGCACACGCGTCACAGGACATGTGACCCTGCCAATAAAAAGGGCCGGGCGCACGTGCTTGACGTCATTTCCACTCTCTATCTGGGTGTATCTGTGTGGTGTTCATGTAAGCATGAGGGTCTAGGGCCCTGCAACAGCACATTCCTTAGGGCTGGAGGTGACCTGCTGTCGTCGGCACCATGAGGGGCTGGGGTGCAGCTGCCTGGGTGCGCAGGGGTGGGCATGCACCGCTGGGCGGCTGGGGTGCAGCTGTCTGGGTGCGTAGGGGCGGGCATGTACCGCTGGGCAGCGGGAGGGGCTGGGGTGCAGCTGCCTGGGTATGGCAGGGGCGGACAGGCGATGATTGCGTGTGCAATTGTATGTACTCTGCCATTCATGTATCTGGACTCTGTTTCAGATGAGGGATCTGTTTCTGATGGGGGACCTGGTGGACTGCAGTGCCTACCGGCAAGTGGCTGGAGACCCACTGGTGGCAGCAGGTGAGCAGTGAGGCCTGGGTGTGCAGTGCCGGCACTCTCTCTCCCTATCCCTCTCTTCTTTTCACTGTCTCTCTCTCTCTCCTTGTCTTTCTCGCTCTCTCTCTCTCCCTCTCTTTCTTGCTCTCTCTTTCTCCCTCTCTTTCTCTCTCTCTCTCTCTCTCCCTCTCTTTCTCTCTCTCTGTATCTCTGTATCTCTTTCACTCTCACTCTGTCCTTTGATGTGTGCATGACACACCTTCTTATCTGGAATTTTGTCTCGCAGGCAGTGACCTACAGATTGTCCTGAGGAGACCTGTCATGAGTCAAAATTGTTGTTTTGAGTTTTGTTTGGTGATTCAAAGGTGAATGTGTGGTGATCATTTTTGTGACAACACATGCATGTTGCCTGTTGTGTTTGTGCGACATCAGGCGAATTGATTTGTATATGATTACGTGAAGTTGATGTGACATGTCTTTGCCCGGGGTGGAGCAGGGGGGGGTCCTTGGGGTGGTGGCCGTGGGTGTTGTTGCCCTGTTGGGGCTCCGGCTGCATGATCAGTGGCTCCATGGCATCTGTTGCCGTTCAGATGTGGCTCTGGTATGGGCTCCCTTTTCTGGTGCAGGCTGTCGTCCGACTTTACACCAGGTCAGAGCAGGTGTTAATGTCCTGCTGCAAACATGCCTTATCGCATGTTTTGTGGTCTTATCGCCCATCGGGCTGGTCGTTGAGAATGTTGCAGAGTGGTGTTATCTCAGCTTTTGGCACGGGAACGCCTACTCTGCATCTCATTAGCGATAGTTGCCGGGGTAATCTGTGGCGATGTTTTTTGCAGCTGCTATCGCAGGTAAACTGGTGTTATGGGCTGTTAGCACCAGCCTGTGAATGGGGAGATACATTTATTGCCACTTTGGCTGCGATAAAGTGCCGATAACTCGGCGATACTTCCTTGAGAATATGCCCCTTTGTCACTTTGTATCTCGGCGTGGATGGCACTGTCCTAATCCTACGCTTAAAGACTTTGATAGAAAAGCACACATTTGAGGTGAGCAAACTTAGAATATCGCTGGTATTGAGAGTGCTCTATACTGGAGCTGCTTTCCACCTAAACTTGAGAACTACCCAGAGTTCTCTGCTTCTTTTTTGCATAATTTATGCGTCACTCTATGCCTGAAAGGGAATTGTTTTGACTTATACTGGGTGCTCCCTTGTGTCTGGACAAAGCTGTACCTCTCTGAAGAGCTCTAATGAGAGCGAAACACGTGTCAGGGGTTGCTTTTATTCATCTCAGGTTGGATTGGATGGTATTTACCAATCCAAAGATGTAATACTGTGCCTGGAGTTTTAAAAGGCTTTGGCCATTTTACAGCTCGGCAAGGATAGCACTGTGCTAATCCTATGCTCAAAAACTTTGCTGTAGAAATGGTAAAAGACTTTGTCCCTTGCTATCTCGGAATGGATGACACTGTCCTAATCCTACGCTTAAAGACTTTGATAAAAAAAGCAAACATTTGAGGTGAGCAAACTTAGAGTGTCGCTGGTGTTGAGAGTGCTCTATACTGGAGCTGCTTTCCACCTAAACTTGAGAACTTCCCAGAGTTCTCTGCTTCTTTTTTTTCCATAATGTATGCGTCACCCTATACCTGAAAGGGAATTGTTTATATATATATATATATATATATATATATATATATATTACCTACTGGCGGTCGCCAGTAGGTAGTTATAGTTAGGACCCTGTTTCCATAGGAAAACCGCAACATTCTGTTTTGAATAACTTTGGCGCCGGTCGACGAATCCTCGCGAAATTTTCAAAACTAATGGGGCGTGCACGGCACTAACTGCGTAAAGTGGGCGCGCGGTGCGCGAAGCGCACCGTGCGCGCACGGAACGAACTGCGTGAAGTGAGCGCGCACGCCACGAACGGCGTAAAGTAACTTAGCATTTAAAAAAACGTACAAATTCACTGAAAAAACCATAGGTTTCACACACGTTATAGTTAGGAATTAGCATTTAAAAAACCTTGCAAATTCACTGAAAAAACCATAGGTTTCACACATGTTATAGTTAGCTGTACATTTCATTCGTAAAAAACCAATGAAATTCCACGTTATAGTTAGTGCTGGCAACTATAACTCACGCGACCGCAATCCTCTGTTGATGCTAATACTGTATCTTTAGCTATACATATATTACAAATATTTATTTTTCATAACGACACATATGTCATCAGTGATGTAATATCTGACATCATCAACAGAGGATTGCGGTCGCGTGAGTTATAGTTGCCAGCACTAACTATAACGTGGAATTTCATTGGTTTTTTACGAATGAAATGTACAGCTAACTATAACATGTGTGAAACCTATGGTTTTTTCAGTGAATATATATATATATATATATATACAGTTGGTAGTTATTGTTAGGACCTTTTTTCGTTCAAAATGCATTTTTTCTTTTACCAATACCTTTGGCGCCATTTGACGAATCTTCGCAAAATTTTACAAACTAATGAACAGCTCAGGTCAGCTTTTGTCTTGAAAGTTTGGGGGTGAATCGCCAAGCGGGGGCCGAGAAAAAAGGTGGTTCCCATAACACGTTTTCCCCATGTTAATTTCCATATGAATTTTGGAACAGGCTACAGCCCGAACTGCTGAATGGATCTTACACCAAATTTGGCAAAAAGGTAGCTCTTGGTTTAGAAAGTGCCCTTTTTTTTAATGGTGTAAATCCATTCAATAGTTGCTGAGAAATTCAAAAAATAAAAATATTGACATCTGTGCACCGAGGAGGATTCGCCAATCCTCCTGAGCATGAACTTCATTTTGATTGGCTGTCAACACTCTAAACTAGGAAGTGTCGGTTACCGAGTCACAAGAAAATAGTTTAAAAAATGATTAAAAAAACAAGAAAAGAGGGCAGGGTAGAAACACCGTGACCCCCTAGGCCTGCTCAGGGGGTCCCACAAGGACCTCCAGGGCCAAAAAAATCATTTTTATTTGTAATTGGCTGAATTCGTGCAGGGTGAGACAAAAAGAAGAAGGAATCACTGAGGAGCACTTCTTGACCAAGTCAGAGGTATGAGCAGGGCCACTGGAATTATGAGACTGTTTGGATGCACCGACTTTCGTGCAATTATACATTTTCCGCATTAGCCACAAAATCCATCATCTGCTGCCTAATCTACAGATTTTCACAAAAAAAGCCTTGTTTCTAGCTCAAATGGCTCAATCGTTACCGAAAATGCAGCGACAAGTGTTACATCGTGATGGAAGGCCCTTTGCAAACCTAGAATGGTCACCTGTTACTTATTGCTAAATGTGGGTGTTAAATTGGTACTAATGGTGTGCAAACCACTCTTGCTTCTTTCTGCGCCTCTTTTGCCACTTTCTGCATTTCTGTTGCTCCTTTCTGCAACTTTGTTTTTTCTCTGCACTTCTTTTACCTCTTTCTGCTCATCTCTTCTACTTTATGTACCACTCTTGCCTCTTTCTTCACCTCCCTTGCCTCTTTCTGCACCTCTCTTGCCTCTTCCTGCATCTCACTTGCTTCTTCCTGTACCCTTCTTGCCTCTTTCTGCATCCCTGTTCCCTCTTTCTACACCTCTCCTACTTGTTTCTGCGCCTCTCTTGCCTCTTTCCTAACTTCTCTTGCCTCTTTCTGCACCTTTGTAGTTTCTTGCTGCAATTCTCTTGCCTCTTTCTGCACCCTTCTTGGTTCTTTCTGCACATCTCTTGCTTCCTTCTGCACTTCTCTTGCTTCTTTCTGCACCTCTGTTGCTTCTTTCTGTACCCCTCTTGCCTCTTTCTGCAACCCTCTTCACTCTTTCTGCAGGTCTCTCGCCTCCTTCTGCACCTCACTTGCATCTTTCTGCAACTCTCTTGCCTCATTCTGCAGTTCTCTTGTCTCTTTCTGTACCTCTCTTGCCTCTTTCAACACTTCTGTTGCCTGTTTCTGCACCTCTCTTGCCTCTTTCTGCACCTCTCTTGCCTCTTTCTGTACCTCACTTGCTTCTTTCTGTACACCTTTTGCCTGTTTCTGAACTCATCTTTCCTCTTTGTGCAACTCTCGTGCCTCTTTCTACACCTCCCGTCCCTCTTTCTGCACCACTCTTGCCTCTTTCAGCACCTCTGTTGCTTCTTTCTGTAGTTCTCTTCCTTCTTTCTACATCCCTCCTGCCTCTTTCCGTACCCCTCTTGCCTGTTTGTTCACCTATCCTAACCCTTTCTGCACCCCTCTTGCCTCTTTTTGCTCCTCTGTTGGTTCTTTCGGTACACCTCTTGCTTCTTTGTGTGCCTCTGTTGGTTCTTTTCGCACTCGTCTTGCTTCTTTCTGCACCTCTGTTCTAACTTTCTACATCCCTCTTGCCTTTTTCTGCACCCCTCTTCTCTCTTTCTGCACCTCTCTTGCCTCAGTCTGCCTACCTCTTCCCTGTTTCTGCACCCGTTTGCCTGTTTCTGTAACTCTCTTGCCTCTTTCTGCAGTTCTCTTGCCTCCTTCTGTATCACGCTTGCCTCTTTTTGCACCTCTGTTGGTTCTTTTGAACCTTTTTTGCTCCGTTTTGCACTTCACTTGCCTCCTTCTGTACCCCTCTTGCCTCTTTCTGCACCTCTGTTGGTTCTTTGTGCACTGCTCTTGCTTCTTTCTGCACCTCTGTTCCAAATTTCTGCATCCCTCTTGCCTTTTTCTACACCCCTCTTCTCTCTTTTTGCACCTCTCTTGCCTCACTCTTCCCACCTCTTTCCTCTTTCTGCACCCCTTTTGCCTCTTTCTGCAACTCTCTTGCCTCTTTCTGCAGTTCTCTCGCCTCCTTCTGCATCTCGCTTGCCTCTTTTTGCAGCTGTGTTGGTTCTTTTGCACTGCTCTTGCTTCTTTCTGCACCTCTCTTGCAAATTTCTGCACCCCTCTTGCCTGTTTCTGCATCCCTCTTACCTGTTTCTGCACCTCTCTTGCCTCTATCTGCACCCCTGTTCCCTCTTTCTGTATCTCTTTTGCCTGTTTCTGCAACTCTCTTGCCTCTTTCTGCAGTTCTCTTGCCTCCTTCTCCTCCTCTGTTGCTTCTTTCTGCACTTATCTTGCCTCTTTCTGCACCCCTGTTGCGTCATTCTGCACTACTCGTGCTTCTTTCTGCACCTGTCTTGTTTCTTTCTGCACCCCTGTTGTCTCTTTCTGCACTCGTCTTCCCTATTTCTGTGCCTCTTTTGCCTCTTCCTGCATCTCACTTGCCTCTTTATGCACTTCTCTTGCTTCTTTCTACACCTCTGTTGCTTCTTTCAGCAATTCTCTTGCCTCTTTCTGCATTTCTCTTGCCTCTTTCTGCACCTCTCGTGCCTCTTTCTGCACCTCTCTTGCTTCTTTCTGCACCTCACTTTCTTCTTTCTGTACCCATGTTGCCTCTTTCTGCACCCCTTTTCCCTCTTTGTGCAACTCTCTTGCCTCTTTCTACACCTCTCTTCCCTCCTTCTGCACCACTCTTGCCTCTTTCTGTACCTCTGTTGCTTCTTTCTGCACTTCTCTTGCCTCATTCTGCACCCTTCATGCCTCTTTCAGCACCTCTGTTGCTTCTTTCTGTCCTTTTGTTCCTTCTTTCCGCACCCATTGGGCCTCTTTCTGCACCCTTCTTCCCTGTTCCTGCATGTCTCTTGGTTCTTTTAGCACTGCTTTTGCCTCTTTCTGCACCCCTCTTGCCTCCTTCTGTATCTCTGTTGTTTCTTACTGCACTGCTCTTGCTTCTGTCTACACCTCTCTTGCAAATGTATGTACCCCTCTTGCCTCTTTTGGCACCCCTCTTCTCTCCTACTGCATGTGAGAAGTTGGCCTGGAATATGCTGGTCACTTGCACCATCCAATTCGACTCTTATGGTAGATAGGTTTAAGACAACCTTTTAAAGAAAGCTATCCTAGTGGTAGCTGTGGAGAGCAGCCTTCAGGCTAAGTCTCTGAGGAATGTAAAGCAGCTTGTTTTACCTTATAATCTCTTGAATTACCAAATGAAAGGACACCACACAGGTATATATATAAAATATATATGTATTTATTTCTAGACACACTCTACTAATCTCTTTATGAGATTAGAAGTCGGAAACATATGCACAAATCAATGTTTCACAACAAATTAAGCACTTATATGGCTGGGGCCCTAGGGGCGTACCAGTCCATATACTAAAAAAGAGGTTTAAGAAGAACAACTTGAGAAGTGAGAAGGCCTAAGGTTGTTGAAGATTGCATTAATCTCTTAGCATGAGCTGAAAGCCATTTTGTACTTGGCAGCCATTTTAGTTAGCTATGTGCTGGACATTTGCTGTTTCCCTCTCCCAGAGTCCTGCACATGCGCAGATGTGCTTAGCTAGTAGGGTGCACCTGTTCCTAGTATAGAACTGTCAGGCTGTTCTAACTTATGTCAGCAACTTATTACCTCCTACTTGTTGACTGTGCAGTTTCTGTATGACCATCTATGTGCATAACTCTTCTCATGTGTACTTGTACCGCATTTTTTAACCCCTGTGTGCGTATAAAAGGACCATGGTTCTTCTGTTCAGTGTGCTACTTCACTCAACACCGAAGGGTGCTGTGTGAATGTAGTTCCACCTCATGAGGTTTATTAAACTTCGTATTTTCTATTACAGTTTCTGTGCCAACTTCTTCCTATTGGTCTGAGGACTCTGTGCAGAGAAGGGCGAACCCCTTGCACTAGTAGGCCTAGCTGAGGTCACCATCAACAAATTGGCGCCCAACTACTGGGGCTCATCGGTGACTCGGATGCCCAAAGGATTGGTCGCGACGAAGGATTGGAATCTCGCTCTGGACGTGATCGCTGCCCGATGAGACCCGAGTCTTAGCAACCACGGCGTTTTTCCTTTCTTTCTGATCTGACCATCCAGGTGGTGCCGGTCCTCGACTGAGATCTCTTCTGTTGATTCGCCGTGCAGTGACCATTTGGTCCATTTTAGAACTTGGCAGTTGGAACCTGGACACCAAGTGATTGGTAAGTGTCCTTCTGTGGCGTTTGCTGTTGGTTTTGATGCCTGGGATTGGTAAGGTAGTTTAGTAACACTTACTGTGGCTTTTGGATTTTGGAATTGGTGTTGGCCAACTTGGTTTGTTATGAGATTTATATATGGATTGCAATCTATATAGGCAGGTAATGAGGAGAATTTTCTCTATTTGAATTGATTTTGAACGGCACATCGTACTAAAGGTACCTTAAGTGCTACTTTGATTATAATACTGCATATTCTGCACTATTATTATCATGCCTGTTTTTAGTACACTTCATAGGATGTGTTGCTTTTGTAGTGGTACCAATTTGAGACTAGATGAAGCACAACCGGCCCCCCGGAGGGGACGCCTAATAGGGATATGTATATTAAGTATGGTCTTTCTTCTATAATGTACAGCGCATTATGGAATAAATACACTCGTAAGGATCCTGAGTTGCGTTGGCCTATGTATCGGTCATTTGATTTACGAAAGATTGAGTATGTGGAACAATGTATGTTTAAGCGAAAGACTAGGCAAAAGATGTTTGATTGTGTACGAATGTGGGAGAAAGAAGTGCGTGAACGAATGAAGTGTGAGCAAGCCTTGATTGAAAAAGAACAGCGAAAGAACATTTATGTGAAAGCATTAGAGCTGAAGAACAAAGCAGTTAATTGTAAGCAAGTGCGTGATGGTCTTTTTGTTTTCCCCCAGGTGAATTTATGAATGTGTTGCTTTCTTGGATGTACCATTTTAAACTTGTATATAATTAGCCGGCTCCCCTAGAGGGGATACTTAACTAGGTTTAGGTATAAAAAAGTATTTCTTCTTTGGTGACTAGTACCCCGAGGAACTAAATATGTACATAGAAAGGATCCTGGTCTGTGCACTTAGTAACATTCATAAGTGGTGATATGCAGAGCGTTTTTTTTTCTTGGTGTTCTGCCAGCCAAATCTAGTGAATATGACTTACAACTAGTATTTACAAATGGTTTGGTTTAAGTACAGTCTGTGGGCTGTCTTTTGTTTCTGTCCTAAGTGTTGATCAGTGGGTTAAATATGTGTGTAGATGTCTGTGGTTTGTCATTAGTGGTACTTGTAAGTAGCGATTGCGCTCTTGGTGCAAGAATGGCTAGCTTTAAGTGCCCTGTATTATGTGTATGACACCGTTTTGAAAATGTCTGGAATGAGCTCAATGTTTTTTTTTTGCCATCATTCTGTTATGCCAAATGTCATTAAAATAAAATACATTTTAAAAGAATCCAGCGATAAATTATATAATATATGCTAAATAGCTGCACGCTATCATTAAATTGACAGAGTAAGACACTATACATGTGTGCAAATTGCCACAATGTTAAAGATAAAATTAGAATCCACATTTAATAGGAATAAAAAAAGCTTCAAAAAACGAAATTATGTGTTTTGCAATAGATAAATTTAAAGATACAAAATGTCACAGCATTTATCCTTCTGTATTAGGTATTAAAAGGCATTCACATTATCTGAGTGAGTTGGTTGTTGCAGATCTGAATACATTACAGAACGACAGATTTGTGGAAAGGCTGACTTGAAAGGCATGTGAATTCGACGCCTTTACGTGTCAAGCAGCTGTGTCAGCACGTGGGTATTTGTGACTCCGGCCACAGAGAACAGCTGAAGTCAAACACAGTGTAAAATCCTGCAGTTCAGACTGCTGGTTTAAAAGTTAGAAATATAGATTCATTATTTTTGATAAACAGGGGACAGATTGACAGTAGGGATTTATTTTCTTAATGCCTTTTTAAATAAGGATAAGAGTGGTTTTTGATGTTAAATAATAATACTGTCCTTCATTTAAAAGTGGCACAGACTTTCAAGTTCGGTTTCTGTTCTTAGGGCTATGAATGAATACGTTTAAATATGATAGGCAAGGGATGCAGCTTGCTTTTCATATGTGGACTCATCAAAATGATTGGATTTATTAAAAAATATATATATATTTTTATTATATAATTTTTTTTATTTAAAATAGGTGCATTAAATTCGTTTTTTAATATTTATAATGCCTAATAATGATGCTGTGACCTCCTAGCATCCAAATTGAATTTAAGCCATGCTATACAGCAATAGGGGGTCACTTACATGTGAAATGTCACTTTACTCAGACGTACAAAACTAATTTTTATAAGGGTATACATTATACATTTCTGATGCCACATCTCTGGGATATGTAGGGGACATTCTGGGGATGACTATTATGCAAAAACATTGTAGGATATTCATTTTTAAGTGCCCCAAACATCAAAGTCGAAATTGAGTAAAATTCACTATTTAAATGAGGTTATTCCAATCAGAGCAGCTTTTAAACTGCCTCAGGCTACAGTAAATGCACATATGTAAGCATAGAATGAATAGCTGACATCTATACTGCTTGACAAGCACTCGGCACACTGCTTACAAATATAAATATGTACAAAAAAAACTGGCAGAAGTTATTAAGCTTACCTTTGAATTGCTGGTAGACAGGAATGGAGTGGGTTTTGCTGTTGCTCTCTCAGTTTCCAGGGTCACTTTGAATTGGGACACCCCCATGAAAACCTTGCACGCAAGATGGGACAGCTGCATAGGTTAAAGGCCGAAGTCCTACATTTAGAAGCCTGCAGGGCTCAGCGCAACGTTTGCTTTGACATTTCGACATTTGAAAGACGAAATGGCAGGGCAGGGACAGAAAGAAGTTTTGCTTGCTTTTTTTTGCAAAAGCAAGTTTTTGTTCACTCATATGAACAGATTGAATAATAATGGTATATGTCAGCTTTTATTAAGACAATGGCTCTGTCATATGTATAGCACTAATGCTTTCAGGGCTGAATTAAGGAAGCAATGGGATTTAGTTTGAATTCATGTGCCCTCGTGTCACACTTGTACATTTGCTAAAGGAATATGTTCTTTAGCTAGCTCAATGTGCTATTTAGCTCCTCAGAGTTTGTTTATGCCCAGTTGCTACAAATTGGGGTTGATAGTGTTGACAGAATGAAACCTGTTACAGGTTTCCTACTGTCAAAAATGGGGGGAGGAGGCTAGCTCCTCTACAAATTAAGGGTAGGCAAATTTATGTTTTCTCTCTCTTTTTCCTAATTTCTTTTGAGCCTGTCTAAACTGTCTGTGAAATAGCCATGAGACATTTAATTGGCTATTCAGTAATACTGTTTTAAACATTATTAGCATTAATAAAATTAATAAATACATTTGCTATGTTACTGCCCATCCTGTCTGATGAAATTATGAAAGGATGAGTAGTCTAGATTGTGGTTTCCTTATTTGATCTTTAAGGGTAACTAGCTGTGGGTAGTTTTTGTTCTAAAATTCTCAGGTGATAACACCACTATTGTTTGTTAGTCTCATGCTACATACCGTTTTTCAAGGGCATTGCTAGTTTTTATTAGCTAGTCTGTGTAATAAACTGACAGTCCTTACTAGAGCTGATGTTGCATAGTTTGGATTGTGAAAAATAGAATGCAGAGAAGATGCCCATGTGATCCTTAGCAAACATTTTTGAGGAAAATATTGTTTTATAGGAGTCTGTTTGTCACAAGATGTTCTGCTGGAGAAAATGTAACCATTATGTTGAAGTTTTTAGTTCTTTATGTGATAGGAATCCCTGTTAAAGTAGCAGTTTTAGATTTTCCCGTTGCTCCTATAACATGAGAGCATGGTCCTAAGCATACAATGTAGGTGCTTTTATTAAGAGAAATCATTTTAGAAGTGTCTGCAGTCCTGTACAAGTAATGCAAAGTTTATGAGTAAAAGTGTAGAACATTTCCTTTTTTCTTGAGGGTCTTTAGATGATTAAGATAGGAATATACAAATGTAAGGATTTGGAGTATGTCTGTATTGTTTTTCTCTTTTCCTCAGAATTTAGTAAATGAACACAGACCTCTTGGCTGCTTGGGATTGGGTGACGTATTACTCTTGTCAATTCACCAAAGAGTTCCTTTTATACTTGCCAATAGGTCCAGGCTGTTGTTTTTTTTTACTCTCACATAGATGAAAGTGGTTCTTGGGTGCCTTGCTAATATATGGGACGTCCCTAGAGTAGGAAGTATTCTGAGACTATCCTCTCTGTTGATAGATTATTTCTATGCCTTGTCTAAATACCTTTTTGTTCTGTCCACCAATAGATATTTGCTGCCTTACAACCATTGCCAGAGGGGCGCGGACATCAGATCCAGCTTGGAGAGTCAGCACCAGTCCAGCTTGAAGTCAAAGTGAAGGTAACCAGCACAGGCATTGCTGGCAACCAGGACCTCAGTGAAGGTAGAAGGCCGGAAGCACTGGGATGTGAAGTGTGTACCCCTGCCTCTGTCTTGGGCAAAAGACGGGGTCACAAATCAGAAAGGAGAAATCGTGGATCAAGTTTTTGATGCCCAGCCGAGAGTCACAGACCGACCAGGAAGGCGAGAAAGTTTTTGCTTGAGGTAACCCCCTTTGAAACAAGGGTTGCTTCAGAGATCCTAGCATCAGGCCTCTGAATCCTGGTCCCAAAGTGGCTGTAAAGTTTTCACCTTTGTTGGTCAAGCGATACCTGGGCACACTGAATGCAATCTATGGCCCCAACAAAAGAGCAGTGTGCCAGCAGAGCAATACAGGAGTTAGGGAAGGACTTGAGTTCAGGGTACAGGTGCTGTGTCTCTGGTGCCTGATAGATTGAAATGAAGAAAACTGGTGCACTGCCTGAGACACTGGACAGGATCGCTGAGAGCATTTGCCCTGGTGGGTGATTGCCCTATCCTGAAAGAAGAAACTTTTCCCTTGAAACTGGGCCGTGATTCCTGAGTTGCGAGTTGTGCAGCTCCACCGTGGGAACAACAAGAGCCTGCCTGTGAGGCTCAAACGGACACAGGGAGAAGACTCCCCTCTGGTTGGTTGTACAGCGGCTTTAATTTCCCAAGGACTTCTTTTTCTTTTTTGTTGAAAATGTACCCCATTGGTCGTCCCATTTTTGAGGAGGAGCATCCCTTTGCAGCTCTTCGTCCTAATTCTCATGGTCCTGTGTGGTCCTCCTGGTCCTCTGGATCCAGGATCATTTTTATAATAATATGTCTGACTGCTTTCATAATTGTATTAGGAATAATGTTTATTCTGCGAGAGAAAAGTTCATCTGAGCAATTGACAAATGTTACTTTACCCTTTCCTTGATGGATACTCTAGCCCTCATAAAGGAAACACTGGAAAAGTCTAGTAAAAATGTTTTTATTAGATATGTGCTGTTGGCTATTTTGAAGTTGAAATTGATGATCACTGAAATGCATAGGAGTCTTGAAAATGTTTTTACTGGATGGTTCTAGGATTTGCTTAGGACTAGAAAGCTAATTGTTCTGTTTCTGATAATAGTAATTACTCTCTCCTGCTATCTGTATGACCCAATGCTCTGTTCCCTTTGTACTCCTGCTTATACCTTATACATACCAGTTTAACAATATTTAAAATGAGAAATGCCCACCAAGCAATGAATTAGGATATTGATACATTAATGAAAAAAAATTAATATGCATATTTCCTACTGGATTATGGGAATGTCTTTAGCTCATGCTAAAAGGACCATCTGTTGAAGATTGTATTAATCTCTTAGCATGAGAGATTAATGCAATCTTCAACAGATGGTCCTTTTAGCATGAGCTAAAGACATTCCCATAATCCAGTAGGAAATATGCATATTAATTTTTTTTTTTCATTAATGTATCAATATCCTAATTCATTGCTTGGTGGGCATTTCTCATTCTAAATATCTCTAAGTGGAGATATCCGGAGGCAAGATGGCCGCCGTGAGGTTGTGGTGAGAAGTCGCTCCAGACCTCTCTCCCCGTGATACCCTGATGGCTGTGGAATAAGGACTATATACCCCTCTTATGGATCTGACTACCTGGCTGCAGGCAGGACTAACCAGGGTCCGTTCAAAATACCCTGCAACTAAAGTACAAATCACCTGGTTATTGCTAAAATTAACTGAGTGGAAAGCTGCGGTTCGAGCACAACTGGCGAGGATGCCGGCACGCTTAACTAAAGCCGACAAGGATAAGGATAAGGAGAAGACAAAGGCGCAACAGGATACGCCAACAAACCAGCAAGGAACGGGTGGTAGAGGCGTCCATGCAAATGCAAAAAGAAGCAGCAATGATGTACCCCCGGTATTACAACAACGGGGGCCTGGCGCCATACGGAAAATAATACCCCCGGCTCAAAAGGGGAAGAAAATGGAGAAAGCGGAAAAAGCGGAGAAAGCGGAGAAAGCGGAGAAGGCTGAGGTGCGCTCAAAATCAGATACAGCGACAGCAGAAAGAATCGATCGACCCCGGCCCGGGCAAGACCCGGATCACTTCACCGAAGACACTTCAACAGTTGCAAGGCAAGGCTTAAGCAAAGGAAAAGAAGCGGCACTAAGGCAGCCTACCTTGATGGAGGCGTTTACATCCAGAAGAAGCTCCCAGCCGGACACGGAGCAAATCGTAAACAGAAACGTCCTCGAGGACGCAACGGCAGACACTCCCGGCGCGGAGGCAGCAGTCGCTAGGCAACCCCGAGACTTGGCAGCAACACTCGCCAGTAGCTGCAGCGGAGACGGAGGTAACGCAGGAGTCACAGCACTTAAGGTAATGCAGACTACATGCCTCAACAACAGCGGACTGAAGGAGGCGAAGGGGCCTAGTAATAACTTAATACCAGACACAATCGGGGGGCCATATAGACCCGGGTCAGCTGGAAGCGCAGACATGATGGAGGCGCTAATTCAACTAGAAGCTGAGATGAGCAATAAAAGGGAAAAAGAAATAAACAATGAGGCCAGCAATATTAGCTTAGCAGGAAAAAGTGCTTCACTGGCTGCAGATAATAAAACTTTGGGACTGGAGAAAAGAGAGGGAGCCTCATTGGAAGGAGAATGCTTTTTCTCAGTGAATGAAGACACCGATACTACCCAGTCAAGCGACGACACCTCAGAGGAGGGGGAGTTAGACGGAGAAACAAGCTCTGGATCAAGCTCATCAATGAAAGAAACCACGCAGAAAAAGAGAAGGGTAAAGGGTAGAAGGCATGGTGGAGGATTGGAATCACCTACAGTAGGGGGGAAGAAGTTAGACTGGGACTATTCTGCAACGTCGCAAACCTACTTAGAGGAAGGTAACTCCCAGACCTCAGGTAATACCCCCATTCCAGCGCAGTATCTGGCCCCCTTTGATATGATTTCCACCACACTTAAGCAGATGCAAGGGGAAGCAAGGTCAGAAAGTCGAAGGGCGAGGCAAGCCGCAAAAAAAATCCATAATACCCTCAGGAAGGTTAATAAACTTTATGAAGGTGTCATCGAGAGAGTGACTGAGGTGGAGGAGCGGACTGGGAAGCTAGAGGATGATGTTGGGGCATGGCAGGATTTCAAACTGGAGCAGGAAAAATTGACTAGCGATTTGCAATGGAAGTTGGAGGATTTTGAAAACCGCCAGAGGCGGAATAACATTCGTATTTTGGGCGTGGCGGAAGGAGCAGAGGGGGATGACATTATGCACTTTGTGGTTAACTTGCTAAGAGGAGCTTTCCCCGAATCACAGTGGGAGTGGGAAAGAGAGATTCAACGAGCCCACAGATTTCCCTTCACCATCAGAAAAGGCCGAGGGGGCGAGGGGCAGGCAGGTCAACATGCATTGCCTAGAGCCATCTTGATATATGTTGGGAATTACCTGCTCAGGGAGGAAATAATGGATAAGGCTAGACCTGACAGGCAGCTCATTAAACCTTTCCAGGCCCTAGGTTCCGAGGCGTTTCTCTTATTTCCTGCAAGGCTAAAGGTGGTTACCAGGGGCAGAACAAATATCTTCCTCTCCGAGATTAAGGCCCAACAGTGTACCATTAAATCACAGAAAGGGGGTTGAGAAACATAGAACTGTTAAAATCCAAGGATTTGGAATGAAATGAAGCGGGGTGTATGCACTGGTAGAGGAAGACTCTAGACTTTGGTATACCGCTGTTTGGACTATTATCAAGAGGACAGCACACACAAAATAGCGAAATAGTTAAGATAAAGACACAGAGGAGGGGTATACGACACACAGGGTGATGGGTGAAGGGGGGAGAGAGGAGCGATCCCCACAAGCTATTGCGGCTCCACATAGGTCTTATGGACCTATTTGCCAGTAAAGGGGGGGAGGGGGGTGGGAGACAGAGGGGGGGCAGGGTGGAATTACGGGGAATAGGGGGTAAAAAGAGGGTTAACAACGTAAAAAAAGGTGAGGTAGGGTGTAAGAAGCAGCACAGGAAAGCACAGTCCAGCGCGCAGGGAGTTCACATTTCACAGTATGCACTAGACATAAGGAGGAGGATACGCGATAACTATCGGATACATTATCAAAGCAAAGTGTTAGATCGGGTAAGGTATGCAGAGTTGGACAAAACTTATGATGTATTTTAATGACTTGTAGGATTGCTACTATTAATATCTGCAGTCTCAACGATTCGGGTAAAAAAACTTAGGGTGGCGGCATTACTTAGGACACTTAAGTTGGATTTGGTTTGCCTCCAAGAAACACACGTTGAAGCCTCTAAGGGTTATCTTATGGACCACCTAGGGTTCGCCGTGCTGGCAAATACTAAGCAAGGGACGAAGCATAGGGGGGTGGCTGTACTAGGGAGATCCACTGATGTAGAGGTGATAAGGAAAACGGAGGACCAATGGGGAAGGTGGGTAATATTGGAAATAAAATGTAAGGGGGAAAAATGTACCATAGTTTCTGTGTATGGTTCGACAGAAGACGATCCTGAACTTTTCCAATATCTAGACACTGAGTTGGCACTATGGCCCGAGTCAATTATATGCTGTGGGGACTTCAATATTCATGATCCCAGTAGCTCATTTGTACAGACGGGGAGGGTATATGCAGGGAGAAAAAAGAGAACCCATAGGGCACTGTCAGATATGGTGTCAAATAATTCTTTAGTGGATCCATGGGTTAAGTTGAACTCAGGTATTGATGGTAGTACATTCTATTCGGCCCCCCATAAGATACTTGTTAGACTGGATTACTTTCTGATTTCAACCCCCTTGTTGTCAGAGGCACAAATAGAAAAACAACCTCGAATTGTTTCGGATCATAGCCCTCTGATTTTAACTATTAGAATGGGCCAGGCACGGCGAAAAGATATGCAGTGGACATTCGATAGAGCCCTTTTGAAGGATGAAGGATACAGGGTCTACATGACTGAATGGATCAGGGCCTATTGGGAAATTAATAAAGGTACGGCTCCCTTGGGAGTGGTGTGGGATGCCTTTAAGGCCGGTGTAAGGGGTGAGACAATGAGCTATGTGTTTTCAGCCCAGAAAAGGACACGACTTAAAATCAAGGAAGTTTATCAAAAGTTGATAAGGGTTGAGGAGCAACTGGCGCAGGATTTAAGAGAAAAGGCACCAATAGAAGAACATCTGCTAAAAATAGTGGCTCTTAGGGCGGAGGCGGCAGAAAGTATCTCAAAAAAAGCAGCAGAGAATTATCTAACTAAGAGGGAAGCTGCTTACAAGCTAAGCGAGAAGGTAGGCCACTTATTAGCAGTACGTACCAGACCGAGACTAGCAGCATCAGACATTGTGGAGATTACGGATGGGAACGGAATTATGGTCACTGAAACAACTGAAGTAAGGGAAGTGTTCAGGCAGTTTTATGAAGAGCTATATACCAGGGGCAGGGTAGGAACCACAAGTGAGGTTGAAAGCTATCTTAGTGATATTATTCCTCCGGGTATATCTGTGGAAGAAAAGGATAGGTTGGATTCCCCCTTTAGTCTGGAGGAAATTCTTATGGCATTAAGTATGTTACCATCAGGTAAAGCAGCCAGCAAAGACCAGCTCCCGGTGGAGTTTTACAAAGTGTTTTATCAAGCTATGGGAATTGATATGTTTAATGTCATGTTGGAGGCGCAGAAGGGGGACAAGATACCTGAATCATGGGGGGAAGCGGATATCATTGTCATCTTAAAAAAAGGTAAAAATTCGACACTCCCAGGGTCATATAGGCCTATTACACTGATGAACGCAGATACTAAGGTGTACTCCAAGATATTAGCAAGAAGGCTTGCAGAGGTAATAGAGGGATTAGTAACCCACACTCAGCATGGGTTTATTCCAGGCAAAGGCACTACGCAACACATTAGGCAGGTGATTACAACCTTTGACGCGGCGGGTGTCCTGGGGGACCCTACCGCGGCACTTTTTTTGGATGCCGAAAAGGCGTTCGATAGAGTCTCCTGGGAATACCTATAGCAAACATTAAAGTGGAATGGATTGGGGAATAGTTTTATAACCGCAATGCAGACTCTGTATAAGAATCCGTCAGGAAGGATTAGAGTTAATAGAGGTAAATCGGCAGCAGTTAGGATTGGGAGAGGGACTAGACAGGGCTGCCCATCTTCCCCATTACTATTCGCTCTTTACCTGGATCCATTGATAAGGAAAATGGAGGGCAATGAAAGGATTCCTCCAATAAGGTTGAATGGATGTGAGGTAAAGACCCTGGCCTATGCCGACTACGTGGCCATTTTGACACCCAATCCCAGCATGGCCATAGGGGAAATTGAGTCCGAAGCACAAAGATTTGGGCAAATATCGGGGTACAGTCTAAATAGTTCCAAAACTCAAATAGTATGTAACCACCATATTGTTTTCAATGATCAAAGAGTTGTGGACTCAGCGGTATATTTGGGGGTTGCAATCACAGCTGATTTAGACTCACTGATACAGAATAACCTTGCGCCCCTGATCCTAAAGGTTAAGACGGATCTGGATCAAATGAACAATCTGCATTTGTCATTAGTGGGCTGTACCAACGTTATAAAAATGTTAATATTGCCAATATTTTTGTATTTTTATAGGACAATACCGTTATGGTTTGAGGTGAAATGGTTTAAAGATTTAAAAATATGTTGAATAGATTTATTTGGGCCCATGGCAAGACCCGTAGGGCATATCGTTTCATGTCTTTGCCTAGAGAGAGAGGAGGTTGAGGGGCATGTGATTTCAGATTATACTACTGGGCATCTGCACTGCAATATATGCGGGGGCTGATAGGTGGGGGCGGTTTGGACGTTAGAACATCAAATGATTCGTCTAGGATATACTCTATAGTGTTGGGACCGGAGGTGGAGAATTCTTTTCTTAAATGTATTGACTTCGCATATTACAAAAGAACCAGATTTAAGACAGTCCAAGCCGCAATTAAGATCTGGAATGCCGTGATGAAAAAAATTGGCCTGGGCCGATATAATTGGTACACCAGGTTGTATAAAAATGTCTCCCTCCCAATGCAGATTTTTGGGGATATCACAATGGCGGGCTGGATGGAGAAGGGGATAGTACAGATTGGGGATGTGAGGAGTACGGAGGGGGTGTTTCAATTTACAGATTTAATGAGCAGATTTGGATTAGACAGGAGGGATTTTTTTAAATTTTTGCAGTTAAGAAGTTTTCTGGGGAATAAGCAGGGTGGGAGTGTGGGGTTTGGTAAGGTAGAAATACTGGAGAAAATAAGGTTAGGGGGGGACTGTTCTATTCGGAGTTTTTACGCGAACCTGTTAGCAGAAAAAACAGATGATATGGACAAGTATAGTGAAAAGTGGGCAGACAAGCTGGCAGGTGAGGCTAGTTGGTTTAAAGAGTCACTGGACCTAGGGCGTACTCTGCTCTGCTCAGCGCCGCTGCAATCACAGCAGTACAAAACCCTCTACTCGCTATACTTCACCCCAGCAAAGATAGCAAAATGGGGGGGGTAGCGTAGGTATCACATGCCCAAGATGTAGCTCCCCTGATGCAGACCTAATACATGTATTTGCTGTATGTCCGCAAATACAAACAGTGATAAAAGAGATAGAGAAGTTTCTTGATGCCTCCCTGAATATCCAGATTACCTTAAAACCCCCAGAAATATTGTTAGGGATAGTCACAGATACCAATATTAACCAGAGGGAGTTTATTTTTGTCGCAATGGCAGTTTATAGGCTCTGCATAGCCAGGGCCTGGTTGGATAAAAACCCCCCAGTAATGCAAGTCTGGCTGTCTAACCTTTTATCAACTTATAATCTGGAAAAAAAAATATATGCCCGGATAGGTAGAAAAGGGAGGAGATTGGGGTTAAGGATATGGGACCCCATTATAAGATGGAGAGAGGGCCTGGGATTGAGGGATTAAGTTAGGATAGCTTTGGATGATTTTGTGGCATCTGTTGCAGAAACTCGAGATGATATCAATTTATTGTAATAAGTAGGATGCTTTGATGAATTTTGTTTATGATGGAAACGTTTTGATATGTAATATGTTATAAGAATTTAAATGTACTATTGGAGATTGTGCGATGAAATGTGCTAACTGTGCAATGGTGAAAATAAAACAAACAAAAAAAATAATAAATAAATAATCTCTTAGCATGAGCTGAAAGCCATTTTGTACTTGGCAGCCATTTTAGTTAGCTATGTGCTGGACGCTTGCTGTTTCCCTCTCCCAGAGTCCTGCACATGCGCAGATGTGCTTAGCTAGTAGAGTGCACCTGTTCCTAGTATAGAACTGTCAGGCTGTTCTAACTGATGTCAGCAACTTATTACTCCTCCTACTTGTTGACTGTGCAGTTTCTGTATGACCATCTATGTGCATAACTCTTCTCATGTGTACTTGTACCGCCTTTTTCAGCCCCTGTGTGGGTATAAAAGGACCATGCTTCTTCTGTTCAGTGTGCTGCTTCACTCAACACCGAAGGGTGCTGTGTGAATGTAGTTCCACCTCATGAGGTTTATTAAACTTTGTATTTTCTATTCCAGTTTCTGTGCCAACTTCTTCCTATTGGTCTGAGGACTCTGTGCAGAGAAGGGCGAACCCCTTGCACTGGTAGGCCTAGCTGAGGTCACCATCAACAAGGTCTTCAGAAGCGCTGGGGCCTCACTAATCCACCCAAGGCAGGTAAGTAAAGGACCCACGGGAGACTCATGCAGTGTGAGAACACAGCCGCGGATCCCAATAGACTTCAATGGAGCAAGACGCGGTTGGAATTTTAAATTTTTAGGGTACTTCGGGAGAGTCTACAAGCAAGTCACTTACAGGGTAAGTAGTTCTAGAGTCAACACACACAGGAGCAACAGAGTACTTGAGTTACCTCACCCAGGGAAGCCGTGTGCATAGGTGTCTTTTTGTGTCGGGTGAAGAAACTCAAAACTCCTTCTCAGGATTAAACTAACAAAAAAAGAAGTTGGCACAGAAACTGAAATATAAAAGAACATCTTTATTAAACTCAAAATGAGTATGACTACGTCACCCAGAAGCCGCAGCAACTGAATGAGGCAGTCCAAAGAGTACAGTACACTGGGGTCTTATATATGTGAGGGTTACAAACTCAGCATAAAAGAAAGGGGCAGTCCTGGCTCATGCAAGCATGCAAAATGCCAATATGGATATACAAAATCTGCCAAATATTAGCCAAAAGGAAAACATTCAAAACAAGGCATCATGTAACCAGAACGTCCCCCTTGAGTCGTGTTTTTGCCCAATCCCATAAGTCAATCAATGACAGCACCCATAGGTCATTCAGCAATGGCAGATCATGTTTGTGTGCTTCAAAGGAAAGGTTGTGGAATAGGAAAACACAGGGAGGGAATAGCGAAGGCCAAAAGATAAGATACGGCACGAGAAGAATACTAAAGGCTAACAGATAGTTGATATAGAGATTAGGTAGTCCAGACAAGGATTAGTTTAGGCCGGCTGGTGTCTGAGATGGGTTTCAAGACAAAGGACGGAGGGGTTTTTTGACACGTTGCAGTCCAAGGGGCAGAGACACATTGTGAATCGAGCAGCCTGTGTAAAGGCAACACAAAATGGAGGTGAATGTAAAATGGAGTCAAAATTAAAGAACCTCAGACCCTCCTTTTGCCATTACGCAGGCAAATTCTAATTCATTGCTAGGTGAAATGGGAATATCCTTTATCAGAGTACAGACAGAACACTACTTCAGGACCGTTTTGGATGAACATATCCAACACCCACTTCATACAGTGGCACTGGAAACACTTGTACAACCACAACTATACCCAAAGTCCGTTCTAAGCCTCTCTGGTAGGCTTCTATCGTCCATCAAATCTGCTTCCATTGTCGCATTGGGCCTCTTGATTCAGGCCTTCCATGAAAATAGTGCTTCTCAGTATCCGTTGGAGTGCCCTCCTGGCAAACACTCACAGCTCACTCGAAAGTCTCAATGTCTCATTGCAGTGCACCAGTGTCTCTCCTCTGTGGCAGACACTACAGATATTGTGCTCTTCATTGGTCGTAGGCACAGATCATCTCATGCAGACCCAAGTACTATTAATCGGGAAAGAGCAACAGACTTTCACACTCAGCAACACTTTCAGGCTCCAACACTCGCTATTCAGTGTCAGAGGATGTTTGGGCTGCTCTTTCATTTAATTTTCCTTTCATTTTCCATGGATCCTCCGGTGCACTGCCCTTCCGTTGGAGCAAAGAAAAGGGGGTGTGTGGCCAAACCTCAGGCCAAGGGGCTCAAGGGACTGCACACTGTCAGAGGTTACCAGCACATGACAGGTAGAAAACTGAAGCCTCAAACCAGCTCTGCTATCAACAACAGGAATCCTTCTCTTTCGCTCTTTTACACTGAAACTCTTGTTTTGTGATGTTCAACGCCGTCTGATGGAGCAAGTACGATACCATGCGCTGGCGATCGCTGTCCAGCTTTGCTACTTTCTGGGTGCTGAGACTGTAGGGTCAAGACGTCCGTCTTTCATCTGTAGCTGTCACTGATGGGAATTAGGCTTAAATCAATGTTCTGCAGGTTATTATGACTTGATACCCGCAGAATCTAGTGACGTAGGAAATGTGACACAGTTGTTAGTTTCCTTCAATTTAGTACAAAAACAGTTAATTGTATTTAACAATGGGACTGCAAGCAGGTGGCCTACAATCTGCGAGGGAGTGACCATACGCCATGGGACAACTCTGGTCTAGAATACACTGTCATTCTCAACGGCAATACTTCTAGTCTCTTCAATTTGGGTACCCTTCATTATCCTCTGCCATCTAAGGGTAGATAGTTACATAGGAATTCTATCATGTTCAAAAAAATAAATGTAAAGTATCTCCTATTGAGGTGGAAAACTTGTCTTACTATAGTATTGAGTCAGTTAACCAGTCCATCACTACCCTGACAGTCAGACTGGAAAACATCGAAGTAGGCCTAAAGAAAATTCTTAAAAACCAGTCTGGTCATACAAAAAGGGAATTTATACATAATATGGGGGTATGGGGGTACATTACTACGGTCTGGAAATGTGAACCTGAACAATACACCAATAATAATAAAATGGCTGACTGGTGAAAGGAATTCGAAAAAGAGAAATGGGACTAGGACATAGCTAAAATCCCCAATAACTAGGCACAATGCAACATCAATCAGGGGAGAAAAAGTCAAAATAGTACACACATTTTGACTCTACTGCTGGCTGCTACACCATATACGGTAATCTCAGCTAATGTTCCAGTTCCTTCTTCAGGGAAAAATGAAACGTGGTTTCCTTTAAGGAACAAAGCCATACACTACTTAGGAAGCAGAACAAAACTGACTAACGTAATATAGAAATTAGGTCATCATGTACAAGAGTCACAGATCTATAATTTATCCTTACGTCCAATCAGGATACATAAATCTAGGGCTGCCTGTTCCTTAAGGGAAGGGGGCAGTAACGTGACTAACTGCAGGTGACACACTTTGATCCTGTATATCTCTTTTTATTTTCCTTCAATACCATTATAGCCAAATAGACATGCACTGGTGAAGTGTTGTCTCTCATGTTCACAGCATGAAATATCATTATCTGTGGAATTTAGTAACCAGAACACGTCCAACCAACTGTTGCGTTGCGATGGGCATCGTCATGACCGTCCCCTCACAACACAGGGGAGCTTGTAATAGTATCAAAAGCAAAAGTGTAAAAACAACGCAAAAACAAAAAATGTGCATAAAATAAAAACACGCATGCCAAGCCATCAGGTATACTTGCTGTATTCCAAGCACAGAAAGCATAGACAAATTTCAATATCATGTGTCGGTGACGCACAACACTATGTCATGCACTTTATGCACAATGAACCTGCAGCCCAAAACCCAATATTCGGGCCTGCTTAATTTGTCGGGCTGAAAATGAAAATTACACTTTTTTTTAACTTTCCTAACCCTGGTAACCAGTTAGTGGTGACCGGCTGTCAAATATAACTTATTGTGTCGCTTCTGACACACAGGACCAGCAGGAACAATTCATAGAAAGACAAAATGCACAAAAACAAAGAAGATATGCAACAACACAGCTGTTTCAACACACAGCTGACAGCACCCTCCTTCTTGCAATTTGCACATTGATTAGGTCCCACAGGTACATATGGAACACTCGTTCCACCACCTCATGATATGGACCATCGCTGTTGCGTTTGCTGTTGACCCCTGCTTTTTCACTACTCCTCCACACCTACTGTAACATTCTCAATCCGTTCTAGTCTTCTCTCACCCTGATGTCCTGCCTATAGCCATTCAGGTCGCTCATTTCACCATTATCCCTTCACAACTATGACGTCTTCGTCAAACCAACTCACGTGTCCAACTGTAGTCTTGTCAGCCCTAGAACCACCCAGAACAATCCATGAATGATCTGTGGGCAGAAGCAAAAAAAAAAAAAAAATACACAACACACAAAAGAGAGACACTTCACATAACACACAAAATATCAACTGTAACTTTTAATCAGGAGACAAAACATAACACACATTAACAAAACACAAAATAGAAAATACAAACCTAGTGGTACTTAACTGTAACCATCTTGTCAATTTTGCAATGACTAAAACATGTAAGCGTGTTAAGCCACCTTAATTTTAACTGTCTAAAAGGAAAACAGGTTCACAGACACTCTGGTGCCGATTTGGATCCTGGAAAAAATTTCCCCATACGAATCGTATCCGGGATTTTTACCGTACGAATCGTACAAGTAGCGTACAAACTGCCAAGTACGATTCGTATGGGAAAAAGTCCATACGAATCGCATTGGGAAAATATCCCCACACGTCCTCGGGTCAGAAAATGTGTCCGACACATCCTCGGACGATTTACCCTACGAATCGGAAAAATGAAGTCCGACCGCGCAAGTACGATCCGTCCCGTCCTTCCAATTTTACAACCGTATGGAAAATACACGGTACGGACCGAACTGCAATAGCAACCATGGAGACATGTGCCTGCATACGCGCCGAACCCCCCCCCCCATTTTACATACACGTGCGGGGGTTCGACTCGTACATACACGGGTGTACATACACGGGTGGGGGTTCGACTCGTACATACACGGGTGTACATACACGGGTGGGGGTTCGACTCGTACATATACGGGTGTACATACATGGGTGGGGGTACGGCACGTACATCCCCGGGGTCTGGGGGGGTTCGGCGCGTACCGGGCCCCCAATTCCGCTCGCATCATGCCGTACTTCGCTTTTCCGGCACATTTTGGGTGCCGTAAAAATATTGCCGTCCGGACTGGTGTCGGTTCGAATCGTACTTCCTTGTTCGTCAAACGGAGCCTGACTGCGTCCCGACGTCACGTCGGCGCTTTCCCGGATCACATTTGTATGTATATTTTCGTCGGTCGGTGTTTTTTACGATTTGTACGGAAATGGTGTTTCCGTGCGAATCGTACTTCCATGTTTGTAATTTTTTTTACCGGGTACGAGTCGGACGGAGAAAACCCTCCGACCGACGGTTCGTACCCGGTTTTTCCAGGATCGGAATCGGCACCTCTGTGTTCCCTTGCGCCACAGTTCCTCCTGTGAAAAATGAATCTTAATTTGCTGATCGTTTTTACCTAGGCATGTAGCCCACAAAATTCTAAGAAAGAGCTTCATCTTACTTTTTGTCTAAGGCTAATGCCACATTTGTTAAATGAAGGCAACTACGTGGACATTATTTTTCCAAAGCAGAAATACCAATGTATCATTTTCTTCTCAGCACCCCTTTTTTTTTTTTTTTTAACAATATGGGAACAGACAGGGCTCCGTAACGATTCTCGGCTGTCCTATCTTATCAGAAAAGCTAAAAATAGCACCTCAGCGCGGAACCAGCCACTGCGAGCACTCCTGGCCCCCACCACTTTTCAAAGCTCACCTGCTGCAAGCGTTACACATTTCATGTCAGAGAAGCTTTCTAAGCAGTGATTTCTCCATCTGTTTACACTCACTCCTAACTCCTACCTTACTGACCTCGAAGTCAAAATCTGCCTCGCGTGTCTCTCTCTCCTCACCCTGAAGCAGTCAAAGACAAAAAGCCTTCCTAACTCTTTTTAACCTGCAATAATTAACCCTATTTAAAAACACATGTTATATATATTACTTCTGTTAGAGGCTACAATTTGTTTCTATTCTTAAATTATTAAAACATTTACGGTGAATAACTCATAGAACATAATAACATAACATACTAGCTTTAGAACAAATGTTTGTTACTACCCTATGCAACGGTACTCAGTTCATCAACCTTAAATGAATGAACGTCTCAGTAGGTCCAGCTAGAGTTAGAACCTTCAACCCTGATATTAAACTCAAACCTCTGCACCGGGCACATTGGCTCACTGAGCCATTAAAAGCAACCCCAAATGGGAACAACTTGCAAATTTGTATTATACCTAAATGTATGCATTTACTGAAGCCTAAGGCACTTTTAAGCTATTGAAAAGGGCAAGAATGCTGTTAAATAGTCTATTTTACCCAATTTTCGACTTTGATATTTGGGGCACTTAAAAATAAATATCCTATAATTGTGCTACATATTAATCATCCTCAGAATGTACAGATTGCAGATATTGGATATTAGACATATCTCTTGCAAATCCTTTGAAATAAATGAGTTTTTTTAAGCCTGCGCCAAGTGAAATTCCATATACAAATGTCCTCACAATGCAGTACAACACAACTTAAATTAAATTATAATGCTAGGAGGTCACAGTATGAGTATTAAGCTTTATAAATAGTAAAAAACGAATTTAGAAGCACTTATTTTTAATAATTATTTTTCATAATTAATAATTATTTTTGATAAATCCAATCATTTTTGATAATTTTACATATAAAAGCAAGCTGCATTCCTTGCCTATCATTTTAGATGCATTCATTTTCTAAGTTTAAGCACAGAAGCGTAACTTGAAACATGACACATTTTTGCGCCACTTTTATATATATTTTTTTTAAAAGGACAATTATTATTTAGCAACAGAACCAAGAATATGCTTACAAAAATGCTTAAAGAGAGGAAAACCCTTAATTGAAATGTCTTCCTGTAATACAAAACAATGAACCTTAGTTTTGGAACCTTTTTAAAACAACATTTTGAAATGCAAAGTTTCACCCGTGTTTAACTGAGGGCGAAGTCCAGGCCGAGTAAACATTCCTGTCTATTAGAGCTGCTTGCTTAGCGACAATAAAAGCTTGTCTCTCAGTGTTGTAACATGAGTATGGTGTCAGTCTTTTTCAAACTAAGACATATCAATGCGTGTCGCGTTTAAAATTTACTTCAGCTGAAGTGTTTGCCAGTTAATATCTAATACGATGTATGTAAGTAAAAAATACTATAAGTTTATTTTTCTACAAAACACACAATTTTGTTTTTGAGGCCATTTTTTATTCCTAGTGAATGTGAATTTTAATTTTATTTTTTAAGCATTTAGACATTTTGCATAATAAACTGAAAACATCAAGAAAAAAAAACAAACACACATTGAGCTCATTTCAGACATAAACAGAAAGGGGTCAAACACTCAGGACACATATATTTAACCCACAGAAACACACATTTAACCCACAAATCAACACTTAGGACAGAAACAAAGGACAGCCCACAGACTGTACTTAAACCAAACCATTTGTAAATACTAGTTGTAAGTCATATTTACAAGAAGCGCTTCTCAATAGTGTTCCAAAAGACTGCAAAAACAGTCCAACAGACTGCTGTATGTCCAAGAAGCCAAAATACACTCCATTCATTAGATTGCGCAGAACAAAGGACCCTTGTATGTATTATGTCCATATTTTAATTCCCTGGGGATACAGAATCACCAAGGAAGAAATATGTTTTTAAACCTAAACCTATTTAGGTATTCCCTCTAGGGGAGCCGGCTAATTTACTTTATTACACTATGGTACCTCCAAAGAAAAAGCAACACATTCTTCGATGTGAGCTTGAAACAGGCATGTCCAAAAATACTGCAGAATATGCAAGTATTTATAATTAAAGTAGTGCTTAAGGTACTCTCCGTACGTTGCACCGTTCAACAAAATCAGATAGAGAAAAATCTCCTCATTACCTGCCTACACAAATTGCAATTTGCATATCAAATCCAATACAAATCCAAATTTGGCCAACACAAAGTCCAAAATTCCAAAGCTACAGTAAGCGTTACTAAACTACCTTACTCTTACCAATCAAAAGGTTGTCCAAATTCTAACTGCCAAGTTCTGAATGACCTAACGGTCTTTTTTTAGAATACTCACACCAAAAAAGAAGTTCTCAGTCAGGAGTGATATCATGTGGAGGATCAAAATCAGGAAGATCAGAAATATGCTGGGCTGCAGAGACAAAGAATCCCCAGAATCTCCGTGCACAGAGTACCTTCTTAGTAGAGTCCTGTCCTGTCCTCCTCAGTAGATTTCAGTCTCCTGACAAGATCGCTCCCTCAGATAGCCACTCCTGATGATCCCGGGTTTCGGCACCAATTGAAGAAACTCAAAACTCCTTCTCAGGATTAAACTAACAAATGTAAATGTAAAATGGAGTCAAAATTAAAGAACCTTACGGGTCGCTTTGGTTTGATGAAAAAGTCTTCAGGGGACCTACAAGCCAACCGGCAAGGGATCGCAAAGACGCCTTGGGAGGATTCACTTCACAGGAGCCCACGGTCATTCAGGACAAGGTAGGCCACTGATTCTCAGTGGAAATCCTGCTGGAGGTTTGGACCATATGTGGTCCAATGCACAAGTTCGTAGAATGTCGTGAAGGGGTTGCACTCAACAATAGTGCACGGTACCCGGGTATTGCTGTCCTCGTCACTCGTGGGGTCCACTAGTCTCAGTTTTGCTGGGGACTCACAATGGCCATGGAAAAGTCAGGAAATCTACTTCCAGGGCTGCAGGGACTTCAGACTCTGGCGGGAGCGGGAAAGTTTGCGACCGTTGATGCAAAGTTTTGGTGCCTGGCAAGCAGGGGAGTCACTCCTTGACTCCAAGGGAGATTCTTCAGTCTTCCAAAGGTAGTGGAACGTCGAAGGTCCAGGATTCTTCTTGTAGAGCGTCGTCCAGGGATATCTAGTTTGCAAAGGCAAGGTTTCCCTATCTTATACTAAAGGAAAGGGAGGGACTAGCTCTATGACCACTCCTATGGGAGGGTCAGGGGAGTGGGTGGTTACACCCCCTTCCCTTTGTCCGGTTTCATGCCAGAGCAGGGGCTGGTAACCCCTGAACCGGTTTGAGCTGGCATATGCACAAAGGAGCCTACTGCTCCCCCAGTGCAGGACTTCAAAGCACTCTAGGAGTGCACCCACCCAGCCCCAATACACTAAATCCTGTCTGGAATTTGGTTACACCTCACTGTGACAGGATGCGTATTGTTGGGCCTCCTCCACTGCGAGTTTCGGTCAGCAGCAGGAGGGCAGCCCAGTGTCTGTGCTGGTGGCATCCATTTTGTGATGCCAGGGCTCTTTCAGGATTCTACCGTGTTTCCACAGTAGGTACATGTCTATCCCTCTAGAAGGGTGGGATCATACTCCCACACCAGTTACTGGTGTGGGGGTATGATTCCAAGGCGTTTGACACCAAACACAACATGTTTTGATGCAGCCATCCCAAAGTTAGCATTTACCGCTAGGTTATAATGCACTTAAGAGTATATGGTTTACCCGCATCCACAAACAGCCACAGAGAATACACTCTGAGGGCTGCAGAGGGGCCCCTGCTCAGGCAGAGGCACCCCCTCACATGTAAACCAAGCACCCTGCCCTCAGGATTGATAGGGCCTGCCTTAGGGGTGACTGATAGGCTTATATGTGTGTGTAAGGTGAGATATAGGGAACCTATACCTCAGTGAGGAGTGCTAACACTACCTCACCCAGGCTGCAGTAGCAGGCCTGTGGTGTCAGATTTAGTCTGCTTCCCAGGGGTGGCATAATACATGCTTCAGTCCCTGGTAGGCCTGTGAAGTACCTATGCCCTTGGTACCTAAGGTACCATATACTAGGGGCTCATAAGGCACCACAGTATCCAATCACTAGTGCATCTAATATGCACTCCAAGTTGGTTAGAGAGAACAGAGAGGCTGGGGCCCTGATTAGCAGGGTCCCAGCCAGACTATAGCCAGAAACCAGTGTATACATCAGAAAAAAAGTGGGGGCAACATAAGTGCAGATCCTACTCTCCTACACAACCCCCCCCCCTAAACGCAGGGACACTAAACTAACCTTGACTAGTTGAGTCTTCATGTTCTAAGTGGAAATACCTTGAGAGTCCATCTGCATTGGCATGTTGGGTCCCAGGTCTATGTTCCACTGTATAGTCCATCCCCTGTAGGGAAATGGACCACCTTAAAAGTTTTGGGTTTTCACCTTTCATCTGTTTGAGCCATAGGAGGGGCTTGTGGTCAGTCTGAACTATGAAGTGAGTGCCAAACAGGTATGGCCTCAGCTTTTTTTAGGGTCCACACCACAGCAAAGGCCTCCCTCTCTATAGCTGACCAACATTTCTCTCTAGGGGTCAGCCTTCTGCTAATAAAAGCTACTGGCTTGTCTTGACCTTCATCATGCAGTTGAGACAGTACAGCTCCCGCACCCAGCTCAGAAGCATCAGTTTGGACAATGAACTTTTTGGTGTAGTCTGGACTCTGTAAGATGGGGGCAGTGCACATGGCCTGCTTTAGGTCTTCAAATGCCTTTTGACAGCTAGCTGTCCACTGAACCTTTTTTGGCATTTTCTTTGAGGTAAGATCATTTAACCCCTTCAGTGCCCGCCCCTTTCCCCGCCCAGTGCCGGCCGTTGCATTAGCGGGCGGGGTCTATGACGAGCTGGACTCGTCATGGGCACAGCGCCACCGCGGCCCATGACGAGTCCAGCTCGTCATGGGCACTGAAGGGGTTAAGGATGTCACTATAGATCCATATCCCTTAACAAACCTCCTATAGTACCCAGTCAGGCCCAAAAAGTCTCTCACCTGTGTCTGGGTGGTTGGAGCAACCCATTCCATGATGGTTTGGATTTTGCTCTGTAAAGGCTGAACCTGGCCTCCACCTACAAGGTGGCCCAGGTACTCAACCTGACTCTGCCCTATCTGGAACTTAGTGGCCTTGATAGTGAGGCCTGCTTTTTGCAGGGCCTCCAAAACATTTCTGAGGTGGACCAGGTGATCCTGCCAGGTGGAACTAAAGCAATGTCATCTAGATAAGCTGAGCAATGTTTCCACACCTGTCAGAACTTTGTTCACCAACCTCTGAAAAGTGGCAGGTGCATTTTTCATACCAAAGGGCATCACCACAAAGTGGTAGTGCCCACCAGGGGTTGAGAATGCAGTTTTGGCCTTGGCATCCTCAGCTAACCTGATCTGCCAGTAGCCAGCTGTTAGGTCAAATGTACTCAGATACTTGGCTGAGGCCAAAGTATCAATCAGCTCATCTGCCCTGGGAATTGGATAGGCATCAGTCCTGGTGACTGCATTGAGGCCTCTGTAGTCTACACAAAACCTCATTTCTTTCTTACCACCCTGGGTATGAGGTTTAGGCACAAGGACTACTGGGCTAGCCCAAGGGCTATCTGAAGGCTCAATTACACCTAGTTCCAACATTTTCTGGACTTCAGTCCTGATACAGTCCCTGACATGGTCAGGTTGCCTGTAGATTTTACTCTTGACAGGCAGACTGTCTCCAGTGTCTACCTCATGGGTGCACCAGGAAGTCTGACTTGGGGTCAGGCTAAACATATGTCTAAACTGGTACAGAACTTGTCTGCAATCAGTTTGCTGATGATCAGTGAGGCTGCTTGCCAAAGCAACACCATCTACTGACCCATCATCAGGGGTCTGTGAGAGCAGGTCAGGGAGAGGGTCACTCTCCTCCTCCTGTTCCTCATCAGTTGCCATGAGCAAGCCCATGTCAGCCCTCTCAACATATGGTTTCAATCTGTTGACATGGAGCACCCTAAGTGGGCTCCTGGGAGTTCCAAGATTCACCAAGTAGGTGACTTCTCCCTTTTTCTCAACAATTGTATGGGGGCCACTCCACTTGTCTTGGAGAGCTGCTTGGGCCACAGGCTCCAACACCCACATTTTCTGTCTTGGCAGGTATACAGTCAGCACAGCCGTTTGGTATGCCAAGTTTTTTGTAGTTCTTGGCTGGCCTCCAGGTTTTTAGTTGCCTTCTTCATGTATTCAGCCATCCTAGAGCGGAGACCAAGTGCATAGTCCATCACATCCTGTTTGGGAGATTTGAGAGGTAACTCCCAGCCCTCCTTCACCAAACATAATGGACCTCTGACAGGGTACCCAAACAGAAGTTCAAAAGGGCTGTAGCTAACCCCCTTCTGTGGAACCTCTCTGTATGCAAACAGAAGGCAGGGAAGTAAAAGGTCCCATTTTGGCCTAAACATTTCTGGGAGGCCTTTAATCATTCCCTTTAGGTTTTTGTTGAACCTTTCAACTAACCCATTGCATTGTGGGTGATAGGGGGTAATTAATTTATTGTTTACACCACACTCCTTCCACATTGCTTTTAGATACCCTGACATGAAGTTGGTACCTCTGTCAGATATAACCTCCTTTGGGAAACCCACTCTGGAGAAAACTCCAATGAGGGCTCTTGCCACCACAGGGGCTGTGGTGGTCCTCAGGGGAATTGTTTCTGGGTACCTGGTGGCATGATCCACTACCACCGGGATAAACCTGTGCCCAGATGCTGTTGGAGGGTCAAGGGGACCAACAATGCCAATCTCTACCCTTTCAAAGGGCACCCCCACCACAGGTAGTGGTATCAGGGGGGCCTTTGTTGTGCCACCTGACTTGCCACTGGCTTGGCAAGTGACACAGGAGCGACAAAACCCCTTGGTGTTCTCTGACATATGTGGCCAATGAAAATGTGGAAAAAGCCTATCCCAGGTCTTGTTTTGGTCCAAGTGTCCTGCTAAAGGGATGTCATGTGCTAGGGTCAAGAGGAACCCCCTAAACTTCTGAGGTATTACCAACCTCCTGGTGGCTCCAGGGGTAGGATCTCTAGCCTCAGAATATTGGAGTCCCTCATCCCAATAAACGTTATGGGACCCACTAGCACTCCCAGCAGCCTCAGCAGCAGCCTGCTGCCTGAGGGGTTCAAGAGAGGGGCAGCAATGTTGCTTCTTGCTCAGATCTTCCCTAGAAGGTCCCCCTGCCCCCAAGAACTCAACCCGATCAGATTCAAGTCCCTCTGGGGCAGTACCTTCTTCTAGATCTGCTTCTCCTCCCTCAGGAGGGGAATATGTGATCTGAGACAGAGGGGAAGGCACTGCCTTAACCCTACTGCTCCTCCTCTTGGGTAGCATCTGGTCCATAGTTTCAGGATCCAGAGCTGGTTCAGCTTTATGCATTTTGGCCTGTGACCTGGTCACAGCAAATACCTCTGCAGGTATGCCCAACATCTCAGCATGAGTCCATAACTCTACTTCAGACCAGGCTGAAGTCTCTAGAACAGTACCCAATAGACATTCGACAGGGAGGTCTGCACTGACTACTACCTTCTTGAGGCCAGTTACCCCTCCCCAGGAGAAAGTCACAACTGCCAGACTATGGTTGGTCCTGACATTGCTTGCATTGGTAACCTGGTACATTTCACCCAGGATGATCTGCCCAGGGTCCACAAGATCCTCTGCCACCATGGTGACACTAGCACCTGTGTCCCTGAATGCCAAAGCCTGTTTGCCATTTATTACAGGCTGCTGTTTGTATTTGCCCAGATTACTGGGGCTCACTAGGAAGTACATATCAATGTCTCCATCACAAATCAGCAATGCCTGAGTTGGTACTCTGACTAGGCCAGAGTCCACTTCAGAACCCAGGGTCAACCCTACTACACCCTTATTCTGATTACCACCTCCACCAGTAGCTGTACTAGGGGGAACAGTTGCCTTAGGGGCAGGAGTGGTGGTGGTTTGCTCTTTGGACTTGTTACAGTCAGAAGTCCAGTGCCCTTTCTGTTTACAGAATTTGCACTAGGGCTTCTTTTGGCCTTTTCCCTTGTTGGACTGTGAATCCCCACCGGATGCAGATTTATGGGGCCCTTGTGAAGACTTCTGGTCTTTTGACGTATCCTCACCTTTCTCTGAGCCTTTAGGATCTTGCTTCTTAGTGTCACCCCCTTGGTTCTGGGTTTTCTGCCTCACCCTGTTTCTGACCCATTTGTCTGCCTTCTTTCCCAATTCTTGGGGAGAGGTCAGATCAGAGTCCACCAAGTATTGATGCAACAACTGGTTTTGGCAATTATTAAGGATCTGTTCTCTCATCATAAGATTATACAATCCCTTAAAATCAGTAACTCTACTACCAACCAGCCAACCCCCCAGAGCCTTGGTTGCACAATCAACAAAGTCAGTCCAGTCCTGAGTCTGTGCTTTCTGGGTGTCTCTGAACTTCAACCTGTACTGTTCAGTGGTTAAACCAAACCCATCTATTAATGCACTCTTCAGGACTTCATAATCATCAGCATCCTCTTCTCTAACAGTGAGGAGCTTGTCTCTACCTTTATCAGAAAAGGAGAGCCACAAGATTGCTGCCCACTGTTTCTGGGGGTCCTGTTGTACTCTACAGGCCCTCACCATAGCAGTTATCCATTTGTGGATATCATCCCCACTCCGGTAGGGAGGAACAACCTTGGACAGGTTCCTATGGTCTGGAATGTAATCTTTGACTCTAGGGACACTGTTGCTGCCACCAGGAGGTTCTAACCCCTCTTTTCTGGAAGCTCTCTGGAGCTCAAAGGCTTCTCTATCTAATGCCAACTGCTTGGCCTTGAGGGCAACTCTTGCTTCCTCATACTGTAGCAGTTTGTACATTCTTTCAGAGGAGGTTTCTCTTCTAGGAAGATATACGTTCCTCTGGTGGACAGATTCTCTGCCAGAGTGATATGAGTGGTCAGATTTCCTAGAAAGGGACCTAGGCCTCTCCTCCACTCTGTCAGTTCTCTTAGGGAGAATTCCTCAGTCCTTTTCAGATCCCTGTGGATCTGGCCCTTCAACCACAGAGTCCAGGTCATCTTGATTTTCATCATCTGACCCAGAGACTATAGCTGACCCACCCCCTGATTCAGACCCCTTAGCTCCTAGAGCTAACTGAAGATCATCTGCTGTCAGCAGATCTATCAGGTGTAGTGTGGAGGGACTCTGTCCTATCCTCAGGTGCCTTGCAGCACACATGGCTTTCAAGTCAAAGAAAGTAATGTCCTTATACTGAGGCTGGCTGGACCCACTGGCTCCAACCCTTAAGGACATTCTAGTGTGGTGCAGTGTTGTACTACCTACACTAGTTTGTGGCCTACTGATCCTAGCTTGAGCTGTAGCAAGGGTGTGCTATCCCTTCACTCACAGCTCTAAGTTCAGTAGAACTTGTTGATACTAAGCTTGAATTTATATGTACCTTGAGTACCTTTAGTGGTTTTCAGTTAGTAATTCAAATAGAGATTTTCTGGCAAAACAATGGCAAGCTGGAATCCCACCGCTGCCACCAATGTGAGAATTGGCCTGGCATATGCTGGTTACTAGTTAAAGTGGCCACCTTGCAACAGTCCAATTCGACTCTTATGGTAGATAGGTTTAAGACAACCTTTTAAAGAAAGCTATCCTAGTGGTAGCTGTGGAGAGCAGCCTTCAGGCTAAGTCTCTGAGGAATGTAAATCAGCTTGTTTTACCTTATAATCTCTTGAATTACCAAATGAAAGGACACCACACAGGTATATATATAAAATATATATGTATTTATTTCTAGACACACTCTACTAATCTCTTTATGAGATTAGAAGTCGGGAACATATGCACAAATCAATGTTTCACAACAAATTAAGCACTTATATGGCTGAGGCCCTAGGGGCGTACCAGACCATATACTAAAAAAGAGGTATAAGAAGAACGACTTGAGAAGGGAGAAGGCCTAAGGTCTTCAGAAGCGCTGCGGCCTCACTAATCCACCCAAGGCAGGTAAGTAAAGGACCCACGGGAGACGCATGCAGTGTGAGAACACAGCCGCGGATGCCAATAGACTTCAATGGAGCAAGTCGCGGTTGGAATTTTAAAGTTTTAGGGTACTTCGGGAGAGTCTACAAGCAAGTCACTTACAGGGTAAGTAGTTCTAGAGCCAACACACACAGGAGCACCGGAGTACTCGAGTTACCTCACCCAGGGAAGCCGGGTGCATAGGTGTCTTTTGGTGTCGGGTCGCGGCGTCGTTTTCAATGGGAGCCAAAGAAGACTTGCTGCTTGTGAAGACAGGAGAAGTGTCCGGTGGAATCCAAGGGTGGATTCTGAAGAAAGAAGACCTGAAAGCAGTGGAGACAGTGTTCAAAGTCACTTGCCAGCGACCCGGGGCCAGGAAGCTGGATGCCCACAGAAGTCGGGTGTTTTCAGGTGATCATGGGCATCTTGACTCTTCAGCCACGTGGTCCAGGAGGCATTGACGATGACCAGGAGCTGAATTAAGAGTGTCCCACAAACTCTGCAGTTCACTGAGGTGTTGGTAACCGGATTGGAGACAACAAGCCTTGGCAACAGCAAGTCTTGTGGAATGTGAAGAAAGTTGGCAGTGCAAACCAGCAAGGTCTGAGGGACCCACCCAGCAACGGTAAGTCAGGGCAGGCCTGGAGCAACCAGGTGAGTCATTTGGTTTGATGAGAACGTCTTCAGGGGACCCACAAGCCAACCAGCAAGAGATCGCAAAGATGCCTTGGGAGGATTCACTTCACAGGAGCTCACGGTCACTCGGGATAAGGTAGGCCACTGATTCTCAGTGGAAATCCTGCTGGAGGATTGGACCACATGTGGTCCAATGCACAAGTTCGTAGAATGTCGTGAAGGGGTTGCACTTGACAATAGTGCACTGTACCTGGGTATTGCTGTTCCTCATCACTCGTGGGGTCCACTCACCTCAGTTTTGCTGGGGACTCACAATGGCCGTCGAAAAGTCAGGAAATCCATCTCTGGGGCTGCAGAGACTTCGGACTCTGGCAGGAGCAGGAAAGTTTGGGACAGTTGATGCAAAGTTTTGGTGCCTGCCAAGCAGGGGAGTCACTCCTTGACTCTAAGGGAGATTCTTCAGTCTTCCAAAGGTAGTGGAACATTGAAGATTCAGGATTCTTCTTGTAGAGCGTCGTCCAGGAATATCTAGTTTGCAAAGGCAAGGTTTCCCTATCTTATACTAAAGGAAAGGGAGGGACTAGCTCTATGACCACTCCTATGGGAGGGTCAGGGGAGTGGGTGGTTACACCCTCTTCCCTTTGTCCAGTTTCACACCAGAGCAGGGGCTGGTAGCCCCTGAACCGGTTTGAGCTGGCATATGCATAGAGGAACCTACTGCTCCCCCAGTGCAGGACTTCAAAGCACTCTAGGAGTGCACCCACCCAGCCCCAATACACTAAATCCTGTCTGGAAGGTGGTTACACCTCCCTGTGACAGGATGCCTATTGTTGGGCCTCCTCCACTGTGAGTTTCAGTCAGTCACAGGAGGGCAGCCCAGTGTCTGTGCTTGTGGCATCCATTTTGCGATGCCAGGGCTCTTTCAGGATTCTACCGTGTTTCCACAGTAGGTACATGCCTATCCCTCGAGAAGGGTGGGATCATACTCCCACACCAGTTACTGGTGTGGGGGTATGATTCCAAGGCGTTTGACACCAAACACGACATGTTTTGATGCAGCCATCCCAAAGTTAGCATTTATCGCTAGGTTATAATGCATTAAGAGTATATGGTTTAACCACATCCACAAACAGCCACACAGAATAGACTCTGAGGGCTGCAGAGGGGCCCAGCTCAGGCAGAGGCACTCCCTCACATGTTAATCAAGCACCCTGCCCTCAGGATTGATAGGGCCTGCCTCAGGGGTGACTGATAGGCTTATATGTGTGTGTAAGGTGAGATATAGGGAACCTATACCTCAGTGAGGAGTGCTAACACTACCTCACCCAGGCTGCAGTAGCAGGTCTGTGGTGTCAGATTTAGTCTGCTTCCCAGGGGTGGCATAATACATGTTTCAGCCCCTGGTAGGCCTGTGAAGTACCTATGCCCTTGGTACCTAAGGTACCATATACTAGGGGCTCATAAGGCATCACAGTATCCAATCACTAGTGCATCTAATATGCACTCCAAGTTGTTTAGAGAGAACAGAGAGGCTGGGTCCCTGATTAGCAGGGTCCCAGCCAGACTATAGTCAGAAACCAATGTATACGTCAGAAAAAAAGTGGGCGCAACATAAGTGCAGAGCCTTCTCTCCTACACTGCACCCCTGTTCCCTCTTTCTGCACGACTTCTGCCTGTTTCTGCACATCTGCTGCCTCTTTCTGAAATTCTCCTGCCTCTTTCTGCACCTCTTTTGCTTCTTTCAGCACTTCTCTTGCTTCTTTCTGCACCCCTCTTGCCTCTTTCTGTATCTCTGTTGGTTCTTTCTGCACTGCTTTTGCTTCTTTCTGCACCTCTGTTGTTTCTTTCTGCACTTCTCTTGCTTCTTTCTACAACTCTCTTGCTTCTTTCTGTACCCCACTTGCCTCTTTCTGTACCCTTCTTCCCTCTTTCCGCATTTCTTTTGCTTGTTTCTGCTCTTCTTTTGCCTCTTTCTCTACCCCTCTTGCCTCCTTTTTTACTGCACTGCTCTTGCTTCTTTCTGCACACCTTTTGCCTGTTTCTGTACCCATCTTTCCTCTTTGTGCAACTCTTCTGCCTCTTTCTACACCCCCTTCCCTCTTTCTGCACCACTCTTGCCTCTTTCAGCACCTCTGTTGCTTCTTTCTGCACCTCTCGTATCTCTTTCGGCACCCTTGATGCCTCTTTCTGCACCTCTGTTGCTTCTTTATGCAGTTCTCTTCCTTCTTTCTGCATCCCTCCTGCCTTTTTCTGTACCCCTCTTGCCTCTTTGTTCACCTCTCCTAACCCTTTCTGCACCCCTCTTGCTTCTTTTTGCTCCTCTGTTGGTTCTTTCTGTACCCCTCTTGCTTCTTTCTGTGCCTCTGTTGGTTCTTTGTACACTCCTCTTGCTTCTTTCTGCACCTCTGTTCCAAATTTCTGCATCCCTCTTGCCTTTTTCTACACCGCTCTTCTCTCTTTCTGCACTTCTCTTGCCTCAGTCTGCCCACCTGTTCCCTCTTTCTGCACCCCTTTGGTCTGTTTCGGCAACTCTGTTGCCTCTTTCTGCAGTTCTCTTGCCTCCTTCTGCATCTCGCTTGCCTCTTTTTGTACCTGTGTTGGTTCTTTTGCACTGCTCTTGCTTCTTTCTGCACCTCTCTTGCAAATTTCAGCACCCCTCTTGCCTCTTTCTGCATCCCTCTTACCTGTTTTTGCACCTCTCTTGCCTCTATCTGCACCCCTGTTGCCTCTTTCTGTACCTCATTTGCCTTTTTCTGCAACTCTCTTGCCTCTTTATGCAGTTCTCTTGCCTCCTTCTGCACCTCTGTTGCTTCTTTCTGCACTTCTATTGCCTCTTTCTGCACCCCTGTTGCATCATTCTGCACTACCCATGCTTCTTTCTGCACCTGTCTTGCTTATTTCTTTACCCCTGTTGTCTCTTTCTGCACTCGTCTTTCCTCTTTCTGTACCTCTTTTGCATCTTCCTGCATCTCACTTGCCTCTTTCTGCACTTCTCTTGCTTCTTTCTACACCTCTGTTGCTTCTTTCAGCAATTCTCTTGCTTCTTTGTGTACTTCTCTTGCCTGTTTCTGCACCTCTGTTGCCTCTTTCTGTACCTCTCTTGCTTCTTTCTTTACCTCACTTTCTTATTTCGGTACCCCTGTTGCCTCTTTCTGCACTTCTCTTCCCTATTTGTGCAACTCTCTTGCCTCTTTCTACACCTCTCTTCCCTCTTTCTGCACTTCTCTTGCCTCTTTCTGCATCCTTCATGCCTCTTTCAGCACCCCCGTTCCATCTTTCTGCACCTCTCTTTCCTCAGTCTGCCCACCAGTTCCCTGTTTCTGCACCCCTTTTGCCTGTTTATGAAACTCTCTTGCCTGTTTCTGCAGGTCTCTTGCCTCCTTCTGTTCCTCTCTTGTCTCTTTCAGCAACTCTCTTGCTTCTTTCTGCACCCCTCTTGCCTCTTTGGTTCTTTCTGCACTGCTTTTGCTCCTTTCTGCACCTCTGTTGTTTCTTTCTGCAATTCTCTTGCTTCTTTCTACTCCTCTCTTGCTTCTTTCTGTACCCCACTTGCCTCTTTCTGTACCCTTCTTCCCTATTTGTGCACCTCTCTTGCCTCTTTCTGTACCTCTCTTGCCTCTTTCTGCACCCCTCTAGCCTCTTTCCGCATTTCTTTTGCTTGTTTCTGCTCTTCTTTTGCCTCTTTCTGTACCCCTCTTGCCTCCTTTGTACCTGCTGTTTTCTACTGCACTGCTCTTGCTTCTTTCTGCACCTCTCTTGCAAATTTCTCCACCCCTCTTGCCTCTTTCAGCACCCATCCTCTCTCTTTCTGCACCCCTGTTCTCTCTTTATGCACCTCTCTTTCCTCAGTCTGCCCACCTGTTCCCTGTTTCTGCACCCCTTTTGCCTATTTCTGAAACTCTCTTGCCTCTTTCTGCAGGTCTCTTGCCTCCTTCTGGATCTCGCTTGCCTCTTTTTGCACCTGTGTTGGTTCTTTTGCACTGCACTTTCTTCTTTCTGCACCTCTCTTGCAAATTTCTGCACCCCTCTTGCCTCTTTCTGCATCCCTCTTACCTGTTTTTGCACCTCTCTTGCCTCTATCTGCACCCCTGTTCCCTCTTTATGTACCTCTTTTGCCTGTTTCTGCAATTCTCTTGCCTCGTTCTGCAGTTCTCTTGCCTCCTTCTGCACCTCTGTTGCTTCTTTCTGTACTTCCCTTGCCTCTTTCTGCACCCCTGTTGCATCATTCTGCACTACCCATGCTTCTTTCTGCACCTGTCTTGCTTATTTCTGCACCCCTGTTGTCTCTTTCTGCACTCGCCTTCCCTATTTGTGCAACTCTCCTGCCTCTTTCTGCACTTCTCTTGCCTCTTTCTGCATCCTTCATGCCTCTTTCAGCACCCCGTTCCCTCTTTCTGCACCTCTCTTTCCTCAGTCTGCCCACCTGTTCCCTGTTTCTGCACCCCTTTTGCCTGTTTTTGAAAATCTGTTGCCTGTTTCTGCAGGTCTCTCGCCTCCTTCTGCACCTCACTTGTCTCTTTCTGCAACTCTCTTGCCTCTTTCTTATATAGCATATAGGTAACATATACATTAACCAAATATTCACCCAGAACATACAAGAAAGAGCCAACAAGGAAAGTTGGAAAACAGGACAGAAGCAATAGGAGAGATTTGAAAACAAAAGTGGCAGATTACTCGAAGAAACCTCTCCTCCAACTATGTTTGTCACCCCTCCCTCAAACGAATTCATTAACGGGTTCGTAGCTAACTTGCAGGTGGTGAGATACGTTTGTGTGTGCTGGAGGACAGTTGTAAAACGAGAGAATGCTAGCAGAAGACAGTGAAGGCCAGCCGATAAGATAAAGTCAGAAAATAATAGTGTGAACCAACAGATAGTTGAGACGGGGATTAGAAAAACCAGACAGGGATTAGTGTACTCGGCCAGTCCTAACATCAGCTTTGCAAACAGAGGCAGAAGGCGTATTTCGACACCAGGCTGCAGAAAAAGCAGAATAGACTTTGTTTGCCGTGATGTCTGAGTGATGGCAACATAAAATGGCGGCGGAGCACAAAATGGCGGGTCGATTCGATGACGATCGAAAATCGAAGTTCCTTAGAGCCTCCTTTTGCCAGAACTCAGGCAAGATAGACTCATGTTAATCTGAGTCAATGTCAATAGCCATGAGGTCATTGAGTTGTTGCTGTAACATCATTCTTATGTTTTCTGTTCTTGGTGATTTGGGTTTGGGGATGCACATAGTAGCACATAGGTCACAGATGGCGGGACCACAGTGCATACAAAGGCAACAAGAAAAGATAATAGTCAAAATTATTCCAAGGAATGTCAATACTTTCGAACCCCATTTGGACAGTAGTCCCCAAACCCATTCCGAAAAGGACCAATCTCCTTCGTCCTGATGAATAGACTCAGAGATTATGTGCAACTTGGATATAGCTTGGTATACTGTCGGAGCGTCATTAGGTATGAAAATACAGCAACTTGACCTGATCAATTTGCACACTGCACCACGATGTGCAAGAACAAAATCTAAGGCAACTCGATTTTGTAATGTCATAAGACGAGCCGCCTATAGTTCTGCCGTAATATTACTTAAGGCTCCTACAGTGATGTCTATTGTGGTCTCTACGACACGGACCAGTTTCCTTATATTTCTGCTGTTGGCCATTGGACCCCAAAAAGGAAGAAATCCTTTGAGGAAATCTCCTCCCTCTTGTCCTGCTGTGTCTTTTGAGTCAATTATCCCTCTGCCATATCTGTTTCGATGATGATTTGCAGAAGCGGTGTATATAGGGGGAAGAAGGAAAGCTATATAACAGGTACCAGAAAAACCAGTTGGCAACCACGTGTAAGCCCTATCGTGGCAGATAAAATACGTGCCTTGGGATGGTACTAGAGGAGGCGAGTTCTGAGAGGAGTAGACGTATGTGTGGGAACAGTTGTTTCTTTGTACGGTATCAGTAGACAGACTATTAATTTGTAGACAGAAATTTCCCTGATGAGGAATCGTCCAAATTGGTGGAGATTTTCTTTGTTTGACCTTATCACTAAGGCTAGTGACATAATGGGTGACGTTCCAGTTTGTATACGCTTTTCTTTCATCAACGGAAATCTTACTATTTTCCATGATTTTAGCCATAGCTACCATCCCCTTAATTAATGAGCTATGACTAAAACCTGGACCACCAATATATGAATTAATGGATCGTTTGAACTTGCTTTGGTAGGCATTGGAGAAAATGACAAAATAAGCCCAAGCAGAACCCTCATAAGAGAACGGAAGAACTGAATATGGCATTCCTTTCTCTGTGGTATGTGGCATAAGTCCACACACCCAACAGTCAGTCGTATTGACCACTAACTGGTGTTGATGTAATAACTGGACAAAGGAATTGTTATAATATTCGGTTCTTCTAATGAGTTCATGTTGAGGAAGGGTATGAAAGAGATGTGGAGAGACAGTAGAAGAAGACGAAGAGGAGGAAGGAGAGACAACTTTTTGCTGCAGAGCATAAATAATCCAACCTATAAACGCCAAAGCAATCCACAATAATATAATAATACACAAGGTTATATTAAAACGACTGTACATTAATTTACAGGATACTTTCTTCATTTCATCCTTTCTCTCTCTTTTGCCTAGTGTAGTTTCCATCTTTCTAATGGATGCTCACGGCAATCTTCCTCAATCACTCAATCACGATTGTCTGCCGTCCTATGACACTGCAAGTCCTGCAGGCCTATTGCCACTACTCAGGTCGCAACTAAGACTCCTACCGTGACTCTGCAACCAGGACAGAATACTACACAAGAGAGAAAAATCTTAAGTGTTCTTTGGTCTAGGTCTCAAATTATATTGTTCTTTTCCAGGTGTGATTTGATCTTGGAACAATGTTCGTGGATTGGTCGTATTCAAGCGACGATGTGATGGTATTGCTTCTTGAAGAATGTTGTTGTCCTCTTTTTCGGACAATGTTCCATTCAGACATGCATTGCTAAAAGGTACAAATCGTGGAACTTTTTCACTCTCAGAGTAACCAATGCCCCTGCGCACCCATTGATCGTAGGGTAAATGCAAAGGCACTTTCTTACAATGCACGCCGTGAATCCAATTTTTCTTTCCTTCGACTTTAACTGCTGTTCTCGTGGTCAAAAGTACTAAACGAGGCTCCCTCCATCTGGGCTCCAAATTTCTTGTCCTTTGGAAATTCTTGGTGCAGACCCAGTCACCTGGTCGAATGGAATGACCTGGGTCTGTGGAAGCCTCTGGTAAAGCACTCTGAACCTGTTGATGGAGAACATGCAATTTAGTCGTAAGATCATGCAAATAGTCAATCAACATTGGATATGGCAAGTCTGAGTATTTCTTAGGGCGAGGGACTCCCCATACGTTAGCCGGGCGTCCAAAAACTACTTCGTAGGGGCTAAGTCCCAAACGAGAGTGTACTGCAGTTCTGGTGGACAGCAGAGCCAATGGTAAAGCATCGGGCCAATTGAGTCCTGTACTAGCCTGAACTTTCGCTAGTTTTAACTTTAATGTACCGTTGTAGCATTCTACTAAACCCGCTGACTGTGGATGATTTGCCGCATGGAACTTTTACTTGATACCAAGACCCGCACAAACTTTTTGCATGACTTGGCCAACAAATTCGCTCCCATTGTCACTCCAGACAATGCGCGGCAAACCAAACCTGGGGAAGAATTCTTTTAGTAAAGCTTCAGCTGTGGATAAGGTTGTGTTGTCTTTTAAAGGGTATGCTTCTATCCATCTTGAAAAGGCGCATACTACCACCAGAACGTATTTAAGGTTGTTGCATCGCTCCATATGAATATAATCGATATGAATATAATCGATCTGCAACACCTCAAATGGCATTTTGGGATTTGTTCATTTTGCCACACTGGAGCCAGAAGTTTGCATATACCTTTTGCACTTAAGTGGGCTGGACCATGCGCCATAGTAACCACTGGGAGTACATAGGCATCTGGTAACAGCCAACGTTGGTGTTCAGATAATTCCACCCAACAACCCATTTCATCCAACATTCCTGTACTTTCTTTCCACTTGCTCAACTCTTTCTCTGAAGCCTCTTCCTGAATCGATGTTACACTTTCTACTGTATTCTCATACATTCCTCTCTCTGACCCAATTTGCAGGACCCGCCACATACATTCGACTTGTAACATCTCTCGCTGTCTTTTTCGCTATTTCATCTGCAAATGCATTTCCTCGGCCAACATCATCTGTAATCTTTTTGTGTGCACTACACTTCACAATCGCTATTTGGGTGGGTAAGGCAAGTGATTCAAGAAGATCAGTCACTAACTGACCATGTTGTATTTTGATGCCATGTGAAGTGAGAAATCCCCTTTCCTTCCAGAGACGCCCAAAGTTGAACGCTACACCAAAGGCATATTGGCTGTCGGTGTACACGTTCACTCTCTTCCCTTTTGACAATACACAGGCTCTCGTTAATGCTATCAATTCTGCTGCTTGAGCTGAAATGTGTCTGATGCGTGCTGTTTCCACAACTGTATGTAAAGTAGTTACAGCATAGGCTGAAACTGTATCTCCATTAGGCATTTTAAAACAAGAACCATCTACCCATAGAGTTCCATCCGGATTCTCTAGGGGTGTGTCTTTCAAGTCAATTCTTCCTTTTGTCTCTTCCTCAGTACGAAAGAAACAATCATGTTGCTCCTCAACACTTTTCTCATCTGGAAGGGGCAACAGAGTGGCTGGATTTAGGGTATTACATCGTTTGATGTGTACGTGACTAGACAAAAGCGTCAGCTCGTATCCGGTTAGAGGAGCACTCGTAAGATGCTGCGTTTTCGTTCTGTTTAGTAAGGTATCCACTGCATGTGGTACCATGACAATGAGAGTGTTATCCAACACCACTTCAGCAGACTGTCGAATAGAAATTGCTGCTGCTGCTGTCGCTTTAAGACAACTAGGCAATGCTTTAGCTACTGGGTCTAACGTAGCCGAAAAGTAGGCACATGGCCGCTGTTTGTCTCCAAATTGCTGTGTTAAAACTGACAACGCACAACCTTCTCTCTCGTGAACATAGAGCGTGAAGGGCTTACTGTAATCGGGAGTACCCAATACAGGAGCGGAACATAGAGCAGTACGTAAGTCAGTAAAACTCTTTTGGCACTCATTAGTCCAGGGAAGGGGCTGAGGCGTATCTTTTAAAGTGAGTGCCAACAAAGGTTTGGCCAACAGAGAGAAGTTAGGGATCCACTGCCTACAATAAGAGGTGATACCCAGAAAGGCACGTACCTCCCTCTGTGTGGATGGCACAGACATTTGCGTAATCGCCTGAATTCGTTCTGGTGTTAATCGTCGTCCCTCCTTTGATAGGAGATGACCCAAGTAGGTAACCTTCCGTCAAACATATTGTAGTTTGGAAGGTGAAACCTTATGATTCAGATTAAACAAATGGCGTAACAAGGCAACAGTGACATCTTTGCAAATAACTTCTGAATCGGCAGCGACTAACAAGTCGTGCATGTACTGGTTTAGAGCAGCACCAGACAGCAAATGAAAAGTATCAAGATGACATTTTAAAGCTTGGCTGTAAATAGAGGGACTTTCACAATAGCCCTGAGGTGCGCGCTTAAACCGGAAGCTTCGGCCTCCAAGAGAGAAGCCAAAAATGTCCCTACTCTCTTCTGCAATGGGAATACTAAAGAAGGCATTCTTTAGATCGATAACAGAGAACCAAGTCGCTGTGGAAGGTATCATTGTCAACAGAGCAGTGATATCTGGAACAACAGGAAATTGTGGTACAACAATTTTGTTTACCTCCCGGAGATCAATTACGAAACGATATACAGGTGGCTGAGAAGGATCAGTGCGTTTAAGAACAGGAAGAATAGGACTATTGCATATATTACCTCTTGTGTCTTCAACCACACCCTTCTGAATTAAATCATGAATGATTTCCAAAAGCGCTTTTTCACCTTCAGTAGAAATTCTATACTGCGGGATGCGCGGTAATTCAACATTGGGCTTAAGAGTGACAACATAAGGTGGAATCTCAAGACAGCCCACATCATTCGAACCCGTGGCCCAAAGCGTTGCTGGAAGAGAAAGCAATTCAGGTGGAAACTGATCTTTGGACAAATACATTTGAGAAATCAGTTTTTGTCCTAGGGTAAGATGTACACCAAGAGGAGAACAATATATCGTAGCATGCATTCTTTTCAATAGGTCCAAACCCAACAGATTCTCACCACAACCATTCGTCAACAGAAGTGGAGCTTCCAAATCATAAGGGCCAATTGAGATAGGCAAAGGGCAAGAAATCGGATTATGAACAGGGGCGCCAGAAAATCCTACAGAAACATTTGTTAAGCCAGACAAAGGTGCCCCAGGGAGTTTAGAATGAATGATAGAACTTCTCATCGCCCCAGTATCTAGAAGAAATGGCTCTAAAACACCCATTGTAGTGACGTTAACATAAGGTCCATTCTGATCTACTGGAATCGACACAACTCCCTTACTTTGTCCATGGCTGTCCTAGTTGGCATGAAGACTTTCATTCCCGTCTTCAATATAATGATCTTCATTGTAATACTGAGTAGACCTGACATTCTGCTGATCGAAGTAGTTCATGGAATTGGGAGAAGGAAGGGCACGCTGTTCTTGAGTCAACACACCCCGACCTCTATCTCTGTTGGCTGACTGGAGGCCAGCACGACCTCATGGAGCAGATAATGCTCCATTGCGCTGCAATAAAACCGGACAACTATTCTTAAAATGACCTTCCTCTCTACAATAGGCACATTGATTAGGTCCTAACAAAGGTCGCGGAATATATGGTTCAGGTTTTTTATACACCCTCTGAAACTGCGGAGGCTGTTGAAATTGAGGCTGAGCATAACGAGGAGGATAGGCTTGTTGCAAGAGAACCTTCGTTTTTAATTCTTTCGTCTTTTTCTCTTGCTTTTCTTTTTCCGTCCTTTTCTCTGTTTTCATAATATTGTGCAGGAGCCAATATCTGAGCAGAAGAAGAAACAGCCCATGAACTTTCAGAATATTTCAATTTGTGTGACAGCTCGGGAAGCAAATTAAATACAAATTTGTCCACAAATAATCGCTGTCCACCCTCTGTAGCCATATCTTGACCACTGTGATCGATAAATGTCTCCTCGAAACGAGTGAAGAAATCAGAGACACCCTCATCTTTCTTTTGTTTGCATGCTGCTAGTTTATCCCAATTAACTCTCAATGCAGGCATCATAGTTTTTATTAATGTAATAATCCTACCAGGTAGTTCTGAAATCAATGCTTCAGGCTTTGCACCACCCACTTGGTCTCTATCTGTGGCAGTTATAACATCCCAAGTAGCACCTAATTCTTGTGCGTGATTCTCCTTACGAATCTTAGCCCATATTGTCTGTGGGACTACATTTCCCATCAACATATCGATATCAGCTAGGTTCATGATGCAAGCATCAACTATCTGTGATAATTCTTTATAATAACCCGCAGGGTTTTTACGAGGATCCGGTAGAGTCTGCTTAAGGGCCAAAACTTCAGATCTCTTCCAAGGGACATGTACCCATATACGCTGAAAATGAGCATGAATAACTGGATTAGCACCTACTGCTGCAACCTCTTCTTTCCATACTGGAGGAACCTCTCTCATGGGATAATTTTTCAGTGTCAATTTAACCGACGGATCAGAATCAAGGAAAGCCTGAGAGAACAATAAGGATCTATAAGAAATAAGTGTTCTTACAGCTTTCTCTACCTTAGAACCTACAACAAGTCCTTTATCAAAATCAGTCTGAACGTCTAACAGATCTTGTGGGATCGGACTGGATTTCATATCTTCCCATTCTTTAATGAGAGTATCGCACATTGCATTAAAAACATATCTTTGCGTAGGCGCATTCCATTGTGAAAAAGTAGGCATAATATCGGGCACACTGTATTGAGGACCCTTTTTGATCCATTTACGTGCAAGAGAGTCTAACCTTTCTCGTTCTTCAAAATCTGGGAACTGACTACGAGACTGTCTTCGAGCAAAAGCCGGAGACACATTTAAAGCTCCAAAGAAAGGAGATAAAATCCCAGTGACAGTGTCTGTGAGACGCTTACGCACAGACGGAGAATTAGACACAAGTATTGGAGACAAAGTATTAGGAGAACTGACAGGAGGAGAACCGATAATTGCAGGAGGAGCAGAAGGCAAAGGAGATCTAAGATCAGGAGATGAGGGCAAAGAAGTTGAAGTTAACGGAAAAACTGGCAGAGGCGGTAATATTGGAGGAGGCAAATGCAGAAGAGCCGGAACAGGCGGCGGTACCGCTGGTGGCTGAACAGGCTGTAACAACTGGGGTGCGTTGGCACTTTGTGCATAGGGCGGAGGCAACCTCAATAAATGGGACATTAGGGGATCTTCTATATCTTTCTTATTATCGGAAGGGGAAACAGGCAACACCGGATAGCATTTATCTATCGCCATACGATGCTGTCTCTCTAAGATTTCTGTCACATTATCAATTTCATCGTCTTTAAACTGTTGGGCAGCCTGTATAATTGTCATACCCTGTGCTTTTCTATCTCGTTTTGCTTGCTTAATTTCTCTCTGTTTGGCTTCCTTACGCCAAAGGCGGAAAGAGTCAAACATTGCCGGCCGGGCTTTTCTTTTGAATAGAACTGCTTTTAAATTATCTAGCACATCGGGATCAAAGCTACCATTTTCTGGCCATTTTAGAACACCATCTTTCTTCGTGTATCGGGTCCATGCCTTGTTAAAGGCAATGGGACCAATACCATGTTTCGAATAGAGCTCATATGTGGGAGTTCCAACCGAAGGAATCGGACAAGAGTCCTCAAGCCGGGAATCCCTATCACAACCAAAGCAACAAATTCTTCCAAACTTAGTCAGACCAGGCATCTCGTGATATCACCGGACTGTTCACAAACTTCAAGGGGGTAAAACTCAGTTTACGCAGCACAAATGCACTTACCCTCGGCTTCGGCTATTGCAATAGTCGAATCTAAGGACCAAGAGTAAACAACTAAAAAACAAAATTGTGAGAGCGACCCACCAAATACTTAACTAAGGACGTCTTCTCATGCCAATAGAGGCCCGTCTATTGTCTCGCCTTACCATACATCACCAAAGGAAGGGCCAAGGCAGGGCGGCAGTCAGGGCAGCGGTTGTTAGTAGCCGTTAGGAAGGAGTAACCGCGCTGCAAAAGACCTTCGGACCACTTTCGACATACAGGGGTCGCTTAATGTGGCTCGCGAATCCTCCCGAATTTTCTTGCGGGGTTCCTCACGACCTTCAGGCAGAACCGGTACCACTGAAGCTGCCCAACGTTGGGCGCCAGTTGAAGAACCAGAACCTTTTGGGCCTGGCGGCGCAGGGTACGCCTTAATCTCCTGGATTCTCTTGCTCAGCTACACAGAGACACGGGACACTCTGTTAGGCGTTAGAAGATCAGATTTATTAGCTGCAGCTAGTACAGTTATCCCAGAAGTACACAAGGTAGGTTCTCAGGAGACTGCCACTTCACTCTGTGGCGCACAATCTTATATAGCATATAGGTAACATATACATTAACCAAATATACACCCAGAATATACTAGAAAGAGACAATAAGGAAAGTTGGAAAACAGGACAGAACCAATAGGAGAGATTTGAAAACAAAAGTGTCAGATGACTCGAAGAAACCTCTCCTCCAACTATGTTTGTCACCCCTCCCTCAAACTAATTCATTAACGGGTTCGTAGCTAACTTGCAGGTGGCGAGATACGTTTGTGTGTGCTGGAGGACAGTTGTGAAACGAGAGAATGCTAGCAGAAGACAGTGAAGGCCAGACGATAAGATAAAGTCAGAAAAGAATAGTGTGAACCAACAGATAGTTGAGACGGGGATTAGAAAAACCAGACAGGGATTAGTGTACTCGGCCAGTCCTAACATCAGCTTTGCAAACAGAGGCAGAAGGCGTATTTCGACACCAGGCTGCAGAAAAAGCAGAATAGACTTTGTTTGCCGTGATGTCTGAGTGATGGCAACATAAAATGGCGGCGGAGCACAAAATGGCGGGTCGATTCGATGACGATCGAAAATCAAAGTTCCTCAACCTCTCTTGCCTCTTTCTGCACCTCACTTGCTTCTTTCTGCACACCTCTTGCCTGTTTCTGTACCCATCTTTCCTCTTTGTGCAACTCTCCTGCCTCTTTCTACACCCCCTTCCCTCTTTCTGCACAACTCTTGCCTCTTTCAGCACCTCTGTTGCTTCTTTCTGCACCTCTCGTATCTCTTTCTCCACCCTTAATGCCTCTTTCAGCACCTCTGTTGCTTCTTTATGCAGTTCTCTTCCTTCTTTCTGCATCCCTCCTGCCTTTTTCTGTACCCCTCTTGCCTCTTTGTTCACCTCTCCTAACCCTTTCTGTACCCCTGTTGCTCCTCTGTTGGTTCTTTCTGTACCCCTCTTGCTTTTTTCTGTGCCTCTGTTGATTCTTTGTACACTTCTCTTGCTTCTTTATGCACCTCTGTTCCAAAGTTCTGCATCCCTCTTGCCTTTTTCTGCACCCCTCTTCTCTCTTTCGGCACCTATCTTGCCTCAGTCTGCCTACCTGTTCCCTCTTTCTGCACCCTTTTGCCTGTTTCTATAACTCTCTTGCCTCTTTCTGCAGTTCTCTTGCCTCCTTCTGCATCTTGCTTGCCTCTTTTTGCACCTCCGTTGGTTCTTTTGCACCTTTTTTGCTTCATTCTGCACTTCAATTGCCTTTTTCTGTACCCCTCTTGCCTCTTTCTGCACCTCTGTTGGTTCTTTGTGCACTGCTCTTGCTTCTTTCTGCACCTCTGTTCCAAATTTCTACATCCCTCTTGCGTTTTTCTACACCCCTCTTCTTTCTTTCTGCACCTCTCTTGCCTCAGTCTGCCCACCTGTTCCCTCTTTCTGTTACTCTTTTGCCTGTTTCTGCAACTCTCTTGCCTCTTTCTGCAGTTCTCTTGCCTCCTTCTGCACCTCTGTTGCTTCTTTTTGCACTTCTCTTGCCTCTTTCTGCACCGCTGTTGCGTCATTCTGCACTACCCATGCTTCTTTCTGCACCTGCCTTGCTTCTTTCTGCACCCCTGTTGTCTCTTTATGCACTTGTCTTCCCTCTTTCTGTACCTCTTTTGCCTCTTCCTGCATCTCACTTGCCTCTTTCTGCACTTCTCTTGCTTCTTTCTATATCTCTCTTGCTTCTTTCAGCAATTCTCTTGCCTCTTTCTGCACTTCTCTTGCCTGTTTCTGAAACTCTTTTGCCTCTTTCTGCACCTCTCTTCCCTCTTTCTGTACCACTCTTGCCTCTTTCTGCACTTCTGTTCCTTCTTTCTGCACCCCTTGGGCCTCTTTCTGCACCCTTCTTCCCCTTTTCTGGTTCTTTTTGCACTGCTCTCGCCTCTTTCTGTACCCCTTTTGCCTCCTTCTGTATCTCTGTTGTTTCTTACTGCACTGCTCTTGCTTCTGTCTACACCTCTCTTGCAAATTTCTGTACCCCTCTTGCCTCTTTTGGCACCCCTCTTCTCTCTTGCCGCACTCCTGTTCCCTCTTTCTGCACGTCTTCTGCCTGTTTCTGCACATCTGCTGCCTCTTTTTGAAATTCTCCTGCCTCTTTCTGCACCTCTTTTGCTTCTTTCTGCACTTCTCTTGCTTCTTTCTACACCCGTCTTGCCTCTTTCTGCACCTCTGTTGGTTCTTTCTGCACTGCTTTTGCTTCTTTCTGCACCTCTGTTGTTTCTTTCTGCACTTCTCTTGCTTATTTCTACACCTCTCTTGCTTCTTTCTGTACCCCACTTGCCTCTTTCAGTATCCTTTTTCCCTCTTTGTGTACCTCTCTTGCCTCTTTCTGCACCTCTCTTGCCTCTTTCTGCACCCCTCTAGCCTCTTTCCACATTTCTTTTGCTTGTTTCTGCTCTTCTTTTGCCTCTTTCTGTACCCCTCTTGCCTCCTTTTGTACCTGTTGTTTTTACTGCACTGCTCTTGCTTCTTTCTGCACCTCTCTTGCAAATTTCTGCACCCCTCTTGCCTCTTTCGTCAACCCTCTTCTCTCTTTCTGCACCCCCGTTCCCTCTTTCTGTACCTCTTCGGCCTATTTCTGTGCCTCTGCTGCATCTTTCTGAACTTCTCTTGTCTCTTTCTGCACCTCTGCTGCTTCTTTCTCCACTTCTTGTGCCTCTTTCTGCAACCCTCTTCCCTCTTGCTGCACCTATGTTGCTTCTTTCTGTACTTCTCTTGCTTCTTTCTGCACCTCTCTTGCCTCTTTCTGCACACACATGGCTTCTTTTAAACTGACCTCAGGCTCAGCAGTGAACACATGCAAGTGCAGAAATGGGCTGATGGCCTCTAAATTGCCATGCCCTATTATATGCTAGGGACTTAGAGGTAGTTTTAATCCATATGCCCTATTATGTACTAGGGCCTTACAGGGGAGGTCATGCCTATCATAGGGGTACCCCAACCCATAGTGTAGCCTAGTGTATGTAGGTGTTTTCACTGTATTCTAAGTGTCTTTCAGCATAGCACTGGCTCCGGGCTTGGTCAGGCAGAGCCCAGGGTCATTCAGAGTCAGTAACCACCAGTACCAGTCAGCAAAATGTGGGGGGTGCCCAGGGCACAGGATGACTTTGCAACAAGGCCTCTTTCTGCACCTCTGTTGGTTCTGTCTGTACATCTCTTGCTTCTTTCTGCACCTTTTTTCCTCTTTCTGGACTTCTGTTGCCTCTTTCTGCATTTCTCTTGCTTCTTTCTGTACCTTTCTTTCTCTTCCTGCACATGTCCTACCTATGTAGGCATAGTTAGAATTTAGCATTTAAACAACCTTCGAAATTCACTGAAAAAAACATAGGTTTCAGGGACGTTATAGTTAGAAATTAGCATTCAAAAAACCTTTGAAATTTACTAAAAAAAACCATTGATTTCAGGGATGTTATACTTAGAAATTAGCATTTAAAAAACCTTCAAAATTCACAGGAAAAAAACACAGGGTTCAGGGACGTTATAGTTAGTTGGACATTGCACTCGTACAAAACCAGAGAAATTTGGCCGTTATAGTTAGTTGAGCTAAGTATAACTTGCGCCCCCGCAATGCTCTGCTGATGACATCACATATTACATCACTCATGACTTGGTCAGTGACATAATTGATGATATCTCAAATGGCATCAGTGATGACATCACTGATGACATCATCCACTTGATAATCTGATGCACCTCCTCACACCCTAATATAATCTTTGATACACCCACTCTAAAATGCAGACTACCATTTTTGAAACCAAAGACAAACCAATACCAGTTACTACATACCCACTCACTGACTCCTAGGTCTATACACACATCTACTCATTCGCCCATACAGTCACTCATACATGCAGTCACTCATCAGTCCAGCACTATCATATTCACTCATACACCTATACAGACACTTACACACCATCACTCTCCCACAGAGTTAGTCACACACATAGTCAGTCATGCAAAGAATCACTCACAGTCCCATTTACTCAAATACACAATTATACACACACCACCTCACTTATTCATTCAGATACTAACACATACTTGCTCTCTTATACAATCACTGACACAAGCACACACTCATCCATACAGCCACTCTCACAATCACTCACTCTCACATATAGACATTTATATAGTCAACACTCACATATACTGCCATTCACATATGTAGTTACTCACACATGTACCACTGAGACATCTAAACACTCACCAACACACCCATACACTCACTCACCCACCCATACAGCCCTTCACTGATACACTCTTGAACCCATATTCCCAGTGAATCACCCACTCACACATCTATGCACAAAGTCACACACCCCTACCCACCCACACAGATCCTCAGGCACCCATACAGATACTCAGACAAGCAATCAATAACCCATATAGACACTCATGTAGCTACTCACCAACCCATGCAGCCACTTACACACCAACTGACAGACTGATGCAGACCACACAGTTTAATCACTAACCCATGCATTCAGTAAGACACATTTAATCACTCACTTATACAGTCAGTCATGCAGCTACTAAATCATCCATTCAGACACTCATAAACCCACTTATTGTTCAATACACCTTGGCTATATATATATAAAACATATTTAAACTTAACAGAACACACAGTCACTGGATAATATCATCAGTGATGTGATTAGAGATGTCATCAGTGATGTCATCAGTGATGTAATATGTGATGTCATCAGCAGTGCATTGCGGGGGACAAAGTATACTTAGCTCAACTAACTATAACAGCTGAATTTCTCTGGTTTTGTACGAGTGAAATGTCCAACTTACTATAACGCCTTTGATACCTGTGGTTTTTTCAGTGAATTTCTAAGGTTTTTTAAATGCTAATTTCTAACTATAACATCCCTGAAATCTTTGTTTTTTTCAGTGAAAATATATATATATATATATATATATATATATTATATTCATTGAAAAAACCATAGGTTTCACACATGTTATAGTTAGCTGGACATTTTACTGATAAAAAACCTATGAAATTCCCCCGTTATAGTTACTGCAGGCAACTATAACTCACGCGACCGCAATCCTCTGCTGATGCTAATACTGTATTTAGACACTTATTTGCCCATGTCTTCTTCCATTAAATTTTAGCTATACATATATTACAAATATTTTTTTTTCATAAAGACACATATGTCATCAGCAGAGGATTGCGGTCACGTGAGTTATAGTTGCCTGCAGTAACTATAACGGGGGAATTTCATTGGTTTACGCTAGATGGGCCATGAACGCACGATGCGCTTCGCGCACCGTGCGCACATGGAGGACATATGATGAGCATCGTTGAGACAGGTAATATATTAGTTTCTCTATGATATCATAAGCCATGCACAAATGGTGCCCTACGGGCACAAAGTACATATGGGGTGGGGAGAATGTGGATAATTTTTTTTTTTTTAATATTTTTTACCGTACGCGTACGGTAAGCGTAATCGGCGAAATTTTCACAAAAATAAAAATTCCCTTTTTTGCCTTGGGGGATCGTTGGGGACTCCCTCAACATGGCTAGGTGCTTGGGAGCTGGCTAAACAGCCCCTTTACATGTTTTTGCCCTTTGTTTTTCTATCCCCTTTCAGAGTGCGAGAGAGAAAATGGCGGCCGCCGCTTCCTGGTTTAGACCGATTCGAATGTTTACTAAGATCTAACAGCCAATCAGAATCGCGCTCGCGCACGTCACCGTACGCGTACGGTAAGCGCACGGTAAGCGCACCGTAAGCTGGCTCAGATATATATATTGATTTAAAGGCTATTTTCTCAGAATCTACTGAACAGATTTACACCAAACCTACAAAAGGCACTTCCTTGACCTGTAGACTACCTCTCTGCCAAATTTCAAGGAACTCTGTTCAGCCGTTCGGGCTGTAGCTGTGTCTAAAGGTCCTATGGAAAAATGCATGGGAAAAACGCGTTTTGGGACCCCCCTTTTATCTCAGCCCCCGCTTGACGAATCCCCCCCGAGACTTTCGGGGTAGGAGCGGAGCGTAGCGCCCCACCTATTTTGAAAATTTCGCGAGGATTCGTCGACCGGCGCCAAAGTTATTCCAAATAGAATGTTGCGGATTTCCTATGGAAACGTGGTCCTAACTATAACTACCTACTGGCGACCGCCAGTAGGTAATATATATATATATATATATATATATATATATATATATATATATATGAAAGAAAGAGGTCCAGAGGCTTGTTCTTCAAAATCCCCATAAGACACCTGTGATCAAGGCCGTGTGCCGGAAACGCGTAAGGTGAAACTAACTGCTCTGTTTGTCTCCTGCCTGTTGCAGCGCAACCTCCAATAAAGGGATGGAATACTCACCTGTGTGTGCTTCGCCGAGCGTGGGCAACCTCTTTCTTTCATATATTACGGCCGGCCTGGTCGTGGCAGAGGCACCGCCGCGGCAGCGGACCTGTGGTGACGCCGATGTGGAGTCGCTAGTCTGGACAGTGAGACCTGCTTGGAGGGTGGATAAGTGCGAGGCAATGTGCAGTGGGACACTCATCAATCCACTTGGATTTTAAAACTTTATGAAAATTTGACTTTAGAGAACATACTTGTGGGCTTAATTTGTATAGAACTATTAATACCATGAGCCTTTGCATATGTTAAACAACGGCGACGCCCACTGGAGAGGCTTGTTCTTCAAAATCCCCATAAGACACCTGTGATCAAGGCCGTGTGCCTGAAACGCGTAAGGTGAAACTAACTGCTCTGTTTGTCTCCTGCCTGTTGCAGCGCAACCTCCAATAAAGGGATGGAATACTCACCTGTGTGTGCTTCGCCGAGCGTGGGCAACCTCTTTCTTTCATATATTACGGCCGGCCTGGTCGTGGCAGAGGCACCGCCGCGGCAGTGGACCTGTGGTGACGCCGATGTGGAGTCGCTAGTCTGGACAGTGAGACCTGCTTGGAGGGTGGATAAGTGCGAGGCAATGTGCGGTGGGACACTCATCAATCCACTTGGATTTTAAAACTTTATGAAAATTTGACTTTGGAGAACATACTTGTGGGCTTAATTTGTATAGAACTATTAATACCATGAGCCTTTGCATATGTTAAACAACGGCGACGCCCACTGGAGAGGTTTGTTCTTCAAAATCCCCATAAGACACCTGTGATCAAGGGCGTGTGCCTGAAACGCGTAAGGTGAAACTAACTGCTCTGTTTGTCTCCTGCCTGTTGCAGCGCAACCTCCAATAAAGGGATGGAATACTCACCTGTGTGTGCTTCGCCAAGCGTGGGCAACCTCTTTCTTATATATATATATATATATATATATATATATATATATATATATATATATATTCAGCTTGGCGGGGAATGTCCACAAAGTAAACCGCACTCAGCAACCAGAAGCTTTCCCCAAAGCTTTATTGACAGGTATGAGTAGTCGATATCACCAGAAAATTATTATAGCATCAGGCCGCAGTCCGACGCGTTTCGAGTTGCCTCTTCTTCCAAGGAAATGCAGCCTTTAAGCGCTTGCATGGCTCCGCCTCTTAAGTAGTGCTTCTATTGCCTGCCGAAATCGGCACACTGTATGTATGGCGTTGCATTATGGGAGACAGAGTCATGAATAATGTCCACAGATGGAAGCGCTTGTAATTACTTGCCGATAAAAAGCTCCACATGAGCCCCAGTGAACTCGACTGTTCTAATCCTTTACTCGTTGCTCCACGAACTGAGCCCTCTATTCAAAAAGGTCTGTGGCCCCCCAACAAGGGGTGGTGCAGGTTCAGCGGCAGGACGGCCGCTAAATATTCAGCTCGGCGGGGAATGTCCACAAAGTAAACAGCACTCAGCAACGAGAAGCTTTCCCCAAAGCTTTATTGACAGGTATGAGTAGTCGATATCACCAGAAAATTATTATAGCATCAGGCCGCAGTCCGACGCGTTTTGAGTTGCCTCGTCTTCCAAGGAAATGCAGCCTTCAAGCGCTTGCATGGCTCCGCCTCTTAAGTAGTGCTTCTATCGCCTGCCGAAATCGGCACACTGTATGTATGGCGTTGCCTTATATATATATATATAAATATGTATATAAAATGTACCTACTGACAGTCACCAATAGGTAGTTATAGTTTGGACCTAGTTTCCATAGGAAAAACTTTTTTTCATTGCCATTAACTTTGGCATCATTTGATGAATCCTCACAACATTTTCAGAAATGGGTTTACCACTCACTTAAGCTGCTGTCTTGAAAGATTTGGGGTGATCTGTCACGGGGGGCCAAGAAAAACCAGGGGCCCAAAACACGTTTTCCCCATGTTAATTCCATAAGAACTTTATACACAGCTACAGCCCAAACTGCTGAACGGAATTACACTAAATTTGGCAGAAAGATAGATGTTGGTTGAGGGAAGTGCCTTTTTGTGATTTAGTGTAAATCCATGCAGCAGTTGCGGAGTTATTGAAAGAAATTTCAAATTGTATATATGGGGACGGAGAGGATCCGCGACCCCTCCTGATCTTGTGCTGAGATCTGACTGCCTGCCAACACTTCGAACCAGGAAGTGGTGGTTGCCATCTTGGGACTTGAGCCCAGTCCCAGAAAAAACGTCAAAAAGAAGAAAAAGGGGCAGGGTCAAAATACCCTGACCAACAAAGCCTCTTGGGGGGTCCTACATGGACCCTGTAGAGCAAAAAAATATTTAAAAAAACATTTGGCAGGAGTCATGCTTGATCCGCAGCTCCCATCAGAAATTAAAAGGAAAACAAGCACGGGACCCCATGCTTTCGTAATCTTGAGGAGTCCCTGGATGGGCCAGGTGCCAGGGGCATGTGCAATATATGTAGTAATGGGCGCACTGGAGCCACCTCCAAGGGCTTATAAAGCCCTAGGGACCCTAACCTTACCGGGCACTGTGTTTAATTTATGTGGGGACCCAGGGAAAAATATTCAATTAACACGTTAATTTATGCTGGGCATGCCAATGTGGCCCCCCTGAAGCTCCGCCCCCCCCACCTCCCCGGGGCACTTAAAGATATGAATGCAGGTAGCGACCGCCACCTCCCCGGGGCTAAATACTCTTTAATCTGGGAGAGAGTGTGGCCCCCCCTGCAGCACCGAGGACTGCCACCACCTCAGGGGTAAACATAATATTAATGCCTTCTTTCGCACTGCTGGTTGGGAGATGAAGTCCCCTTGGATTCTGAGGGTCTTTGGGGGCCAAGAAACCCTCCTGTTACCTCCAGTAGGTCCCACACAGTGCGATTGCTGAGAGCTGATCGGAGGCCCTCCCCCTTTCTACACCACTCTGCAAAAGCGACTGCTAGTAAAATAAAATAGAAATTCACTTAAAAAAACAAAGCTTACTGGGACGGTATAGTTAGGAAATCAAATTTAAAAACCTTAGAAATTCCCTGAAAAAAACAAAGGTTCCAGTGAAATAAAATTTAGGAAACCTTCAAATTTCACAGAAAAAAACAAAGGATACAAGGACGTTATAGTTAGGTTCAGATTTTACTCATACAAAACCATAGAAATTCAGCAGTTATAGTTACCTGACCTAACTATAACTTACACCACGCAATGCACTGCTTTTGGCCTCATATATTACATCACTCATGACATGGTCAGAGACATACCTCATGACATCTCAAATGACATCAATGATGACATCATCCACATAAACACTCACACACCCATTCATACCCCCATACAACCTCTCATATGCCCACTCACACACCCACACAACCACTCATATACCCATTCACAGACCCATACCAGTACTCACACATCCACTCACTCCTCCATAGAGCCACTCACACACCCACTCACTCATACAGCTACTCACACAACCATTTATTCACCCATACAGCCACTCATATAACCAGTCACTCACCCATACAGCCAGTCACATAGCCACATACTCACCCGTACAGCTTTCTCACACACCCACTTATTTTTTCTACAGTCACTCACACACCCACTGACTCAACCATACAGCCTCTCAACACAGCCACTCACTCACATACCCACACCCATGAAAACACTGACACACTCACTCACATACCCACACAACCACTTACATACCCATTCGGTTGTCAGGGAATTCACGTCTCTACGACAAAATGTGACCGTGGCTGTTCCCTCTGAGTCGTGGGTTTCTGCCCTTGCTGATTTCTTGATCACTAAGATCAAATTGATCCAGGATTCTTTTCCCTTGAGGATCGCCGAGGTATGTCCCAGTCATGAGGATGACCCGGACCCGGTGGCCCTTATGGGCCCAGTCTTGGCAGTTTTCCCGCCTATCTCGACTTCGTCATCTTTAGTACTTATGGCCAATCTTAAATCTGGGTCGCCTCTTGACCCGTGTCCGGCCAAGTTTTTGGCGAAGATGGCGGAAGTTGTCAATCCATTGGCAAATCCTCTTCTAAATCTCTCCCTCAGCCGGGGGTCGGTTCCGCAGGCCTGGAAGCAGGCTATGGTTATTCCTCTTCTCAAAAAGCCTGGCCTAGATCCAAAGGCCTTGGCCAACTATAGGCCTATTTCTCTCCTTCCTGCATTGGCTAAGATCTTGGAGAAACATGTGCATACCGTGCTCTCCAACTTTTTGGAATCCCATAACCTGGTGCACCCGTCACAATCAGGTTTTCGCCCTAACTTAAGTACCGAGACGGCGCTTCTGGAAGTGTCTGAAGCTGTAAAAGAGGTACTGGATGCAGGGGGTAAAGCCATGCTTGTTATGCTAGATTTGTCGGCGGCCTTCGACACCGTCCCCCATGAGGGTCTCCTCGTCAGACTTCATGACATCGGTTTGAGGGGGACGGTGCTCAGGTGGTTTAGATCTTTCCTGGAGGGCCGGCAGCAAACGGTCTGGGTCCCGCCCAGCTCTGCCGTGATGCCGCCTCTGGGAGTCGGAGTTCCACAGGGCTCTGTGTTGAGCCCAACTCTTTTTAACATCTTTATGACCCCTTTGGCGGCCTTGGCGGAGTCTCAGGGGGCTCAGATCGTTTCCTATGCCGACGATACCCAGCTCCTCTTTACGTGTAGGAAGGGTGAAGACTTTGATGGAGAGAGTATCCGTGAGTGCCTTGGGGCTGTTTTTAAATGGTTCCAGCGTAACAGTCTCAAGTGCAACTCAGATAAATCGGAGGTACTTTTCTTTGGTTGTCCATCTGACCCTCACTGGCAGGAATGGTGGCCTGCTAACATGTTCCCTCCAGCGAGTTCTTCTCAGCTAGTAAAGAATCTGGGGATCAAGATTGACAATGGTCTGTCGTTAAGATCTCAGATTCTTGGTCTCACTGGAACATGTTTTGGCCTCCTTAGAATGCTTCATAAGTTTCTCCCTTTGCTCTCAGAAGATCACAGGAAGACGACGGTGCAGGCCTTGATTGGCTCAAGATTGGATTATTCTAACATCTTATATCTCGGCCTACCGGAATATCTCTTGCAACGGTTGCAGGTAGTCCAGAATTCGGCCGCGCGAGCCATCTTTGGCCTACACAGGCGAGCCAGTGCTTCCAGTCTTCTACAGTCACTTCACTGGCTTCCTATCCGGAAACGGATAGTTTTTAAGGCCTTGACCTTAGCGCATAAGGCCCTTTATGCTTCGGGTGCGAAATATCTTCAAAGGAGACTTGCTTTCTATCATCCGGCCCGAGCTTTGAGGTCTGATTCACTGTTTTTGGCTGTAGTTCCCCGCGTTAAGAAAGCTCGTATTGGAGGGCGCTCTTTCAAGCTTTTGGTGCCGCAACGCTGGAATGCTTTGCCTCTGGCACTGCGTAGTACCTCTAACCTGCTGACCTTCAGGAGGGGCCTTAAAACCTGGCTTTTTGCTCTTTAGTTTGGCTGCTGTTTCATTTTTGTTTGCTCTGTTTCCTGTCTGCTGTGCTGTGTCTTCTGTTTTCAGGTGGTCATTATTAAAAGCGCCGGGACACTCTTTTAGAGTAGCCGAGCGCTATATAAGACCAATTTTAACATAACATAACATTCATACATCCATACAAGCAGTCACATATCTGCTCACTCATCCATACAGCCATTCACACAGACACTCACTCCCCAATACAGTCACTCACACACCTACTCACTTAACAAAATACCAAGTCAAACAGCCACTAACTCACCCATGTAGCCACTTATACACCCAGGCACTCACTCTTACAGCCATTTAGATACCCACTCACTCACCCATACAGTCAATACACACCCTCTTACACACCCATAGAGCCACTTACACCACCACTCACTCACCCATACAGCCACTGACATACCCACTCACTCACCAATACAGCCACTCACACAGCAACTCACTAACCCACAAAGCTACTCACATACCCACATATACACCCATACAGGCACTCACCCACCTATACACACAAGGATACATACAGTCACACAGCCACTCACATGGAGTATTTTAGAAGCAGTATCACTCAGTAGTAGTGCACCTAGTAAACTAATTTAACTTTTGTAGACGGTTAGGATATATGTTTAACAATCATAAACTCTTAGAAAATACTTACACTCACTAGATGATGTCATCAGGTATGTCATTTGAGATGTCATCAGGGACGTCATGAGTGATGTAATATCTGAGGACACAAGCAGTGCAGTGCGGGCTGTAAGTTATAGTTTGATCAAGTAACTATACCTGCTGAATTTCTATAGTTTTGTACAAGTGAAATCTGAGCCTAACTATAACATCCCTGTAACCTTTGTTTATTTTCAATAATATTTATTGATACCAGAATTGATTTATTCAAATTTACCAGGAAATTAAAATTGAAAAAGTGGCACAAACTTAAAAGACTAGGTGAGAATAGAAGACCCAAAACCCTTATACCCAGATATCAGGACAATATTAATACAGGTGATATAGATACACTGATCACCATGATACAACTAGGACAGGAGGTCACAGACAATACAATAGAACCCACACATGATTCTACTTTTGACAATAATAGTGAGTTGAACATCACACAAGCCTTAGACAGTCTAGAGTTGACAACCAACGGGTGTGCTCTCTCGGGTTTTAGGTCTAAATCGACGTTCCTTCCCATGTTATCTAATGATAACATAGATACCTTCCACAATAGCGTCAGTAAGGCATTATGTACATTGAGACACAAGAAGAGGCATTCCAACAAGACCAGTAACAATTTCTCATATAACCAGAGACTAGCATTAAAATCCCTTGCAGATGATACCAACATTGTCATCCGTCCGGCGGACAAGGGTGGCAATGTTGTTATACTAGACAGAGAGAAATACATTGACGAGGCACTGCGACAACTTTCTGATGCCAGATATTACATGCCCATCTCTTCTGAGATATATAACAACAGTATCACTACCATCTGGGAGAAATTAACCACATGGAATGATAAGGGCATTCTCGAACGGGAAGAGTATTATTACTTAAAAAATGACCATCCAATACTTCCTGTTCTCTATCTTTTGCCAAAATTACACAAGGACCCCATTAATCCACCAGGGCATCCTATAATGTCATCCAGGGGTAGTGTATCGGAACATGTTTCCAAATATGTTTATCATTTCCTCAGAGATTATGTCACCCGTCTGCCCAGCTATGTCAGGGACACAAAAGACTTTCTCAATAAAATACAGGACTTACAGTGGGGTGAAGAATTTTGCTCATCACCCTCGATGTACAATCCCCGTACACTATCATCAATCATCAGCAAGGCTTGGATGCATGCAATCACTTTCTGAAAACTAGGCAAATACGCTTCAGGGAACACAGTAAGATGATACTCGATATGATTGAGTATTGTCTCACTAACAACATCTTCCTGTTCAATGGTGTCCTGTACAGACAAACCACCGGTACAGCGAATCTTTTCATGGGACGCTGGGTGGAAGAGGTATTTGCTGACCCTGTCTGTGCAGGATACCTTGAACATGTGAAAGTATAGATGCGTTATATCAATGATCTGTTCATCATCTGGAAGGGCTCTGAACAGGAAGCAACCGAATTCATCGATAAACTTAATGTCAACGACTACAGCATTGTCCTTTCAGGTAACATCAGTAGTGCCATGGCAGAGTATCTGGATGTCAGGCTTGACATCAAAGATAACCTAGTACATTCCACCCTCTTTAGAAAATCTACTGCCGGCAATAGTATTCTACATGTCCTCAGCAGTCATCCTGAAACTCTGAAATGGAGTATTCCTTATGGAGAGCTGCTGAGGGCAAAAAGGAATTGCAATACTGAGGCGGCCTATCAACTTTAAAGTGTACACATGCTAGATCACTTTAGAGCCAAGGCGTATCCCAATTGGGTGCTACGTAGAGCCAAAGAAAGAGCAGATGGGGTTTCTAGAGCTTCCACCATCACAGAGAAACCGCCTGAAGCCACTGAAGATAGTGAGAACAATACCAGGATCATTATGACATTCAATTATGATTCCAACAACATCCAAAAAATCCTGACTAAGAATTGGGAAATTCTCAGATGTGATACCACCATTGGAGACAGTATTCCTATAAGACCCAGCATCACCTACAGAAAGGGCAGAAACATCAGGGACCAATTAGTATGTAGTGATGTCACCATACATCCCAAAGACAAGAACATGGTCTCAGGGTTTTTTTTTCCTGTGGCCATTGTAAGGCATGCAGGAACAGTACTTTTTGCAACAAGGCCACATGCAATGGGATCAACAAAGAAATCAGCCAATTTCTCACCTGTAGTTCTACCTTTGTCGTCTAAGTGATTGAGTGTCCGTGTAAACTCTGGTATATTGGCAGTACCACCCTCATGGCCAAGAAACGTATACTAGAGCATTGCCGGGCAATCACACAGATCAACAAGAAATATCCGGTGGTCCGTCATTTCAGAGACAACCATTTTTCGAACCCAGCCCTTCTGAAGTTTTTCATTTTGGAACAGATTGTCAGCAATCCCAGGGGTGGTAACCGGGTTTTGAAACTCAGGCAGAAAGAGTCCAAATATATTGTGGACATTCAGACCAAAAGTCCTGGTGGGCTTAACCATGATGAGGAATTGGCAATACACTTGAGAGGTTGAATTAGCTTTCGAGTCTCCCCAATCCCTACCTTTGCCAACTGAAGCACAGTCTCATCCTGTTTCTCCATACTCTATCTGTGCATTAGAAATGAAAATACTGCACTGCTTTTATCAAGGATTGCATTATGTTTTTAGTTACTCATTGTTTTCTTTCTTTTTGCTTTTTTATAGGAGGAAAGGAAGGGGCCCAGACACCGGCACTCACTTTTCACAGGCAACCTACCCTTTTCCCCTCATCTTCACTGATCACGGTCGACTGATGGGTATAGTATGGATGTTCTCAGGGACTTACTATCAGACTGGATGGTTCATTTCACAGACATACTTATTGCCTCTCTTATCTAAAATGAGTCAATTTGGGCACTTGCCCTGCAGTCAGCAACTTCATGGTAACCTACTACCAGTCCTTTGCATGCCTTCCCTCCACCCGCTTACAACAGTTTGGACAACTGCCATTCATTTTGATATCTGGTTTAATTCAATAGCATGACAATCCCGATCACATGGGGCTTTCCCTTCGCATTTGCGCACACGTTTCCAGACGAATGTGTTGAACTCACTTCTCTTGACTTATGCGAGATGTGTCTTATTACACTTCTTTTCAATTGAGGGGGTGAATTAATTGAATGCTCACAATATATGGTTACCCTTTATACTCTGGACTTTGTATTTTACATTTGCTTTTGCCTTTTACATGTGTTAGAGTGTAACATTGCACTGTTTTTTTGCATATGTTTATTTTTCCAACATGTCCGCCATCTTATTGCCATTTGAGCTTGATGAGTATAATATGTCCCTCTTCTATGTTCATTTCCCGAAACTTTATCAGTTACCAGTGTATGTGCACTAATTTCACGTGAACAAGGCTTTGCAGTAAGCCGAAACGCGTTGTGGGATTAAACATTGTTGCGGACTTTGGATTGTCGTGGAATCTGTTGATTACTGAGAGCGCATGTGATTGTGACTTTCGTGAATGAAATTGCCGACGCGCTCCACTGGCGTATGCGCCACCTCCCTTCCCTCAGTCGGAAGGAGCACTGCTTTGTGATATAAATATGTATATGTATATCTGTGTGTTTTAAATATATATATATATATATATATATATATAGACACATGTACATTCATATATATGTGTTTGTGCATATATATATATATGTAAATGTATGTATGTATGCAAACCCTATTCATATATATATATATGATGTCATGAGTGATGTCACTGACCATGTCATGAGTGATGTAATATGTGACGTCATCAGCAGTGCATTGCGGGCGCGCGAGTTATAGTTAGCTGAACTAACTATAACGGGGGAATTTCAATGGTTTTGTACGAGTGAAATGTCCAGCTAACTATAACGCCCCTGAAACCTATGGTTTTATCAGTGAATTTCCAAGGTTTTTTAAATGCTAATTCCTGACTATAACATGCCTGAAACCTATGGTTTTTTCAGTGAATTTCAAAGGTTTTTTAAATGCTAATTTCTAACTATGCCTACAGAGATAGGACATGTGAAGAAAGAAGAAAAAACGCACAGAAAGAAAAAAAAGAAATGCAGAAAGAAGCAACAGAAGTACTCGAAGACGAAGAAAAGTGCAGGAAGAAGGAAAACGTGCAGAAAGAACAAACAGAAGAGCAGAAAGACGCCTTGTTGCAATATCATCCTGTACCCTCAACTTTTTCAGACGGATACTGGTGGTAACTGAGTCTGACTAACCAGTCCTAGAGCCAGTGCTATGTTAAAAGACACCTAGAATACAGTGAAAACACCTACATACAATAGGGAACACTATGCGTTGGGGTCCCCCTGTGATTAGCATGGCCCCCTCTGTAAGCCCCTAGTATATAATAGGGCAGGGGGGTTAAAACTACCTCTTAAAACAGGCCACAGGGCGTTTTTGCACACGTTAACTCAGGCCCCGTCCCCTCCCTTCACCACTGTGTAAACACGCCCTGTGTCCGTTTTTAGTTGGGAGACTAAGTTCATTTGAATCCTGAGGGTCCCTAGGGTCCAACTAGCCCACTAGGTACCTCCAGTAAGTGCCACAGAGCTGCGTTGCAGAGAGGTGTAAAAAGTGGCACGGCCTGGACCACCTCTCTGCAACGCAGCTCAGTGGCGCTTACTGGAAGCACTTGGTGGGCTAGTTAGCCCCCAGGGGCCCTCAGTGTTGAAGGGAAATTATATCCCCAATTTAAAACGTGCCATAGTGCGTGTTTGCACACGTCACCTCAGGCCCCGTCCCCTCCCTTCACCACTGTGTAAACGCGCCCTGTGGCTGTTCTAAGTTGAGAGATTAAGTCCCCTTGAATCCTAAGGGTCCCTAGGGACAAACTAGACCACTAGGTACCTACAGTAAGCGCCACAGAGCTGCGTTGCAGAGAGGTGTAAAAAGGGGCTTGCCCTCAGAACACCTCTCTGCAGCGCAGCTCCCTGGCGCATACTGGAGATGCCTGTTGGGCTAGTTGGCCCTCAGGGACCCTCAGTATTGAAGAGGAATTAATTCCCCAACTTACAACTCGCCAGGGGGCGCGTTTGCAGAGTGCTGCAAGGAGGGGGCGTGGCCTCCGGCACGATGCCAGTCTTTTATTTATTTTAATCTTTTAAGAAGGGGGGCTGTGTGGTTCCCCTTCTTATTCTAATTTATTGGCCCTGATGACCCCATCCCCCAGGGCCTGTCTCCTAATTATATTTTTTTGACCCCAATCCCCAGGGCTGGCCACTGTTTTTTATTATTTTTAAAATATATATATTTATAGACACACCTAGGACATGCTGGACAAACCGTACGTACCTATCACCATGACGATTTGCGTGATATTCATTAAAAGGCGACTATGCATACAATGAATCCACGTGGAATGTATTTACACCACTAGTGAAGCTCTGACATGTCTGATGCCCTACCGTGCCTAATCCCGGTAGACACCCTTGTCGTTTATTTATACAAACATGGGTAGGTATTGACGGGCACATTTAATACACATGCACACCAAGCCATTCAAAGGGGATTCGACAAGAATTCGACCAAAACTATGCAAGAACCCCCCTCACGGTTAATAAAACACACATCCACTGCCGGATGTGTAATACTTTTTATTTTACTCTCTGGAAAGGGGACGAACATCACTTGAGAGTCACAGCGCGCTCCTGGCAGAGCCCAATGCTGTGTTACACCCACCATCGCCTGCCGAGTGACACACACCTCTGTGTTGTATTCCACCAGCTAGTGCATATGCTATGACACTCTCTAGCCCATGTGCACTGTAACACCACCCCGTGAATATGTCATGAAATGAAATGAAATGAAATGAAATGAAAAAAGGAATTTGCTAAAGCGCACTGCTACCAAGCGGCTTCCTGGCGCTGACACTTCGTCCAGACTCACAAGAACAGTCCCAGAGAGCTAGTTAGGAAAGGCTTGGGAAAACAGAAAAGTTTTGAGGGCCTTACGAAAGTGGGTGTAGATAGGAATAGAACGAAGGAAGAGAGGAAGACTGTTCCAAAACCGGGGGGCCAGGACTGAGAAACGAGTGCCACCAATGCGGGATTTACGGAATCGAGGGACATGGAGAAGAGAAAGTGATGAGGAGCGGAGAGTGCGACTAGGAACGTGGGGAGCGATGAGAGAGTTAATGAAATAGGGAGCAGAACGGGCATGAGCCCGAAAAACAAAACAAGCAAGTTTGAAATAAGATCTGAAATGCACGGGGAGCCAGTGGAGGCATTTAAGAACGGGCGTGATGTGGGAGGTTTTGGGAAGACGGAGGATAAGGCGAGCCGCCTGGTTTTGGATGGCCTGAAGGCGGCGGGTTTCGTAGGCAGGAATGCCAACATACAGGCCATTCCCATAATCCAGGCGGGAAGTGATGAGGGCAGTGATAATGGTTTTGAGGGCATCAACAGAAAAAAACCTTGAAATCTTACGAATTAAACGAAGGGAAAGAAAGCAAGAAGACACCACGGAGCTTATGTGGGCGTGCATGGAAAGATCCTGGCTAACCTTAATACCCAAGGTCCGAACGGAGGAAACCGGTGACGGAGAAGGACCAAAGGAAAGGGGCCAGTGGGAAGGGGACCAAGGGTTGGAGGGACCACCCGTGAGGACAAGCTCAGTTTTATCAGGGTTGAGCTTCAAATGATTGAAGCTCATCCATTGGGAGATAAAAATAAGAGTAGAAGAGAATTTGGGAAGAGAATCAAGACGGGAAGAGAGATCGAAGATGAGCTGGAGGTCGTCTGCGTAATTATACACAGAGACACCCAGCTCCAAAAGTGAAGAGATGAGGGGACGGATATAAAGATTAAAGAGTAGAGGGGAAAGGGAAGAACCTTGGGGAACCCCGCAGGTGACCGGACGCGGGGAGGCAGAAAAGCCGGAAAGCTGTACCGCTTGTGACCTGCCTTGAAGGAAGGACGCCACCCAAGATAGAGCGAGGCCCTGGATGCCCGCCGCGCTGACACGATCGAGGAGGATGGCATGGTCGACCGTGTCAAACGCAGCGGACAGATCAAGAAGAACCAGGGCTTGGGGGAGATTTCTGTCCGCCATCCCCTTGAGTTCATCAAGGACTGCGAGAACCACTCCCTCAGTGGAGTGGCCTGGGCGAAAGCCCGCCTGATGAGAGGCCAAAAGGGAATTCTCCTCAATATAGGCGGACAAGCGGGATGTTACGTAGCTTTCCAAAATCTTCCCAAGGTAGGGAAGCAAAGAAATAGGCCTGAAATTAGATAAAAGAGAGGGATCCAGACCAGGTTTTTTTAAAATAGGCAAAACAATAGCAGATTTAAATGAAGAGGGAACGGAGCCAAGAGCCAGGGACGTGTTAAGGAGGGCAAGAGGGGGAGCCGGACAGTTGGTGTAAAGAGTTTTAAGGATCCGTGCAGGAGCACAATTCGTCGGGGAACCCGACTTAACCTTGGCCAAAAGGTCAAGGAAAAGCTGGGGAGAAATGGGTTGAAAGCAATCCAGAGTGGAGGTAGAAAAAGGAGAAAAACCGGATTGTTCAGGTGAAGGAACAGAGGGAATATTGGCTTTAATGTTGGAGATTTTATCAATAAAATAGTCATTCAGGGAAGAGTAGAGAGCTTGAGCTGGAACAAGGGGAGAAGAAGTGCGATCAGAGAAAGCAAGACTGTGAACAAGAGAAAAGATTTCGCGGGATTTATTGGCAGAGAGGGCTACTTTCTCCGTGAAGTATTTGGTCTTAGCCGCAAGGATGGCTCTTTTATAGTCGCAAAGAAGGGCTTTATATTTGACACGAAGAGTCGGACAGTAGTTCCGTCTCCAATGGCGTTCAGCGCGCCTGAGACTAAGTTTGAGGGCTTTAAGGTCATAAGAAAACCATTTGTGAGCGTCATGGGGACGGACAGATTTGACCTTCTTAAACGGGGCCACCCGATCACAGGAAGAAGAAAGCCAAGCACTGATGGTATTAGCTTGACTTTCCAGAGGCAAGCCCGTTAGATCAGGGGCGGATGAGACCAAGGAAGAAGAGAGAACATTAAGGTCCGTCTGGTTCCAACTCCGAGCCAAGATATTTTTAGGAAGAGGAGCTTTAATGACCGAACCGAGGAGAATGGAGAATGAGATCATGGCATGATCCGACCAGACGCAGGGAAGGATAGAAACAGATGACATATTACAACTTGAGGACCAAACTTGGTCCAGAGTGTGGCCCTGAACATGAGTAGGGGCCAAGACATGGGGAAGAAAATTTAGACACTGAAGTGTGGCAGAGAAATCTTTGGACAAAGAGTCCTCCCTGGGGTCCCCAGGCCAAAAGTTGAAGTCGCCCAGCAGCAACAATGAAGAATTGTTTACCACCAAGGTGGCCAAGAGGTCCTGCAGGGTGGAAACAAACCGCGGCATAGGGTACGGGGGGCGATACATGAGGACAACGGTAAGGGGTGCAGGAAGATTAAGTGAACGGGCCACAAGATAGTCTACATTAGGTATGGGGGGATGAGCAAGGAGTTGAAATTTCAGGGATGAACGTATTATCATGGCCACCCCCCCCCCCAGCCTTACCGTCAGGGCGGTCGGCTCGGAGGGCATAATAGGTATCAGGCAGAATAGGCAGGAGGTCAGGAAGAGAGTCAGTAGAGAACCAGGTTTCTGTAAGAAAAAGAAAATCGGGAGAATCAGTGTTGAGTAGATTGAAAAGAGCAGTTTGATTTTTGACTGCAGAGCGGGTATTAAGCAAGATAGCAGAGGCAGGTGGGAATCTAACAGGAGGGCGGGGGGAGGGAGGGATACCTGGAGTGAGAGAAACCAGGGCAGGGACAACTAAAGAGGAATTGCGGAAGAAGGATACCAAGATTATCCAAATAGGATGTGAGAGAAGGGGAAAGAGGGGTAGGAGCAGAATGTGCAGCCAATTGGGACGAAGTGTAGACCAAAGGAAGAGCGGGGTCAGAGGCCCCAGGTCCCGGCCCGTCGCGGACGGGCGCAGACGGGCTTAACTTAGGCGCGACTTCGGCGCGCCTTCGTCGCGCCCGCTGCGCCCGTCCGCTGCGCCGCCGGGGCTGACCAACCAATATATAGGGACACATGGGGGAGAAGGGTCAAAGGGGCGTGGCAAGGGGGAGGTGCCAAAGAGCAGCAGCGCGTCGCCCAGACCCGCCCAAGATGGTGGAGCCGCCCGTCCCCCTCCGAGAGCCAGGCGAGGGGGGGCGATCAGCGGAGGCGGTCTGAGTTGCTTGCGCGAGAGGGGGCAGCCAGGAAGGTTCCGAGCGCTGTGTTCAAAGCGCTGAAAGTGCAAGCAGGCAGACAGGCAAGTCTTTAAAATCCAGCAGGAAAAAGTCACTAAGGAAGTTTAAAAACGCAACGTTGCTCCCGGAGAAGCCTCGGGAGGTCTAGAGGTGAGGTGCCACACATGCCTCACTTGTCTTCGCACGGGTTATATTGCCCCATCTAACGTGCCTTCCTCGATGCCTATGTTATAACGCACAGTGCTATGCCATACATATTACAATCTGGGATCCATATCTTTGTCACAGTGCATATGCAACGTTACACTCCCCAGCACATATTTTATATTACAACTTTAGAGACTAGTTAGGTTACACAACACTGCCCTGTGCATATTACACTCCAAGGCGCATATCGCATAGCACGCGCTAGTGCCTGTGCTATCTCGCGCTCTCCAATGAATCTGTCATTGCGCACAATGTATTGCATATTATATTTCACGCCCGGTTCATCTTATATCACACTTTTTGGTGCATAGTTTATACCATACACTATATCTAGTTTTAATTTTCAATCGTGCTCTCAGGAGTATGTTCTATATAACACTGTGTCCACCTACCCTTTTCACGGGCATTACATTTTGCGATAGGGGGTGGAGGGTCAGGGGGTGTTTCTGCCAAGTGAGCCCGGAGTCACAGTCACAAACGCCCTCTTCTTCCTGAATAAAAGTGAGATTATGCTGCATACTTGTTCATATTTTAAGTAGTTCGCACAGACACACGTTTTAAAAACAATAAAGTTCCTAATACCCGCCTTCTCTGAACAGTTAGCTTGCTGCCCCATCCCCCTCCTCCCTATCCTCTGTTGTGTGAATCCATGGACTAGCCTCCTCCCTCCTGCCATGCATGGTCTGATGTGCTGCCACTGCCCTCAATTTAGTATGATGTACCAGTCCACTCCTCCTGCCCTCCATTGCCCAATTCTATGCCCCATCATTGACCTCCTGCTTAAACTCTGTGCTTAGCTTGCTGCCCCTATTCTCCTTCCCCCTGCCCTCCGATGTCTTTGTGCATGCCCCTGCTCCATCCTTTTTGCCCACCATGTTCCATGGACCTGCCACTCCTATCTACTCTGAGTGTTCTGTTGAGCTGCCACTCCCCTCCCACCTGCCTAGCATTGTCAGATGACTGTAACCTGTCCCTGCCACCTCCACCCTGCCTCTCCACATGCCATGCCCCTATCCTCTTCCTCCTGTCCTACATGGTCCATTGTGCTGCCACACCCTTCTGCCCTCCCTGGTCTGTTGTGCTGCAACTGCTCCTCCTGCCTGCCCCGTGCGGTCTGTTGTGAGGCCCTTCCCCTGAACTTTCTTGTCTGTGCACAGGTCCTGACCCTCCCTTCTATCCTCCATCGTCCTTTGTGCATGCCCCTGCACCCTCCTTATTGCCCATCATAGCCATTGTGCTGCCACTAACCCTCCCACTTGCCATGCATGGTCTTCTGTGCTGCCATGGCCCCTCCCACCTTCCCTGTGTTGTCAGTTAGCTGCCCCTGACCCCCTCCCACCTTCCCTCCATGGTCTGTGTGTATGCCATCACAGTCTCACTGTTGCTCTTCATGGTGTGTCTTGCTTCTAGGGCCCATCCTGCCTGACCTCCATGGCTATCTTGCTGCTCCTGCCCTGCCCCCTTGCCCCCAGCCCTCTGTTTAAATGTGCAGACCCCTACTCCCTCCCTCCTGGCTTGTCTGTTCCATTGTAATTCCCCTGATCCGTCCCTCCTGCCCTTTATGGTCTGTTATGCTGCAGCTTTCTCTCCTGTCTGTCCATTATGGTCAGCTAGCTACCATTGCCTCTTGCCCCTCTGTTCTCTGTTGTCCATGTGCATGGTCCTGTCCCCTCCCTCTTGCTTTCTATGAATTGTTGTGCTGCACTCCCGTCCCGCATGCCCTGTGTGGTGTATTGTGCTGCTGCAAACCCTGATGCCTGCCCTGCAGGGTCAGTTTGGTGCACCTCTCCATGTCCCTCCTGTCCTCTGTATCCAAGTCCATGTCCCTACCCCATTTCCTTCCATGATCCAATGTACCATACTTGCGAACATTTTGAGCTTGGTAAGAGGGAGATTTTGAAAAAAGCTGGGGTATTGATTTTCCCCTTTGAGTTACATTGAAAAAGAGGAGATTGTAGACAGGAGACAGATCAAATAAAGCTCATTTGAGCTTAAAAACATTGGACGTTTCCTGGCTGAATCGGGTCTGTTGGCATGTATGGTTGTACTACCATTGCCTCTTCCTTCTGCCCACAATGGTCTATTACATTGCCACAGCCTCTCTTGCAAGTCCTGTATTGTTGGTTTGTTGCCACTGCCCCCCTTTCCACTGCCCTCCATAGTCTGTTGTGCTGCCACGGCCCTTCCTGCCTGCTCAGTGTGGTTAAATTGTTGCCTTTGCACCCTCCTACCTGCCTTCAATTTTCACAGTCCGTGCCCCTGGCCTCTGCCTCTCAACAGTATCCTAATGAACAACTAGATTGCTAACATTCTATATTTATTACAAAAGTGTGGAACGCCTGACGTCATCTTGATGTAATCAAAACTGTAATACTTAGAGCATTTCCTTTAGAAATTACATATATGAGAGGGTCTTATTGGCATCAAAATTATGGTTAGTGCTCTAAAAGACTAAAATAAGGACATATTTTCTGAGTTTTCAAATAGCGACAAAGCACTTTTAAATTATTTGTTATCTTTATGTTTTTTTATCCAGTTGACCACTTGATTAAATGTTGCACTTAGGGGAGAGGATGTGGTGTTACTTCCAGAACTGCAGCCTTTGCAACTGGGAACCAGGTTGGAGTTTCTGCTTCAGCTCGACATTCTGTGATTCTGGTCAAATCACTTAGTCTCCCCATGTCTACAACCAAAATGAATTTGTTCTTGTGTGATGTAACCAATGCTCATGTAAAGCCCTCCAATACCTGACAAGTCTGCACTATATAACACTGCAAAAACACAAAATAATAAGTGTTTTGCACACTTCTGTCATTGGGCTATATTTGGGCTACATCTGGGTGATTTTGGGCTACATTTGGGCTCTTTTGTCTCCGGTGGCCATCTTGGGAGATTTATTTGTTATGAAGTTTCCTAATTTCCTCATGTACTGCAGTCTCCTCAGTAGGAAATGCTTTCAGTTTTTTACTTTGATTCCATCATGAAGGTATTCAGATATGTCACACATTTGCCATAAATTATGAAAGTTAGCACTCTGTTGCTCATTAGATCACTGTAGTAAAACTACTGTTCACCATGGAAGTCTGCTCCTGGTATTAAAAGTGCATGTTTCAGTCTGCATGTCAGAATTTTTTAATGAAACAGAAGAGGATTTGAGAAGTCACTCAAAATGTGCCCTCATTTTCTTTCTTCAGCATTAATCATAATTTCTATGGCAAAATGAACCCCTTCATTGTGTTCCTTTTTAAATTAAATGTTTTAAGTGTAACCAGTTTATTCCAATCAAGATGGCTTCAGGTGTGCCATACTTTTGTCATAATGAAGACAGTAAGCGCTCTAGTTGTTTTTAAGAACACTCTGGGACATTCTGTCATTGGGCTATACTTGGGCTACATCTGGGTGATATTTGGGCTACATTTGGGCTCTTTTGTCTCTGGTGGCCATCTTGGGAGACTTATTTGTTATGAAGTTTCCTAATTTCCTCATGTACTGCAGTCTCCTCAGTAGGAAATGCTTTCAGTTTTTTACTTTGATTCCATCATGAAGGTATTCAGATATGTCACACATTTGCCATAAATTCTGAATGTTAGCACTCTTTTTGCTCATTAGATCACTGTAGTAAAGCTACTGCTCACCAGGGAAAACTGCTGCTGGTATTGAAAGTGCATGTTTCAGTCTGCATGTCAGAATTTTTTAATGAAATAGAAGAGGATTTGAGAAGTCACTCAAAATGTGCCCTAATTTTTCTTTCTGCAGCACTAATCATACTTTTTATGGAAAAATGAACCCCCTCATTTTGTTCCTTTTTAAATTAAATGTTTTAACAGTTACCACTTTAATCCAAGCAAGATGGCTTCAGGTGTGCCATACGTTTATCATAAGTAGGACTGTTAGCGCTCTAGTTGTTCTTTGGAACACTCTGGGAAGCTGCAGTAGAACACAAAGGAATCAACTGACAGTCTCTGCCCTTGTTGGATGTACATGTTTTACTGAGAATGTCAGACTTCATTCTCACATGACTGAGAAAGATAATGTGAATTTACAGAAAATAAGCTCTCAGTTTAGCTTATAGATCACCTTCCAAACCTCTGTGGGAAAAGCATGAGAAAATATTTTTCTCTCAATCATGATATCCCAGCAGAAGGCTTTTTCACATGGTGAAATCACCTTAGAACATACCACAATTCCTAAAATGAGTATGGTACTATCACCAAATGATTTATAATGTAACTAAAGTCTTAAAACCTTCTATTAACTGCAATGCTTTTTAATGAGGTGCTATCATGTATATTGGTCCCAAGATGGCTGCCAACACTTCTTGGATGAAGTGCTGACAGCCAATCAGATCTCAGGATGAGATGTGTGGTTAGGCTCCGCCCACATATATATATGATTTTACTTTTGATTTTCTCAGGAACTATTGAACAGATTGACACCAGACCTGCAAAAGGCACATCCCTGACCTGAGGACTACCTCTTTGCCAAAATTAAAGTTATTCTGTTCAGCCGTTCGGGCTGTACCCTGGACTAAAGGTCCCTATGGAAAATTGCATGGGGAAAACACGTTTTGGGACCCCCCTTTTTTCTCAGCCCCCGCTTGACGAATCCCCCCGAGACTTTTAGGGCAGGAGAGGAGCGGAGCGCCCCACCTATTTTGAAAATTTCGCGAGGATTCGTCAATCGGCGCCAAAGTTATTCCAAATAGAATGTTGCGGATTTCCTATGGAAACACGGTCCTAACTATAACTATCTACTGGCGACCGCCAGTAGATAATATATATATATATAGATATATATATATATATATATATTATCTACTGGCGGTCGCCAGTAGATAGTTATAGTTAGGACCGTGTTTCTATAGGAAATCTCAAAATTCTATTTTGAATAACTTTGGCGCCGGTTGACGAATCCTCGCAAAATTTTCAAAACTAATGGGGCGCTCCGTTCAGCTCCTACCCTGAAAGTCTCGGGGTGATTCGTCAAGCGGGGGCCGAGAAAAAAGGGGGGTCCCAAAATGCGTTTTCCCCATGCATTTTTCCATAGGACCTTTAGACACAGCTACAGCCCGAATGGCTGAACAGAATTACTTGAAATTTGGCAGAGAGGTAGCCATAAGGTCAAGGAAGTGCCTTTTGCAGGTCTGGTGTAAATCTGTTCAGTATTTCCTGAGAAAATAGCATTTAAAAGCATATCAATATCTATACGCGCGCAGGAAGCGCACCGTGCGCGCACCGTGCGAGCACCCTAACGTGCGCGAGCGTAATTCTGATTGGTGGTTACATGTTAGTCAACGTTCGAAATCAGGAAGTGTCGGCCGCCATTTTGTTTGTTTTCAGTGCGAGAGTGAAAAAGGAAGGTGACGAACGTGAAAAGGGGGCAGGGTAGAGAGTTCCTGACCTCCTAGCCTTTGTCAGGGGGTCCTTGAAGGAACCCGAAGGCAAAAAAAAAATTTTTTTTTTTTTAAATCGCGGGGTGCACGCACCGTGCGCGCACGGTGAAAATCAAAAAAAAAATAATAATAATTTTAATACGTAGTTTATTGTAAAATAAATATATAAAAAAAATAATAATACATAAATAAATTAGCATTTAAAAAACCGTACAAATTCACTGAAAAAACTATAGGTTTCACACACGTTACAGTTAGGAATTAGCATTTAAAAAACCTTGCAAATTCACTTAAAAAACCATAGGTTTCACACATGTTATAGTTAGTTGGATATTTCACTCGTAAAAAACCAATGAAATTCCCCCGTTATAGTTAGTTCAGATAACTATAACTCGCGCGACCGCCACTCTATCACAAGGATGATGTCATCAGTGATGTCATGAGTGATGCCACTGACCATGTCATGAGTGATGTAATATGTGACGTCATGAGCAGTGGATTGCGGGCGCGCGAGTTATAGTTATCTGAACTGACTATAACGGGGGAATTTCATTGGTTTTTTACGAGTGAAATATCCACCTAACTATAACATGTGTGAAACCTATGGTTTTTTAAGTGAATATATATATATATATATATATATATATATATATATATATATATATACATACATATACACATATATACACACATATATATACATATGTGTATATATATATTTAAATGTAGCAGTGGACCACTAATTCCAGCATGCTTTGCAACAGAGACCCACCGAGGACGCCCACCAGGGGGCGAAAAATTATAAAATGCAGCAAGTACATAGTGGTAGCTGCTCAAACAGATGCTATGGCGAACCTTTGATAAAGGTCAAAGTATTGACTGAAACGCGTCAGGACTGCCTAAAGGGAAAAAGAACAATTTAAATAAAAGGATTAACCTTCACTGCTGGGAGTGCGACTCTTTCCGTCAAGGTGAGAGTTTGGATGATATTTTAACGGCATGGTTCCGCCGCGAGTCACGCACCGACAGCAAGAGCGCCATCGCTGCCCGCAATTGAACCCCCTTTGTTTGCCCGTGAAAACGTTAATGGGTTAGCAGGCGCCACCGAAGACTGACTTCGGCATGGTTCCAAACAATCTCTAAAATAGGATTGAGACGGAGCAGCAGTGAGTATGAAATGGACTTTATTTAAAGACAAAATGAACAAAGTAAATCGTAAGGAATATTTGTGGCATCACCCAATGGAGGGTTTGATTGAAATGTAGCAGTGGACCACTAATTCCAGCATGCTTTACAACAGAGACCCACCGAGGACGCCCACCAGGGGGCGAAAAATTATAAAATGTAGCAAGTACATAGTGGTAGCTGCTCAAACAGATGCTATGGCGAACCTTTGATAAAGGTCAAAGTATTGACTGAAACGCGTCAGGACTGCCTAAAGGGAAAAAGAATAATTTAAATAAAAGGATTAACCTTCACTGCTGGGAGTGCGACTCTTTCTTTCCGTCAAGGTGAGAGTTTGGATGATATTTTAACGGCTTGGTTCCGCCGCGAGTCACGCACCGCCAGCAAGAGCGCCATCGCTGTCCGCAATTGAACCCCCTTTGTTTGCTGTGAAAACGTTAATGAGTTAGCAGGCGCCACCGAAGACTGACTTCGGCATGGTTCCAAACAATCTCTAAAATAGGATTGAGACAGAGCAGCAGTGAGTATGAAATGGACTTTATTTAAAGACAAAATGAACAAAGTAAATCGTAAGGAATATTTGTGGCATCACCCAATGGAGGGTTTGATTGAAATGTAGCAGTGGACCACTAATTCCAGCATGCTTTGCAACAGAGAGCCACCGAGGACGCCCACCAGGGGGTGAAAAATTATAAAATGTAGCAAGTACATAGTGGTAGCTGCTCAAACAGATGCTATGGCGAACCTTTGATAAAGGTCAAAGTATTGACTGAAACGCGTCAGGACTGCCTAAAGGGAAAAATAACAATTTAAATAAAAGGATTAACCTTCACTGCTGGAGTGCGACTCTTTCTTTCCGTCAAGGTGAGAGTTTGGATGATATTTAACGGCTTGGTTCCGTCGCGAGTCACGCACCGCCGGCAAGAGCGCCATCGCTGCCCGCAATTGAACCCCCTTTGTTTGCCCGTGAAAACGTTAATGGGTCAGCAGGCGCCACCGAAGACTGACTTCGGCATGGTTCCAAACAATCTCTAAAATAGGATTGAGACGGAGCAGCAGTGAGTATGAAATGGACTTTATTTAAAGACAAAATGAACAAAGTAAATCGTAAGGAATATTTGTGGCATCACCCAATGGAGGGTTTGATTGAAATGTAGCAGTGGACTACTAATTCCAGCATGCTTTGCAACAGAGACCCACCGAGGACGCCCACCAGGGGGCGAAAAATTATAAAATGTAGCAAGTACATAGTGGTAGCTTCTCAAACAGGTGCTATGGCGAACCTTTGATAAGGGTCAAAGTATTGACTGAAACGCGTCAGGACTGCTAAAAGGGAAAAAGAACAATTTAAATAAAAGGATTAACCTTCACTGCTGGGAGTACGACTCTTTCTTTCCGTCAAGGTGAGAGTTTGGATGATGGATGATATCTATATATATATATATATATATATATATATATATATATATATATATATATATCTTTATATTACCTTCTGGTGGTCGCCAGTAGGCAGTTATAGTTAGGACCTTGTTTCTATTCAAAACGCGCTTTTTCTTTTGCCAATATATTTTGCGCCTTTTGACGAATCTTCGCGAAGTTTTCAAAACTAATGGGGCGCTCTGGTCAGCTCCTGTCTTAAAAGTTTTGGGGTGATTCGTGCAGCGGGGGCCGAGAAAAAAGGGGGTCTCAAAACATGTTTTTACATGTTAATTTCCATAGCAAACTTTAGACAAGGCTACAGCCCGAACTGCTAAACGGGATTACACCAAATTTGGCAAAAAGGTAAGTCTTGGTTCAGAGAGTGAACTTTTTTTAAAATGGTGTAAATCCGTTCAGTAGTTCCTGAGAAATACATACATAAAAAATATTAGTATCTGGTGACCAGGGTGGATCCACGAACCCTCCCGAGCACGAGCTTCATTCTGATTGGCTGCCAACACGTCAAACCAGGAACTGTTGGCAGCCATCTTGTGATACAGTTGCACCAAGTCACAAGAAAACAGTAAAAAAATATTAAAATAAAGAAAAGACCCCCTAGGCCTGGTCAGGGGTCCCACAGGGACCCCCAGGGCCCTAAAAAGCTATTCTTTTTTTAAAATTTCAGCGGGATTCACATAGGGTCCTCGAATCCTGCTGAAAGTCTTTTAAAAAATGAAGCGTGGGCTCCCCCGCTTTGTTTGTTTTAAGCCCCTGGGTGGGCCAGGTCCTGGGGGCAATGCATATTTATGTAACGGGGGCCCACGGGGACCACCACCTCCCTGGGGCTTCATTAATTATGTGCGGGGGCATGCAGCCCCCTCTCAGCCCCAGATACCACCACCTCCCTGGGCTTTTTTTTTCAAATGTGTGGGGGGTACAGCCCCCCCACACTGCCCTGGGGACCGCCACCTCCCTGGGGCATTTAATAATTTTGGGCAAGGGGCCTAACGGGCCCCCCCAAGCCCCAGGGACCGCCACCTCCCTGGGGCTTTGAAAAACAAATTTAGTGTAGGGGGCTCCTGCCGCCCATACTGCCCTGGGGACCACCACCTCCCCGAGGCTACATGCTTTAAATGCAGGGGGTCATGCGGCCCCCTGCAGCTCCAGGGACCACCACCTCCCCGGGGCTACCTTTAAAATGTTAATGAGGGGGGGCTCCAGGCCCCCCACACTGCCCCAGGGACCACCACCTTCCTGGGACACTAATTATTCTAATATGGGGGGTCCGTTGCGGACCCCTGGCCTTGGGAACCACCACCTTCTTCAGGGCTACACACATGTTGGAGGGGTAGTTGGCCCCCAAGGATGTCCTTGGGGGCCAACTACCCCTCCTGTTACCTCCAGTAAGTCCAACACAGTGGGATTGCTAAGAGGTTTTTGGAGGCCATGCCCCTCTTTCTCCACCACTCTGCAAATGCACCTCCTGGCACACTACTGGTTGGGGGATGAAGTCTACTTTACTGCTTAGGGACTTTGGGGGCCAAGTAGCCCTCCTGGTACCGCCTGTAAGTGCTATGCAGCAGAATTCCTGAGAGCTGGTGGAGGCCAAGCCCCCTTTCTCCACCACTCTGTAAATGCGACTATTAGTTAAAGAAGCATTCGCAATGTAATAGGTCTCGCATTTGCAAAAGTTAGGGCCTTTGGCATTGTAAAAATTTTTTACTAATGTTTTTGGGAGTGGAATGGATGTACATTGTTTGTAGTAGAATTATCTGGTATGTTGTGCAGTGAAATCATATGGATAGAAGGTATGTGGTATTTAGTGTATAGGAATTATGTAGAGTGAGATTATGTGTTAGGGAGAGTAATTATGTGGTATGGTAGTCTGTGTTGTGGAGTGGTAACCTCAGGTTTAGTCTTCCTCATTTTCATAGAAGCTAAACTATAAACTCAATGAAACAAAAAAGAAGGAACCAATGAGGAGCACTTCTGGGCCTAGTCGGAGGTATGAGCAGGGCCATTGGAATTATGCAACTGTTCGGCTGCACTGATTTTCAACTAATTAGACATTTTCCGCATTTCCCACATAATCAATCATCTGCTGCATAATCTGCAGATTTGAACAAAAAAAACTTTTTTCTAGCTCAAACAGCTTAAACTTTACCAAAAATGCAGTGACAAGTGTTGCAGCGTGGTGGAAAGCCCTTTGCAAACCTGGAATGGTCACCTATTATTTATTGCTAAATGTGGGTGTTAAATTTGTACTAATGGTGAGAAAAACACTCTTGCTTCTTTCTGTGCCTCTCTTGCCTCTTTCTGCAGTTCTCTTGCTTCTTTGTGCACCTTTCTTTTTCTGCACTTCTCTTACCTCTTTCTGCACATCTCTTCCCCTTTGTGCACCTCCCTTCTTTCTGCACCTTTCTTGCTTCTTTCTGCACCTCTCTTGCTTCTTTTTGCACCCCTTTTGCCTCTTTCTGCACCTCTCTTGCTTCTTTCTGCACTTCCTTGCTTCTTTCTCCATGTCTCTTGCTTCTTTCTGCACCCCTCTTCCCTCTTTCTGCACCCTTCTTCCTTCTTTCTGCACCTCTCTTGCCTGTTTCTGCACCTCTCTTTCCTCTTTCTGCAGTTCTCATGTCTCTTTCTGCACCTCTGTTGCTTCTTTTTGCACTTCTGTTGCCTCTTTCTGCACCCCTCCTGCCTCTTTCTGCTCCTCTGTTGGTTCTTCCTGCACTGCTCTTGCTTCTTTCTGCACCTCTCTTGCAAAGTTCCCTCTTTCTGCACCTCTCTTGCCTCTGTCTGCACCCCTGTTCTCTCTTTCTGCACCTATTGTGCCTGTAAACGCGTCAGGACTGCCTAAAGGGAAAAAGAACAATTTAAATAAAAGGATCAACCTTCACTGCTGGGAGTGCGACTCTTTCTTTCCGTCAAGGTGAGAGTTTGGATGATGGATGATATATATATATATATATATATATATATATATATATCCAAAACCAAAGAGTTGCCCCCAAGAGTAAGGTCACGCAGATACGATACTTCCTCGATTCTTTATTGTTGGTGACAGCTTAGGCAGACACAGGGCATTAGTTTCATGCAAAGTTAATCGCCAGACGCGTTTCAGGAACCTTCGTTCCTTTCCTCAGTGGCTTAAATCTGCAAAACGTCACTCTGCTGTTCCTGCACACATTTAAACCCAGGACAGCCCCAGTGGGCGGAGCCCAGCCGCGAGTAAGGCCCACCGCATGGATGCGGGCTCGAGATGTAGCAGGTATTGGCTGCATCACTTCATCGGGATTTACGCTCGAGGTGCCAGCTTTCAAAATTGTGCAGCGGAGGTGAGCAGGACTTTCAGCAAACCCACTGTGGATGTTATCAAGATTGTATCACTGCACTTCACCGAGCACTCACTTGAGATAATTATCCTGACACTACCAGGTCCAGAATGCCGAAGGTTGTGGCTCCGCCCACTGGGGCTGTCCTGGGTTCAAATGTGTGCAGGAACAGCAGAGTGACGTTTTGCAGATTTAAGCCACTGAGGAAAGGAACGAAGGTTCCTGAAACGCGTCTGGCGATTAACTTTGCATGAAACTAATGCCCTGTGTCTGCCTAAGCTGTCACCAACAAAAAAGAATCGAGGAAGTATCGTATCTGCGTGACCTTACTCTTGGGGGCAACTCTTTGGTTTTGGATATATATATATATATATATATATATATATATATATATATATATATATATATATATATATATATATATATATATATATATATATATATATATATATATATATATATATATATATATATATATATATATATATATATATATATATATATATATATATATATATATATATATATATATATATATATATATATATATATATATATATATATTTTTTTTTTTTTTTGCACAAAGTTTAGTCGCACACATCAATCCTTGGTTTCTCTGATGTTTATTTATGAAAACAGAGCCAGTCTGTCAACCGACGCGTTTCGGCTTTGCAGCCTTTGTCACGGTAGGGAAACATTACTTTCATCATCTGTTTTATAATCCCACTAATTAGGAGACAACCCCATTGACTTCTGGGAATTGTAGTCTTTCAATGTTCCAATGACAGTTACAACAATATCATTATTTTGAGCTGTCTACATTTTAAATTTATGGCATTTGCTTATATATTCACAGTGATTAGTGTCTTTTGATCACTTCGAGAGTTCAAGTCTTTGTATAGTACATTTGCATGTTTTGTTGCGGTTAGGTCACTGTCTCTCACTCGTGATCCGTGATTGTTAGATTAGTATCTCGTCGCTTACTGCCATACATGGGGATAATTCCTTGTACTGATTCATAATTCTATCTCAGTTTATAGTTGTCTCGGTTTCTGCTTTACAAATGAATGTACATCTCTTCATCATTATTCAATCCTTTGGGGGTCTTTGTACGTAGCCGTATTATATATTTTGACTCCAACTGGCGCAGTTTCTTTTTTCTATCTCCTGCTCTCAAATTTGATGGTATTGTATCCAGTCCAAAATATTCCATCTTCCTCCAATCACTGTTTTGACACTTGTTGAGATGTTTTGCTGTTGCATAATTAGGGTCTTTGTTCTTTACCGCTCTAATATGTTCTAATATTCTTTTTTTAAGCATACATGTAGTGCTCCCAATGTATTTTTTGCCGCATGCACATTGGATTACATATACAACATATTGTGTTGTGCAGGTAATTCTTTGTTTTATTATTATTTTTCTGCCTTCAGGATCATAGATCTCTTTTTTGTTTGTGGCAATTTTGCATGCTTTGCAATTTGAACATCTTTTGAACCCCATCTGTTGCTGTGTTAACCATGTTTCTTTTGCTGGTGTTGTGAAATGGCTTCGCACAATTTGATCTTTAATCGAACTTGCTTTTCTGTAGGTGACTTTAGGTTTCATCCCGATTGATTTTCCAATATCGTTGTCTTGTATTAGCAGATGCCAATATTTTTTAACAATTCTAGTAATTTTTGTACTTTCCTTACTATATGTCAGGATGAGTCTTGGTGCTTTTTCATTTTGTTCAATTCTTAATTCATTGTTTTCTCCTGTGTGTGTCTCCTCTGCTGTTCTCATTTGTTGGTTTCTGTCTGTCTTGGACATTAAAATTTCATCATGTGTTTTTAATTCCACCTTCTCTTTAGCTTTATTTAAAATTCTAGGTCTGTATCCTCGCTTTTTTAGCCTCTCAGCACTTGCTTGTATTTCAGTGGTTGCATCAGATTCTTTTGAACAATTTCTTTTGATCCTCACAAATTCCCCATAGGGGATGCTGTTAATAAGAGGTTGGGGATGGAAGCTTTTGGCATGTAATATACTGTTTGTAGCTGTTGTCTTTCTGTGTAAAGTGGTTTGTATTTTTCCTTCGTCTATATACACAGTGGTGTCAAGGAAATTGATCCTAGTCTTGCTCATTGTACATGTGAAGGATAATCCAATTTGATTTTCATTCAGTGTATTAAAGTATTGTTTAAATTCTTCCTTCTTTCCATCCCAAATAATAAATAAATCATCTATAAATCGTACCCATAGTACTATTTTTTCTAGTGATAGATGATTATCAGGGCCCCAGGCTATTTCCTTCTCCCACCATCCCATCGTGAGGTTGGCAAAATTTGGGGAAAAGGAAATGCCCATGGCAGTGCCACAGAGTTGTTGATATAGTTCGTTGTCAAATAGAAAAATATTGTTGCTGAGACATGTTTTGATCATTGTTAATAGCATGGCTGAGTGTTGAAGTTCTGTAATTTTCCTTTGTTTTAAAAAGTAAGCGCATGCTTGTAATCCTATGTTGTGCTGGATAGAAGTATACAATGATACAACATCGATAGTGGCCATGATGAAATTTGGGTTCCAAGTTATGTTAGCAAGTGTTTTTAGAAATTCTCCCGTGTCCTTTATGTATGAACTCAGATTTTTTACAATGGGTGCTAGGAAATGGTCAACGTAGGTTGACATGTTTTCATATAAAGAGTCACAGGATGATACGATTGGCCTGCCTGGAGGGTTGGATAAAGTTTTATGAATTTTTGGCAAGAAGTAGATCGTTGGTATGGTTGGGAATTCTTTAAACAGATATTGTTGTTCTTCGTCATTAATCAGATTCTGTGACCGCCATTCATTTAGATTTTTTCTCAGGTCCACAGTCATTTTGTTGATAGGATTTGAAGTTAGTTTTTTGTATTTTGTATTGTCGTCCAATTGTTTATGAGCTTCTTTAATATAGTCCGATGTGTTTTGAATGACTATATTACCCCCTTTGTCAGCTGGTTTTATTATTATTAGGGGATTATTTTTTAGATTTGTTAATGCTTGATTTTTCTTTCTCGTAAGATTTTCATTTTTGTTGTCATTTCTTGTTTTTTGAATTCCTTCTAGTTCCTTCATAACTGCTTCAGAGAATAAATCGATCTTATTTCCCGGTGTTAGTTGAGGGCAATGTTTAGATTTATTTCTGAGTCCACTTCTTACATATTGTGAAGTCTCTATTCCCAGTTCTTCCAGAATTTGATTTTCTGTGTATTCCTCCTCATCCAGATTGTGTTCTAGATCAAAGAGATTTTTTATGTCTTGTATTTGATCTATAGTTATTTCAGGGCTTAATGTTATGCTCCTCTCCAAGCTTGCTGCTGTATTTCCATCTGCCGTTTCCTTAGTCTTTCCAGCATGTATTTTGGCTAATTTTAGTTTTCGTACATATTTGTATATGTCGATTTTTGTATCCGTATAATTTAGATGTCTTTCAGGACAGAATGAGAGTCCTTTATTTAGTACTGCATGTTCATCTTTTGATAAAGTGTAGCTCGAGAGGTTCACTATTAGATTTTTCTCCTCATTTGTTATATTTGTTTCCTCTATTTCTTGAAGGTTCTGTTCCTTAGAGGATATTTTCTCTTTTCGGATAGATCTTCTTGTCTTTCTGGTGCTGGGGTAGATTTTGTACTGCCTCTGCCACGCCCTCTGCCTCTTCCTTGGCCCCGATTTCTCGACAAGCTCTGGTCCAGGTTTACCAAACGCATTTCCTCTAAAAAATCGATCTTTTTTGTAGTATCCAATTTAGTGGCTGCTTCATTCTCACTAATATCTGATTCACTAGTTGTATCCGTTGTCTTACGTAGATTGGTTTGATAATTTAGCTTTAGGTTATCAAAACGTTTGGCAAATGTAAGAATTTTTCCTTGCTTGTAGTCATTTTCGTCTCTTATAAACTTCCTGTGTTTACGTTCCTGCACCTCATCTTCATATTTTTCTAGTCGTGTCTCCATATCTTTACGCAGTTTTGATACTTCATCTTTGTTTAATATTTCTATTTTATTTTCCAATTCTTTAATCTGAGCATGTGCTACTTCCAAGTCCATTTCGGCATATTTAATGAGGATTCGTAGCATGTTTTTAGAGCATTCCATGTTGTTTTGGCCCCATTCTTCCAACATCTCCGTTCTTGTATCTGGATGTGTTGGTAATGTGAATATCCGTAAACCTCTCGGAATTCTGTCTATTTCGAGATATTTGTTTAGGGCCATAATTTCCCAGCTTTTACTGATTTCTTTCTTGTATTGTTTTTCAAGTTGTAAGAAGAGATATTTAGGAGAGGAATTATCATCGCGTTGTCTTTCCGTTTTGTCAGTTACTTCAGTGCATTCACTTGTGATCGGCTGAAACATTGTTGCAAGTTTTTGAGCTCGCTTAGCTTTGCGTGCCTCCATTACTCGTGTATCTGTACTTGTATTTTATCCCCCAAAATTTTGTAGTGTTTCTCGTTGTTCGTTGTTTGGCTCTTTACTTTTAATCTTTACATGCAGCAAGGATTGATACTTTGGGGAGAAAGTCGCGTATCTAGCTTGTTGCTGTACTGCGGGTTTCTTTTTAATTCCCCGTCAAGTCGCTTCGAGCGGGAGAGAGATTAAACGCTTAATGGCTTCGCTCACCTCACGGGGAGACTCCTGTCCGGGTGGGGCTGGTCCGCTCCGTCCGTTCAGCGCTCTACCTGGTGAGTCTTCGATTTTTCTTCCACGCTTGCTTCACGTTCTCTCGCTCGGGTGCTTCTGGCTGAATATTGAATCCACAACAATGGGGTCAGGACGCCAGATCACACAGCAGCGGGTGCAGGCTACGGGCCGGACCCAGGGCCAAAATTCAATTTTGCACAAAGTTTAGTCGCACACATCAATCCTTGGTTTCTCTGATGTTTATTTATGAAAACAGAGCCAGTCTGTCAACCTACGCGTTTCGGCTTTGCAGCCTTTGTCACGGTAGGGAAACATTACTTTCATCATCTGTTTTATAATCCCACTAATTAGGAAGCAACCCCATTGACTTCTGGGAATTGTAGTCTTTCAATGTTCCAATGACAGTTACAACAATATCATTATTTTGAGCTGTCTACATTTTAAATTTATGGCATTTGCTTATATATTCACAGTGATTAGTGTCTTTTGATCACTTCAACACTCAGCCATGCTATTAACAATGATCAAAACATGTCTCAGCAACAATATTTTTCTATTTGACAACGAACTATATCAACAACTCTGTGGCACTGCCATGGGCATTTCCTTTTCCCCAAATTTTGCCAACCTCACGATGGGATGGTGGGAGAAGGAAATAGCCTGCGGCCCTGATAATCATCTATCACTAGAAAAAATAGTACTATGGGTACGATTTATAGATGATTTATTTATTATTTGGGATGGAAAGAAGGAAGAATTTAAACAATACTTTAATACACTGAATGAAAATCAAATTGGATTATCCTTCAAATGTACAATGAGCAAGACTAGGATCAATTTCCTTGACACCACTGTGTATATAGACGAAGGAAAAATACAAACCACTTTACACAGAAAGACAACAGCTACAAACAGTATATTACATGCCAAAAGCTTCCATCCCCAACCTCTTATTAACAGCATCCCCTATGGGGAATTTGTGAGGATCAAAAGAAATTGTTCAAAAGAATCTGATGCAACCACTGAAATACAAGCAAGTGCTGAGAGGCTAAAAAAGCGAGGAGACAGACCTAGAATTTTAAATAAAGCTAAAGAGAAGGTGGAATTAAAAACACATGATGAAATTTTAATGTCCAAGACAGACAGAAACCAACAAATGAGAACAGCAGAGGAGACACACACAGGAGAAAACAATGAATTAAGAAGTGAACAAAATGAAAAAGCACCAAGACTCATCCTGACATATAGTAAGGAAAGTACAAATATTACTAGAATTGTTCAAAAATATTGGCATCTGCTAATACAAGACAACGATATTGGAAAATCAATCGGGATGAAACCTAAAGTCACCGACAGAAAAGCAAGTTCGATTAAAGATCAAATTGTGCGAAGCCATTTCACAACACCAGCAAAAGAAACATGGTTAACACAGCAACAGATGGGGTTCAAAAGATGTTCAAATTGCAAAGCATGCAAAATTGCCACAAACAAAAAAGAGATCTATGATCCTGAAGGCAGAAAAATAATAATAAAACAAAGAATTACCTGCACAACACAATATGTTGTATATGTAATCCAATGTGCATGCGGCAAAAAATACATTGGGAGCACTACATGTATGCTTAAAAAAAGAATATTAGAACATATTAGAGCGGTAAAGAACAAAGACCCTAATTATGCAACAGCAAAACATCTCAACAAGTGTCAAAACAGTGATTGGAGGAAGATGGAATATTTTGGACTGGATACAATACCATCAAATTTGAGAGCAGGAGATAGAAAAAAGAAACTGCGCCAGTTGGAGTCAAAATATATAATACGGCTACGTACAAAGACCCCCAAAGGATTGAATAATGATGAAGAGATGTACATTCATTTGTAAAGCAGAAACCGAGACAACTATAAACTGAGATAGAATTATGAATCAGTACAAGGAATTATCCCCATGTATGGCAGTAAGCGACGAGATACTAATCTAACAATCACGGATCACGAGTGAGAGACAGTGACCTAACCGCAAGAAAACATGCAAATGTACTATACAAAGACTTGAACTCTCGAAGTGATCAAAAGACACTAATCACTGTGAATATATAAGCAAATGCCATAAATTTAAAATGTAGACAGCTCAAAATAATGATATTGTTGTAACTGTCATTGGAACATTGAAAGACTACAATTCCCAGAAGTCAATGGGGTTGTTTCCTAATTAGTGGGATTATAAAACAGATGATGAAAGTAATGTTTCCCTACCGTGACAAAGGCTGCAAAGCCGAAACGCGTCGGTTGACAGACTGGCTCTGTTTTCATAAATAAACATCAGAGAAACCAAGGATTGATGTGTGCGACTAAACTTTGTGCAAAATTGAATTTTGGCCCTGGGTCCGGCCCGTAGCCTGCACCCGCTGCTGTGTGATCTGGCGTCCTGACCCCATTGTTGTGGATATATATTTATATTATTTATATATATATATATATATATATATATATATATATATATATATATATATATATATATATATATATATATATATATATATATATATATATATATATATCTTTATATTACCTTCTGGTGGTCGCCAGTAGGCAGTTATAGTTAGGACCTTGTTTCTATTCAAAACGCGCTTTTTCTTTTGCCAATATATTTTGCGCCGTTTGACGAATCTTCGCGAAATTTTCAAAATGAATGGGGTGCTCTGGTCAGCTCCTGTCTTAAAAGTTTTGGGGTGATTCGTGAAGCGGGCGCCGAGAAAAAAGGGGGTCTCAAAACATGTTTTTACATGTTAATTTCCATAGCAATCTTTAGACAAGGCTACAGCCCGAACTGCTAAACGGGATTACACCAAATTTGGCAAAAAGGTAGGTCTTGGTTCAGAGAGTGAACTTTTTTTAAAATGGTGTAAATCCGTTCAGTAGTTCCTGAGATATACATACATAAAAAATATTAGTATCTGGTGACCGCGGTGGATCCACGAACCCTCCCGAGCACGAGCTTCATTCTGATTGGCTGCCAACACGTCAAACCAGGAAGTGTTGGCAGCCATCTTGTGATACAGTTGCACCAAGTCACAAGAAAACAGTAAAAAAATATTAAAATAAAGAAAAGACCCCCTAGGCCTGGTCAGGGGTCCCACAGGGACCCCCAGGGCCCTAAAAAGCTATTCTTTTTTTTAAATTTCAGCGGGATTCACATAGGGTCCTCGAATCCTGCTGAAAGTCTTTTAAAAAATGAAGCGTGGGCTCCCCCGCTTTGTTTGTTTTAGGCCCCTGGGTGGGCCAGGTCCTGGGGGCAATGCATATTTATGTAACGGGGGCCCACGGGGATCACCACCTCCCTGGGGCTTCATTAATTATGTGCGGGGGCATGCAGCCCCCTCTCAGCCCCAGATACCACCACCTCCCTGGGCTTTTTTTCTCAAATGTGTGGGGGGTACTGCCCCCCACACTGCCCTGGGGACCGCCACCTCCCTGGGGCATTTAATAATTTTGGGCAAGGGGCCTAATGGCCCCCCCCAAGCCCCAGGGACCGCCACCTCCCTGGGGCTTTGAAAAACAAATTTAGTGTAGGGGGCTCCTGCCCCCCATACTGCCCTGGGGACCACCACCTCCCCGAGGCTACATGCTTTAAATGCAGGGGGTCATGCGGCCCCCTGCAGCTCCAGGGACCACCACCTCCCCGGGGCTACCTTTAAAATGTTAATGTGGGGGGGCTCCAGGCCCCCCACACTGCCCCAGGGACCACCACCTTCCTGGGACACTAATTATTCTAATATGGGGGTCCTTTTCGGACCCCTTGCCTTGGGAACCACCACCTTCTTCAGGGCTACACACATGTTGGAGGGGTAGTTGGCCCCCAAGGATGTCCTTGGGGGCCAACTACCCCCCCCTGTTACCTCCAGTAAGTCCAACACAGTGGAATTGCTAAGAGGTTTTTGGAGGCCATGCCCCTCTTTCTCCACCACTCTGCAAATGCACCTCCGGGCACACTACTGGTTGGGGGATGAAGTCTACTTTACTGCTTAGGGACTTTGGGGGCCAAGTAGCCCTCCTGGTACCGCCTGTAAGTGCTATGCAGCAGAATTCCTGAGAGCTGGTGGAGGCCAAGCCCCCTTTCTCCATCACTCTGTAAATGCGACTATTAGTTAAAGAAGCATTCGCAATGGAATAGGTCTCGCATTTGCAAAAGTTAGGGCCTTTGGCATTGTAAACATTTTTTACTAATGTTTTGGGAGTGGAATGGATGTACATTGTTTGTAGTAGAATTATCTGGTATGTTGTGCAGTGAAATCATATGGATAGAAGGTATGTGGTATTTAGTGTATAGGAATTATGTAGAGTGAGATTATGTGTTAGGGAGAGTAATTATGTGGTATGGTAGTCTGCGTTGTGGAGTGGTAACCTCAGGTTTAGTCTTCCTCATTTTCATAGAAGCTAAACTATAAACTCAATGAGACAAAAAAGAAGGAACCAATGAGGAGCACTTCTGGACCTAGTCGGAGGTATGAGCAGGGCCATTGGAATTATGCAACTGTTCGGCTGCACTGATTTTCAACTAATTAGACATTTTCCGCATTTCCCACATAATCAATCATTTGCTCCATAATCTGCAGATCTGAACAAAAAAAACTTGTTTCTAGCTCAAACAGCTCAAACTTTACCAAAAATGTAGTGACAAGTGTTGCATCGTGGTGGAAAGCCCTTTGCAAACCTGGAATGGTCACCTATTATTTATTGCTAAGTGTGGGTGTTAAATTTGTACTAATGGTAAGAAAACCACTCTTGCTTCTTTCTGTGCCTCTCTTGCCTCTTTCTGCAGTTCTCTTGCTTCTTTGTGCACCTTTCTTTCTTTTTCTGCACTTCTCTTACCTCTTTCTGCACATCTCTTCCCCTTTGTGCACCCCCTTCTTTCTGCACCTTTCTTGCTTCTTTCTGCACCTCTCTTGCTTCTTTTTGCACCCCTTTTGCCTCTTTCTGCACCTCTCTTGCTTCTTTCTGCACTTCCTTGCTTCTTTCTCCATGTCTCTTGCTTCTTTCTGCACCCCTCTTCCCTCTTTCTGCACCCTTCTTCCTTCTTTCTGCACCTCTCTTGCCTGTTTATGCACCTCTCTTTCCTCTTTCTGCAGTTCTCTTGTCTCTTTCTGCACCTCTGTTGCTTCTTTTTGCACTTCTGTTGCCTCTTTCTGCACCCCCTCCTGCCTCTTTCTGCTCCTCTGTTGGTTCTTCCTGCACTGCTCTTGCTTCTTTCTGTACCTCTCTTGCAAAGTTCCCTCTTTCTGCACCTCTCTTGCCTCTGTCTGCACCCCTGTTCTCTCTTTCTGCACCTATTGTGCCTGTTTCTGCAACTTTCTTGCCTTTTTCTGTGGTTCTCTTGCCTCTCTCTGCACCTCTGCAGCTTCTTTTTGCACTTTTCTTGCCTCTTTCTGTACCCCTCTTGCCTCTTTCTGTACCTCACTTGTCTCTTTCTGCACTTCTCTTGACTTTTTATGCACCTCACTTGCCTCTTTCTGCACTTCTCTTACTTTTTTCTGCAACCCTTTTGTTTCTTTCTACAACTCTGTTGTCTCTTCCATCACTTCTCTTGCCTTTTTCTACAACTTTGTTGCTTCTTTCAGCACTTCCTTGCCTCTTTCTGCACTTCTCTTGCCTGTTTCTGTACATGTCTTGCCTCTTACTGCACCACTGTTGCCTCTTTCTGCACCTCACTTGCTTCTTTCTTCACCCCTCTTGCCTCTTTCTGCATTGTACTTCTGTCTGTTTCTGCCCCTCTGTTGTCTCTTCTTGCGCTTTTCCTGCCTTTTTCTGTACCTCTGTTGCTTCTGTCTGCACTTCTCTTGCCTCTTTCTGCACCCCTCTTCCCTCTTTCTGCACCTCTGTTGCTTCTTTCTGCACTTCTCTTGCCTCTTTCTGTACCCTGCTTGCCTCTTTCTGCACCTCACTTGCTTCTTTCTGCACCTCTCTTGCCTCTTTCTATACCCCTCTTGCCTCTTTCTGCACATCACTTACCTCTTTCTGCACCTCTCTTGTCTGTTTCTGCACTTCTCTTGACTTTTTCTGCACCTCACTTGCCTCTTTCTACACTTCTCTTATTTTTTTCTGCAACCCTCTTGTTTCTTTCTGAAACTCTGTTGTCTCTTCCATCAATTCTCTTGTTTCTTTTACACCTCTGTTGCTTCTTTCAGCACTTTTCTTGCCTCTTTCTGCACTTCTCTTGCCTGTTTCTGCACCTGTCGTGCCTCTTACTGTACCACTGTTGCCTCTTTCTGCACCTCACTTGCTTCTTTCTTCACCCCTCTTGCCTCTTTATGCACTCCTCTTCCATCTCTCTTGTGCCTGTTTCTGCACCCCTGTTCCTTCTTTCTGTACTTCTGCCTGTTTCCCCTCTGTTGACTCATCTTGCACTTCTCCTGCCTTTTTCTGTACCTCCGTTGCTTCTGTTTGCACTTCTCTTGCCTCTTTCTGCACCCCTCCTCCCTCTTTTTGCACCTCTGTTGCTTCTTTCAGCACTTCTCTTGCTTCTTTCTGTACCTCTCTTGCTTCTTTCAGCATCCCTCTTGCCTCTTTCTGCTCCCTTCTTCCCTCTTTGTGCACCTCTCTTGCTTCTTTTTTCAGTTCTCGTACCTCCTTCTGCACCTGTTGCTTCTTTCTGTACTTCTCTTCCCTCTTTCTGCACCCCTCTTGCCTGTTTGTGCACCTCACTTGCCTCTTTCTGCACCTCTCTTGCCACTTTCAACACTTCTCTTGCCTCTTCTGGACCTCACTTGCCTCTTTCTGCACTTCTCTTGCTTCTTTCTGTACCCCTCTTGCCTCTCTCTGTACCACTCTTCCCTCTTTCTGCCCTCTCTTGCCTCTTTCTGCTCCTCTCTTGCCTCTCTCTGTACTTCTCTTGCCTCTTTCTACACTTCTCTTGCCTCTTTCTGTAATTCTCTTGCCTCTTTCTGCACATTTCCTTTTTTTGTAAAACAAATTGTATTGTGTTAGAGGCCAAAGACAGTGCAGAGCTCATTGACCCAGGAAACAACTGCAACATCACACAGTGCAAATCATTGTCTTTGACAGTTGGTTATACATTATTTACGTTGAAAATCAAAATACAATAAAACAGAAACACCGCAAACCCCCCCCATCGCACTAACATCGGTGCCATCACATCTCCCATCCCAACAAATCAAGTCCTTTACCACATGTCCAGACCCTTATCCTAGGGGCCCATATATCAAAGTAGATATAGAGGCATCCACCGGGGCACCGGGTCCAATTCCAAACCTCGATAATCTGCCCACTGTTTCCAGATTTTGGGATGCTTTTGCGGGCAGCCCCTAGCCTTAAATATTGGGATCTCTAATCCCATGCTAAAATCCAACCCCATTTTCCAAGCCGAGAGAGACGGAGGGGCCGTCGCCTTCCACAGACTTACTATATCTCTTTTGGCCAATGTCCTCCCCAACAGTAGGAGATGCCTCTTGTATATATTACCTCCTATACCCTCCATAATATGCAGAATTGTCAATTTCGATGAGGATGGGAGCTCCCACCCCAACACCTCCATCATACAAGCCAGCACCCCTCTCCAGAATTTTGTGAGTGCTATACAGTGCCAAACAGTATGAATTAGGGACCCCTCTTCTCGTGCACAACGCAGGCACATCGGGGAAGCTACCAGGCCCACCCTCCACAGCCTGAGCCTAGTGTAATAAACCCGGTGGAGGTATTTAAATTGAATAAGGTGCAGTCTCGTAGATATCGCTGCTCCTCTAGGTGAGGCCAGTGCATCCATCCAGTCATCTCTATCCAATGTGCCCACATCCCCAAGCCTCTCTGAGTGTGTCCAGTTTAGCGGAACTATGAGTCCCCTTAAGATTGGTAGATCTTTGATATCTTCTGATCTTGTAGATCTCCCATGAAGACCTTAGCCTCAATCGGACTGAACTCAGGGAGCGCCTCAATTTCCATAATACATGCCGAAATTGGAGGTATTTGTAGAACTGAGTTCTTTGCATATGGTATTCTTGCTGAAAATCTTGAAAGGATTTGAGCACCGAGCCTCGCATTACTGCCCCTACTGTGGAAATCCCTGTGTTGTCCCACCCTTGAAATCCAGCTAGTGCCTCCAGCTGCGGCAATCAGCCATTGTGCCACATTGGGGTCTTCCTAATTAGCTTGTTCCACCATCCCATCTTATGGAGGGACTGTTTCCATACCCGAAACACCACCTGAGTGGTCGATGGCAAAGACTTATGCAACGGAGCTGAGTACAAAATGGTATGGAGGGTGGACTCCCCCATACACCTCCGCTCCACTGTATATGCGGGGTCTCCACGGTCGCCATACCACCATTCATTAAGCACCAGGAGATGCGAGGCCATGTAGTACGATTGGATATCTGACGTGGCTAGCCCCCGCAATACTTTGACTGAAAGCAGGTCCGCAGTGCCACCCTGGCAGCCCCCCTGCCCACAGGAAATGTCCCAACGCAGCATTTACCTGACAAAACCACGAAGGGGGCACTGGGTATGGATGATTCTACAGCTGATAGAGCAGGCGCGGCAATTACACCATTTTAAAAGTTGCCGATCTGCCATACAGAGAGAGGGGCATGTGTGATCAAGTTTTCATTTCCTCCCTTATTTGTGCCCAGATTGGTACTATATTCCTGACCCCACGATACTCTCGGCTGAGCTGAGAGGAGAACTCCCAGGTATTTCACCCCCTCCGACAACACCCGTACCGCCGTGGCCCAGGACCCCAGCTCCGCAGTCCCCCTTAGCACACACAGCATGGATTTACTCTGGTTCATATATAATCCCGATGATTCAACAAAGATTTGGATGATGCCGAGAAGCCTAGGCCCGGTCCTATTTATGGTAGTTAAGAAAAAAAGGACATAATCCGCATATAAGGCAATGCGGTCCGAGAGCCCATGATCCCACTCAAATCCAGCCACCTGTGCGTTGATTCTCACCCATGTCGCCAAGAGCTCCTTTGCTGGAGCAAAAAGACACAGCAACAGAGGACACCCATGACTTGTGCCTCTGCCTATGGGAAATGTAGAGGATATGGATCCCCCACCGGCACCAATGCCGTGAGGTCCGTATATAGTAGTTTAAGGTACGCCAAGAATCGCGGGCCTATATTAAGTCGGTCAAGGGGCGCGAATAAATATACCCAACTGAGGGAATCAAACGCCCTATCCATGTCCACCAGCAAAAGGGCAGCAGGAACTCCCCTTCCCTGGATGGCAGCTATTGCATTATGCGCCCACCGGATATTGTGGCGCGTGGCCCACTGAGGCATAAAGCCTGCCTTGTCCGGATGAATCAGGGTAGGTTTGTGAGATTGGAGGCGAGTGGCCAATAATTTGGCCAGAATTTTAGCCTTGACATTCAGTAGTGAAATGGGGCGGTATGAGGCGTGTTGATCTGGAGGCCGGCCTGACTTATTGAATATGACCACTTCTGCATGTCTCCAGTCCCATGGCAGACAGCCCCGATCCCTAGCTTCTTCAATGACTTGGAGATAGTGCGATCCTATCTTGAAGAAGTATTTCTTAAAGAATTTGCATGGGAACCCATTCGGACCCGGTGCCTTTCCCGAGTTTAATTCTCCCACCACAGCACAGATCTCCTCCTCAGTGAATGGGAGTTCAAGGTCAGTTCACGCGTCATCGGAAAGGGCGCGGGCGATAGGTCATCTATAAAATGATGGATCACATCCTCCTGCAGGAGTTCTCTCGGAGCGTAGAGTTCCGCAAAATACCGTGCAACGCTCTCGGCTATGAGGGCTGCTCTGGAGGTAAAGATTGGAGAGGTGGGCTCCGACGTTACACTCTTGAGGCAAGATCTTCGAAATACAGTCAAACGCATGACTGAGGCCGAAACCAGAGTCTCTGGAGTGGAAGACTCAGTGGCCACACTGCAGAAGCAGGTCACGTCGCTGGAGTCAATCACTAGAGGTCTGGCCTCGCGGGTGGAGGAGGCGGAGGGTAGGGACAGGAGAAACAACCTCCGCTTTGTTGGCTTCCCTGAAGGATGCGAAGGGGGGGACATGGAACAATTTCTTACTAGGTGGCAAGTGGACTGGCTCCCTCCTGAATTGCTGTCAGGTTGCTTTGTCATCGAGAGGGCGCATAGGGCCCTAATGCAGAAGCCACCCCCAGGGTGCCAGACCGAGGCCTCTCATTGCCAAGATCCTGAACTACCATGACAGAGATGTAATCTTAAAACAGGCCAGACTCAAGGAACCTCTGTTGTACAAAAACACCTGCATTCTCATATTCCCGGACTGAACAAGATTAGTCCAACAGAAAAGACAATCTTTTATGGCAGCCAAGGCCCGCCTCCGTGAGCTGAAACTCCCCTACGCATTGCTATATCCAGCCAAGCTGCGGGTGGTGTATCAGTCCCGTATTGTCTTCTCTGAGTCGCCGGAGTATGTATTTAATTGGTCGGGCGAAACTGTGAAGATTCGGCACCGCACGCCGGCTGGGCTGGGCTCTGATTCCTCGTCCAGTGAAGTCGCCCACAGACCACCCAAACCCAAGATCAAAGGCTCCAGGAGGTCGAGATAGATACGCCGCTCCAAATCCTGTAGTGACTCTAATCGATCTACATCGGTGCCCCGGCAGGGGTCTCCGGCTTCATAGCAGCGTCAGGGCGTTCTTGAACTGGGAACTGTTTAAGTCTCATATCTAGATCGACGAAACGTGGGCAAGGGCTCTTACCTCTGTTTAAATTTCTATAGCTAAAGGGAACGTCCGTTGATCATGGGCAGGTTTTTGGGGATCCATTGGTGGGGAGGGCTGGGGGGCCCTGTTTGGGTCCGCAAGCCACCTCAGCTGTTTTGAGGTATAGGGTGGGGTTTGGGGATGTTGGTGAATATTTGTTTTCTGTTTGCACTGCATTTTTGCCACATATGGTTTTCTTTTGCATTTTGGCTCAAGGCTGTCCCACACTTTGAGGTCCAGAGACTCTTAGATGGCAAGTCTTAAAGAAGGGACGCAGCTCCACACGGGGGACCTACGAATAGTGAGTTGGAATTGCCCTGGATAACGTCAACAGAGGGGCCATACTCCAACAGGCCAAACGGTACAGAGCGGACATCGGGATGCTTCAGGAGACGCACTTAATGGGTACCAATGCACTGTGTCTACTCCGATATGGCTATATACAAGCGTTCCACTCTGGCTTTACCAGGGGGTCACGAGGAGTTGCGATTTTGCTGCATCGCTGGCTCCCATATAAACATGTCAAGACATGGGCAGATCCTCAGGGGAGATACGTATTTATTGAGGGTACCATATATGAGGAGCGGGTGGTGTTGGGTAGTGTCTATGCCCCCCCGCTGCTGCAATGGGCCTTAGTTGAGCATCCCACAACACTGTGGACAGATATACTGGAAGGGTTGGCAATCATAGGGGGAGATTGGAATGACGTAATGGACTTGGTGGTGGACAGATGGAGGTCTGCAGGACACTCCGCTGTTGACCATACCACTAAATTGAACTCCCTGACCGAGGGACTGGGATGGGTAGATGCCTGGCGGCGGCTACATGGAACGGAACTAGGTTATACATACTTCTCATGACTCGTATTCTCGACTTGATTATTTTTTTGTGCCCTTGAGTCATTGGGAGGGTGCGGGCCGTGGAGTTGCTCCCAAGGGGTTTATCCGACCACTCTCCAGTGGTTCTGACGGTGCAGTTGGGTCCTGAGAAACCGCCCTTTCGTTGGCGTCTTTCCCGATGGCAGCTTCAAGATGAGAAGTACCGAGAGCACATGGGGCAGGCAATTGAACAATTTCTGGATATGAATGTGGGGACGGTGGCTGAGGCCACAGCGCTATGGGAAGCTATGAAGCCCACATTGCGGGGGGTGGATATATCCTTCTGTGCGGCGGCGCACCACACCCGGCGGGAAGCCCTGTTGCGGTAGGATGCCCAGTTGATGGAGCTAGAGCAGGATAGTAGGGGGGAGGGAGGGAACTTGGTGCGCTGACAGCTGGTACTAGCACGACAAACCTATGCAGATACCCTGATGGATGAGGCCCACCTTCCGTGGCTAGCGTCCCGCAGCAGAATTTATCAATGGGGCAATAAGTCCAGTAAATTACTGCATAGACTATGCCATGGAGCTTTGCAGCCCCAGGTTCTCCCAAGAATTCTGGGCCCTGGTGGACGGGTTCTGACTCGGCTCACAGCTGTTCCAACTTACGTACTTGACGCAGGTTATTTAAACTGGAACCTCCGTTTGTGGAGTCAGTCCTTTCTGACAGGGATCAACGGGAGACGCTATCCATCATACTGCCTGGTTTATTGAGGTAAGAGATTAGATACCGATAGGACTACAAAGTTCCCTTAGTGATACTAGCTTATTCGGGCTCTCGCTTAATGTTGGATTCCTAGTAGGATATAGCCCCGCTGTTAGTGTAATGGGGACTGGATGACTGATCCTCTGTTACAATTATTCACATGCCATTAATTCTCGAGTGTCTGCTCCCTCAGCTATTGTATTGTGGACCTGATGACTGATCTTTTTTATTCCTTATGTTCATTTCTACAAAACTATTTCTTAAACGTCTGGCACACATAGCACTCTTCTTTTGCTGACCACTTAACACAGCTATTTAGATTGGAATTTTATTTTGCCTTTTTCGTCTTTTATAATGAGGAAGTGGAATCCAGGTGCTTCTTATGCATTCTGATTGGTCATATATAGGTTGAAATAAAGAACCAATAATGGGCCTCCCTTTCTTCTCTGTTTTAGGCTGGCCACGCCAAACAGCCACTTTCTTGCGCCTACGTTAAATTAGGAGGTCCCAGACTCGTTACGACTGAATCTATAGCCTGTGTATTTTACCTGTATTAAGGGTTTCGGACAAGCTGACTCAGTAAGTATAAAGGTGTATGATACTTTCACCCCTCTTGTTTATATAAGGCCTTTTCCCTGTTCATAGGGAATGGGCCCTTGAATCATATTTTTCTTTTTTCCGTGTGTAGACAGCAATTTGGACGGTTAAAAAACGACATGTGGTGAAGATGGTTTAACCTGACTGACTTACATCCCCTTTTAGCTCAACATAGGTGATCTGTTCTTCTATGTTCCACAAAGTGAGGACTCCGGCATAAATAATTGTCCCTTAGCCGTCATTTTTGACGGTTTATCCCTTACGTATAGGGGCTTCACTCACTAATGAGTTTTCTCTCTCTTTAATAGATACATGAGAAGGATTCTACCACATCAGCTACTTCATATAATTTGTTGGCTCGATTACCGCATCCTATTACATATTAACTACTCATGGTGGGTTCGCTGTTACCATTCTTTACTATACTCCTTAGACTTCTTGGAATATGTTTTAGGACTACTAACATCCTCTGGATTATTTCTCTGATGTACACTCCCTATGTGGGCCTCTCTACCCTCTATTTCTCTTTTTTAAATCCTCTTCAAATTTTTCTGTTTGAAATCCTTCTATTGAACCACCTTTTTCTAGGCACTTAATGCTAAGGATACAGGGCTTCCTTTTCCTCCTTTTTCCTTTTCTTCTCTATTATACTCCATGCTTCCAGCTTAAGGAGAATTTACTTATATTTCACTTTGTCTACAACTGTTAATTCTGATTGAGTACTATGTGTTATGAACACAGTAATCATGTTATATACAGTATCGCTTTTTGGCAATAGAAGTGTTGTCTATGTACATATGTTTCAATGAGGTAGATGGTTGTATATAGTGGTCTTTGTCATAAATGTCATTTAGAATGTTTGTGTTTTACAGTTTTACATATAATTTGGTGTTTCTGTTAATATGTCCTTGTTTTGTGTTTTTTTGTATATATTTGTTAACTTGACAGCCCTGAAGAAGTCCATGTTTATGGATGAAACGCGTCGGCTGTGTAACTGATCAAGATCGTTGTTTTAACCCTGTCTAAATAAAAGAAGAATTTTTGAAGAATACACTTTCGGACACAAATTGAATACTTTTCCTTGTATTGTGGTGCACCTTTGCTTTTGTTGTAATTGTGACATTCCTGTATTGGATTGCATTGTGGCAGTGGGTGTGTTGACAGTGTGCACAGAGAAATCTAGGCATCCCCGGTGTATAGATATAATAAAAGGGATAGTGGGTCAGGTGCTGTGTTTTATAGGGTTCCACTGTCTAAGCCTTTTTCTTTTGGCTGCCATGAGTGCGGCATTGTCCGGAATGCCCCCTTGTGCCCCTCCTTGGTCCGCAGAAGGGGCCCCCGATCCAGTGAAGCGATCCATCGTGCTCTGCTTGGCAGATCCCCCCCTGGTTTGTCCCTTGTCATAGTGGCGGTCGGACGGCCGTCGTCAAAAGGTGGTGGTTCAGCAGTCCACCAGCCAGACCCTCAGCTCAAAGCACCGTAGCTCAGTATGCCACTCACTGTTCTTTGCTCACACTGTCCCGATTGGTAATAGCCGGTCCAGTTGCTGGCCACTTATAATGCAAGACACGGGTGGAGACCTCCTGCCCCCATGCCGCACCAGGTGCTAACCCGTCCGCTTCCACAGACAGTCGCGTCTCCCCTTCCGTCCCTTCACGTGCCACCTCCAGGCAACCAGGGAGGCAGATCCGGCCCCCACACTGGTGTCCACTGCCAAAATGATGTTCTGGCACAGCTCCTCACAACCAGAGACGCCCTGGCAGAGCCCAGCAATCGCAGGTAGTCCCCCAGTCACAGTTCCACCAGTTTACAGCCACTAAAGCACTGCAAATATCCAAGCAGGGACTTCCACTGCGGGCCCACACACACGCTACCTTTCTGCCTCCAACTCAGCTCAGGGCTTCCGCTTTCCGGAGTAATGCGTCTGGGAACTCAGGCAGCGATGTGGAGCAGTGTTGTGGTATCCCCACCTCTCTACTGCCGGAGAAGCTTCACCGGGCAAACACGGCCCCACTGCAGCAGTCTTGCACAGGCTCGGCAGTCCCAGCTGGCAGCTGCCCTAGAGCCACGGCTTCATGCGCCGACTCCCTGATCTTTAATGAGGCCCCGATACCTCTGTCATGGCCCCACAGGATGCCGCTCGGGCCCCGACCGTCCCCACTGGGGAGTATGTGCCTCGGGGAGCTCGCATGGTAGATGCCCCCCTCTCGTGGCCCCCACTGGCCACCGAGTACTGTACTGGAGGCTGGAGGAGGGGGGGGAAGCGAGCCAGGGTACTCACCGGATCGTTTATCACGGGTCAACAGTTCGACCTCCGGGCCAGTCACTAGCAATCGGTTGTGTCCACAGCCGATCCGCACAGGTTCCCAGGCAATCCCGCGCCTCTGTGCACAGAGTCTCCCCCATCCGCTCCAAGGCCTCTGCTGCCGCCGCAAGACCGTCGCTTCAGATCCGCCCACAAGGCCTCCCGGCTGCACCACAACACCGCTGCCGCAAACGCCTCAATTTCGGCTTGTCGCGGCGTCGAATCACTGCCACACGGTTCCCAGGCACCACGAGGGACTTTGACGAAGTATTCATCCGACGGAGGGGAACTAGGTGGCGTACGACCAAGATGGCCGCACGCCTTTGAGGCTCTTGCTGCTTGGCGGCACAATTTGACATTTATCCTGATTTCTGCATGTATCCCTCTTGTTGGAAGTGCCAGCCGTAACTACACGCATCAGCGGCTCTGCTCCGGTGTCGGGATCTGCTCTCACGGACGCCGGTGGAGGTAGCTGTGAGGCGAGGCGGCCCGCACGCAGACTGGGAGTGGTGCGTGGCAGGAGTCTTTATCAGCCGGAGCAGGTACGCGAGCACTGGGGATCCCACGTGGTGTGTGGGTCCCAGTTGACTCGTACGGACTGAGCCCTACCTGCCAGCATCGCTAAAACACCATTGCAGTGCCATCACTTCGCCATTCTCCCGGCTCTCTCTCCTGGCAGTGACACTCTTTTTGTCACGGACAAAATTCGCCTTTGCACGCACCATCGCATCACCTTATCCGGTGCGGCCCTGTGGCCTTCATCAATCCACGAGCTGCTACAATGAGCGACCAGCGCTGATTGGCACCCTCAGTCCTTCACGACCGTCATCTCCGGAACTTGTCCTCAATACTGTCCGTGTGTTCATCCCCAGACGCCTGCAGGATTCGCCCAAGGACTCGAGGTACTACTCTTTTTAAGTCTTGCGCCAGCCATTAAATGACTCCTGGTGGCTTCACTGGCAGCTCGCTGTGGTCTTCCTGAAATTCAACCCTCTGGTGCCACACCGCTATCACCACCATGCAGCCCAAGTCCCCACTACCCTTGCTGAGTTGCGCTCGGGACTACTACTGCGACACAGGTGCTACACGCCACCTGCGCCTGGTGTGACCCGACGGGGTGGACTCCCTGGCAGTTGTTCGCTGCCTGCTCACCAAAGGCGGGAGTCACGCTGACAGGGTCCCCTCATGCAGCAGAAGACACTCAGACATCGCCACCCGTCTTAACCTTGAAGCATGCAAGATTTGACAAGTGATTTGAGGCGCTACTCTCCTAAGCCTTGCAACAGCTGCTGAATCGCCCCTACTGATTAGGGGTGGGCGGAAATTGCATAGTCACGCTACACAAAGCTCTGCAAAACTGTAAAAAATCTCCGCGAGCACGCAGAGTTCCACGAACACGTGGAATTGCTTATTATGCCCGTTCGCGAGGCTTTTTTCCTGTGCGCTGTTTGCGTGCTCGGGGGGGGAAATGTCTTGTGAATACGCATTTTGAAAGAGCGAACAAGCAAAAAAATTTGCGAAGCCGTGGACCGCGGAATTTTTGCCAATTCCGCGTCCCCGCAGGACGCAAAATTACCCAAATTCCCCGGCGGGGCAGACTACCTGATGGCTCTCTTCTACTGGCCCATCAACTACGGGGGACGCCTTCGTGGAGCCCAACTTGGGTGGCGGAAGGCGCACGAATTTCACCACTCATTCTCTCCCAGTGCTTCACCTTCGACACCCCACACTCTTACAGTCATGGGAAAACCTGACGGTCGCCAGTCCAAACTTCTCTTTGACACTAAAAAGGTGCTCAGACGATCCAGAGCCACCCATTGGAGAACAAGCGCAAGCTTCCCCGACCCCCCAGGTCGACGAAGTAAAAACTCTCCTCCTGGCCATGCAACACAGTCTTTCAGACATCTCCAACAAAATGGACTTCATGAATAGCCGTATGGACTTTATAGTCCTGAAAGTGGATAAGCATGAAGAGCAACTCAAGGAGGCGGAGAAGCAGATTTCCGACAATGAAGACACTACAGCTCAAGTGACACAGCAAGTGGCGCAAATAGACAAGCTCCTCAAGGTAACTGCATCCAAAAATGAGGATTTGGAGGAGCGCAGTAAGCGCAACAACATTCGTGTCATTGGGATTCCCGAGAGCACCAACACCGGGCGTATGGAGGAATTCATCGAAAGCTTGCTGCTCGCTACCTTCAGCAATGAGGCCTTTTCCACCCATCTGATTGTGGAACGAGCACATCGCTCTTTAGGCCCCAGACCTCCCCCAGGAAGCAATCCACACCCAATAGTTGTTCGTCTCCTTAACTATCGCGATCGCAACGCCGCTCTGAAACTAGCCAGGGACAAGAAAACTTTTCACTTCGAAGGCAACAAATTCACTTTCTATCCAGACTTCACGGCTGCAGTCCAGGAGGCGAGATGCAAGTTCTTGCCAGCTAAGCAGAAACTCCGCAAGGCGCAAATCGAATACGCTTTATTACACCCGACTCGGCTGAGAGTCACATACCAGGGCAAGCAACATTTCTTCACCAACGAGCAACAGGGCGACGTTTTCCTTAGGGCTGTAAGAAAAAACTCACTGCTACGTGAATACCAAGAGCGCCTCTCGAGATCGCCATCGCTCGACTCAGATTGAAACTTAGGATCCTACACCTCTTTTCTGATGGGGCGCATTGCAGGTGTTCATGATCTTCCTTTCCCACTGACCACTATGTATTTGGTGGGAACTGAGCGGCTGACAGTGCGCATTGTTGTTTTTTGCCTGATCCCTCTGCCATACAGATGAATGAACTTGATGGACCGCTACTCAAAGTCAGATAAGTGATGAGGAACTTAAACATGCAAACTGATTTAGATGGTGGGCACATTCTCTCTTGTTCTTTTTTGATAATAATCTAAACTATGCCAAGCAACCCCCCCGCTTTTCTCTCTCTTTCCCCCTGTTATTGGGGATTTGGCTTACCGGCTACGGGAGGAGGGAGGATCTCGTTGCCCACTAGCGTTCCCCCCCACAGGCGTTCCCCTAGCCTTTTTGGTGCAACTGTTTTATCTTTGTAATGTCAACGTTTTGGTGGGTTTTGTGTGGGCAAAATGATGCCAGCACAATTGGGGTGCTGTTGTGGAACGGGCGGTTTGGTACTCATTCACATTTGTTTTCATTATTACTTTTTTGCAACAGGTAGACTTGAGCCTGCACATTGAGAGGTATACCAACACACTTCAGTCCAGAGCACATTGCGACATTATCATAACACTCGGTTATACAGCCACGCACTGAGGCACTACAGATAAATCTGCTCACGTGGAATGTCAGGGGACTGAGAGACCCACGAAAATGCAGACAAATACTTACGTACCTTGACAGGCATCACGTTCACATCGCAATGCTGCAGGAGACACATCTTGATCCAACTCGCACTCCCACTTTTGCCAGTAAGTGGGCCGCAGAACACCTATTCTCCTCATACTCTACTTACTCCAGAGGTACGGTGATCCTTATCAAAAAGAATACTCCTTTCATACTGGGTGGCACACACCAAGACTCTCTGGGGAGAAGCTGCATGCTCTGGGACACACTAGGAATACAATCTGTCACACTAGTGTGTTGTTACGGGCCAAACATAGATGACCCAGACTACTTCACAACACTTTGGGGGCGCATACTGCAAGTAGGCTCCACTCATATCATCTGGGGAGAAGATTTCAACGCAGCATTCCACCCTGCCCTAGACTGGTCTAATCCTCTCCCCTCGCAGTACACCAAGACACAAGGAGCACTAGCGGACATGTTCTCTGCTCACGGGATCACAGATGTGTGGTGGCACTAGCATCCAGACAGTAGGGAAGGCACTCATTACACAGCAGCGCATTCCTCCTGGGCTCGCTTGGATTACTGAGTGGTCTCCCGGGGGGTTGTCCCATGGTTTCACAAAGTGGAGCATCTAGCTAGGACATACTCTGGTCACACCCCAGTCTTCATGATCGTTGCCCCCCTCAACTCGACCGCTACCCCTAGGTTTTGGAGATTAATGCCAGAAGCCCTGCTGGATGCCATCTTTCGGGCCGAACTGGAAACAGAAATCCCCGGATTTTTCCAACGAAACATAGATTCAGTCACACAGGTGGGCACGGTCTGGGAGGCCTTTAAAGTTACAATCAGGTGGTCTTGTATTGCTAAACGTTTTGGAGTCCTGAGAGATCTCCGCCGCAACCTAAACACGCTTGAGAGGGAACTTAACCAATTGGAGGAAGATCTATGGAGGGACTCCTCCGGGTACCAACTAGAAACATTCTGAGATAAACTCTCGTTTTCGGGGAAAGTATTTTACGCGCATAAATATGGTGAAGGTGAGCACCCAGGCAGAGCATTAGCGCAGGAAATTCATTTGCCCAAGTTCTCTAACTACATCCTATAAATTCGAGACAATAATGGCACGGGTCATAGGGACAGCCTAGATATCCTAAAAGTTTTTACCGATTTTTATGCTGATTTATATAGCAGCTGTAGAACCGCGCCTCCTGACTTTTCAACATACCTACAAGACATAACTCTCGGTTGGCTGGGGGATTCACAGAGAGAGTTTCTCACCGCCCCTCTCGAAAATGATGAGATAAGCGAGGCAATTATGCAAATTAAATCTGGGAAGGCCCCAGGTTCAGATGGCCTCCCCATTGATTTTTATAAGACATACATTGATCAGCTGCTCCCCATTCTCAAACAGGTCTTTGGTGAGGTGCAAGAGCTGGGGTCTCTTCCTCCCTCTCTGAGGGAAGCCCTTATTTCTTCACTCCTCAAACCCGGCAAGTCTGCGGATAGCTGTGACTCCTACCGTCCCCTCTCCCTGAGCAATACGGATACAAAAATCCTCGCCAGAATATTAGCTAACATGCTCAGCTTACTCATGGAGAAACTAGTTCTCCTGGACCGGGCTCGGTTTATCCCGGGCCGGACAACATCACATAACTTACGGACACTCTTCTCTATTTTACAGACAGTTGACCCTCAGTCGGCCCTGGTGGCAGTTTTTCTGGATGCCACGATGGCCTTTGACTCCGTTGAATGGGACTATTTATTCGTTATCCTTCAAAACATGCGAATACCTAAAGGGTTCTTGGCAGGGATCCGTCTGTTATACACTGGCCCGGAGGCTAGGGTTTTAATCAATGGGCACTCTTCTCCCCCCTTTCCAATCACTCAGGGCACTCAACAAGGCTGCCTGCTTTCTTCCCTACTCTTTGCTTTAGCTATTGAACCCCTTGCAGGCAGAGTTAGACAATACCACCATGATAAGGCACTTTGCTGCTTCCTCCAGCCAATACTCATTTCCCTCTTTGCTAACGACATCACTCTATATGTCTGAGAACCACACCTCAACCTTAATCCTCTACTTCGTGAATTTGTTCGCTTTGGAGTGCTCTCTGGTATTCACATTAACTGGGCGAAGTCCCAGATATTCCCCTCACCTCGTCCGTGACAGCATTTACACCGAGCTTCCCAATTGAGTGGCGTGCTGATGAAGTGAAATACTTGGGGGTGTAGGTCACCACCGATCGGGAAGAGCTGATGCGTCTCAATTATGGTCGGACACTGGAAGACGTCAAAAACGTCACAAGATGGATTGCTCTCCCTCTCTCTCTCGCAGGGCGACCTTCCCTCATAAAAATGGTCATCCGTCCCAAGCTACTCTACCTTTTATTAAATATTCCGTATGACCCAGGCAGACACTTCTTCTCTGCACTCCTCTCGGAACCGATTTGGCTGACCTGCGGAGGCAAACACCCTCGACTACAATGGGACACGATTACTAAGCCCTATTCCCAGGGAGGGTTTGATGTACCCAACTTCGAGCTGTACTACCTATGCGCGCAAGCTCATTACGCCCATTTTTGGTTTCACCCCCCAAATACATGCCTCAGGTGGCAGCTGAACACTGGTTATCTAACCCCATACCGCTTGAGGGCGCCATATTAACTGTCCCTGCGCTACAAGCGGTGGACCCATCGCCGATTGTTCACACAGTGAAAGCATGGCAGGGCATCGCCAGATGTTCCCAGGCACCCATGTTGTACTCACTACTACTCCCTCTAGTATATCACCCGACGATGCCGGTCCTACACGAAAGTGTCTTCAAAAAAACTAAAGCTAAATACAGGATTACATGCTGGGGGGATCTTTATCTCAATGGTAAGTTTCGCACACAACAACTATTTTCCAAACAACCGCCCTCCCCCATGGACATTTTTCTCTATGTTCGTTTGCGACAGGGCATCAAAGAACACGCGCCTACATATCCGCTGGAGCCCCCGGAGGTTGCCCCACTGCGCATGATACTACGCAACAATGCTGTGTCGCACTTAGTCTCCACACTATATCATAGCCTATACACTAACTTGGGCTCGACACATTGTGCTGCCAGAGATAAAGGGGATGCTGAGGTTGGTCAAGACATCACAGATAGACAATAGCTCGTCCAGTAGCCGCCTCCACATCATCCATTTTAAATTCTTACATCGCACTTACTATACCCCTGTCAAAATGCACAGATACAAATTGCGCAATAGTGATAATTGTGATCGCTGCGGTATTGTGGGGGCAGATTTCCTGCATCTTGCCTGGGATTGTGGTGCTGTGCAAGCCTACTGGCGTCAAGTCCTTACAGCACTAGAACAGATGACTTTACTGCAGCTCCCTTTTCCCCCCCTGCTTGCCTTGTTGGGCTACACTGAAACTTTGGCTGTGGCACATCCAAAGTGTGTATCTTTTAGCCTTCTCCTGGCTAAAAGAAGAATAGCATGCAGGTGGGGTCGGTCAGGGCACCCAAATTCAAGGACTGGATCAGTGACATGGTATTCTAGCAGGAACAAACTTTCACGTTTGCAGAACTCCTCCCCCTCGCCTCCTGCCCTCGTGACATCTGGGGCCCCATAACGGCATACTTGCTCACACACCCGATTGATACTGCCAGCACTACTTAGGCCTTCACTGCTAGAACATGTTGACAGATCCCTGTCCACCCGTATGTGTTGTCTGCACATTACAAGCTATGACTGTGGATTCCATCTTTACAGATGTGTTCCCCAGTGGTAGTAGTGACCTCCCAAAAATGAACCTTGGTACAATGATCACTGCCCTGACTGTTACTATACACGAAACTCTGTAATTCTCCGTTACTGAAATGACTAGGCCTGGGCAAAGCACTACGCTACGCTCGCGAAGTTTGCGAAGTTCGCGCTACTTCGCACTACGCGAATTGCGCGTAGCACAGTGCGAACACGCGTAGCGTAGTCTTGCGTAGTGCTGCGGTCATTTTTTGCTTGCTCGCGGTCCTCAACGTCAAGTTGGCGACCGCGAGCAAGCAAAATGACATCCCGGCGAGACTTTTTCCTTGTTCGCGATCAGCAACATCAAGTTGGCGATCGCGAACAAGGAAAATAAACCTCCCGGCGAGATTCCCAACGCGAGGAGGTCAGGTTTCTCATTGCGAGGGGTCGCGTATGCTCGCGACCGCTCGCGATGAGAAACTACCAGTTCGCGTTGAGAAAGCTGCCGCTCGAGTAAAAATCTCCTCGAGCAGCAGAAAACTACAGCTCGCACTGTGCAAGATGCCATTTTCAATGATTGCACAGTGCCGGTTGCTTGTCCGCACTGTGCAATCATTGAAAACAACATCTTGCACAGTGCGAACATGTTACTACGCAGTTCGCGAAGTGCTACGCGAAGCTCGCGTAGTGCGAACTGCACTTTGCGTAGCTTCGCGAAGTGCTACTTCGCGAACTACGCCCACCCTTAGAAATGACCTTGATTTCCTCTGCCCTTTTTTTTTTCTGGCAATCATGTCTCTACCTGTGCATTGTTCATGCTGTATTGTTTATATGTTTATAAAAATCTAAATAAAGACATATATAAAAAAAAGTGTTCGGCTGACGGAACAGGATATTTAAAGGATTTTAGCTATGGGCTGAACGGAGCTCGCCTAACTCGCGTCCACCATGCTGGATCGTTAGGCCAAGCCCCCTTTCTACACATTTCTTACTCTTTCTGCACCTCTCTTGTTTTTTTCTGCAATTATCTTGCTTCTTTCTGTATTTCTCTCGCCTCTTTCTGTATTCAAATGGGAAGTGCAAGCTGTCAATTTTAAAGGTCTGCGTGCTCTCGTGACTGAGGTATGTGTCTACTTGTACATGTATTCTCACATGTGTTATGCATCTGAAGGTGGTAGCTTAAAAAGTGGGTAGCTTCCCCTATAGGTAGTCAAATCTTCTTAGTTCTGTTCTGTCATTCGGTTGCACTGGCAGACATGTCTTATGTATATAGGTGTCATAGAGCCCCTCAAATATACTATTGAATACCCATGTGCCCTGTATTATGAGCAGAAAGAAATGCATACACCCTTTTGTACACAAATTTACAGAGTATGCAGTTTAAAACACAGGTAGTCAAGTATATGTATGTTTATTTTTATGTAACATGTCACTAGGTAAAAGCAGAGACATGCATGCATACCTTCACAAACGTGGTCAGACTTACAACAGTGATATGGTTAGAATTGCTGTTTTATATTTGGTAGGCCTAACATTCTGAACAGTCGATTAATAGTGAACCTTCAAGAGAAAAGTGAGGTATAAGACATCTTGAGAGCAGGATTAATGATTAGGCTACTTTGTATGGGTCTTTTGTAAGGTACAGTCGAAGTAGGCCTCTTTCTGCACCTCTGTTGGCTCTCTATGTACATCTCTTGCGTCAATTTGCAATTTCTTCTTCTTTCTGGACTTCTGTTGCCTCTTTCTGCATTTCTCTTACTTCTTTCTGCACATGTCTTCCTCTTTCTGTACCTCTCTAGCCTCTTTCTGCACTTCTCTTGCTTCTTTCCGTGCCTTTCCACCTGTTTCTGCACATGTCCTACCTATGTAGGCATAGTTAGAAATTAGCATTTAAAAAAACCTAGAAATTCACTGAACAAAACTAGAGGTTTCAGGGACTTTATGGTTAGTATTCGCATTTTAAAAAAACATAGAAATTCACGGAAAAAAACAGAGGTTTCATGGACGTTATAGTTAGGAATTAGCATTTTAAAAAACTTAGAAATTCACTGACAAAACCAGAGGTTTTAGCGACGTTATAGTTAGGCTGACATTTTACTCGTACAAAACCAGGGAAATTCGGCCATTATAGTTACCTGAGCTAACTATAACTCACGCCCCCGCAATGCACTGCTGATGACGCCACATATTACATCACTTATGACATGGTCAGTGACATCACTGATGAAATCACTGGGGAGAGGAGTTGGCCTAACAGCTAGGGCGGTCGACCTCGAATCTGGGGAACTGGGTTTGAGTCTCAGCAATGACGCTGAACATCCTGTGATTCTGGGCAAATCACTTAATCTCCCTGTGCCTAACAAAAATGAATGTGCCCTCATATAATGCAACTGGTGCTCATGTAAAGAGCTCTGAAACCCGATTTGGGTCAAGTTCGCGCTATATAAACTCTGTAAAATAAAATAAATAATGACATCTCAAATGACATCACTGATGACATCATCCACTTAATATCCGATGCACCTCCTCACACCCTAATATCACCTTTCATATACCCACTCTAAAATACAGAATACCTTTTTGTAACAATAGGCAACCCAATACCAGTTAGTACATAGCCACTCACTAATTCATACGTATACACACACATGCACTCTTTCACCTATACATTTACTCATACATGCAGTCAGTCATCAATACAGCTATGGGTATATGCACACATACACCCATACAGACACTAAAACACTGCCACTCACCCATGGACCTTCTCATACACCTAGTCCATCACCCAAAGAATAAATCACACTGCCATTTACTTATCTATATAGTTATACACACACCACCTCACCTATTCAAATAGATGGTAACACATACTTACTCTCTTCTACAATCACTGAAACAAGCACACACTCACTCATATAGCTACTCTCACACTCACTCAGTCACACATACAGTCACTTATATACTCCGTATCAAAAGGAGTGGAGAAACCCAATATACCCTTGGAGGCTTGGGCAATGAAGCTAGAAATAAGTAAAAAAGTGCCTACCAGGGATTTTGTTTCTAAAACGTGGTTCAATAGTTGTTTATGCAGAGATTACTTTCTGTTCAACCCTAATTCGTGGTGAACTATTGATTAATCAAACAAAAAAGGGAGAGGAATAATTAGTTTTCAAGTGGACAATTTCCTCACAGACATAAATTGGGTGACATGGGCAAACCTTTATTCAGAAAAACATATATTTAATATATACACAAATAAGAACAAGGGAAGTACAATCAGAATCAACCAAACATAATGCTAGAGGTGTCACAAATTAACCTGCAAAGCAACTATGTGTACATCTATTCCCTAAGATAACCAAGGAAAATGATCTGACAAAACAAAACACGGTTCCTTAAGATCAACAAATGTATGAAGAAATAGATGTTGCAGTCGATGTTTCGGTCTGTGTTGGCAATAAGACCGTCAGACCATCTTCAGGACGTGAGGTTGATTGTAAAACCAAAAGATATCCCTGTATACACAATGTACATAAACATTTAGACACTGTCAGCAAAGAAATTAATTCAGTATTTTAAAAGAGAGAAAAGACGCACCTGTGTAAAAGAAGAGGTATAAGGACATTTAGTATAGATGGCCAAATATGTGCAACTTGCACCATAACCCCAGTCTGTGGGCAGGAGGGAGACCCAAGTCACCATCTAAAACAGAGCTCTTACTTTTAAATCAAAGAGCGAAAGACACACTAACTCTCATACAAAGGTTTTTTTAAGGAGTGAGTATTTTGAAGTTGGAGTTGCTTACTTCTATAATTTCTTTAAAAAGAAGTTGGACCCAGATGAATCAAGGTAAATGGACGCGTTCTCCATCAAGTTTGGAGAGTATCTACTGAAAAAATAAGTCCAACATTCATTTTAAATTTAATTCTGAAACTAAAAAATGCCAGTAGTAAAGTCAATACACTCAGCAATTGGTCTGGTTTATTTATAGAGAAAAGTTCTTAAAATGCTTCTCGTGTCAAATTATGTTGCTCACAAGGATACTTTCAAGTCACCTCACACAACGAGACAGAACGTGCTATAATTTAAGAGCCCGCTGTACTTCAACAGTTAACAGGCTGAATATTTCAATTACACATGCACGTTTAATGGACACTTGCCTATCTTGATCTAGAACTATCTTTTATACACTGGATGTTGGGGTCAAAACTTTATTTGAGCTCAACTTATGCTGCATTGATATCGGCTGTGATTCCTCTTTGTAAAGCAGACAGACGGGGACAAGCTTACATATCTTAATATGGGACTTGTCACAGTATACTTAGCACTAAGCAATTAAAAGGTGGTGAATTATACAAAACGGAAATATTTGATCCCACCTAACGGAGTGTGATAAACAAGCCTCGTATTTCAAAAAAATGTTTGTATATATAAATTGGATCTAGCGAATAAAATGTTGCCTAGCGCAATTGTCGGTCGTGTTAAGCTTACCTCCGACCAGTTTTAGTCATGCATGTATTCAATTAAACCATGCAGACAACAACTAATGGCCAAAGTGACTTATCCAGTAACATTTTTACATCTAGACGCCGTCAAGAGATATAAAATGGGAATTTTGAACGTCTTTAAATTAACTACGAGTTCAAGCATTTTGAATTGGAATAATTATATATATAACTTATATAGTCCAACACTCACATATACTGCCTTTCACATATGCAGTTACTCACCCATATACCAGTGAGACATCCATACACTCACCAATAAAGTCATATGCACACTCACTCACCCATACAGCCTCTCACAGATGCACTCATGAACCCATACACCCAGTCAATCACCCACTCACTTGTCCATGCAGGGAATCATACCCACCTCTACCCACCCACACAGACACTCAGGCACCCATACAGGTACTCAGACAACCAATCATTAACCCATATAAGCACTCATGTAGCTACTCACCAACCCATGCAGCCACTTACACACCAACTGACGCACTGATACAGACATTCACACAGATTAGTCAGTCACCCATGCATTCACTAAGACACGCTTAATCACGCCCTTATACAGTCAGTCATGCATCCACTAAATCATCCATTTAGACACTCATACATCCACTCATTCTTCAATACATCTTGGCATATCTATATATATATATATATATATATAACATTCTTTAACTTTTTAGAAACACTCAGTCACTGAATGATGTCATCAGTGATGTAATATGTGATGTCATCAGCAGTGCATTGCAGGGGCATGAGTTATAGTTAGCTTAGGTAACAATAACGGACACATTTCTCTGGTTTTGTATGAGTAAAATGTCAGCCTAACTGTAACGTCCCTGAAATCTCTGTTTTTTTCAGTGATATATTTATATATGTATAAATATATATTACCTACTGGCGGTCGCCAGTAGGTAGTTATAGTTAGGACCCTGTTTCCATAGGAAATCCGCAACATTCTATTTGGAATAACTTTGGCGCCGGTCGACGAATCCTCGCGAAATTTTCAAAATAGGTGGGGCGCTACGCTCCGCTCCTACCCTGAAAGTCTCGGGGGGATTCGTCAAGCAGGGGCCGAGAAAAAAGGGGGGTCCCAAAACGCGTTTTCCCCATGCATTTTTCCATAGGACCTTTAGACACAGCTACAGCCCGAACGGCTGAACAGATTTACTTGAAATTTGGCGGAGAGGTAGCCATAAGGCCAAGGAAGTGCCTTTTGCAGGTCTGGTGTAAATCTGTTCAGTATTTCCTGAGAAAATAGCATTTAAAAGCATATATATATGTGGGCGGAGCCTAACCACACATCTCATCCTGAGATCTGATTGGCTGTCAGCACTTCATCCAAGAAGTGTTGGCAGCCATCTTGGGACCAATATACATGATAGCACCTCATTAAAAAGCATTGCAGTTAATAGAAGGTTTTAAGACTTTAGTTACATTATAAATCATTTGTTGATGGTACCATACTCATTTTAGGAATTGTGGTATGTTCTAAGGTGATTTCACCATGTGAAAAAGCCTTCTGCTGGGATATCATGATTGAGAGAAAAATATTTTCTCATGCTTTTACCACAGAGGTTTGGAAGGTGATCTATAGGCTAAACTGAGAGCTTATTTTCTGTAAATTCACATTATCTTTCTCAGTCATGTGAGAATGAAGTCTGACATTCTCAGTAAAACATGTACATCCAACAAGGGCAGAGACTGTCAGTTGATTCCTTTGTGTTCTACTGCAGCTTCCCAGAGTGTTCCAAAGAACTACTAGAGCGCTAACAGTCCTACTTATGATAAACGTATGGCACACCTGAAGCCATCTTGCTTGGATTAAAGTGGTAACTCTTAAAACATTTAATTTAAAAAGGAACAAAATGAGGGGGTTCATTTTTCCATAAAAAGTATGATTAGTGCTGCAGAAAGAAAAATTAGGGCACATTTTGAGTGACTTCTCAAATCCTCTTCTATTTCATGAAAAAATTCTGACATGCAGACTGAAACATGCACTTTCAATACCAGCAGCAGTTTTCCCTGGTGAGCAGTAGCTTTACTACAGTGATCTAATGAGCAAAAAGAGTGCTAACATTCTGAATTTATGGCAAATGTGTGACACATCTGAATGCCTTCTTGATGGAATCAAAGTAAAAAAACTGAAAGTATTTCCTACTGAGGAGACTGCAGTAAATGAGGAAATTAGAAACTTCATAACAAATAAGTCTCCCAAGATGGCCACCAGAGACAAAAGAGCCCAAATGTAGCCCAAATATCACCCAGATGTAGCCCAAGTATAGCCCAATGACAGAATGTCCCAGAATGTTCTTAAAAACAACTAGAGCGCTTACTGTCTTCATTATGACAAAAGTATGGCACACCTGAAGCCATCTTGATTGGAATAAACTGGTAACACTTAAAACATTTAATTTAAAAAGGAACACAATGAGGAGGTTCATTTTGCCATAGAAATTATGATTAATGCTGAAGAAAGAAAATGAGGGCACATTTTGAGTGACTTCTCAAATCCTCTTCTATTTCATTAAAAAATTCTGACATGCAGACTGAAACATGCACTTTTAATACCAGGAGCAGACTTCCATGGTGCAGTAGTTTTACTACAGTGATCTAATGAGCAACAGAGTGCTAACATTCAGAATTTATGGCAAATGTGTGACATATCTGAATACCTTCATGATGGAATCAAAGTAAAAAACTGAAAGCATTTCCTACTGAGGAGACTGCAGTACATGAGGAAATTAGGAAACTTCATAACAAATAAATCTCCCAAGATGGCCACCGGAGGCAAAAGAGCCCAAATGTAGCCCAAAATCACCCAGATGTAGCCCAAATATAGCCCAATGACAGAAGTGTGCAAAACACTTATTATTTTGTGTTTTTGCAGTGTTATATAGTGCAGACTTGTCAGGTATTGGAGTGCTTTACATGAGCATTGGTTACATCACACAAGAACAAATTCATTTTGGTTGTAGACATGGGGAGACTAAGTGATTTGACCAGAATCACAGAATGTCGAGCTGAAGCAGAAACTGCAACCTGGTTCCCCAGTTGCAAAGTCTGCAGTTCTGGAAGTAACACCACATCCTCTCCCCTAAGTGCAACATTTAATCAAGTGGTCAACTGGATAAAAAAACATAAAGATAACAAATAATTTAAAAGTGCTTTGTCGCTATTTGAAAACTCAGAAAATATGTCCTTATTTTAGTCTTTTAGAGCACTAACCATAATTTTGATGCCAATAAGACCCTCTCATATATGTAATTTCTAAAGGAAATGCTCTAGGTATTACAGTTTTGATTACATCAAGATGATGTCAGGCGTTCCACACTTTTGTAATAAATATAGAATGTTAGCAATCTAGTTGTTCATTAGGATACTGTTGAGAGGCAGAGGCCAGGGGCACGGACTCTGAAAATTTAAGGCAGGTAGGAGGGTGCAAAGGCAACAATTTAACCACACTGAGCAGGCAGGAAGGGCCGTGGAAGCACAACAGACTATGGAGGGCAGTGGAAAGGGGGGCAGGGGCAACAAACCAACAATACAGGACTTGCAAGAGAGGCTGTTGGAGGGAAGATCTATTACGGGTCAAGGAAGCTAGGGGCGGTCCCCAGATCCCCGGGAGCCACCACAGACCTGAGCAGGAGAGTGAGTCAGGGACAAAAGGGGCACCTTAATTTGAGCCGGGGTGCCTAGGAACACTTGCTCCAAAAATGAAGAAAACAGACATATGAGACATGGAATTGGAGGCAGAATACAATGGCAGTTTAATGAGAAGATGCAACTTCAAAGAAACCGCAGAATAGAGACATAAAGTACAAAATACAGAATCCAGATAATCATACAGCTGTCATAATATTCTCTGTATCTCAATTAATGTACTGACAGAGAGAGAGAGAAAACACATCTATAAATGCATCATGAGAAACAAGTTACACCAAGGAAAATGTTACCTAGGAACACTCACGTTTACTCTTAGAGCAAGCATTCCTGCAATTACAATACAAAATCTTTTAAATGCAAAAGTAAAGAGAACAATGGTTAAACATAACATGACATTTCATATAGGTAAAATAGAATAAGATACTTCAAGCAAAGCAGAGCAAGACATTTTAAGCAAAGGAAGACAAGAGCTCCCAGCTCTTGGGGAAAACCTGCACTGCCTGTTAACCTACATACAGACGGCGAGGTAGTCCGTCGATATCTGTGGGTGCTCCTTTTTATATCATTTTGTGGGATCCTTTGCACGCTACATCTACCTACGTATGCTACCCAAAAGCTTCGTCTGCAGATTTTACCAGACATTTCGTCATTTACCCACTTAATGCTGACAATGGACTGGGTGAAAAGGTCAGTCTCTCAGGCCAATCGCTTATCGTAAGTTCCATAGAGCAAGCAGAAAATAATGGGTATTGTACGGGAATTCAATATATTCATGTATAAAATCTCCTCAGTTCTCCTAACTTGACGCTCTGCGGTTGCCACTTCCTTAAAAGCGGGAAACCTGCCCAGGAAGCAAGTACCAGTCCAGGATGCAGCCTACTGTATGTCGACAGCTTCAGGGGGATGTTGAACTTTGATACCGAGCACGGAGCACTCGGGTAGGGTGGGGGCTACTAGTTTGGATCAGAAGGCCTCGCAGACCTGCCTTCAGACTGCTATACACTAAAATTGCAGAGCTATGGTAAATTTAACAAAGAGGCCTACATATTGAACAGAAGGGCCTACACAGGGGTTTTATGCTGGCTGAGTGGTAAGGATGTCTCAGGATAATTATATAGCAACACAGGACCCGCTGGTCAATTTAATACGGCCTACAAATGCAGCTGGCAGGGCAAGGACAAGGGTCTCATACTTCAGGTGTGGACAGAACGGGCCAGGGGCCCCCTGTGATACAAAATCTACCCTACTTCAAGGCTGTGGCAATGTAATAGACCATTGTGGGCAGAAGGAAGAGGCAATGGTAGTACAACCATACATGCCAACAGACCCGATTCAGCCAGGAAACGTCCAATGTTTTTAAGCTCAAATGGGCTTTATTTGATCTGTCTCCTGTCTACAATATCCTCTTTTTCAATGTAACTCAAAGGGGAAAATCAATACCCCAGTTTTTTTTCAAAATCTCCCTCTTACCAAGTTCAAAATGTTCGCAAGTATGGTACATTGGATCATGGAAGGAAATGGGATAGGGACATGGACTTGGATAACAGAGGACAGGAGGGACATGGAGAGGTGCACCAAACTGACCCTGCAGGGCAGGCATCAGGGTTTGCAGCAGCACAATACACCACACAGGGCATGCAGGACGGGAGTGCAGCACAACAATCCATAGAAAGCAAGAGGGAGGGGACAGGACCATGCACATGGACAACAGAGAACAGAGGGGCAAGAGGCAATGGTAGCTAGCTGACCATAATGGACAGACAGGAGAGAAAGCTGCAGCATAACAGACCATAAAGGGCAGGAGGGACGGATCAGGGGCATTACAATGGAACAGACAAGCCAGGAGGGAGGGAGTAGGGCTGGGGGCAAGGGGGCAGGGCAGGAGCAGCAAGATAGCCATGGAGGTCAGGCAGGATGGGCACTAGAAGCAAGACACACCATGAAGAGCAACAGTGAGACTGTGATGGCATACACACAGACCATGGAGGGAAGGTGGGAGGGGGTCAGGGGCAGCTAACTGACCACACAGGGAAGGTGGGAGGGGCCATGGCAGCACAGAAGACCATGCATGGCAAGTGGGAGGGTTAGTGGCAGCACAATGGCTATGATGGGCAAGAAGGAGGGTGGAGGGGCATGCACAAAGGACGATGGAGGATAGAAGGGAGGGTCAGGACCTGTGCACAGACAAGAAAGTTCAGGGGAAGGGACCTCACAACAGACCACACGGGGCAGGCAGGAGGAGCAGTTGCAGCACAACAGACCAGGGAGGGCAGAAGGGTGTGGCAGTACAATGGACCATGTAGGACAGGAGGAAGAGGATAGGGGCATGGCATGTGGACAGGCAGGGTGGAGGTGGCAGGGACAGGTTACAGTCATCTGACAATGCTAGGCAGGTGGGAGGGGAGTGGCAGCTCAACAGAACACTCAGAGTAGATAGGAGTGGCAGGTCCATGGGACATGGTGGGCAAAAAGGATGGAGCAGGGGCATGCACAAAGACATCGGAGGGCAGGGGGAAGGAGAATAGGGGCAGCAAGCTAAGCACAGAGTTTAAGCAGGAGGTCAATGATGGGGCATAGAATTGGGCAATGGAGGGCAGGAGGAGTGGACTGGTACATCATACTAAATTGAGGGCAGTGGCAGCACATCAGACCATGCATGGCAGGAGGGAGGAGGCTAGTCCATGGATTCACACAACAGAGGATAGGGAGGAAGGGGATGGGGCAGCAAGCTAACTGTTCAGAGAAGGCGGGTATTAGGAACTTTATTGTTTTTAAAACATTGTGTCTGTGCGAACTACTTAAAATATGAACAAGTATGCAGCATATTCTCACTTTTATTCAGGAAGAAGAGGACGTTTGTGACTGTGACTCCGGGCTCACTTGGCAGAAACACCCCCTGACCCTCCACCCCCTATCGCAAAATGTAATGCCCGTGAAAAGGGTAGGTGAACACAGTGTTATATAGAACATAGTCCTGAGAGCACGATTGAAAATGAAAACTAGATATAGTGTATGGTATAAACTATGCACCAAAAAGTGTGATATAAGATGAACCGGGCGTGAAATATAATATGCAATACATTGTGCGCAATGACAGATTCATTGGAGAGCGCGAGATAGCACAGGCACTAGCGCGTGCTATGCGATATGCGCCTTGGAGTTTAATATGCACAGGGCAGTGTTGTGTAACCTAACTAGTCTCTAAAGTTGTGATATAAAATATGTGCTGGAGAGTGTAACGTTGCATATGCACTGTGACAAAGATATGGATCCCAGATTGTAATATGTATGGCATAGCACTGTGCGTTATAACATAGGCATCGAGAAAGGCACGTTAGATGGGGCAATATAACCCGTGCGAAGACAAGTGTGGCATGACATATTCACGGGGTGGTGTTACAGTGCACATGGGCTAGAGAGTGTCATAGCATATGCACTAGCTAGTGGAATACAACACAGAGGTGTGTGGCACTCGGCAGGCAATGGTGGGTGTAACACAGCATTGGGCTCTGTCAGGAGCACGCTGTGACTCTCAAGTGATGTTCGTCCCCTTTCCAGAGAGTAAAATAAAAAGTATTACACATCCGGCAGTGGATGTGTGTTTTATTAACCGTGAGGGGGGTTTCTTGCATAGTTTTGGTCGAATTTTTGTCGAATCCCCTTTGAATGGCTTGGTGTGCATGTGTATTAAATGTGCCCGTCAATAGCTACCCATGTTTGTATAAATAAACGACAAGGGTGTCTACCAGGATTAGGCACGGTAGGGCATCAGACATGTCAGAGCTTCACTAGTGGTGTAAATACATTCCACGTGGATTCATTGCATGCATAGTCGCCTTTTAATGAATATCACGCAAATCGTCATGGTGATAGGTACGTACGGTTTGTCCAGCATGTCCTAGGTGTGTCTATGAATATATATTTTTTAAAAATAATAAAAAACAGTGGCCGGCCCTGGGGATTGGGGTCAAAAAAATATAATTAGGAGACTGGCCCTGGGGGATGGGGTCATCAGGGCAAACCAAACCAAACAGCCCCCCTTCTTAAAAAACTAAAATAAATAAAAGACTAGCATCGTGCCGGAGGCCATGCCCCCTCCGTGCAGCACTCTGCAAACGCGCCCCCAACAGGCATCTCCAGTATGCGCCAGGGAGCTGCGCTGCAGCCAGGTGTTCTGAGGCCAAGCCCCTTTTTACACCTCTCTGCAACGCAGCTCTGTGGCGCTTACTGGAGGTACCTAGTGGTCTAGTTTGAGCCTAGGGACCCTTAGGATTCAAGGGGACTTAATCTCTCAACTTAGAACAGCCACAGGGCGCGTTTACACAGTGGTGAAGGGAGGGGACGGGGCCTGAGGTGACGTGTGCAAACACGCACTATGGCACGTTTTAAATTGGGGATATAATTTCCCTTCAATACTGAGGGCCCCTGGGGGCTAACTAGCCCACCAAGTGCTTCCAGTAAGCGCCACTGAGCTGCATTGCAGAGAGGTGGTCCAGGCCGTGCCACTTTTTACACCTCTCTGCAACGCAGCTCTGTGGCACTTACTGGAGGTACCTAGTGGGCTAGTTGGACCCTAGGGACCCTCAGGATTCAAATGAACTTAATCTCCCAACTAAAAATGGACACAGGGCGTATTTACACAGTGGTGAATGGAGGGGACGGGGCCTGAGTTAACGTGTGCAAAAACGCCCTGTGGCCTGTTTTAAGAGGTAGTTTTAATCCCCATGCCCTATTATATACTAGGGGCTTACAGAGGAGGTCATGCTAATCACAGGGGGACCCCAACGCATAATGTTCCCTAGTGTATGTAGGTGTTTTCACTGTATTCTAAGTGTCTTTTAACATAGCACTGGCTCTAGGACTGGTTAGTCAGACTCAGTTACCACCAGTATCCGTCTGAAAAAGTTGAGGGTACAGGATGATTTTGCAACAAGGCTTCTTTCTGCTCTTCTTTTTGTTCTTTCTGCACGTTATCCTTCTTCCTGCACTTATCTTCGTATTTGAGGACTTCTGTTGCTTCTTTCTGCACTTCTTTTGTTTCTTTCTGTGCATTTTTTCTTCTTTCTTCACATGTCCTATCTCTGTAGGCATAGTTAGAAATTAGCATTTAAAAAACCTTTGAAATTCACAGAAAAAACCATAGGTTTCAGGCACGTTATAGTTAGGAATTAGCATTTAAAAAACCTCAGAAATTCACTGAAAAAACCATAGGTTTCAGGGGTGTTATAGTTAGCTGGACTTTTCACTTGTACAAAACCATTGAAATTCCCCCGTTATAGTTAGTTCAGCTAACTATAACTCGCGCGCCCGCAATGCACTGCTGATGACGTCACATATTACATCACTCATGACATGGTCAGTGACATCACTCATGACATCACTGATGACATCTCAAATGACATCACTGATGACATCACTGATGACATCATCCTTGTGATAGAGTGGCAGACCTCCTCTCACCCTAATATAACCTTTGATACACACATTCAAAAATAGAGACTAAAATTTTCAAAACAATGGACATACCAATACCAGTTACAACAACCTCTTCAGTAATTCTAAGATCCACATACACATCCACTCATTCACCAACAGTCCTATACAGTCACTCATACATGTACTCACTTATCATATGTACTCATACACCTATACATCCTGTTACACAATGCCACTCATCCATAGAGTTACTCACACACATAGTCACTCATGCTAATAAAGAATCAAACATACATTTACTTGCATATACAGTTATACACACACCACCATACTTACTTCTACGGAAACTTACACATACTTAGTCTTTTAAACAATCACTTATAGAAACACATACTTATTCATACAGGAACTCTTTCAATCTCTCACTCTCACATATACTCACATATATACACCAATAGTCACATATACTAGTTTAAAACATATGTAGTTACTCATGAAGACACTATTGAGACAGTCATTCACTCACTAACACACCCATACACACACTCATCCACCCATACAGTCCTGCACACATGCTGTGTTCAACCCATACAAACAGTGAGTCACTCATTCATGCACCTATGCACTACGTAATACCCCCCACCGAACCATGCAGACACTCAGACTGATACTCAAAAAACCAACTAATAACCTATATAGACACCCATGTAGCTACTCACCAACCCATGCAGCCACTTATACACAAAGTGAGAGACTGATACAGATATTTACATATTTAAACATTACTCACTAAGCCATGTATTCACTATGATACACTTAATCAGTCAGTTACACAATCAATTTTTCAAAAACAAATCATCCATTTAGACACTTATATACCCATTTATTCTTCCATCGACCTTGAGATATACATATATATAAAACATATTTAATTTTCAGAAAAACACACATTCACTGGATGATGTAATCAGTGATGTCATCAGTGATGTCATTTGCGATGTCATCAGTGATGTCATGAGTGATGTCACTGACCATGTCATGAGTGATGTAATATGTGACGTCATCAGCAGTGCATTGCCGGCGCGCGAGTTATAGTTAGCTGAACTAACTATAACGGGGGAATTTCAATGGTTTTGTACAAGTGAAAAGTCCAGCTAACTATAACACCCCTGAAACCTATGGTTTTTTCAGTGAATATATATATATATATATATATATATATATATATATATATTTAAATATATTATCTACTGGCGAAGATAGTTATAGTCTGGACCTAGTTTCCATAGGAAAAGCGTTTTTTGTTTTCCCAATAACTTTGGTGCCGGTTGACGAATCATCGCAAAGTTTTCAAAACTTGTGGCCCGCTCCGGTCATCTCCTATCCTGAAAGTTTCAGGGTTATTTGCCAAGCGGGAGCCGAGAAAAAAGGGGGTCCCAAAACGTGTTTTCTCCATGTTATTTTCCATTGGAAACTTTAGACACGGCTACAGCCCGAACTGCTTAACGGAATTACACCAAATTTGGCAAAAAGGTAGCCCTTGTTTCAGAAAGAACTCTTTTTCTTAAATGGTGTAAATCTGTTCAGTAGTTGCTGAGAAAATCAAAAAATAAAAGTTTCGATATATAGAGGCGCGGTGGATCCGCGCACCCTCCCGACCACGAGCTTTATTCTAATTGGCTGTCAACACTCCAAACCAGGAAGTGTTGGCAGCTATCTTTTAACTCGGAACCGAGTCACAAGTAAAGAGAAAAACAAACATGAAAAACAAGAAAAGGGGGCAGGGTAGAAACACTCTGACCACCAAGGCCTGCTCAGGACCAAAAAAAGCATTATTGGTTTTTTTTAAACTGCAAAATCCGCAGAGGATCCATGAATCCCGTCATGAAAACAAAAAAACCAAGTGCGGGTTCCTGCACTTCATTATTATGTAGCCCCTGGGTGGGCCAAGTCCCGGGGGCATGCTGAAATGTAATGCGGGGTCCCAGGGGGAACACGGCAGCCCCGGGGACCACCACCCCCTGGGGTTTTTCTTAAATATTTGCTCGGGGCACACGCCCCCCCCCGCAACCCTGGGGAACGCCACACCCGGGGCTTGTTTTTTTAATGTTTGGGGGGCCTCCAAGCCCCCCCAAACCCCGGGGACCACCACCTCCGGGGCTTTTATCAAATATTTGCGAGGGGCACACGGCCCCCCCACTGCCATTTCCCAGGGCTTTTTTCTTAAAAATAAAAATAGACCTGTGGGGGGGGCTCGAACCCCCAACACGCCCCGGGGGCCGCCACCTCCCTGGGGCACTAAGATGCAAATTTGGGGGTCCGTTATATACCTCCCTGGGGCTGTGCATTGGATGGGAGGGGGGCCGCGTGGCCCCCTCCTGGAGCCTGTGACTGCCCTGGGGACCACCACCCCCAGGGCCGGCTCCTGCAGTGTCCTGGTGTGCCCACCCCCGGGACACTACTGTTTGCTATGGCAGGGTGGGAGCCTCGCGGCTCCCGCCCTGCCATAGCAAACTGTGGTTTAGATTTTGGAAGAGAGAGCAGGAAACCTGCTCTCTCTTCCAAAATCCAAACCAGATTGCTTTTCCATACGGGGAGCTGCATGTCAGCAGCTCCCCGTGTGGAAAAGCAATGCAGGCTCCCGCAGGAGGCGGGAAGCCGCATGGACCGTTGGGGCATTGGGGCTCCCCCCACGGTCCCCAACAAAAGGCCAGGCCCCGAGGGATGGGGTCCCCGGGGCAAGGAGTGACCGGGAGGGGGGCCATGCGGCCCCCTCCCCCATAATAAAAATAAAAAATGAATTAAAAAAAACACGCAAAGGCCAGTCCCGGGGGATGGGGTCCTGGGGCCATAAATGGCCTGAGGAGGGGGGCCACGCAGCCCCCCTCCAAATATATATTATTTTTAAATTAACACTGGCCATACCCCGGTGGATTAGATCTCTGGGGCCGAATATGGCCTCGGGAGGGGGGGCCCCCTTCCATTTTTTACACCTCTCTGCAACGCAGCTCTGTGGCGCTTACTGGAGATACCTGGTGGGCTAGTTAGACCCAAGGGACCCTCAGGATTCAAGGGGACTTAATCCCCCAATTTAAACGAGCCACGGGGCGCAATTTCGGATTATGCATGCTTCCAGCAGTGAACAACTTTTTGTAACATAAACAGCAACCTCATCAGCTCTTTGCTGTCCTCGTGTGCGCTTTAATAACTTCCTAGAATGTTTAAAAGTATCACAAATCAAATTTCTCTTGTCAACTTCTGAGTGTTGGCAGCCTTTCACAACATAATTTCCAATGTGTCAGTAAGTACACAAGTCTCAGTTCTTTAGCTGACTGCTGCCAGCCACACTTTAATTCAATTAACGCGATGTAAATAAACTTCTTTAGATTCCACCTTTGAAATATCAGAATGCAGTGCTTGTTGTGATCTCTGTAGAAAGACACCTGGAGCCAGGAGGTATTCTTAAGCCATCTTTATTCAGACTCCAGTTCAGGTTACATCTGTCTCTACTCCAGCCAGCCTAGTGTGGTACCAGCCCCACCAGGAGCAGCCTCCCTAGCTGCTCAGCCCATCTTCAACTGCCAACACTCATCCACTCAGACACCCAGGCATTCCATGCATCACAGGCACACCAACATTCTATGACCATCTCACGCTCTGGCTGAGCAGCTAGTGGCAGCAGGGCTGGACTACAATGTTAAACAATTAAGTAGGATATAACAGTGCTCACCTTGGTTTCACTGTTCAAACTGATAGAAATTATTATTTTACAAGCTTGAAAGTTCATTATGAGGTCTCAGTGTTCACAGCTCAGCATGTGCCTTGAGCTGTGCCCGACTCCGAAAATTACCATAAATCAATGTTTAGGGCTTTCTCCAGAGCATAAGTTCCCGCCAGCCCTCTGGCTCCCAGCACAGAACTTGGGCTGTTAATGTCATCCCATCCATCTCCAGTTCTTCCAATGAAGTCCTTAAGGGGGCTCCAAACGTGAGGCTACTGCACTCTGGGTTTTGTGGTTTTGTTGGAGTGCATCCAAATCGCCAGTGGTGCAGAAGTGAGGCATACCACAGACACTCTATAAAATGAAAAGCCTTTTTCTCTCCATCTAGAGAAATTCTGCATTCGAATCTTGGGATTAACACTTTTATTCACCAACAACACTTGCACTAAAACTGGAACTCGTTTCAGCAGTGAAAAACAGCCTCTGTCAACCATGAAATGCAATGATTTTTTTCTTTTACTTTTAAACTCTCTCCACAGGTGTGATTCAATTAAATAAACATGAATGAGGCATATATATATATATATTATCTACTGGCGGTCGCCAGTAGATAGTTATAGTTAGGACCGTGTTTCCATAGGAAATCTGAAAATTCTATTTTGAATAACTTTGGCGCCGGTTGACGAATCCTCGCGAATTTTTCAAAATAGGTGGGGCGCTCCGCTCCGCTCCTACCCTGAAAGTCTCGGGGTGATTAGTCAAGCGGGGGCCGAGAAAAAAGGGGGGTCCCAAAACGCGTTTTCCCCATGCATTTTTCCATAGGGACCTTTAGTCCGAGGTACAGCCCGAACTGCTGAACAGAATTAGTTGAAATTTGGCAGAGAGGTAGTCCTCAGGTCAGGGATGTGCCTTTTGAATATCTGGAGTCAATCTGTTCAGTAGTTCCTGAGAAAATTTCAGTTAAAAGTACATATATATCTATAAGCGCGCACCGTGCGCGAGCGCAATTCTGATTGGTTGTTAGATGTTAGTAAACATTCTAATCGGGCGAAATAAGGAAGGGTCGGCCGCCATTTTGTCTCTCGCAGTCTGAGGCAGTGAAAAACAAAGGTGGAGAACATGAAAAGGGGGCAGGGTTGGCAGTTCCTGACCCCCTAGCCTTTGTCAGGGGGTCACTGAAGGACCCCCAAGGGTGAAATTTTTGGGTTATTTTTTTGACGAAAAAGCGCTGGGTGCGCGCACCGTGCGCGCACGGCACGCACAACGCATCGTGGGCGCACGGTGAAAAACCTGGAAATTAAAATATTAATAAATACATAACTTAGCATTTAAAAAACTGTACAAATTCACTTAAAAAACCATAGGTTTCACACACGTTATAGTTAGGAATTAGCATTTAAAAAACCTTGCAAATTCACTTAAAAAACCATAGGTTTCACACATGTTATAGTTAGCTGGACATTTCCCTCGTAAAAAACCAATGAAATTCCCCCGTTATAGTTAGTGCAGGCAACTATAACTCACGCGACCGCAATCCTCTGCTGATGACGTCAGATATTACATCACTGATTACATATGTGTCTTTCTGAAAAATAAATATTTGTAATATATGTATAGCTAAAGATTAATGGAAGAAGATGGGTAAATAGGTGTCTAAATACAGTGATGTAATATCTGACGTCATCAGCAGAGGATTGCGGTCGCGTGAGTTATAGTTGCCTGCACTAACTATAACGGGGGAATTTTATTGTTTTTTTATGAGGGAAATGTCCAGCTAACTATAACATGTGTGAAACCTATGGTTTTTTAAGTGAATATATATATAGATGTATATATATAGATATATATACAAGAATAGGGATTTGAACCTTCCTGTTAAATTTTTACCAAGCACAAGCGTTTACCATGCATGCCTTTACCACGAAAATGTAAGTATTATACAGATAATTATAAACCCTTTATATATAGATAAATAGGGTTTATACTTACCTGTAAAATACTTACATTTAAATTTAAAACCTTAACCACAAATATGTCCAAAACTTGTTGTAAAGGCATGCACGGTAAAGGCATTTGCGTGGTAAAAACCTGGGTGGTAACGGTAACATGTGGTAATGGTAACCACGTTGTAACAGCCAGATTGTAAAGGCATGCATGGTACCAGCATGAGTTTTTCCATCCCAATATCAAGATTCCAGCCCGAAATGCTAGGCCAAACCCTCCCTGAACCAGAACACAAGCAAACCAAGACCGTTTTTACCCTGACTATGGCTCCTCAGTCACTTGTAGCTTGGTTCTAGTTGAACAGTGAGCACAGGACCCACATCTAGGCATACCCTTGCAATTTAGGGTGTTACATAGAACACACAAAAGGTGATGAGAGGAATGCTTGCAATAAGTTTAATCACTGGCAGTCACTCGGGAGGCATTCCAACTCATTGTTCTTTTAGCTGTCATGCCACCTCAGTTTGGACTCAGCCATATACAAATGAGTCTTTACTTTACTCCAATAGGAACAGCCCAGCCCAAATTGCCCTGCCAGGTCTTTCCTGGACTGGAACACAAGCAACCCAAAGACCAAGCCCACACTAATTTGGATTCCTCAGTCAGGCGCACAGTGAGCACAGGACCCACATCTGGGCATACTGTTGCCAATTTCGTGTTACATTAAACTCACAAAAGGTGATAGGAGGAATACTTGCAATAAGTCTAACCACTGGCAATCACTTGGGGTAGCATTCCAACCCATAATTCTTTTGCCAACCATGCCACCTTAGCTCTCTCCTTTTACCAGCCGCCAGTTGCTTGACTGGATGGCAGTAGGGCTCATCATGGTGAGCGACCGCTTCCAGTTGGGACAGCTGCTCCCATTGGATGCATTGATAGATCAATGTTTTCTGTTCCTGGTCAATTCCTTACCTACCACGCCTTGGTGAGGACGTTCAGGCATTTATGGTCCGGGGGCAGACATGAGCTGGACACGCAAGCTGTTCTTCAGGCGATGGTGACCCTGGGCTCTGTGTGACACTTAGTGCAGTGGCTGTACAGAGCGCAGCTTGAAATGGCTGTGAAGCCCCCCCTGGTGCTCTGTGACAGGTGGGAAGTAGTGCTACATAGGAGCCTAACAGATGTGGAGTGGGGGAGGGCCATGATGAGTCCAAAACGCATTCCTAGGAACTCAAATTTCAGATTTGTTCAATTTAACTACCTGCATATGGCCTACCTGACCGCCAAAGGCTGCGGGCTATGTACGGTGGTGAGTCGCGGGCCTGCTCTCGGTGCAAGGAGTTGGACGCTGGGTTTGAACATATGACATTGAGTTGCCGGGGATTGCAGGATGACTGGAGGGCAATAGTGGACATGCTTAACTGCGCTGGAGCGCTCACTCCCCTGCACTGCTGAGACGTGTCTTCTGGGGCTCTTCGCCAGACCCAAGCCGCCCAAAGTGGGCACTAGATTTGTTGACCTTGCTTTGGTTTTGGGGAAAAGACAAATAGCAATGAGGTGGCGAGCGGGGACGGGTCCAACCATGGGTTCCTGGATCCTGGAAATGGGACATAGATACTTAGTGCCAAGGGGCATCCTGTCAATGATTATGACTACTGATTGTCCGTAATGATGCTAATGAAGTACATGCTGATCTTCTTGGCACAGTGAGAGTTCTTTCTGGCTGCATTTCAGTGTCCTTGTCTCCTTTACTGTTATGTAAGACTGCACCATCCCGGCCCACTGTTAATGACTGTGTCTCTCCTGTCAAGTTTTGGGACTATATTTCCTTGGCCCAGATGGTTGTCCTAATCTCCGTGACCCTGTGTGTTTTGCCTCCGTGTCCCTTACCAAGTGCAGTTGTCTGATTTTCCCAAATCCAGTATGAGTCTGTTGGTCTCCTAATGTTCATGACTTCAAGTGTCTTTATCTGCCTGTTTCAGTGATGGATGTGTTCATCACCCCCATGGGCTACTCTCTGTGTACCATTTTTAGGTCTCGCCTGAGCCAGCGCATGCGCTGATCTGGCGAAACTTTTTGTGAGGGCTCAAAAAATGCTACCATGGCCAGCCTAGAGCTACAGTGCATGTGCGCGGACGCGCGCTTAGGAGCAGAGGCTGGCAAACCTCGCCATGCTCATTAAGCGCCCACGTTCACTTTCACTTTCGACCGCGATCACTTTCGCTGCGCCCCTTTCATGTTCTCATTCAAAGAACATCAAACATCAAAGAACATGTTGTGTTAATGCTTTGCTGCGCCCGTTTGACTTACAATGTGCTTTCTCTTTCCACAAACTCGATGTTTGTGTTCCTTTATTTTGAGATGCTTTTAGTATTACTGTTTTGTGACTTAAAGAACATTAAGGAAATGTTGCTGTGAAACTGGACAATGTTCACAGTGTTTATTTCTGATCGCAGTGGCTGCTTCATGTCCGTTGTACCATTCAGGGTGTCCTTTTGTTGGCGCTTTCATGAGGACATGATGAGGAAGCTGGAAACTTTTGGCACATTCTCTTTAAAAGCACAGCATGTTGGTGACTGGTTAATCGATTAGACCTATGTAGCGCTTTAGTCTCAAAGCGCTATGGTGGGTGCAGCAGTTACAACTCATGAAATATGGGGTGCAACTCCCAAGGAGGGGGCAGGTTTGAGTACACATTGGCTGCAATCGAACTCTTAAGATGATGGGCTGTGTGTATCCATTATCAGCACTCAGGCTTCGCTAAGTGATCTTGTTTGCTTTGTTGTTGTGTTAATGCTTTGCTGCGCCCGTTTGACTTACAACGTGCTCTGTCTTTCCACAAACTCGATGTTTGTGTTCCTTTATTTTGAGATGCTTTTAGTATTACTGTCACACACACACCCACAACCACACACACAACCACACACATAACCACAACCGCACACACAACCACAACCACACGCACAACCACACACACAACCACACACACACACAACCACACACACACAACCACAACCACACGCACAACCACACATACAACCACGCACACACACACACAACCACACACACACACACACAACCACACACACACAACCACACACACACAACCACACACACACACAACCACACACACAACCACACACACAACCACACACACACCCACCCACACAACCACACACAACCACACACAACCACACATAACCACACACACACACAACCCCACACACACATAGCCACACACACAACCACAACCACACACAACCACACACACAACCACACACATACAACCACACCCAACCACATATCCACACACACCCACAACCGCACCCGCATACATAACCGTACCCACAACCACACCCACACACACAACCACACACACAACCACACACACAACCACACACACACACACATCCACACACACAACCACACACACAGCCACACACACACAACCACACACACACACAACCACACCAAGCATTGGCATAGCCAATAGGTCTCGCCTTTGGGACCTTATAAGTGTTTAGCCACGCAACAGTTGATGTGGTTGCACCAAGGATATTGTGCTGCATAACTAAATACTTAGAAGGTCCCAAAAGCGAGACCTATTGGCTATGCCAATGCTTGTTTATAGTGGTTCAAGTTCTATTGCTGAAGTATTACTAGTGCCAGAGTGTGTGTTTTCCTGCCTAATGAGATGCCTATTTCTTTGTCACTTTTTAGTGTCTCAGATCCAGCGAAGGTGTCCTGTACTGAAGAGAGATGTGTGAACTTCTGGGTACTTAAGTAAACATTTTCATTCTGGTGTTGTTGCTATGGTTGAGAACAGTGCTGCATATCCTCTTCTCTACTCTGTACCACTGCACTCAATGCCACTGCACCATATGCCATTGCACTCTATGCCACTGCACTCTACTCTGCACCACTCTATGCCACTCTACTGCATTCTTTGCCAATGCACTTTACGCCTCTACACCACTTTCCTGTGCACCACTCTACTCTATTTCAATGAACTCTACTGTATTCTGCACCACTGCACTCTTCGTTACTACACTCTACACCACTCGAGTCTTGGCCACTCAACTCTACTCTACACCACTCTACTATGGCACTCCACTCTACAACCATGCACACTATGCCACTCCACACTATGCCAATGCACTCTATGCTGTACCACTCCACTCAACACCAATGCACTCTACCCCAATCAACTCTATGCCACTCTAATCTAGTCTGCACAACTAGGCTCTATGGCACTGCACTCTACGTCACTGCACTCTATGCCACTGCGCTCTAACCTGTACCACTCCACTCTACCCTGCACCACTCCACTCTACACTACTACAATCTACTCTGAAACAATCTACTCTATGCCACTGCACTCTATGCCACTCTACTCTACTCTGTGCCGCTCCACTCTGCACCACTTCAATCTATGCTCCTTGCACTTGAAACCACTGCAATCTACGCTTCACCACTCCACTCAACACCACTCTACTCTGCACCACTTCACTCTACACCACTACACTCTATGCTGCTCTACTCTAAACCACTGAATTCTATGGCACTGCACTCTATGCACATACACTCTACACCACTTTACTTAAAACCACTGCACTATATGACACTGCACTCTGCACCAATCAACTCTGCACCACTGCACTCTAGGCCACTATACTCTACTCTGCAATACTTTACTTTAATCCTCTGCACTCTACGCCACTGCACTGTACACCATTATAATCAATGTCACGGCACTCTACGTCACTCTGTTCTACTCTCCACCACTGTACTCTACACTAATGTTCTCTATGCCACTGCACTCTATGTCACTTTATTCTAGTCGGCATAACTGGACTCTATGGCACTGCACTCTATGCCACTGCACTCTACCCTGTACCCCTCCACTCTACCCTGCACCACTCCACTCTGCGCTACAACAATCTACTCTGAAACTCTGCTCTATACTACTCTACTCTATGCTACTGCACTTTATGCCAAGGCATTCTAATTATATGCCAATGCACCCCAAGTCATTCTACTCTACACCACTCCATGCTACGCCACTCTATTCTATACCACAGCACTATATGCCACTGCACTCTACTCTGCTTTGCTCTACCTACACCAATGCACTGTATGCAGCTCCACTCTATGACATTCTTCTCTGCATTATTCCACTCTACGCCACAGCACCTTATGCCAATTCACTCTGTCCGCTGCACTCTACAACAATCTACTCTACTCTACTCTACTCCACTCCACTCTGCACCACTTCATTCATCCATGAAACAATCTATTCTGCGCCACTGCACTCTACCCCACTCTAATCCACTCTGTGCAAATCCACTCTACATCACTCCACTCTATGCCACTCCACTCTACACCAGTGACTCCACTCTCCATCATGCCACCCCACTCTATGATATGCCACTCTACTCCACGACACAGCCCTTCACTCCACTCGAGACGTCACTCTATGACATGCCACTCGAGACATCACTCTATGTCATGCCACTCCACTCTATGCCACCCCACTACACTCCACTCCAGTCCACCCTACAACACTCCACTATGACACTACACTACACTACGATACTCCACTATATGACAATCCACTCTCAGACACTCCACCCTATGACATTCTATGCTGCTCCACTCTACGGGTCTCCACTCTATACCACTCCACTCTTGTTGTATGGTTCCTATCAAGTAAGTAAGGCTGTGCGTTTTGAACAATATATGCGTCAGAGTATGGGGACTGAGTCCACTCATACCATCAGAATATGTCAGCCCAATTCCTGGCTAGCTCGGAGTGCGCCATCTGGACCCCTAAACCTGACAGTGTACCTGATAGTATCTGCAAGCTCAGAACGTGACCACTCTGATCCCCCCAGGGAAAATGTGGAAACAGATCTAGCCTTTCGTTCTTATCTTAGGCATTCCCAAAGGTAGACACAAGAAATACACAAATTGGCATTTCAAATATTTATTGAAGCAATTGGATTCTTGTGTAAAAGACATGAGCTGCAATTATTAGAAGGAGGAAACAAAGCATTGTTACCAGCATTACAAGAATGGTGAAGAAGATGAATATGTCAACCCTTATAATGTTGCAGTGATTATATGAATATATTATACTGAGAACCCTACCCAACGCTAACTATGCTAGAGAGCATAATATGGTGTGCATTCTGCTAGATCACTTTGAGTAGCTTAACTCTACATTTACCTCCGTCCTTTGAAGGATGGTGATAGAAGTCAGCGTCAGTCACGGGTGAATGTCCAGGAAAATCCATGGAAGTGCTCCTCTGATGAGCCAAATGTCAGAAGCAGTTATATAATAAATCCGGCTCCGTTCACACTGTGCCTGATGTCCTTAGCTATTTATTATTTGTAGTTCCAACTCTGAGCTGTCTCCGAATGCTCAACAACAATACGCAAGGGCAGTGTGCTCAGTGTACTATATCCGTGAACATAGTGTACAGTGCTGTGCTAAAATGCTCACGAAGAAATGTGCTTGCAAGCAGAACATTTTCTGAATACATTATCATGTACGTGCAAAGCATGGAAAAAGCGAACGTTTAAAAAGATGTCAAGTTTGAATTTGAACTTGTAAATGGAATCTTTTGTGCACGGGGCCCTGTTAAACATCACAACGCTGTATAATACTTTAAGCTACTCCACTCCCATCCACTCTACCCTCTCCACTCTACGTCCCTCCACTCTACACCCCTCCATTCCACTCTAAGCTACTCCACTCTACAACACTCTGTGCCACTCCGCAACACTCTACTCCACTCTGCGGAACTCCCTCTATGCCACTCCATGCCACTTTACTCATCTCTATTCCATGACACACTACTCCACTCCACTACTCCACTCTATGCCACTCCACTCTGACACTTGATTCAACTCTATGCTACGCCACTCCACTCTATGCCACTCCACTCTATGACACTCTATGACACTTTATTCCAGTCTACGCCCATGCACTCCACTCTCCTCCACTTCACTCTATGCCACTCCACAATACTTTACTCTAGTCTATGCCACTCTACGACACTCTACTCCACTCCACGATGCTCTAAGCAATCCCTCTTCATCACTTCATGCCACTTTACTCCACTCTATTCTAGGCCACACTACTCTACTTTACCCCACTCCATTGCTTCCCTATACACCACTCTATACCACTGTACTCTATAACACTCTGTGCAATTCCACTCTATGACACTCTCCTCTACTCCAATCTATGCCACTCCACACTACAACAAACTACTCCACTCTATGCCATTCCACTCTTTTACACTACTCCACTCTGTGCCACTCCACTCTACAACAATCTACTCCACTCTATGACACTCTACTCAACTCCCTCTATGCCCCTCCAATTTGCTCTACCCCACTCATGCCACCGAACTTAATGACACTCTATGACACTCCACTTTACAACACTCTACTTCCCTCTAAGTTATTCAACTCTACTCTACACCACTCTACGCCACTCAACTCTAAGAGATACTCTACTCCACTCAACTCTTCAAGACTCTACTCCACTCTATGCCACTCAACTCAATGATACTCTACTCCCTACATGACACTTTACAACACTCTACGCTCTGCCACTCCATGCTACTCTATGCCACTGTTCTACTCTCTACTCCATGACACTCTACTCCACTCTATGTCACTCAACTCTACGGCACTCTGCTCCACTCTACGCCCTTCCACTCTGTCATGTGCTATTCCCTCCATAACACTCCAAGCTACTCTACACCAATCTGCGACACAACACTCTATGACACTCTATGACACTACACAACACTCCACTCCATAGCACTGTACAACACTCCATCCTATGCCATTCCACTGTATGACACTCCACTCTACTCCATTCAATGCTACTCCACTCTCCAAAACACTACTCTACTCTATGCAATTACACTCTACTACACTCTATGCCAGTCCACTCCATGACAATCTATGCCACTCTACTCCACTTCTTCGTACCTCCCTCTACGCCAGTCCATGTTTCTTTACTCCACTCTATACCACTCCACTCTGCTCTACGCCACCCCACTCTATGATAGTCTATGCCACTCTAGTTTATGACACTCTGTTCCTCTCTATGCTGTGCAACTCTATGACACTCTACTCCACTCTATGCCACTCAACTATACAACATTCTACTCCAATCTATGCCACTCAACCCCACAACACTCTACTCTACACCCTTCCACTCTATAACACTCTACTCCCTCCACAACACTCCACAACACTCTACTCCATGACACTCCACTCCATGCCACTCTATGACATGACACTCCATGACACTTCACAACACTCTACGCCACTCTACGATACTCCACTTTATAAAACTCCACTCCACACCATTCTCTTTTACGCCACTACCTTTGAGCCATGCTGAACAGCAGCCACACTGGTGCACAACATGGATAAAACACGTTGGCATAGCCAATAGCTCTTGCATAGGCAAGGCCTTTTGGAATTGCCAATGCTTGTTTACTATGACAGGCAGATGACAATAGACTGTCTAGGTGAGCACACTGGTTGAGTGGGACCTACCGTTTAGGTAGTGCTCCACATAGCACAAACAATTCCATAGCTTAGCCACCTTGGATTTTCCATACCATTATCCTTGGATGCTCTTCTTGCTCCTTCCTCTTTAAATTGTCTGATGATTAGAATAGGACTCTTGTGTGTTCATGCCGTTTTGCTGGAAGAAGGGTCAGTGATCCAGGACTGAATAGTCTAGGACCTCTAGCCTTATAATTTGCATCACCCTAGAGCACCTGCCTCTTCGTCTTTCCTTTTAGTGTTGGAGTTTTAGGTGGTTGGTGTGCGAAGGAGATTCTTGGTGGAGTACTGATGAGAGTGGTAAAAGTGCTTCATGGAGGGATTGATCAGCAGATAAATTCTGTGTCTACTTGTTGCTTTGGACTTCTCAGATAGTTGAGGAAAATCCTATGGTCCCTCCCACTATGTGCCCAAAAGACCATAGTCCAAGTGCTAATAACATGTCGCAATGTGTTGTATTAGGGACTGACTAAGGCCTCACTGACGAGACTTCAACCCATCCAGAATGCTTCAGCCTGACTTCTTGGCCGTTTACTTGAGCATTTCTCTGTCTCTTCCCAGATTCGAGGCCTTCATTGATTGCCAATAGAGATATGCATACAATGCAAAGCCTTATGTTTCACCTACAGGGCCCTGGCCAAGACAGGTCCCAGTAATTTGTGGCACCTTGTTCAATCTCACTGTCCACCAAGAGCTTGGCGTTCTTACAACTTGAGGCTGGCCTTGGTACACAGGATCAATTGTGCTAGACAGGGAGAGGCACTCTTTTAGATTCTTGGCCTCTAAACTATAGAACACCCTTCCTTTCTGCATATGCCACAAACATCTTAAGACCTTGGTCTTCTAAGTGGCTTTCTGTGTTGGCTGTCCTTGAGAAGTTGTTTATTATAGTGCTGGGAAGCCTTGTTTGGGCAGCCATGATTTCTAAAACTGCTAAACTAAAAATAGGAATTGTTGAAATAAGGATAGGTGTAGGTAGAGAGATGTTCAAAGAAAAAACAGTGCCACAGAAGTATCGCAAAAGGAACAAATGATGGACGGAATCCTGAACAATACAAACATTCACCCCTAGTCACAAGGATCTGGGTTTAATCCATTGTTCTTTTGCTCACAACGTCACCCCAGTTTGCAAATCAGTCTTGACCTTGTTCCTCAGGGGAACAGTCCAGCGTGACCTGCCAAGCCAGGACCTCCCTGGACTGGAAACAAGCAACCTGGGACCGGTTTTGGGGCATCACCCCTCATCAGCAATGTTAGCTTGAATCCAGTGGCGCAGTGAGCACGGTACCCACATCTGGGCATACCCTTTCCACTTAGGGCGACAAAGGCAGAAGGATCACGAGACAAGTCAGGTTTAGCTTGTCTGTCTCTGTTTTTGAATGCCCATGTGAGTATAGCGAAGAGGTCCTGAATACGAAGAGATATCACCTGACATTGCTGACCAATGAAAAGCTATTGGGGTGCTAACAAAGACTGTATAGGAGGGAGAGCAGAAGGGATGGGGAAGGAGCTGTACAATGAACTGAATTACACACTTGCAATAGATTTGCGGTCAATTTTCCGTGGTGCCAACACTAATATACTCTCGAAGTGTTGAGCGTCAGGTTTCCTTTACATTAAGGCAATTGAATATTACGGAATCCTTCTTTTCCTTTGAGTGACGGTTCTGTCCATGAATTAGTTCAAATACCACTTTTGTATGTTTTTTTTAGGCTTATATTTATTTAGTAGACATATTCTTGTATAAATATCATCTTTGCAGGTTGTTATTTCCAAGAACTCTTAGAAATTCTTCCTTTATTAGCCAACACGTGTTTCACCCCTTATGATGCCTGCAAGGCTGGGGCTTTTTTAAGGCTTCTCGCAAGGTTGTTTAGCCGGTATTCGGATACTAAATGGCGTGTTATTTTCTCTTTTTTTTAATTGATCGTCTTAGAAATCTCAAAATAGAGGTCGTAGTCACCATGGTTCTAACATGGTCAAATCTGTGATTTCGCCGGTCATACAGGTCGCTCTGTGTACATTTTCGTATATTTATTGAAAAGTGCGTTTTCCAGAACGAAAACGTGTTCTCATACACTTAAAGCTACAAGACATATGGGAGCGCAGCCTATGTAAAGTGGGGGCCACTCGGCCCTCACGCCCACATGGCGGTGCGGCGCCCCCCCCTCCCCCGGCCTTTCGGTGTTGGGGGTGTGTCGCGGGGCGATGACGCGCGAGGCGCGCCCCCAACACCGATTGGTTGATGCCGCCCCCGTGAACCCGGAAGCAGCCATTCGGCTTCCGGGGCAGGGGGTCGGGACGATCGGGGTGCGGGCCCCCAGGACGATGTGCAGCCCCCTTTATAAGGCGCGGGGAGCGGGGGGGGCGCCCTCTTGCTCCTGGCTCGCTCCCCGTGTCTTCCGTGTGCCCCACGCTCGGGGCGGATTAATTATTTCCATCTTTCTTGCAGGTACCTTCGGCGGTCTGGAGGAGGTGATCGTAGGTGGCCGGGACATCGAGGAAGGAAGCCGTCGTGTTGCCAGCTGATCGCCGGGACGTCGCTGGGGCCGCCATCGGAGCACGCGCATCCCGGGGAGAGGAGGCAGAACACTGATTTATTGGTTTTGTGTTGCAGGGGAGCGACGCGTGTCTCGGCATTTTCAGGCATAAGGAAGTGCCGTTCCCGGCTGGAGCATCGTCCACGGAGGGGCAGTTTCAGTCAATCGAGCCTGATAAAGTCACCGAGGGGAGCGCTGCAGGTGCCAATGAGGACTGGGCAAGCGTGAAGTGCTGAACAAACCCGGTAAGGTGTGGGAGCGGGGGCCGGTCCAGCGGGGAGAGGAGCTGCAGGCAATTGAGCTACACGGAGAGTTATTGAACAGGTTTTGCTCGAATTGTGCGAAGCAGGTTACAGCAGGGCAGCCACTGGAGGGGAGACCAAATAGGAAAAGCTTGATTTTTCATGTGTTTGAAGTGCTGTTTTCTCGGGATGGTGGATTTATAATTAGTTTGAATTGTTTTTGAGGTGTTTTCTCCTGACCAGTGCTCATAGGCTGCTGGTATTTGAACAATTAACTTCAGTTGGGGAGTAATTAATGAATATTGCTGTGAATTGAAAGTGTTTGTCCAGGCTAGTAAATTGTGTTTTTGTCATAGGAATCTTGACTCTGGGGCTCTTTCCGGTGGCGGACAACAGAACACGGCAGAGCGCAGCAACGGGCTGAGGACACGCGGGTCGTCGGTGGTAAGGAGTGAGGCGGGCCTGCATTTCATTGCTTCTGGAGGGCCGCGGGGCTTGAGACCTTCCTACAAGGGGTTGGCGCTCGCCCACACGCTAAGACTAGCTTGGTGTGTTTGCGGTCACAGTTGCTTGGTGCTTACGGCCCCCTTCACATCCTACATCTAAAACAGGTACAATCGCCGGTGTTTGGCTAGGTCTAGCTGCATTACGATTGTCGAGATATGCCGGGGGCACGAGTTAATAGGAGTTCCCGCATGGAGCAAATGATGCAGGCTATGATGCGCAGGATGACGGCGATTGATAGGCGTTTGGGTAAGGTGGATGCGTTGGGCAGGAATGTGGCAGAGATTAATCAGAGGTTGGACGGGCCGCCGGGTCCACAAGGCAGGCCAAAAAGGATAGTCAAGCCACCACTGCCTAGAGGGGAGTTTGTCACACCGCCTAAGAGGGGCAAGTCTAAGAAATCTGGGCGCGTGACGCCCAAACATACAACTGTCGGGGAGGGTTTGCCAGGGGGAGTACCTAAGGATGCCCCCGTTATGCCCCTGTTGGCACCGGCGGGGCCAGCCCCGGTTATTCCAGCTTTGCCGGTCGCCCCTGGCGTGGTCATCCCTCCTGCCACCCCTGTGAGCATTGCACCCGTTGGGGTCCCAACAGCCCCGAACAATGTTGTCCCGGTGGAATTGGCATCCCAGATAGCCGCTGTTTTGCCCTGGTTGCAGTTGGGGGGGGTATTGCCATCCTCACAGGATCATTCAGCCGAAGCATTGAAACTTGTGGAGATGATTAAGTTGGCCAGGGCGGGGGAAGGGGCACCATTGGCACCACTTACTTCCCCAACAGGTTCTACCAGCGGGCAAGCGGCGAAGAAGGATGGGGCGACGTCGCAAGGTATTGACAATGGTAAGGAGGTGGCTTTGCCATTACTTAAAGATGGTGCTATACCGTCAAGGAAGGAGAACTTGGGGCAACATGTGTCTCAGGCTGTGAAGGAGATGATCTGGGCGGGCAAATATGTCAACATTTTCTCCTTGCTGCTCGATAATAGGGAACTGGAATACGCCAAGTCACAAAAGGAATGGATGTTGCCCAGTGAATGGAGAACAGAGTTGGTTAAGTTCAGGGTTGAGGAGACATTTGTTAACTGGATGAGGGCCTTTTCCGTGTTTAGTGCCATTACAGCTGAAAGGTCGCCCAATTTACAAGCCGAAATGGCCTGCTACCAGAGCAGAATTGCCATGTGGAGCGAGACACAAGTGGGGAATGGGTGGAAAGAGTATGACATTTCATTCAGGAAGGCTAAGGAATTCAATCCTTCTCTAGCGTGGGATGTGGTGGATTCCTTGTCATGGTACAACCAGATATCTGGGGGGGCAGCTGCGATGGGGGCAACCACTTCGCAGAAAATATACCCGGCCAAGCCGCAACAGCCCTTTCGGCATGCACAAGGAGGTGAGCTTCCAGGAAAGGGCAAGGGTTGGGGGGAGAAAAAGGGCGTATGTTGGGATTTCAACAAACGGTCCTGCACTAGGGCAGCGGGCACATGTAAGTTCAAGCATGCCTGTTCCTTGTGCGGGCACCCCTCACACCCAGAGACTTCCTGCAGATTTAAGGGTGGCACCCAGGGTTCCAGGGGGAGAAGGAAACCTGAATAGGCTAGAGGAGGTGTTGGACAGGCCTCACAGACGGCTCGCGCCCTCCCCGCTCGACAAGGCCAGGACTCCGGGCCACCTGGCATAACCCCGCGACCAGCACCTGTACCCTGTCCCCCGACGGACCCTCTGCCCTCGGACCCCTACTCATCACGGGGTCCAGCCCCACCGGCTTTCCCGGCCGGGTCAAGCCGCCATCTTGGACCCTGTACCACGCGGCCGCCTGGCCTCCCCTCGACCCTAACCCCGGGCCTGGCCGGCCCCGACATCCCGGCACCACTATCCACCCAGGAGGTGAGCGGACCACTTGGCAGGTCAATGGGAGACCGAAGTGTCAAGGGCTCTCCCCCGCCAGGTGCCGATCGCTCCCAGCTCCCCCAGGCACTGGCTCCACCCCCTGCTGGGTGTCTGGACACCTTCATCCCGGACCCTCCGACCTCCAAGTGCGAGGGTCCGGACATCAAAGGGCACCAGCCCTATAACTGAGGCAGCTCCGGAGCAGGAAGGCAGTTGTATCCTGGAGTCGAGAGACACCGAGTGAACTCAACCCTGACGGTCTACTGGCGCTGCCGTAGCCCGCTCTTGTGAACCATCGTCCTGCCTGCTGGCGCTGCCGCGGCCTTCTGCAACCTTCATCTTCCTGGGACCTGCTGGCGCTGCCGCGGCCCGTTGTACCGACCATCCTCACCGGGACCTGCTGGCGCTGCCGCGGCCCTCTGCAACCTTCATCTTCCTGGGACCTGCTGGCGCTGCCGCGGCCCGTTGTAACGACCATCCTCACCGGGACCTGCTGGCGCTGCCGCGGACCGTTCATCTTCCAGGGACCTGCTGGCGCTGCCGCGGCCCGTTGTATCGACCATCCGCACCGGGACCTGCTGGCGCTGCCGCGGCCCATACCACCTAACCACCAAGCTCGAGGATTGTGAGCTCATCACCATCTCATCCGAATTACCTGATTGGTAAATAGACTGTCCCGCTACCCCCTTCCCTACCTTACGAGACTCTAATCGAGGGGACCCCTGAGTCCAGACCTCCTTGTACCATTTTACCGTACCTTAAATAAGTGCCTATAAAGATCACTGAACCTTATCCGTGTGTGGTATTTGTCTGTGGGGGGGAAGTTACTTGTCTGTACGATCGCTGGAGACGGCTCTCCCCGGAGACCTCTCCTCCTGACCCCGGCCGACCCTCCCGGTCCGTCTACCTTTTCTAACATTGGTGGCCAGCGGCGGGATCCGAATCAACGCGTAATCGTACAGAGAGTAGCTCACCCCACGACAAAGCACGATGTCGACCAAAGATAGCAGCTCCACCGAGAAGTTCCAAATGGAGAAACTAGAGGAGTACAACCACCGCGAACTGAGACAATTTTGCATAGAACTTGGCATTGCTACCACTGGCCTGAGTACCAAGGATGACCTAAAGCACGCCCTTGAGTCGTGGACAGAAACGGGGGTCGCAAGACCCTCCGACCAAAGCAGCGTCACACCAGACCAAAACAGCGTTACACCAGAGGGGAACGCCACGACTCCCGAGGAGCGGGGAACGGGCCTCTCACCGGAGGAGATACGAGAAAGAGACAGAGTCAGACTGCACGAATTAGAGATGGCACGACTCAAGATGGATGGGGAGCTCAAGTTAGCTGAACAGAAACTCAACCTCGAGCATATGCGGATTCGAGAGGAGCGAGAAGAAAAACAGAGACAGAGAGAGCTGGAAGAGAAAAAGATAACGCTCGAGCACGAGCGCCAATTGGCAGAGATAGAACTGCGCAAACAGCATAAGGACTTGGGGGTGCCTGAAAGACCACACACCCCGGGACCAACTGAGAAAAAAGTTCACATCCCCAAGGATGTGGTCCGCGAGTATGTCCGAGAAGACGACATACAACAATGGTTTAAGGCCTATGAGATCGCAATGACCTCCCACCGGATCGACCGGAGTGATTGGGGAGCCGGACTTTGGGGGAGATTTATCAACGAGGGTCGCGATGCCCTGCTGCAGCTCCCCGATCACCAAATGTCGTCCTACGACCACATGAAGGCTGCCCTCCTCACCCGCTACGGCCTCACGCCCGAGATGTACCGCCAGAGGTTCAGGGATTGCACCCGGATCCCAGGTACCACTTGGGTGGAATACGTGAACTATTTCAGCCGGGCCTTCGAGGGTTGGATCAAGGGAAGTCAGGTCACCACCTACGAACAGCTCTTCAACCTCATGGTATGGGAACACCTGTCAAACAACTGCTTCATCGAGCTCCGGCAGCACCTACTCGACAGTAAGCTGACTGACCCCCGGCAGCTCGCCGCCGAAGCTGACCGGTGGGAGAGCACCCGAGTGGGCCGGAAAGGGCCACACGACCAGAACAGAAGCAACCAAGGCCAGCACCGTCCTCGGGGAGGAGGAGGAGGCCAGGGGCGGGGGAGAGACGCCTTACCAGCAACAACCGGGGCCAGCACCCCGCCGCCGGCCGGCCGGGGCAACCCCCCGTTGCGGCCTGGGTACCGAGCCAACGTCACGTGCCACAGATGCCAGCGACTAGGCCACTACGCCAACGATCCGAACTGCCCGCTGAACCAAACGCCCAAGCCCCGCCAGGTAGCTGCCGCTGCCCTGGGGGAGGAGCAGTCGTTGGAGGGTCCCGAGGAGTGTGAGCCAGACCAGCAAGGGTGGGAACCGGCCGCCATGGTCCTGGCATGCTTAGGGGGAAGAGACATGGTTCCGCGGGCTCCCCTACCCGCCAACACCAGGAAATACGGTCAGTGGGTGACCATTAATGGACAGGGAGCTGAGGCCTTGCGCGACACCGGCGCCAGCGTGACGGCCGTCCGCTGTCACCTGGTGAAGCCCGAGCAGATCTTGCCGAACATTCTCTGCCCCGTCCGCTCGGCAGATAACTCTGAAAGCATGTGCAAGATGGCCTGCGTCCCGTTTGAATGGGGAGGGGTCTCCGGCCTACTGAAAGTGACGGTCCGGGACGATGCCCCCGTGGACTGCCTCCTGGGGAATGACCTCGAGAGTTCCCCGTGGGCCACCGTCGAGAGAAGAGAGCACTTGGGGATGCTGGGCCTCCCGGACTGGGCCTGCATAACCACCCGATCCATGGCCGGCCGGGCCGCCCCCCGATCAGAAGAAACCGAATGGCCGGCACCTCCGCCCCCGGTTGCCCCCGTAGAGGACAACGGCGAGGCCGACCTCCCAGACCAGGCCCCCGAAGAAAACGCGCAACCCCAGGACCTTCCGGATCTGGCTCAGTGGCGGCAAGAAGGGGGGCCCACCCAAGAACAGTTCCGCCAGGAGCAAAAGACCTGTCCCTCCCTCGAGGGACTTCGCCAACAAGCCAGCACCCAAGCCGCCGGGGACACCACCGGAACCCACTGGGTCTACTGGGATAACGACCTGCTCTACAGCGAGCAAAGAATCGCCGAGCTGGGGGCCAGTCGAGTTCTGGTGGTACCGCTCCGCTTCCGAGACTTTCTACTCAACCTAGCCCACGATGTCCCCCTGGCTGGGCACCTGGGCCAAGATAAAACGTACAGTCGACTGGTGACCCACTTTTTCTGGCCAAAAATGAGGAATGACGTCCTGAACCACTGCCGATCGTGCCCCACATGCCAAGCAAGCGGGAAGAGTGGCCGGAAGCTTAAGGCTCCTCTACAACCCTTCCCGGTGGTCACCACCCCGTTCGAGAGGGTGGGGATAGACATTGTGGGGCCGCTGGACCCTCGCACGGCACAAGGACACAGGTTCATCTTGGTACTAGTGGACCATGCCACCCGCTATCCCGAGGCGGTGCCCCTACGGACCGTGACCGCTCCAGTGGTTGGCCGGGCCCTGATGGGGATCTTCTCCCGGGTAGGCTTCCCCCGAGAAGTCGTCAGCGACCGAGGTACGAACTTCATATCGAAGTACATGAAGTCCCTCTGGCAACAATGCGGGGTCGCATACAGATTCACGACCCCCTATCACCCCCAAGGAAACGGACTAGTGGAGCGGTTCAACCGCACTCTCAAAGGGATGATTGGGGGATTGGAAGAGCCTCTCCGTCGCCAGTGGGATGTACTGCTCCCGTGCCTCCTCTTCGCCTACCGAGAAGTACCCCAGAAGTCCCTCGGCTTTAGCCCCTTTGAACTCCTATACGGACGCCCTGTGCGAGGGCCCCTCAGCCTCGTGAAGGAGGGCTGGAAGTTGGCCCCCCTAACGACCCCTCCAGACGTCTTCAAATACCTCCTGGCCTTACGAAACCAGACCCGGCGCTTCAGGGAGATGGCCAAGGCGAACCTCGAGGCCAGCCAGGAAGACATGAAGAGGTGGTATGACCACAATGCCTCCTCCGTGGAATTCGAGCCGGGGCAGCAAGTATGGGTAATGTCCCCCACCGAACCGTGTGCCCTGCAAGATAAGTGGACGGGGCCCTTCAAAGTGGTCGAGCGCAAAAGCCCCGTCACTTACCTCATCGACCTGGGGACCTCCCGGAACCCCCTTCGGGTCCTCCACACCAACCGGCTCAAACCGCACTTTGTGCGCTCCGAACTAAGCCTCTTGATGGCTACGGACAGTGGCACAGAAGAAGACTCCGAGCCCCTCCCGGATCTCCTGAAGACTCAAGAGAAGGACGGGTCCGTGGATGGGGTCCGGCTCTCTGACGCCCTCACTACGGAGCAACGACAGGACTGCCGGGACCTCCTGCTGCAGTTCGCTGCCCTGTTCTCCCTCACCCCCGGGGTCACCCCCTGGAGTTTGCACGACGTAGACACCGGGGACAGTCCCCCTGTCCGGCACCGGGCCTACCGCGTACCAGATCGGGTACGGGCCTGCATACAGGAGGAAGTGGCCAAGATGCTCACGATCGGGGTCATCGAGCCCTCGGACAGTCCCTGGGCCAGTCCGGTCGTACTAGTCCCCAAAGCCGCTGCCCCCGGCACCGCACCTGAACTGAGATTCTGCGTCGACTACCGGGGCTTGAACGCTGTCACCCGGACCGACGCTCATCCCATCCCCCGAGCAGACGAGCTGATCGACCGGCTGGGGGCCGCCCGCTACCTTAGTATCTTCGACCTAACGGCGGGCTACTGGCAAATCGGCCTCACACCCAGGGCTCAGGAACGGTCGGCCTTCTCCACCCCCGATGGCCACTATCAATTTAAGGTCATGCCCTTTGGCATGAAGAATGCCCCCGCCACGTTCCAACGCCTTGTGAACCAGGTCTTGGCGGGGCTTGAAGAATTCAGCGCTGCCTACCTGGACGATATCGCTGTGTACAGCCGCCACTGGTCCGACCACCTCCGTCACCTCCAAGAGGTCCTACAAGCCCTCCAGCGGGCCGGCCTCACCATTAAGGCCGGCAAGTGCCAGATTGGCCAAGGGTCTGTGACCTACCTTGGGCACCAAGTGGGGAGCGGGTTGGTGGCCCCCCTACAACTTAAGATTGCTGCCATCCAGTCCTGGCAGCCCCCCGTCACCCAGACCGAGGTCCGAGCCTTCTTGGGGCTCACCGGATACTACCGGCGGTTCGTGAAGGACTACGGCAGCATCGTGGGGCCCCTCACGGGTCTCACATCCAAGAACCAGCCAAAGCGGGTCAATTGGACTCCTGACTGTCAAGCGGCCTTCGAGGAGCTGAAGGCCGCCCTGTGCACCGCCCCGGTGCTCCAGGCCCCCGATTACAGTCGGGAGTTTGTGGTGCAGACCGACGCCTCCGACCACGGCATCGGAGCCGTCCTCTCTCAGTTGAACCCCGAAGGTCAGGACCAGCCGGTGGCCTTCATCAGTCGACGTCTCCTGGCCCGAGAACAGCGTTGGAGCACCATCGAGAGGGAAGCCTTCGCAGTGGTGTGGGCCCTCAAAAAGCTCCGGCCCTATCTCTTCGGTACCCACTTCCGGGTACAGACCGACCATCGACCCCTGCAATGGCTGATGCAGATGCGGGGGGAGAACCCAAAACTCTTGCGCTGGTCCATTTCCCTGCAGGGAATGGACTTCACTGTGGAGCACCGACCGGGCCGAGACCACGCCAACGCGGATGGCCTGTCCCGCTTTTTCCGCCTCGACGAAGAGAGTCCCCAAGGGGATGGGTGACTCTCCCCGCCTTCAGCTGGGGGGGACGCATGTTGGACAGGCCTCACAGACGGCTCGCGCCCTCCCCGCTCGACAAGGCCAGGACTCCGGGCCACCTGGCATAACCCCGCGACCAGCACCTGTACCCTGTCCCCCGACGGACCCTCTGCCCTCGGACCCCTACTCATCACGGGGTCCAGCCCCACCGGCTTTCCCGGCCGGGTCAAGCCGCCATCTTGGACCCTGTACCACGCGGCCGCCTGGCCTCCCCTCGACCCTAACCCCGGGCCTGGCCGGCCCCGACATCCCGGCACCACTATCCACCCAGGAGGTGAGCGGACCACTTGGCAGGTCAATGGGAGACCGAAGTGTCAAGGGCTCTCCCCCGCCAGGTGCCGATCGCTCCCAGCTCCCCCAGGCACTGGCTCCACCCCCTGCTGGGTGTCTGGACACCTTCATCCCGGACCCTCCGACCTCCAAGTGCGAGGGTCCGGACATCAAAGGGCACCAGCCCTATAACTGAGGCAGCTCCGGAGCAGGAAGGCAGTTGTATCCTGGAGTCGAGAGACACCGAGTGAACTCAACCCTGACGGTCTACTGGCGCTGCCGTAGCCCGCTCTTGTGAACCATCGTCCTGCCTGCTGGCGCTGCCGCGGCCTTCTGCAACCTTCATCTTCCTGGGACCTGCTGGCGCTGCCGCGGCCCGTTGTACCGACCATCCTCACCGGGACCTGCTGGCGCTGCCGCGGCCCTCTGCAACCTTCATCTTCCTGGGACCTGCTGGCGCTGCCGCGGCCCGTTGTAACGACCATCCTCACCGGGACCTGCTGGCGCTGCCGCGGACCGTTCATCTTCCAGGGACCTGCTGGCGCTGCCGCGGCCCGTTGTATCGACCATCCGCACCGGGACCTGCTGGCGCTGCCGCGGCCCATACCACCTAACCACCAAGCTCGAGGATTGTGAGCTCATCACCATCTCATCCGAATTACCTGATTGGTAAATAGACTGTCCCGCTACCCCCTTCCCTACCTTACGAGACTCTAATCGAGGGGACCCCTGAGTCCAGACCTCCTTGTACCATTTTACCGTACCTTAAATAAGTGCCTATAAAGATCACTGAACCTTATCCGTGTGTGGTATTTGTCTGTGGGGGGGAAGTTACTTGTCTGTACGATCGCTGGAGACGGCTCTCCCCGGAGACCTCTCCTCCTGACCCCGGCCGACCCTCCCGGTCCGTCTACCTTTTCTAACAGGAGGGTTTAGTATCGCACACTCCCATTGATGTCATGGCAATGATTCCCTGGCTGAACAGATACCCGGATCACGCAGCGGCTAAATTACTTCAGGAGGGATTTTCTTGGGGTTTCAGGATACCGGTGGGAGGGTACACAGGTAAGACTGAGTGCAGGAACCAACTGTCTGTAAAGCATAACCCAGGGGTAGTGGCTGCAAAAATTGAAAAAGAATTACGCCTGGGTAGGCTAGCAGGACCTTTTGACGAGTTGCCAGTGCCCAACTTTGTTTGTTCCCCACTTGGTGTGGTCCCTAAGAAAGAGAAAGGCGAATATAGACTCATTCATAATCTCTCAGCCCCAAGGGGGGCATCCTTGAATGATGCCATAGATGAGAATGTCTGCAGCGTAAAATATGCCTCTTTTGATCACGCAGTAGTGTTGCTTAGGGGCCTTGGTCCAGGGGCATTGATGGCCAAGTCTGACATAGAGTCTGCATTTCGTCTTCTCCCTGTGCAGTACTACATGGACAAATGCATGCCCATGGGTTGTTCGATCTCATGTGCCTATTTTGAGGCGTTCAGTTCCTTCTTGGAATGGGTAATGAGGCAGGCAACCGGGGATCAGCAGGTCATGCATTACCTGGATGACTTTCTCTTCCTGGGTGCGGCTGGGTCTCAGAAGTGTGCACGGGCATTGGAGGAATTTTGCGTGCTCATGCGGGCTTTTGGGGTCCCGCTGGCGCCGGGGAAGACAGTGGGGCCAGCTACTTGCTTAGAATTTCTGGGCATTGAAATAGACTCTGTGGAGGGTTGTTTCAGGCTCCCAAAAGAAAAGGTATGTAAATTCAAGGCGGCATTACGCACATGCCTGGCCAAAGAGAAGGTCTCGTTGCAACAGCTTCAGGAAACAGTGGGCCAGTTGAATTTCGCGTTGAGGGTGATACCAATGGCTCGCCCCTTTTCTCGCTCAATTGCGCAGGCTATGAGGGGCCTGCGAGAGAAACACCACCGCACTAGACTATCGCTTGAGGTACGCCAGGACATGCGGATATGGATGGCATTCCTGGAGGACTTCAACGGCAGGGTAGTGTGGTCCGGCCCCCCCATTACTTCAGCAGAGTTAGGTTTATGGACTGACGCTGCTGGGAGTGTTGGGTTTGGTGCCATCCTTGGAAACAAGTGGGTCACCCACAGGTGGCCGGACGAATGGGTGTACAGTGAGTTGACAACCAACATTGGTTTCCTGGAGCTGTTCCCCATTTGGGTTGCATTAATGGTCTGGCCTGACATCCTGCGTAACAAATCTGTAATATTCTGGTCAGACAACATGACGGTGGTGGAGTGCATCAATCAGCAAGCGGCACGCTGTAAGTTCATACTCCGCCTCTTGAAGGAGATTGTGTTGAGATGCTTGCGATTGAATGTTGTATTTAGGGCAAAACATGTCCCAGGTGTCCTTAATAATGCAGCTGATGCACTCTCTCGCCAAAAAATGCAGGTATTCAGGGAACATCTTCCAACAGCAGAGCCTACACCGACTCACTTCCCGTCAGCACTCTGGCAGATTGGTGCCCCAAATTACCGGACCTCGTGGCTGCTAGCTTAGCTCCCAAGACAAGGACAGCTTATGAAGGGGCGTTTGGTTCATATTGCACGTTCTTGGGGTGTGACTGGGAATCCAAATGGGCTTTGGAAAATAGCTTTACGGATTATCTGGGTAGTTTGCATCACGAGGGTTGCTCAGTGGCCACAGCGAACAGGCATAGGGCAGCTGTCTCCTTTTACGCACAGGCGAAGGGGGTGAAAGATCCGACTAACAACTTTGCGGTGCGGAAGGGTCTGAGGGGTTGGCGCCGCTTACAGGGCAGCACGGCTGACACTAGGAAACCAATAGGTTTGGAGAGGATGACCGTATTACTGCCTGCATTGCATGACGTCTGTAGCTCAGGCTGGGAGATACAATTGTTTAAGGCAGCGTTTACGTTAGCCTTTTATGGGGCGTTGAGGCTGAGTGAGTTGGTGGCAGCCTCTAAGGCAGATAGGCAGGGGGGTATCCAATTCCTGAGCACAACGATTCAGGGAGACACATTGTGGGTGACGATTAGGAGATCGAAAACTGATCAGGAGTCCCGGGGGGAGACTGTGGTACTGCACAGGTCAAGGGCCAATCCTTGCTGCCCGGTACACCACGTGGAGACTTTCATCAAGCAGCGAGGTGCACTGTTGGGTGGGCCGCTCCTATTACACGCGGACGGCACCCCTTTAACCAAATATCAGTTCAGAAGAGTCATGGAGTTGACTATTGCCAGGGTGGGCCTTGACCCGAAGGAATTTGGCACACACTCCTTTAGGATAGGTGCAGCCACCGAGGCAGTCGCAAGGGGTTTACATGTGAACAGTGTTAGAAGAATTGGGAGATGGTCACCCAATTCCAATTGCTACAAACGGTATGTGCGGGTACACATGTTGTAAAGTACCTAGGGTAGTACTGACATCAGGTTTTTCTTTTCTGGTTTTGCAGTTCCTTCGCTCTGTGACGCAGGCGGAGAGCTTGCTTCGGGTCATCAGCAGGATTCATCGGCGACTCATCAAGGTGTGAACAGTCAGGAACACGGGACGCGGTCAGGCAGGGTTTGGATTGTTGGTCATTCTTATGTCAATCGTGCTAAAAATGTCTTTTTTGCAGGCAAGGGTAGAAGGGAGCTAGAGCACGAAGGTTGGTCCATCTCTTTCTTTGGGAGGGGGGGTCTCTGCGTCAGTCAGTTTAGGGGATTCTTTGCTGAGTTGGTCGCCCAACATACAGCCTCACCGGCGGTGGTGATTCTTCATCTGGGGGGGAATGACCTGGCTAGACTGGGTAGGAGGGTCCTCCTGGAAGAGATCATTTCAGCAGCGGGTTGGGTAAGGAGGGTGTGCCCTGACTGCACTGTAGTCTGGTCTCAGCTGATACCGCGTCTGCAGTGGCGTGGGGGTGAATCTGTCAGGGCATTGAATCACTCGGTAAAGAGGATCAATACCAAGTTAGAAAAACTTTTCCGAACCTCTCACCTACAGACCATCCCACATGGGGCTATTTGGGGGAAGGATTTGTACTTAAAGGATGGGGTTCATTTGACTGAGGCAGGGAATAGAATATGGTGTAATAATATCCTGGCTTGAATGAAGGGCTCTCTGAGGTAAGGATGACCTTGAGGCAGGAGTTGTGGGGGGGGGCAGATCGTCGGGAAACAATGCTGGCCTGTGGCGGTAAGGTCATGATCGGTGAGCAGCAATTTAAGGTCCTAAGGGGGGCGTCACCATCCACGGAGGGGGCGGCCCAGGGGGAGGGGCCACTGGTCCCTCCTAGAACTTCAGGGGCAGGAATATCCGCTAGCTGCTAAAAATGCGGGGGAGGGAGTCACGCTTTCCTTAGGCTGGTAGCCACCCCGCACATACACCATGACGTCAGCATATGACGCAAAGTGTAAGGGCCCTCCTTGTTGGTTAAATGGAGTTCACGATGCCGACGGGGTAGGCGGTCCTCTGTCGCGCATGCGCACCTCTGGGTAAGGGCGTGGTTAGTAGGACTTGACACCGGTTAGCGACCTTGCCGTCCGGCCAGATATGTTAGAATGCAAAATTCAGGCAGGATGTTAGATTCGGATAGGAAACACGCTGTATTAGACGTTTGTTAAGGTTAGCCTTTGATATTTGTCTACGATTCTGTAAATCTAATGTCATGAATTTTGCTTATTCTTGCATAACTGATGTAATGTTGATATTCATCCTTTTATTGTTTTGTATAATAAATACGGCCGGGGGGTCCCTGACCCCCCGCCTTCCAAAGATAATTTGCTTATGACAATTCTTCAAGGTGGTGTGGAAAGCTGGGAGGGGAGGGTAGCCAGTCACGGACCATGTGTAAAGTGGGGGCCACTCGGCCCTCACGCCCACATGGCGGTGCGGCGCCCCCCCCTCCCCCGGCCTTTCGGTGTTGGGGGTGTGTCGCGGGGCGATGACGCGCGCGGCGCGCCCCCAACACCGATTGGTTGATGCCGCCCCCGTGAACCCGGAAGCAGCCATTCGGCTTCCGGGGCAGGGGGGGCGGGACGATCGGGGTGCGGGCCCCCAGGACGATGTGCAGCCCCCTTTATAAGGCGCGGGGAGCGGGGGGGGCGCCCTCTTGCTCCTGGCTCGCTCCCCGTGTCTTCCGTGTGCCCCACGCTCGGGGCGGATTAATTATTTCCCCACCCACCAGCCCTAAAAACAAGCTACTAAACAATGCTAGCCAGGGGTGTTAGTAAGTTTGACATAGGCCTTTTTCCCGTTGAAAGGTAGGATTGGTTGTGGTTAGTTAGGTTGTCTGCACTAGGCCTTTTTTCCCGTTATACAGGTGTGATTATGTGATTAAACAAGGTTGTGGGTACCTAGGCCTTTTTCCCGTTTTATAGCTGTGATTATGTGTCATTAAAAAAGTAATATTGTGTGTACTTAGGCCTTTTTTCCCATTAGCACAGCATGCTTCGTATCTATATTGTTGGTTTTAGTGTAGGGTAGTTGTCCTTTAGCGAGTTCTTTTTCTAGGTTCATCGTCGTATTTATTAGGGTTGGTCAGGCGGTAAGGTCATGATCGGTGAGCAGCAATTTAAGGTCCTAAGGGGGGCGTCACCATCCACGGAGGGGGCGGCCCAGGGGGAGGGGCCACTGGTCCCTCCTAGAACTTCAGGGGCAGGAATATCCGCTAGCTGCTAAAAATGCGGGGGAGGGAGTCACGCTTTCCTTAGGCTGGTAGCCACCCCGCACATACACCATGACGTCAGCATATGACGCAAAGTGTAAGGGCCCTCCTTGTTGGTTAAATGGAGTTCACGATGCCGACGGGGTAGGCGGTCCTCTGTCGCGCATGCGCACCTCTGGGTAAGGGCGTGGTTAGTAGGACTTGACACCGGTTAGCGACCTTGCCGTCCGGCCAGATATGTTAGAATGCAAAATTCAGGCAGGATGTTAGATTCGGATAGGAAACACGCTGTATTAGACGTTTGTTAAGGTTAGCCTTTGATATTTGTCTACGATTCTGTAAATCTAATGTCATGAATTTTGCTTATTCTTGCATAACTGATGTAATGTTGATATTCATCCTTTTATTGTTTTGTATAATAAATACGGCCGGGGGGTCCCTGACCCCCCGCCTTCCAAAGATAATTTGCTTATGACAATTCTTCAAGGTGGTGTGGAAAGCTGGGAGGGGAGGGTAGCCAGTCACGGACCATGTGTAAAGTGGGGGCCACTCGGCCCTCACGCCCACATGGCGGTGCGGCGCCCCCCCCTCCCCCGGCCTTTCGGTGTTGGGGGTGTGTCGCGGGGCGATGACGCGCGCGGCGCGCCCCCAACACCGATTGGTTGATGCCGCCCCCGTGAACCCGGAAGCAGCCATTCGGCTTCCGGGGCAGGGGGGGCGGGACGATCGGGGTGCGGGCCCCCAGGACGATGTGCAGCCCCCTTTATAAGGCGCGGGGAGCGGGGGGGCGCCCTCTTGCTCCTGGCTCGCTCCCCGTGTCTTCCGTGTGCCCCACGCTCGGGGCGGATTAATTATTTCCCCACCCACCAGCCCTAAAAACAAGCTACTAAACAATGCTAGCCAGGGGTGTTAGTAAGTTTGACATAGGCCTTTTTCCCGTTGAAAGGTAGGATTGGTTGTGGTTAGTTAGGTTGTCTGCACTAGGCCTTTTTTCCCGTTATACAGGTGTGATTATGTGATTAAACAAGGTTGTGGGTACCTAGGCCTTTTTCCCGTTTTATAGCTGTGATTATGTGTCATTAAAAAAGTAATATTGTGTGTACTTAGGCCTTTTTTCCCATTAGCACAGCATGCTTCGTATCTATATTGTTGGTTTTAGTGTAGGGTAGTTGTCCTTTAGCGAGTTCTTTTTCTAGGTTCATCGTCGTATTTATTAGGGTTGGTCAGGCGGTAAGGTCATGATCGGTGAGCAGCAATTTAAGGTCCTAAGGGGGGCGTCACCATCCACGGAGGGGGCGGCCCAGGGGGAGGGGCCACTGGTCCCTCCTAGAACTTCAGGGGCAGGAATATCCGCTAGCTGCTAAAAATGCGGGGGAGGGAGTCACGCTTTCCTTAGGCTGGTAGCCACCCCGCACATACACCATGACGTCAGCATATGACGCAAAGTGTAAGGGCCCTCCTTGTTGGTTAAATGGAGTTCACGATGCCGACGGGGTAGGCGGTCCTCTGTCGCGCATGCGCACCTCTGGGTAAGGGCGTGGTTAGTAGGACTTGACACCGGTTAGCGACCTTGCCGTCCGGCCAGATATGTTAGAATGCAAAATTCAGGCAGGATGTTAGATTCGGATAGGAAACACGCTGTATTAGACGTTTGTTAAGGTTAGCCTTTGATATTTGTCTACGATTCTGTAAATCTAATGTCATGAATTTTGCTTATTCTTGCATAACTGATGTAATGTTGATATTCATCCTTTTATTGTTTTGTATAATAAATACGGCCGGGGGGTCCCTGACCCCCCGCCTTCCAAAGATAATTTGCTTATGACAATTCTTCAAGGTGGTGTGGAAAGCTGGGAGGGGAGGGTAGCCAGTCACGGACCATGTGGCGTCTGTACCATTTGGAAAAACTGCAAGGCCGCAGCATCCATTGTTCTAATTCCCTAGTCCTTCTCTCATTATTGGAGAAAATGTTTTTTGCTATAAAAAGACGTCCAGCATGCGTTGCACAATCTTTCAAAATTCCAGTTGGGAAATAAAAGGGACTGTCAAGTGATATGACCCTGGCGCACACAAGAATCATTACAAACTGAAGGCACGAGTGAGTGCTTGCAGATGTACACTTATTTCTGCCTCGAAACAATTAACAAAATCCTCGATCCTTGAATATGTCTTCATGCCTGTTAAATGCCCTCGCCTGACACTCAAATCACTTCACCTGTATTCAAAATATGCACTCTTCTAGAGACTGAGGAGCAACGTGCGTGGTTAGTTGACGCAGTTTCCTCGTCCAATAGAAGACGTTCCTTTCAATAGCTATTCAAAAACGGATGGAATGCGGCCCCAGTCAGCGTTAATAGCTGCCCTGTGGAAAAGGCATTCCGCTTTTGTCCTGCAATGAATACCTGTGAGGTTTCTTAAGCTACTGAACCTGCAGTATCCGCAGACAGAGCTCAAAGGTTTATGCGGGGCCATGCGACAATCGATGGATCTCACTTCTGGTTTACACCAGGGTCCGCGTTGAGATACTTTAAGCATTTAAATAAAAATTGCACGCGATGTGCAATGGCAGAAACATCGCAGCCAGCACATTGTCAAGGTAATGTTTTCTGAATTTAATAGTAGTAAATAGATACTTACCTCTACGATGTAGTGGGTTCGATATATTTATATGACTAAGCTTTTTGTAACTCGCACGCTGAAGTGCAATAGTCAATCAATCAATCAAACAGTCAATCAATCAAATAGGATTTATAAAGCACTGCTGACAGGGCCGGACTGGGAACTGAAACCTGCCCTGCCAAACTGCTTGGCCCACCCCCGGTTGGAGGTAGTGCGAGCTGTTTGCAAGGGCCGGTTTCAGCCGATTTTGTTACAGGGGGGGCGATATTGCAGGTCCCCAGTAATAAAAATGGCCCGCTAGGGGCCCAAACCGGCCCCCACCATGGCAGCCCACCTGGGAAACTGTCCGGCCCTGAGTGGTAATCACCCACGAGGGTATCCAGGCGCTGAGAGCCAAGCTGGTTGGGTGGAATCAGTTGAACAACCAGGTCTTGAGTCCCCTTCTGAATTCCTGTTGCGGTCCGGAGGTGGAGGGGGTGGCTTTTTCGGGACCTTGCGGTGGGGTAGGAGAAGAAGCATCCTTCACTGTTGTTTCGGCAGATGAGTGGGATGTGAGCGAGGGAGAGGGAGGCGGAGCGCAGGTGTATGGAGGGTAAGTGTGAGCTCAGGCGGTGGTTGATGTATGCTGGTTCCTGATAGTGATTTAAAATTGGTATTTGGATCATTCTGTATTTCTCCGGGTTCATTTTTAAGTGCAAGACTCCCTTGTGTTTCTTTGGCGCTTGCATGGCATCACCACTGTAGCAGGTTATCTGATATCCGTTGTCTAACTATCTATGTCATAGTGCTTAAAGAGCAGAGGTATTGTCATGAATGTACAGGGCAAACCCTGGACTAAAAAGGTACCTGTGGGGTATTATCCTGCCCTATTATGGACTCCTGCTGTTGGGCACTTCTGACAGCCCCAACTGACCAAACTGCCTGTGGTCATTATACAACGAACCTCAATGTGACCTCAATGTGACCCGTCCCCTCACACCCACCCCTGAATGTTCACCAACAGAATAACTATGACAGCTTTATAGCAAGGATTCACTTTTGATGCACTAGTTCTAACAAATGAACACATTCTCAGCATATTGAGGCACATACACACGGGACCTACATACAAACCTGGCATGACTACTATTTTTGACAGAGTCACTTCCACAAATGGCATTTTTTGCATACTCAACTACAATAAGATTTCATATGTATCTATATTTATAGAGCTAAACTCAAGCTAGAGAGTAGCAGAGTGCTAAACCTGGTCATGATCACTGACAATGGGGCAAGCTGCTCTGGGTGATGATGTCCATGCTACTAAGATTTGTATGGTGTAGTATTGCTATTATTATGCTGTTGCAGTGTGGGGCCCTGGCTTGGACAGGGAAGAAGGTGGTTCCCTAGCTGAGCTGCTCCAATCCGTGGGGAGCATCCCAAGCATCCAGCAGATCCTATACAAAACTTCCCATCCTGCAAGATCAGTGTCATGTACCTTTACCTTGGGGAGCTGGTGGTGTACTTTTAAAATGCACATAAATGGGGAGTCGCTACTAATCATCCTCTTGACTCTGGCGGCTTGAGTTCAAGATGGCGGTGATTGGCTAACAGAGCGGTGAAGTAGCTACTAATAAGAATGGAGAAGAGCCCAAAACAACATGCACACCTCAGGTTAAAAATCTCCAAACCAACTGCAAAAAATGCCCAACAATCAGCTCCAGTAGGTTTATTAGAATCCAAGCCAGTGTGGCTGGCTTCAAGATGGCAAAAGTCAGCTCTCCAAACCTCATTGTTGCAGTGATCTACAGTGATGAACTGATCCAGAAAACTATCATGAATCGTCGAAGGTACTGAAATCCTGTCACAGGAAACCAGATCCAAGAGATACTGGTACCCAAGGCTATAATGCAAGACATCACCTTCCAGATTCCCGTTTAGTAACCTCAACAATAATATCAGCAAAATCCCACACAAAGTGCTCTACATCCGTAAGTGAAAAGGCAAAAAAAATTATTAAAGGATAATACTTGTATTTAGATAATCCGACACCAAAGAGCCTAACAAAAAGAAAGCACGTAGTAGAAAGTGAGCTGTTAACAGCAGTTAATTTGCACTATCTGCGCGTAAAATGGAACCCTAAACTATATGCCATAAGTAATAACTCGATACAGTGCATCAACCCCTGTGCAAAACCAGTGTTCTTAACCTAATGAGTGACTACATAAGAGTAGGACAAGAATAAGAGATAATAGGAGAGAGTTGGCAATAATAATACACCACTGAGGTGCAATACATTGCAAATCACTTTACCAAAGAATGTATATGCAGACTCGCTTGACTACCCTTAATGCTGAATCTATGGCTTGTTATGTGATCACATCAGACCCGGGCAAGAACACCATCATTTTACATGCTCAGGTTTAAAGTTGACATCTTTTCTTGAACATTGACACTTGACACACATTTGCTTGCGTGCCTGTATGAGACAGTATTCTCTGAAACAACTTTACACTTCTTCGTAGACATTTTAACTGAGCCTTGAACATTCTGTTAGAGGACTATGTTTTCTGTGAAAAATGTTGGTGTTTGATGTTGTCCACTCTGCGACAGCTATGCAAAGATAGAATCAACAATGGCGGCCTGATTGGGGCTTCGGCATGGCAACAAGAGTGAAGTTTATTATATAAATGACATCACTCCTTTGGTAGGCAGAGGATCATTTAGCTAACACTGGCGAGGCCGTCCCATGCCACAATTCCAGCCCAGCTGAATTCTGTTTACCTCCAGAGAAGGTAGATACCCAGCTCTACAACAGACGGGCTCCCAGATTTAAACATACCCACAGGTAACTGGGGGAGTTAGATCATCCTAAGGGATTCTGGCAGATTCTCCCACCCTAGGTATACTAGTATATGGAGCACTAGATAGGAGGATAACTATAAAAATCCATGTAACAGCACAATGGTTGAACTGTTCATTTTCTTTAGCATTCTTGGGACGCTGATTACCCTGTTTTGTTTCCTTCTATTATTAATAGCAGCACACAGATTTTCCACAAGAATCTTATTGCTTCAATAAATATTTGAAATGCCAGCGTAAGTATTTCTAGTGTCTCTCTTTGGACATGCATGAGTTACCAAACGAACGGGCTTTAGATCTGTTTCCACGATTTCCTTGAGGAGTCAGGGTTGTCATGTTCTGAGGTTGCACATACCACCAGTTGACTTGCTAGGTTAGGGGTCCAGGTGGTGCATTGTGAGCTAGCCAGGACTAAGGCCAACATTACTTGATTGTGTGCGTGGACTCAGTCCAGCGCAGTTTTGACTTTTGTTGTCCAACAAACGCAAAGTTGTACTGAGAAAGTATGAACCGTATGACAAGTTAAGCTGAACACTAATCAGTAACTAATCTGGCATGACCACGAAGTGCATGTAATGAATAGCCTGGTTAAAATAGAGAACTATACCTTTCTTAACAGGAACACAAAAGCCACTAGGTACTCAGTCAGTCAAATACTTTTATTCGATTAATAAAAATCAAAAAAAGACATAACAAACAGAAAATCACATAAGATACAGGACAAAAAGTTAATCAGTTACAATAATAATGACATTGTTAAGATTAAAAAGGATTGAAGTGAACATATTCATAGGTCCAGTTCAAGGTTAAAAAAATAAATAAAGTACAGTAATATAGATTCGATAAAAAGTCTAACAGGAATTGAGACTCCATAGATAGAAACCACCAACCCATTCACACCAAAGCAATCATGTTATGTCTTAACCGTGCGCTAACACGCTTCTTGTTTATACGGACAGCCGCAACTAGAAAACTTGCTACATAAAAAGCAATGCGAATGCTAGGTAAAAGTTGCAGAAACAAGAGCGCTGGCCGGACTTGTAAGAAACCAGCCCCTTTGAGAAGAGGTAACAGGTATTTTTTCCTAATCTGTGCATAGTGCTCGCAAAACATAATGAGATGTAGTGTATCTTGAGTAGAGAAGTTATCGCAATCACATGGGGTTGCATTTTCAGGGGTAGCCCATGTGGGATACAAACCAAGCACAAGATGTATCAAGTTTAAGCGAAATTTGATTAGGAGAAACCTGTGAAGAGGACTGGTTACAAAGGCCAGATAGGGTTCCAGACCAGGAACAGTTAGAAGCACATAGTTCTTTCTAACTAATGGCTTTTTTATTTCCAGGTCCTCCCTCTCAGCCGTAAGTCGAGTGACCAGAGCAATCTTAATCCCTATAACATCTTTCTTGTTGATACATTCAGGGGAATTAAATAGGTCTGGTCTACCCACTATTGCCAACATCTTTTTAACATAAGCCAGCCAGGGGATTCTATGGGCTCTGTCCAAGGCTAAACAGTCCTTAAGGATCAGGTGGTTTAAAGAAATTTCCTGGTTAAGCCAGGTTTTTAGCCAACAAATGACAGGTGCCACTTTAATTAGGTCTGCGACATACCCCACACCCAACTCTGAATGTATTGTGAAAGTGGGTGTGGACTGAGGGACGGACAGCAAAGATCTTAAAAACATATTCTCCACCCTCTGGATAGAATCGGTATTGGCGTAGCCCCAAATAGAAGAACCATAGGCGGCTATGGCCAAAGATTTGGCTTTAAAGACTTTCAAAATAGCCTCCATGGGGCGAGCTCCCAACCGTTTGGCAAATCCAAGTATTGCTGCGGCCGATCTTGCCACAGAATTGCCTTTTTGTTTATGTTGCGGGCCCCATGTTCCTTTCTCGTCAAAAATTACCCCTAAATAAGTAAAAATGGGGACCCTTTTTACTTCGCAACCTAGGCAAAAAAAAGATTTAGATTTCCTTTTCCTGCTGGCCTGACCAGTGATCATAACCTGAGACTTTTGGGTGTTAATTTTAAGATCTAAGGATGTCATGAAATCACCAAAAGAGGCCAGTAATCTATCAAGGGCCACACCTGAACGTGCCAGGAGCACGGCGTCGTCAGCGTATAGGAGAACTGGGATCTTAGTATCTCCTACACGCGGAACGTCCACCGCTGAATTGGCCAAAGCAGGGTCCAGGGCATTTATATACAGTGTGAAAAGAAGGGGTGCCAATATGCACCCCTGCCTAACACCCCTCTCTGACCTAAAACAGTTGGTACACCTTCCTCCCTGAGTAACTCTCACCGAGGCTAATAAACCGCAGTGAAGGTCCGCCAAGAAACCAACCAGAGGGGGATCAACCCCCATGTCCAATAGGATTCTCCACAGCTTTGACCTGTTAACCAGGTCAAAAGCTGAGGAGAGGTCCATAAAGGCCATATACAAGGACCCCTCCTTTGCGATGGTATATTTGCAAATAAGTAAATGAAGGTTTAAACATTGATCCAACGTGCTCCTGTTAGCCCTAAAACCATATTGAGCATTTGATAGTATACTACTGCCCTCAAGCCATGTGGTCAGTCTGCCCAAGATGACTCTGCCTAGGATTTTAACAGCAGAGTCAATTAAGGAAATGGGCCTATAACAGGCCGGATCGCCCCTCTGACCTTTTTTAAAAATTGGGATAATAATAGACTTAGCCCAGGACTCAGGGATATTCTTGTCTCTAGCGGCATTGAAAACATTTGTTAATATTTTGGCCCAGAATTTAGGAGCAGACTTATATAAGTCTGCAGGGACACCATCTGGTCCCGGAGCCTTATTTTTGGATGTCTCATAAATGGCTTTTTCCACATCCTCCTCCCTAAAGACCGACACTAGACCAACCTGTTTAAAAGGTAATGACCCTTCTAGATGCCCCGGTGAGTGTGAGCTATAAATCTTTTCAAAGTGAGCTAACCACTGCTCGTCAGGAATACTACATTCCATGGGCAAGTTCTCAATACCGGAGAAATAAGAATGATTAATCACTCCCCAGAATTTTGAACTATCCCGCAGGGTTTCTTGTGACTGTAAGTTATTCCAAGCATCTTCCTTGATCTCATTTTTGCGGGCTGTGATGGCCTGTTTATATTGTTTCCTCAAGGATACAATCAATGGTCTGTTTCTCGGTGTTTCCTTTAATGCCTTTAAAAGAGCAGAGTGAGCCTTAGTACAATTAGTGTCAAACCATTTTTTGCCTATTTGACCCCCTGATTTAATTTTTACCAAAAGGGCATTATCTACTATCCTATCCTGGTCTTTTAAGACAAGATCTGTTGTCCTTGCAATTCTTATATCTTTAAAAACCAGTGACCCTCCCGGAAGAGCCTCAATTATCACGGGGTTATGGTCGCTAAATACAGAGTCTTCTACCCTGTAATTTAAAACCAAAGGCAAAATCGAAGTCGAAACAAATATGTAATCAATGACTGATCCTGAATCTATACCTTTAAATGTAAAAAACCTCTCCCCTTTCGTGCAGCAACCGGATTCAAAGAGGTTTGAGGAAGCCAAAAGGCTCTCCAAAACCCCACCTTTTTTAGTATGTTCAAAGTGTGTGGGTGATGAATTGGGAAATCCCTCATCATCATCCACAATGCAACCCAGACTGCAGGGATGGATATTAAAGTCACCCATCAGGATGACCTCAAAGCTATTATGTGACGCTCTGAATTTGTCCAGAACCTCCCCCAGAGATTCTAGATGCTGGTTTAGACTGACACTATTTAAAGAATTATAAAAATTAATAAGAAACAGGGTAGGGGAATTTACAACCACTAGTTCTACGACCAGGCAATGTTGGGAACCTGATTCTAACTGTTTAGCAGAACCTTTTAAAATCAATGAGACCAGGAGTGCGAGGCCCCCCCTCGCCCTACCCGCCAGGCTGGGTGTGGCTGGGATATAAAAATGGACATAACCATCCAAGAAGAGACTGTTCGAAGTATCCCAGGTCTCTTGTAATGCAATAATATCGTGTGATTTGACATATCCAGCCCATATCTCGTCTTGGGTTTTAGATCTAATGCCCGCAATATTCCAACTTAAGATCTTACATGTGGTCTTAGTACAGGACTCATTCGCTAGTATATTTACCTCACTTCTACCCTTAAACCCTCCTGTAAGGGTGTTTAGTATAGGGGACATAATAGGGGGCAACCCCTCTAATGCCGGTCAAGCTAGGGCTACCAGATAACATACGTTGTTGGTAAGATCAGAGGAGTATGTAGCAGGCATTGGGTTGATTCCCCGTCTTGCCTGGTCGTGACCAGATCTTGCAAAGACATTAGAATTAAAATTATAAAAATACCCCAAATCATGTACCCTTATTTCTGACCGGTCACATATGAATGAGTGATCACAAATAAAACGCACCACGCGTCTATCCGCAAAGTTAATAATGATGGAATCCCCTGGGACATCTTTAGGTCTAGGGCCCACCCAGCTGACTCTTCTGGCAAAGAGAATCTTCCCGTCCATGAAGTTTGGGATCGGTCTATTCTTACTTAGCCAGAAAATAACTTTATTTTTAAGTTGTTGGTAGGATTCCGCTATACCATCTTTCAGTTCAGGGACACCAGTCAGAACGATAACATAGGGTGTAGAGTCTGGGGGGAGATGAATGTGAATATTGGAGGATTTATTAGTTCTATCCCCAGAATCCATATTTACACCTTTATGCACATCCTTAGTTACGGTGTTAATGCCTTATGCTAACCCTATCCTGAGTGCCACCTTGAATAGTGGCGGTATCTTTAAGCAGAGTACTAGGGGGAGCAGCCCTGGAATTAGTTTTAGAGGACGCAACAGGGGCAGAGGGAGAAGATGGCAGGACAGAAACAGTAGGATTAACCCTAATGAGATTATCACTTTCCTTATTGACTAGTTTGATAAAAATTTTCAATGAACAGAAATTATCTAACATGGTTTGCTCAAGTCGTTCGACCTTTTTATTAACCACTTTTACCCTTTCCAAGAGCGGCAATAATAAAGAACGGACCATTTGCTTGATCTGAAAAATCAGATCGCCATGTTGAGGCAGGTCCGAAGGTCTATTGTTAATCTCGCCCAAAAGTGAGTTATCAACAGCTTGAGCCTCACCTGTTACCAATGACAAATTAGTAGTAATATTAGGGTGCTTTGCCTGTCTCCCTTCCTGAGTCAGACCATCTCTTTTCCTTTTAAGGATAGCAGGCTTAGCTACTTTTCTACTGGCTCTTGTCTGAGGGTAGTTAGAGACAGGTTTAGGAAAATTAGGAGCGCTACCTATTATAGTGGGAACTTCTCCCGGTGCATCAATCAAGTCATTTTGGGCAGATGATATAACATTGCTATCCCCGGTATTATCCCGCTGCGCTTGTTCACCTAGAGCCTGCATACCTAAATTCTTAGGGGATTTTGCTAGAGCAAGTGCTCCCAAAGACGAGCGTTTAGCTTGAATTAGCTCTGAGGATAAACGGCGCTCAGTGATAGCCAATTCATGCTCTAGCACTGAAACTGCTCTGGTAATGAAATTATCAAGGGTACCAGACACAGACCCACCCCTTCCGGTAGGCTTCCCCTTGGCCGCCATCATGTACTTAGGGCGCACCAGTGGGAATATGGTATCAAAACAGTGTCAACAGTACGCAAAGAGCAAACATGCAAAAAGGGTTTCACCATAAACCTTTCAATCACTAAATAAAACCTCAGATCTCAATTACAAACACAATAAACGCTACCATATGACGTAAACAGCGTGAGAGCTCAATTCTACCTTCTACGCTGGGACACATATGACAGTGTTAGGGGGTTGGCCCAGCCCAGTCAGGAACAGTCAGGGACGGGCAAGGACGGGCCCGCCCTTGGCCCGGGCTTTGCCCGGGCGATGCCCGCGCGCGTCCCGCGCTGCAGGGGCACCTCGCGGGCTTTATCCTGGCTTTATCCTGGCTGCCGTGGCCGCCAAGAATGCTGGGAGTTGTAGGCCGTTCCCCTCACGGCGGCGTTCGAACCTGGATGGTGCCAAAAACACAGAGTCCGCTTCTCAGGCTGCCGCTGCGCCGTTCCCCTCACGGCTGACCAAAGTTCTGTCCACAGGTAAGGCGTCCCGCGCTGCGGGGGCACCTCGCGGGCTTTATCCTGGCCCGGCGCTGCCACGTAGCGTCACTGGCGCGGCCGCCAAGAATGCTGGGAGTTGTAGGCCATTCCCCTCACGGCGGCGTTCGAACCTGGATGGCGCCGAAAACACAGAGTCCGCTTCTCAGGCTGCCGCTGCGCCGTTCCCCTCACAGCTGACCAAAGTTCTATCCACAGGTAAGGCGTCCCGCGCTGCGGGGGCACCTCGCGGGCTTTATCCTGGCCCGGCGCTGCCGCGGCCGCCAAGAATGCTGGGAGTTGTAGGCCGTTCCCCTCACGGCGGCGTTCGAACCTGGATGGCGCCGAAAACACAGAGTCCGCTTCTCAGGCTGCCGCTGCGCCGTTCCCCTCACGGCTGACCAAAGTTCTGTCCACAGGTAAGGCGTACTCAACCCAAGATGATAAAAAAGGAATACAAGATAAGTTGAAAAAGATCTCACTCCCAATATTAGCAGATACCACTCTGCTTTCACGTTAAAACAGATTTTGCCTTTTCTCTCAGACACCTCATGCTCCACCTCAACTGCCTGGAGTTCTATCGAACTCGCACAAATCTCACCTTTTTCATTTCTTACAGCAACTCGTCTATCTCAGCCTCCAAAACGCTTTATCACCCCCATATTTAAACATTGTAAAGCTCTCGCTCTTTTGCTGTCTCGCTTCTTTACGTTTCATATCGATTCTCATTCCCAGACCCCGATTTGGTATAATAAATTCTTAAAAATCAATAATAGGGCATTATTTTGGAAAGAGTGGATTGATAAAGGCATCATCGCTTATGACCACTTACTTAAAAATGACTCACCGAGGGATTTCTCAGACATTCGCGAATCTTTTCAAATCTCTAATACATATTCCTCACAATACCCCTTGTTAAAAAATGCCTTAGCCTCAGCACTTTCTCAAAACATCCTTCAGCCATTAATGATCCGACCCTCTCCCCTTCACCAGATTTTTCTACTCCTCTCAAAGCTGTTGCTATATACAAAATGCTTTCCCTTCACAAGTCGTTAGGGTTAAATCAAAGCTAGAACTCATCTGGGAACAAGATTTAGCTCAGGAATTCTCCTATCAAACTTGAGATTCTATCTGGACAAAAATACATACAGCATCTCGCTCCGCAAGTACTACACAAACCTTATATTTCTTCTATAATAGACTCTTTTTCACCCCTTCCGACCTTCATAAATTTAGATTAATTGACTCCAAAAATTGTTGGTCCTGTTCACATGCGAATAGTGACTTCCTCCATATGTTCTTTTACTGCCCCTTGGTTAAATCCCTTTGGTCTCACATATGGTCTAAGCTTAATGATATTTTAAATACAGATATACCTTTTGACATTGTACATATTTTTTTAGGTGGCTCTTCACGTCTTTGGAATGTTTCTTGTAATGTACGAAAGTTTATTGATTTGTTTATAGCTGTTTCCTTTCAGATCATCACAACTAATTGGAAAGACACGTCTAAAATCTCATATAATGCTTGGTGGAATCTGTTATGCCATCATCATAGACTTGATCGTGCTCATGCCACCTCTTTACCTTTATTAATCAAAAAGGATTTGTTATGGTTACCACTTACTGATTTTCTTTCCAGACATGTTATTTGAATACTATATATTGAATGCACATGATTTGTTGCTCTTTCTCTTCTATCTCTCCTCTTTCCTCTTTTTTTCTTCCTTTCTCTTTTTCCTTTTCCTTCTTAAAAATGAAAACTCCGTTAAAGCTTTTTGTAATTGGTATAGCTTTTAAATTCCATTTTAGGACTTAATTCCTTATAACTTTTGTGGTAACCCCGTTTTGTTTTTACATTTTTCATTGTATTGATGTTCTACATTGTCTAATATATTCAATAAAGCTTTCTAAACTTAAAAAAAAAAAAAAAAGATCTCACAAAACTAATGCAGATCTTCCGATCCCAGGCTTACCTACTAAAGTCAAATCACATATAAGTAGTGTTGCAGGGATTCTGCTTATGCACAGAACTATGCGCAGGAAACCAGGACCTCAGTGAATTGTGGTGTGTCAAAAACTCACCTCAGAACCCAGAACCTCTTATCCGACCAGCATCAGTGTCCCATTCGTTATCCGAGGTTTAGCTCGGCGGTCCCAATGTATAGACAACCCAGAACAAGCGACTTAGTGTATTTCTCAGGAATGGTGGGAATCAGAAATAGCTTTTCGTAATTATTCTCATATCAGTCCACAACAGAATAAACAGAGACACGGTAAAAGTTTAAAGAGTTTATTTCATAAACCTCGTGTCCTAAGATGCAGCAGTTTGGCTAACATAAGCAGACAAACGATTAAAATCAAAACCATCAGCATAGTTACAATACTATAGAAAATGAAAGGAGTAATCATACTAAAATGACAGTGGCTCTAAGCCACCTTCCTTTCGCTAGCAAGCTAATAGTATTATTATTAGACTAGTAAAAGGTCTCTAGGCTTGAATGGGGAACCCCATACCGTAAGATCAGCTCAGTGAGATCACATCACAGGATCAGCTATGCTCTGCTCCTGGGAAAGCTCTTCTTCCGAATGTAATGAAAACATGTAACACTGCAATATTAAAAGCACCCGGCTTTCAGGCATTTGCAGCTGCGTGCGTGTTATGGCTAAAATGGTGGGCCGATCAACCTGAACCCAACAACATGCACCGTCTAGCGAACCAGACTGTTTCTTTACACGGTGTACAGACCAAGGTCGCAGCTCACTGTTCTGAATGTGAATAACAGACAGTTCTCATGTGAAGCAAAGTCGAGTAAGCATTTCTCAATTTAATAACATGTGACTACAGTATCGTGTGCAAAAGCAGCAAAAGCGGCAAGATGGCTTTCTAACATCGAACGCGGTTGTGCTAACTTAGCATTGTATATATATAGATAACGATCTTCACTACACCCCCCCTTGATCGGACCACTAACCAGTAGGGGCGCACTTGCAAGAACGCAGAGTTCAAGTTTGATAGAACGGAACGAAGGGCATGAACTATAAGTCCATATAAGGTAAGTGAAAAAGTTCGAAGAAACAAATAAAGAAAAAGTAAAAAAGAGTGAAAAAAAACCCATGTTAAGGATAAAAAAACATCATTGAAGGACGTAGGACGAAATGAAAGTGCAAAAGTCAATCCATCAATGTATAAGCACAATAAGTTGCAACAGCTTCCAAGAGGAAATCATTGGAACGTTCCGCAAAATTATCTGCCATCCAGTTCAGGACCGGGAAGGAACATACATGCTCCTCAACCACCGGAGCCTCCAGCACCAGACAAGGACAACTGGCGTGTTCTTCAAGATAACTTCTTGCTAAGAAGTCAAACGCAGCCGTTCCGATGTCCCAATTCCCAAGGACTCCATGTGCTGCTCCACAGGCCATAATCCCGACGCCAGAACAGTCCAACTCATGAGCCACTAAGGGGCTCATCAGCCGATCATAATCCGGGGCAGGAGACACCGAGTTCGACAGACACAAATCCAGAGCCCATTGGAACGGACAATCTAGGCAATGAAAGACTGGCTGCACACAAGTAAAGTAGGGAAACCGGAAGGACAATCCATAGGCAATGCTTAGAGTTGCCAGTGGTAAAGTACCATAGTATTCAAGCATCCGGTTACGAAGATGGAGCAGCCGGGACATGTTGTCGTGTGACGCAAGTCGTGCATCCATAGCGCAGTGCGCAGATCAACAAAAGTATTCCAGCTATGAGGGCGAGAAGTAAAGGGAAACTTCCGAACACGCTGGAAAAAATAGAATGAAAAAATGCCGGGATCACATCAAAAATAGTTTTAAAGGAGGTCACGAGGCCGGAGCCCACAATTTAAAAAAAATGAGCCAGGCCACTTGTTGACGAGGCATTAAAGATAGTCTGAATCAGGGTCCCAAAATGAAGTGGGAGATCAGTATTCAAAAGCGCTTGCACCTCAGTGCGCGTGTTTGCTACGTGAAGGACAAATGTTTCCCGGGATGAAGTCAACGCGACTTCTTTTTGAGACAATATAGCCCTTATTCTGCTCATCTTATTGAACTCTGCTTACAAGGGTGGATACATCGAGCCGACCATGCAGGGGCGGGAAAAGGACGTTATTACAGCAAACTACTCTCTGTGATACAGTCACTATGTAGGGAATTCCCACTAACATCCCACAGCAAGCTTCATTATTTAACAGCAAATAACTACCGTTAGCAAGCAGCGTAAAAGACGGTGTTATAACCGGCACAGGAATCCCCTTCAGGACGCAAGCTAAATTAGGAGCGTGCACATTTCATGCACCATGCAACTGAATGTGCCTACTCACCACAGAGTGATCCGGAGTGGAAGTGCACTCTTCACCTTTCAAGTATACCTCTTTGTCGTCTCTCACACATCTATACGTGAATGGGAGTGACCAAACTTCGTGCAGGAAGGCAGTACCAAGTTGTTCATATCTGCCCAGGGCATAATGTTTCATGCACAAACTGAACTTAAACAGGGGGAACGGTAATGTGATTAACCCATGTATAAGCCACACAGCGGAATTCAATTCAGCAACAGAGAAAGGCAAAGGTTCTAACTTCTCAATGTGTAGTAATGAATATGTAGCATCTTTCATGGACATGAACTGTTGTTTAGCAGTTAAATTAAAAGGAAGGAACAAAGATGAAGTGTTCATGTAATCCCAAGGGACTTTCCCTGCCTTTAACATTTGCAAGGTCCATGCAAACTGCATAATAGAACGCAATTGATTTTGACCATGATACAATACAGACAAATCATCCTGCACAATGTCTACCACAGACGATATTATATTATCCAAGGTATAAATTCTGGAAGACAGGGTGTTAATGCTATTATCTATTACAGCCAATACTTTCTCCATATTGGCCTGGTCAATAGCTCGTAATCGGGAAGCAGCTTCAATTTGAGACAACTTCCAAACTTCGTTGTAAATAGCATACACCCATCTCTTGGACCTGCCAACTGCAGGACCCTTAACAAAATCATTCAAATCTATTTTGTCGTTCAATCGTGATAAATGAAGTTTAACTGATGCTAAAGTAGAATGTTGCAGCCACGATTGGCATAACTTCCCTACTGAGTAGGTAGTTACAGTGTGAGAAGATTCAAAACGGGGGTCCACACGAACCTGTGTATACCCCTGCTTTAAATCCAGAAACCGATGTTGACAGGAGTCCGAACTCGTTTGCCACACCAACCACCCTTCCGGATTCAATTCAGAAATATTGAAGGATGTGTTAGAAACATGTGTCTGCAACGTAGCAAGGGACAGATCTGTATGATTACCCCAATTAGGATAAGCACCCAGACCCGGAATGGAGGGAGAATTTAATTTTTTAGAAGTAGCCAATCCAAAACAGGTGGTCTGAAAAATTGACAAATTTAAAAATAACATGTGATTCGGGATAAGACAGGCACGATGCAAAACTTCTGTTCCCTGTACTTGCCACGGTTTGGAGCCCCAAACCGATTTAAGATCGATAGTAGCTTTCCATAGATCATACCCTCCAATTGCCAACTCGTCCATAAAGGACTTGGAATACAACAATTTGGTGTGTGTCAGTCTAACTTTAGAAGCAGACTCAGGCGCAACCTTAAAATAAAAGGAGGCCAGATTTGACACACTAAAATCAGAAAAATAGGTGAATTTGTCCACTAACGTGGCAGAGCTGCCCATCCTAGGGGCGGGACAGTGTTCCCATTGAGTATAATTTACAAAATTTCTAAACGTATTTGCTTTGTGCAGGAAATGCGTGCCATAATGTTGATAACAGAATTGCTCATCATAATTAGCAGTATCTAAATACAAATCTTCAGCATCAAATGCAGCATAATATTTCAAATCAGAAAACAGCGCTTCTATGGCTTGAACATCCCAGTCATCTGAGCGGATGTTCTGCTTAACGACATCACCCATAGAAACACGAAATACATTTGGCACATTAATTACTTCAGTGGGGCCGTGAATTTGAAATTTCACAGCATCCCAAGCGATCCCATCACGTGCAGGCCAGGCAGTAATGTTCACAAAAGTCTGGTCCCTTTTCATAATATGTGATGAGGAGTGGGGGGCCAAAGTTCCATCAATTAGTCGAATTGTAGATCTTTCTTTCAGGTAGTGTCCATTGATAAGTCTAAAAAACACTACCACAAAGCCAATGGACATAAACAAAAAAATGCATATGAGCACCAGCCAAATGTAAGTCCATGGGGGAATAAAAAAATGTCTTTTGAACCAGGCCACAAAAATCGAAACTTTGGACGGGGCAATGGAAGTCATTGAATTAGAGTCAAAAGAGTCTTGTGAGTGGGCAACTGTGGTGGATTGTAAAACAGGCAATGTAACATCCGCAGGATAAGCATACTCAACATCTTCAGGCAGACCACCAGGTGACGGTGGCAATAAAGGACCATCAACTGTATGCATCTCGACGGCAACATCAGGCATGGTGTTAGAAGCTCGGGTCACAACAGAATTTCTCAGCATCGAAGGGCAAGAAACTGCCGGTGTCATACTAAGAAGAATCGGCCACTCACTGTAGCTTGACATTGTCAATAGAGATGTACCTGTTATCCTTGCGACCAGGAGGTGGAGGTAAAATGACTGTTCTAGTACCCTGTACTCCAAGCACTGGAACTGGTGCATGATAAGAGGGGCCGAACTCCTTCTTGTTCTCCACCTTCTCACGGACCAGGTCACCAACTCGAGGTAGCCAGCCGACTACCGGAACCTGAAGCACAGCATCAGATGAGGAGGGTACGTGTTTCTTCGCTAGACTGTCTCTGGCTTCTTGAAGATTCTGCAATACAGCACAGTGTTCATCTACGTCAAAGGGTGCGGCTGACGCCGTCATGTCTAGACCATCAAGGTCTGGGACAAACATTCGTACACCAAAGAGCATCATGTATGGGGTCCGCCCACCCAGAGACCTTCTAGGGAGATTATTAAGTGCACGTTGCACGTCATACAAGTGGGCTAGCCAGTTCCGGCCAGTTCCGGCCAGTACCCAAAACCCTGGCTGTCAAAGATTGCTTTAGGTCACGGTTCATTCGCTCCACCACACTATTACCCTCAGGTCGGTATGGAGACGAAAATTTGACTTGGACCCCCAAATTTCACATGGCTTCTTTGTACGCCTTAGAGGCGAACGCTGGGCCCTGATCAGAATGAAAGGTACCACATGCAAAACTTCCAACAAAGACACGCAAATCCTTTATGACAGTACGGGAATCAGCACTCCTTTGTGGCCACACCCACAGAAAATATGTGCACGAATCCACTGCAACCAAGATGTATTTGTACGCAGTATCAGAGGTAAATGGACCGCAATGATCTAAATAAACACAACCCATTGGCTTATTAGATATGTACAATTGAGCTTGTGGTGGGCGCGCCGCAGTTGAAGGTTTAATCTGCTGGCAAATGTCACAATTAAGAACATAACCTCTGGCTTATTTATACAAACCGCACCACCAGTAACGTTGTTGTAGCAGAGATACAGTAGCTGCAACGCCTGCATGCGCGGACGCCATGCCCTCGTGAGCCGCTAATATCAAAGATGGTCTGCAGTCCGCGTTGGGAATCAATCTGTCTCCAACGTCATTAATCCTCACTAATGGGAAGTTATCAGGACTTAAGCGATAATGGTAACGAGAAGGGAAACCTCTTGGAAATTTCGTTCCCTGCTCTGTAGCAGCAATAGCTGCCAAGATGTCATCATCGATCTTACTTTTGGATCTTGTAACTGCTGCTACTAAGTATGTTGCCACTGCTGTTTTTGCTGCCTCGTCAGCCAGGCTGTTGCCGACAGCATGGACACCAACTCGTTGGTGACCAAGAGTGTGAATAACATTCACGAGAGGCAGACGTTCTTTAAGATCTGCCACTCGAACCCAAAGCAGTTTATGCTTAATCGCGCTACCTTTGGAATCATGGTAGTCATTCTGAGAACAAAAATGTAGATTGTCATTGTAAGATTGGACACAATAAAAGGAGTCACTCACTATAAGGGTCGTGACTCGGGGATCAGCAAACTCTAGCGCTAGCACTAGAGCACGAAGCTCTGCCAACTGCACGGTACAATCACCCAATGAGTGCGTATGCACGACATCGGACTGGAATTCACCATTTACGAAAGTACCGACCACAATTGTGCAAGCCACTGAATAGGCGTGCTTTGATCCAGTTGCCGGTTGCGCAGAACCGTCAGTGTAAATGACACAATGGTAATCCTTGAGCGGGCGCAAGGACAGAGGAGCCGGATGAACGAATTCATACTGCAAAAACTCCTGAGTCTAAAGTGCCTCTTCAAAGATATATGTGACGTCCGACGATGTCAAGAAAGTGGCCCATTGTATCCACCTTGGATGCAAAGCCTTAGAATTTGGTACACTTGCTTTCGTCACTGCCTCAAGGGCAGGATATGGTGTTACCACCAACATGCGTTTACCTTGCGATAGCGCTCGTTCTTTCAGAATCGCCATCTGCACTGTCGTCAGAACTTTCGCGACAGCGGAACATCGCAGTTCAGCCGAAGTGTAGAAGTGAGATTTGTAAGCAATGGGGATAGTGTCGCCCTCATTGAATGTTAAGTATGTGAAACCCACTGCGCCTGGCACAATTCTTATGACCAGGTTAGTGTGGTTATCACGCGTCAGTAAGTATTTAGAAGCAAGAAGATCAGCTTGCAATAACTGCAATATAGCTGAATGCTCTGGCAGCCAACAAGATTTGGAAAAAGTAGGTTGTACCAAGGCATAAAGCGGCTTGATACGCTGGGCATAATCTGGAATGTAAGTTCAACCGAAATTTAGAAGACCCAGCAAAGATTGTAATTTCTTCAGTGACGTAGGAGCACGTAGGCATGCACACTATTCTAGAAAGTGCGGAGCCAGTCCTCGACCTTCATTGTTGAGTTCGTACCCCAAGAACAACACTGTATATTCCGCAATGTGAGACTTCGCAAAGTTAAATTTGTAACCGAAGTCAGCAAACAAAACAATAATGCGATCAACGCGATGGAGATGCGCTTCCAACTCGTCATCTGTGAGATAAATATCATCCACATACGGGTACGCATCAGGGTCTATGCCCTCTAAAAGAGAGACCACGCGAGCGGCAAAGACGCCAGGGCTGTTCTTGTAGCCCATTGGTAATCTTTTGAATTGTTTTTGTTTACCACCCGAGGTGAACGCCGTCCACTCACTACTAAGAGAGGACAGGTTGTGGCTGTAAAAGCCATTGGAAATGTCAAGTGTGGTTTTAAACCTTTTTCTCACGAGACTATCGACGAGAGCCGAACTGTGGGTGTTTTGTACTGCACATGTCCGGCACTGAGAGTTTAGGTGCCGGTAATCCAAAACTAGGCGGTACGACCCGTCAGGCTTCGTCACAGTGAACAAAGGATTATTCATAGGTGACACACATGTTTTGATTACTCCTTGATATTCCAATTGTTCAAGGATTGACGCGACGTGAGGTCTAGCTTCGCGACGCATGGGGTATTGGGGTTGTGGTCGGGGCGTAGTCCGCAACGGAATCTCATGGCCGGGAGACAATTTATCCCAGCCAACCTGATTTCGATATAACGCAGGTGCTAGCACCTGAGCCCATTCCTCGGCGTACTTTTTAGCTTGGACCTTCGGCACTGTGTGCGCAAAGGACGGGAGGATTACTTCCTCCCCTCTAGGAGCATCTAAAACGAAAGCCGGGGGCCAATCCGCCTCCGCCAATAGAATATCATAGGAAGTGGTCAGATTATCCCAAAAAACCCATTGAATTGTACGTTGTATGTCACCTTCAATTTGAATGACTATATTATACAGTCTATCAGGGGAAGACACCCGAGTGTCAGCAGTTTCAATATTCACGAATATATCAGTTGCTGTCGCCACCAGATATGGACGCAGTGCTTGTCGCACTACTGTAACTTCCGCCGCGCTGTCTAGCAGCGTTAGCGCCCATGTCAGGTTCTGAAGCTGCGTCCGTACCATCTGAGGCATTCCTCGCTGTCAGCGCAGCAACTTTCTTCTTCTGAAACGGGGGTCTTTGACGCGCAGATTCGTCCTGCTTGCCTGTGCCGTCTGACTGCCGGGGCTGCTCACGACTTTGAGCACCCCTTCCTTTCCCACGGTCTCCGCCACCGGATTGTGAAGCCGATGTTTCCTGTGAAGAACAAGGAGAGCATTGTTCAGAAACCTGAAATCTATCAGGTGACTTAATACGAGATCGATCGCGCAGATCATATGTGCGTTCAGTAGACGACTGTACCGGTGAGGCAGGACGTGACCCCTGTTTCTGTTGCTGTTTCCCCTGTTTCTTAGCTCTCCAACTTTGCTTAGGAAAGTTGGGGCGTTCGTCTTTTGTAGACGAGCTCACCTTAGTTTGCTGTACTATATCAGGAATGATCACAGTCGGTTTTACACCCAAGGCACTACGACCCACGGTCCTATATGCCTTCGCAATTACTTTAGCGAACTCTTTTGGCTTGTCGGCGTCATCCACGCGGTCCATCATATTTGCAACTTGGAACTGCATGGCATCTCCTTTGAGGTTGACCATCACCATGGAGCATACCACATCGAAGCTGTCGACAAGCCTCATTCCCAATTCAATAGCAGCCTCCGCACCATGATTCTCCTGAACCTTTTTGATGACGGATGGTAGCACAGACATAGACGGAGTGCCATACTACTTCGAATAGGTCGCGGCAAAGACCTTACCCCAGTTGTCACAATCAGCCATATCCGGGACCAGGTCTTTAGGCAAAGTAATGGTGAGGATCCTGTGTTTCTCCACAGGAGATGTATTTGGAAAAACCGCTTCCAACTGGTCAAATTTCTCAGCAAGCCGATAAGGAAATTCATCCTTACTTTGGGGGCACTTGCCGACCACCGAATTAACCATAACAAGACTAATAACCACCGCATGGTGGTCCGTAGGTTGTCCCACAACAGCAGGTGCCCCCACCTGCACGTTGCGTGACGTACTACACTAAAGCCCTATGGACCGTAATCAGGGCTGTGTGTAGTACCCGCAAGTCAGCCACCGCCACCGTGAGATAGCGGGGATGAGGCGTAAAGCCAGCTAGCACCGGCCATGTGGCCCCTGCAATAGACAACGGGCCCATTCTCGCCGGTGCAACCGCATGGGGAAGGGCGCCATTAAACCAAATAGTATGCTGCCAGGCAGAGATTGGAATTTCTTGTGTCCTATATGGGGTATAGACCGCAGGCAGCTGTGTGGCAGTATAGGTATGAAACGTATCGTCGTCATCTACCGCCGGAAAAGTCACCCAAGAGTAAAACAACTCATACGGGTATGACGCATCAGCGCTTTCCACAAAAATTACAGCCATCCCATCATCTGGCACCCCATATGTCGTCAAATGACGGCGCAAAGGTGCACGACTATGCGCGGCTATGTCAACCGCCATTAGGACACACTAAAGAGTATCAACGATATCAACAGTAGCACTGGGGTTCAGAAAAAATAACCTTTTTAATGATCAAGCTTGAAGGAACCTATTAGTCGAAACACAGGTAGGTTAAACCGTCACTCCCGTTATCCGGAAACTAGAGTGAGGGCGTTGTGGACTAATAAAAGCACTACTAAGGCTTTTCAAATCAATAGACCAAACGTTAGGTGCGCCATGTTGCAGGGATTCTGCTAATGCACAGAACTATGCGCAAGAAACCAGGACCTCAGTGAATTGTGATGTACCAAAAACTCACCTCAGAACCCCTTATCCGACCGGCATCAGTGTCCCATTCGTTATCCGAGGTTTAGCTCGGCGGTCCCAATGTATAGACAACCCAGAACAAGCGACTTAGTGTATTTCTCAGGAATGGTGGGAATCAGAAATACCTTTTCGTAATTATTCTCATATCAGTCCACAACAGAATAAACAGAGACACGGTAAAAGTTTAAAGAGTTTATTTTATAAACCTCGTGTCCTAAGATGCAGCAGTTTGGCTAACATAAGCAGACAAACGATTAAAATCAAAACCATCAGCATAGTTACAATACCATAGAAAATGAAAGGAGTAATCATACTAAAATGACAGTGGCTCTAAGCCACCTTCCTTTCGCTATCAAGCTAATAGTATTATTATTAGACTAGTAAAAGGTCTCTAGGCTTGAATGGGGAACCCCATACCGTAAAGATCAGCTCAGTGAGATCACATCACAGGATCAGCTATGCTCTGCTCCTGGGAAAGCTCTTCTTCCGAATGTAATGAAAACATGTAACACTGCAATATTAAAAGCACCCGACTTTCAGGCATTTGCAGCTGCGTGCGTGTTATGGCTAAAATGGTGGGCCGATCAACCTGAACCCAACAACATGCACCATCTAGCGACCCAGACTGTTTCTTTACACGGTGTACAGACCAAGGTCGCAGCTCACTGTTCAGACAGTTCTCATGTGAAGCAAAGTCGAGTAAGCATTTCTCAATTTAATAACATGTGACTACAGTGTCGTGTGCAAAAGCAGCAAAAGCGGCAAGATGGCTTTCTAACATCTAACGCGGTTGTGCTAACTTAGTATTGTATATATATAGATATCGATCTTCACTACAGTAGCACAATGGATATGATACAACAATTAATTGGCAGAGGTGCATGACTTAGATAGAAAAAAGTTGGAGCGCACACCAAGTAAGTTTCAAAGTAATTGTAGAAAAGCAGAGATTTGTCCCAGACTTGAAGTTAAGTCCAATAAAATCAATGTACTGTTTTTCAAGGGTTGCCACAATTATATAGATTATATAGTTGTTGATATAGGAGTACAAAGAAAAGCTAGGCCAGCTGAAATGGTTCATCCTCTCTGAGTTTATCAAGGCTGACAACACTAGGTAGGTTAAAAGCCAGGTGTTGTCGCTTCCAAATGGTGATTAATGTTCATGTAAATTAGCCTTTACTCGATGGCTTCATAGTCAAGGTAGAATCAGTGGTTACTAAGACTTAATTTGATATGAGTATGTGTAAAGCGTAGGTGTTGTCATAAAAAATGGGCCTGCGTGTGAAGGGCTCCCAAGGTAAAGAGCTAAAGTCCAATTGGTGAAGTGAAGACAGGGTAGAATTAGGTTGTGATGAACCATCAAAAAATAAAGGAACCAAAGTGAACCAGAAACACACCATCTTGTATGTGATACGACAATGACAACACCTATGCTGCAACTGCAACCTTTTTGTATCTGATTGCAGTGGGTCCCAAATTATGGTGGAACCTATACTCAACACCTTAGGTAGCAGGGTATTTTGGTTTGTTGTCTTAATTATTATTTTTATTTTATCATACTTACGTTTCCGTTGTACTGCCATATACTCTTTTGGCGAAATCTACCAAAACAAACACAGACATAATACAATCAGAAATTACACCGATAAGAACCGACATGAAGTCAATAAACAACAACATTGCTGAAGCAGAAGACAGAATCAGTTCACTGAAAGACGCTATCTCCAAATCAAAAAAATACCTTACCTCCCTCCAGTCCACAACCCTTTTACTAGAAAGAAAAATATCTGATGTAGAAAACCAAAATCGAAGGAGGAACTTATGGTATTCGGTTGCTGCGGAGGGTTCCACAGGATCATGGATTGCCTTCCTAGAAAAATTACTTCCACAAATAAGAGGAATCCACTTTATCAAGGATCCAGAAATAGAAAGGGTTCATAGCAAACCATCACAAAATGGCTTTCAAGAAATCTCAACTTCCAATCCTATGTAACATCTGAGGTTCCAATACACAGAAAAGATTTTGGACTATATGAGGAAGAATAATCACATTAACTACCTAGGAAACAGGATTTCTGTTTCTCTAGAATACTCTGATGCGAACATTGATGAGAGAAAAGGGTTCCTAGTTATTAGCCTAAGACTGAGCAAAATGAACTTACAATTCTCCTTTACTGGCCCTGCATAATATTGGTAAGCCCCTTATGGAAAACACCATATATTTGTAGTCCACAGAGAGTTAATCACATTTTTGGATGAGAATGCTGAGCAAGAAATAGACATGTCAACCTATAAGAACAACAGTAGGAAGCCTTAAGCTTTAAATGTACCGCTTAAATGATATAGATTTTAGTTATTAAATGTGAATATTACATGATATTCTCTAAACAGTTCCAAGGTTATGTGTACCTCAGAAATCAATCCATCAATCAGGGGCTTGTAAAGTGCGGCTACTTACCTGTGAGGATCTCAAAGCACTGCGGGGGTGGGGGCTGCTGGTACCTCTAGGGGTAGGGTCATTTGAAGAGCCAGGTCTTGGGGTCCTTCTTGAATTTGGTCAGCGACGTAGATTGCCTGAGGTGGAGTGGCAGGGTATTCCAGGTCTTGGCTGTGAGGTAGGAGAATGAACTTCCACCAGTTCTGGTATAGTGGATCCTGTGGACAGAGGCTAGGGCAAGTTAGGCAGAACAATTTGTCTGGGGTATACGTGGAATGTGAGGCGGTGGTTCAGGTATGCTGGTCCTTCGTCGTGGAGAGCTTTGTAGGCATGTGTGAGTAGCATGATGGTGATTCTCTTGTTGACCGGGAGCCAGTAGAGCTGTCAGAGATGTTGCGTGATATGGCCGCGGGGGGGGGGGGATGTCGAGGACCAGTCTGGCTGCTGCGTTTTGGATGTTCTGTAGTTTCTTGAGCTGTTTCTAGGTGACGCTGGTATGGAATGCATTGCCGTAGTTGAGCCTGCTGGTCATGAGTGTTCGGGTAACCATCTTTCTGAAGTCTGTGGGGATCCATCTGAATGTCTTTTGAAGAAAGTGGAGTGTGTGGAAGCAGCCTGAAGAAACTGTGTTGATTTGGCAGATCATTGTGAGCGATGAGTCCAGTATGATGCCAAGGTTGCGAGTATGGTCCGTCGGGGTGGGAGGGGGGTCTTGTCACAGATGCCAGCGTTATGGAGTCTCGTGATTAGGGTGTGGTGGGAGACAGTGTCGAAGGAAGCCGATAGATCAAGAAGGATGAAGGCTGCGGTCTCACCCTGGTCTAGGAGGGAGTGGATGTCGTCGGTGGCAGTGATGAGTGTGATCTCCGTGCTGTGGTTGCTTCGGAAGCCAGATTGGGAGGTGTCCAGGACGTGGCTCACTTCTATGAACACAGAGAGCTAGGTGTTGATGGCCTTCTCAATGACCTTGACTGGGAAGGGGAGGAAGGAGATGGGCCTGAAGTTCTTGAGGTCCGTCGGGTCTGCAGAATGTTTTTCCCACCATATTTATACTAACTATGCAAACAAATTTATTGATCCTGTCTTGGAATTGGCTTGAAGGTTCTTCATTGTCAGCTAATTGGTACCACAGTTTTATGTAAGCCACTTGAGTAGGCTGCTAACCTATCACAAAGTTTAGGAGCAATCTCTAGTTGCTAATCAACACATTCAACAAATTGAACAGCATATCTTTAATTCTGCGTAATTCTATTTGATGATGTGTTTTTCTATACTTTTCCCGATTAAGAATAACACTAACACTTTGAAAGTATTTACACTAATTATACTACAGATGTATTTATATATGACAGGTAGATTTAGGAGGTTCTTTTCATACCTTTCATTTTCATACCTGCCATAGGGTTCATGAGTCATTAGATTTATGGATGTAAGTACCACTAACGACATGATATTGATACTACATGTTAAATTGTATACTTAAAACTTAACTAATTATTCTAGAACTGTATACATCAGGGGTCTCCAACCAAGCAAAAGCTTTCTAATGTTATGAGCTGGGCTGTACACAGGTGAGCTACTCAGAGGTAGCTGGTATACATTATAGGAATTGCGGTTACGTTTTGCATTTTTTAAAGTTCTGAATCTACGGGTGCACTAATCAAATGCGCGGTTCCCTCCACAGATGGTTTAGAAATCATCTCTATCTCCACTTCCACTACATTTAAATTGTGGGGTGGAGGGGAGACAGTTGGTTTTCTTGGGGTTCTTTCCTTATTTCACTCCTCTTTACAATGCACAGATTCCTCAAAACCATAGAGCGTAAATTTTAAATTCTCAATGTACACTTCTTTGTGTCCTTCCTGGAACACAGGTTACTACTGCACAAATATCTTTACAACCCCTACATGCTTTCATTACTTTACAGGGGAAATGTCAGTTAGCTCAACTGTAAGTCCAAAATATACTACTGAATAATAGGTCATAATGAGTTCCTTGCAAAACCAAAGGGGATGATGGACGGAGTGTTGAACATTGTAAGCACTCACCCCCAGTCAACTGATCTGGGTTTAATCCATCATCATTGTGAGAAGGTGGCCTGATATATGCAGTCCACTAGTTCTAGTGGGCACCTTGTATCAGTCCAAACAACCCCTTATGGTGAATGGTTAAAGACAACCTTTATTGAAAGCTATCCTAGTGGTAGCTATGGAGAGCAGCCTTCAGGCTAAGTCTTGAAGGAATGTAAAGCAGCTCAGATCAGTTGACTGGGGGTGAGTGCTTGCAATGTTCAACACTCCGTCCATCATCCCCTTTGGTTCTGCTTTGTTCGCTCTAAGTTGGCAGGGTATGCCCAGACGTGGGTCCCTTGCTCACTTTGTCACTGGATTCAAGCTAGCCTGGCTGATGTTGGCTGATTAGCCAGAAACCGGTCCCAGGATGCTTGTTTCCGGTCCAGAGAAGACATGGCTTGGCAGTTTGGGCTGGACTGTTCCCATGAGGCACAGGGTCAGACTGATTTGCATATGGCCATGTCTGAACTGGGGTGGCGGAGTGAGCTAAAGAATGATGATGGATTAAACCCAGATCAGTTGACTGGGGGTGAGTGCTTGCAATGTTCAACACTCCATCCATCATCCCCTTTGGTTTTGCTTTGTTCGCCCTAAGTTGGCAGGGTATGCCCATACGTGGGTCCCTTGCTCACTTTGCCACTGGATTCAAGCTAGCCTGGCTGATGACGGCTGAACAGTCCCATAATGCTTGTTTCCTGTCCAGGGAAGACATGGCTTGGCAGTAGGCCTGGGCGGTAAATTCCGTTCCGCTCGCGGAATTTGCGGAATTTGGGTAATTTCGCGTTCCGCGGAGAACGCAAAATTGTCCAAAATTCTGCTTTCCGCGTCCTCGCGAACTTTTTTGCTTGTTCGCGTTCTCAAAATGCGTGTTCGCGAGATATTTCTCCCCAAGCACACAGACAGCGATTGTGAACAGGAAAAAAGCATCGCGAACAAGCAATTCCGCGTGTTGGCGGAATTTATGCGTGTTCGCGGAGATTTTTTACCGTTTCGCGGAGATTTGCGTAACGCGATTACGCAAATTCCGCCCACCCCTACTTGGCAGTTCGGGCTGGACTGTTTCCATGAGGCACAGGGCCAGACTGATTTGCATGTCTGAACTGGGGTGGTGGAGTGAGCTAAAGAATGATGATGGATTAAACCCAGATCAGTTGACTGTGGTGAGTGCTTGCAATGTTCAACACTCCGTCCATCATCCCCTTTGGTTTTGCTTTGTTCGCCCTAAGTTGGTAGGGTTGCCCAGACGTGGGTCCCTTGCTCACTTTGTCACTGTATTCAAGCTAGCCTGGCTGATGACGGCTGATTAGCCAGAAACCGGTCCCAGGATGCTTGTTTCCGGTCCAGGGAAGACATGGCTTGGCAGTTTGGGCTGGACTGTTCCCATGAGGCACAGGGTCAGACTGATTTGCATATGGCCATGTCTAAACTGGGGTAGCGGAGTGAGCTAAAGAATGATGATGGATTAAACTCAGATCAGTTGACTGGGGGTGAGTGCTTGCAATGTTCAACACTTCGTCCATCATCCCCTTTGGTTTTGCCATAATGAGTTCCTCATCTAATAGTTTAAATATCATCTGCCTCAATAGGAAGGGCTTAAACCCTCCAATTAAAAGACGTAAAATATCAGACTATATGTACAAATGAAAGGGGACTTTATTCTCCTGCATGAACGTAAAGTGGGTTGAATAGAAGCCTTCTGTTTTTCATCGAAAATGGATTGTTGATGTTGCATGCTCCCCCGCCAACATAAAAAGAATGGCGTTATTACACTAATAGCACAAAATTCTGAAATCAACTTATTAGATAGTCTTCAGATGTGAAAGATGGGTGACTCATCTGTAAATTTAGCAAAGACTACATATACTTAATAAATATCTATGCACCAAATAGAGACACACCCTCCTTTTGGTCCAAAATAATGAATAATATGAAATCTATACCAGAAGTAGCTCTAATCATATTTGGGGGAGATTTTAACATCCCAATAGATTGCACCCTGAATAGAAATTTGTTATGGTTTGGGTTTTTATTAGTTACTGGTCAGCCTTGCGACTGGCCACTGTAGTGGACATGAGGAATGTATGACATCAGGTGTGGAATCTGCTATGAAGTAACACTGCAGCTGATACTTTGGAAGATATTTGTGTGGTACCACTGTTCCTGTATACTTGAATAAATCTTCAACCTAATAGAGTGGATTCTGTACTTATTTCATGAGTACACCACAAAAAATTCCTCTTGTAATTATAGGTCACCTAAATCTCCTAAAACATTATTAAACCTTTACTCAAAATGTAACTTAAAAGACACCTGGAGGATTCAACATCCTGATACAAGAGACTATAAATTTGTTTTAGTCCCACACAAGATACTCAAGAATCAATTACATTTTGATGTCTCTGAATTTTGTTCAGATATTAACCAAACATCAATTGAACCTAGATTAATTTCTGATCACTCATGCATTTCATAATCAGTAACAGGTAGTATTGCCAAACCAATAAATAAATGATGAAGACTAAATGATCAATTCCTCTCCACCACAGAAAACATCCAAACAATTAACTCAGCTATTGAGAACTATCTTAAAGATAGCCCAAAACCAGGGCTCCCCTTCCTCAAATGGGAAGCACTCAAATCTACTACCAGAAGTGTTCAGATAAGTATAATTGTCAAAATGAATATGAATTTTAACACCATCTTACAAAGCCTAGAAGAAAAATCAAAGATCTTGAACAGTGATACTCAAAGTACAGCCCAGGGGCCTCTTGTGGCCCTCTTGACCTTTACATGCAGTCCCCTGGTGAAAAGTAGCACGAGCTGCTGTTTATTTGCTGAGCACTAATATTTAGAAAAAATGTTAAATGAAGTAACTACTGTGGTGTCCTGAACCACTTAGCCTGCAAATAAATGCTTGTCCATTAAAAATATTTTTAGACCTCCTTACACAATCCCTGACCCACCCAGGACTCCCTACCGCCACAGTGCGGCCCTCGGTCACACCACAGACCATACTTTGTGACCCCAGGGCAAATGTTTACAAGTACCCATGAACTAGAAACACGTGGAAGTCATTTAGGGATCACCAGGGGTCACATTTGTGACCCCCTAGCTTGCCCCTTGCGACCCCTGTCTTAGTAGATCACTAAAGTAGTGTCAGGAATGCTAAACTGGGGTTTCCGGAGATTTTTTCTTTTAACTCGCAGCCAACATTAACATGTTGCCGGCCATAAGAAACATTCAAAAGTTAAACTACACTGCACTGAAACAAAATGTTACCATTTTTGGCCTGTGTTACATGGGCTGAGCTGCTTTTGCAGTGTGGATTTCCAGCAAGAACTTAGCAGAGTGGTAAACTGAAAATAGCAAAACTTTGCAACATAATTTATTGTTGCTGATTGAGAAGGCCCAGCAAAAGGCACCTCCATATTTCTTGCTGTCTCTGGACATGTCAGGGCAGAGGGGAAACACAGCAGAGAGTAGAGAAAAAAGAAGTATTAAGAGAGGAACGAGGAAGCAGCAGAGGGACCAGAAGAGAGGAAAAAGACAAAACAGATAGGTGAGATACAGAAGCAAATGTGTGTGTGTATGGGTGTGAGAGAGAGAGAAAAAGAGAAAGAAAAATAATTAAACAAATGAGAGAGATGGAAAGATAAAAAGATATATGTTGAGAGATAGACAGACAGGTGTGAGAGAGAGAGACAAGAGAGGGGAAGAGGAGAAAGCTAACAGAGGGAAATACAGAGATATGACAGACAGATGTGAAAGATACAATAGAGAGGAAGAGATTTATGTTGGAGTGATAGAGACAGACAGGTGTGAGAGAAAGTGAAACAAAAGAGACGTTTACCACAGAGTGGCGAAAAATAGACAGCTAACAGTCCGAAAGACAGCATGTAAAAAGGGGGGGTTGTCATTCGCCTATTTCATGATGCAATCTGAGCCTCAACCTTCTATAATTTCCTCCCTTCAGATATTTAGATATTTAGAACTCTCTTGCTTATGCTTCCTATTCATTTATTGCTCGGTAGATATGGGGAGGTATGTGGCTAGGCTGGAGTACGCATCATGCTGTGCAGCCCTCATTTCTCCCATCTCCTCACTCGCAGACAGCGGCAGCTCTTCCGCTAAGGCGGAGGAGTGTCGCCCCACTGCTCTCCGAGCAGTTAAAAAAATAAAAATAAAATGATAATAACGGAATGTTATTATCACTTTATTTTTCCATATTGCAGTATCTCAGTTGGTTTGTTTCATGCAGGGCGAGGTGGAGCTGGCCGGGCCAGAGCAGGGGGGAGGAGTGGTGGGCACTCTTTAAGTGTGCGTGGAGGTTTGGTCGGCCGTCTTCGGCCGGCAAACCATCATGCGCACTTAGCATGTTGTCCACCCGGCTGTATTGTACAGCCTGTGTGGAGAACATGCACAAGCTACCACTCCCTGTCTGAGCACGGAGCTAGGGCGCTCAGACCAATCACGATGCTGCTGTCATGCTGGTGACAGCAGTGTCGTGATTGGCTAAGGGAGTCTGAGTTCCTTGGTGCTTCCTGCTGCTGGGAGCCAGAAGAGAAGAGGAAACAGAGGAGAGACGGTGGCCAGCCGCACCCAAGTGTTTTTTTATTCTGCACCCTATAGTGTCTTCAGGGGAAGAAGCAGACACGATCACACAGGAGAAGCAGGTAAGCAGGGTTTATTCACCTCAGCCATCGACCGCCCAGATACAACTGCCATTTGATGGAATCTCCATATGCATTCTTAGACAAACGTTCCACATGGAACGACGCTAACAAGATATTCTCTACAGCTTAAAGGCACATTACAATGTCACACATCTCCCCCCTTTACAACAATAGAAAATAAAAAATATACATGTGAAATGAACATAAAGTACACAGCTTCAGAAAACAGGAAAATATGAAGAAAACATCAGATATAGTCATTCATGTACTCCAGAAAGAAACATATCATACATAGTCTTTCATGTACTCTGGGAGTCTCCTCACCCTCTGACTCCTTTCTCTGTCACATGTAAATGAACCAGGAGGCCTAGTAGAAGAAGGAGAAGAAGATGAGTTTGTCAAGGAGTAGGAAGTGTTACTAAGAACTCCTTGCTCATTGAAAAAGGACAAATTATGATTAACTACCACAACACGATTCTTGTTCCATATCCGGCCATCTTCAGTTTTAACAGCATTTCTGAATAATTTAATAACCGACTTACACCTTAAAAACTTAGACCCAGGCTGACATCCGACTGGAGCTTTAATCTTAACCAAATCACCCACCTTCACCTCATTAAAATGGGCAGATTTTCTTTTATCAAAATATGCCTTCCTCTCGACCTGTTTATTCACCTCCCTGTTTCGCCAAGCTGCAATTTGATTGTTAACTAAACCTTTGTTAAAATTCATCCATCCTGGACATAATTTAGAATTAGGTGCTCTACCCTTAAAGAGTTCAAAAGGTGATCGGCCAGTAGTTAAATGAGGTGACATGCGATAAGCTGTAATTCTGTCCTGTAAGACCTCTTTCCAGTTCAAATTATTCACCCTAGCGAGTTGTATACTTTCTTTGAGAGTTTTATTAACTCTTTCCACTGCTCCATTTGTTTCAGAGTGGTAAATAGCACTTCTTTTTTGAACAATACCACATTCACTTAAAACACGTAATAATTCTCTTGAACAGAATTGTGGCCCATTATCAGAAAGAATACTATTGGGAAAGCTTTCTCTTTTAAAGATTCCTTCCAAAAATTTAATGACACACCCCGTTGAGATGTCTCTAACTGCACCCACCTCAATGCACCTGGAATAAAGATCTAAAACTACAATAAGATAGGGAGTGTCACTCACACCTTGCAACGGACCCACAATATCAATAGCAATCTCGTCCCACGGATACTTCGGTAACTTCCTACATACCATGGGAACTTGTCTGGTCTTTAATATCTTGTCACTCGCACAACATTCTACACACTCCAGAACCAAACTTTCGACTTCTAAATCCATGCCTGGCCACCAACATTGTAGTCTTATAAATTATTTTGTCTTAACAATCCCAAGATGCCATGAGTGAGCTAAACTGAGAAGTTTACTTCTTATACCTGCTGGAGGAACAAGCTTGGTACCTCGAATAAGAAGACCATCATTAACAGAGAGCCCGTCCCCAACCAGAGCCCACGGTTTCTCCAACCGATTGTTACCTTTCAACATTTCTATGACGTTCTTAATCTCTTTATCTTTTTCAACTTCATCTCTCCATTCAGATTCACTAATCGCACCAGATGTCACTTCACAGACATTGACACCATCATCCTCTTTGCTAACATCTTCATCCAAATTGCTCATTTTGGGATTAACTAACATAGAAAGACAGTCAGCAGAATTATTGATAACACCAGGAATATAATCTACCTCAAAATCAAATTCCTGGAGAGAAATAATCCACTTCCTAATCCTTGAGGAAATAGAATCTAAACCTTTTTTTGAGAAAACTTCTTTAAGCGGTTTGTGGTCAAACAAAACTTTTACTTTGGTGCCCCAAACAAGATTCCTAAATTTCCTTAAAGCCCAGAAGATAGCCAGTGATTCTTTTTCAATTACAGAATAGTTTGCCTCTTTTGAATTAAGACAGCTCCTAGTCCCTTTATACTGGCGTCAGTCAAAATGTAAGTGGCATGCCCTGGCACAAACGCTTGTAACGAAGGAGCTTTCATCAAATCTTTTTTTATGGAACAGAATTCATTTTCACACTCCTCAGACCACTGAAAAACGACACTCTTTGCTGTAAGTTTCCTCAGGTTCTGAGTTTTGTCAGCATAACCAGGAATAAGCTTACTATAGAACTCGACCATTCCAAGAAATGATAGAAGTTCCTCTTTATTGATGGGCTCATTCATGTTCACAATAGTATCGACCAAATCTTTCTTAGGAAAAACACCATGTCCAGTAATACAATGTCCAAGGTAATTTACCTCCTCAACACCAAATTTGCACTTCTCTCTCTTTAACGTAAGACCCGACTCCTTCAAACGTTCTAACACCGCACACACTCTTGAGTAATGTTCTGACTTGGAACTACCAAAAATTAACAGATCATCTTGATAGCACCTGACACCACTAAGGCCCTTCAATATCCTTGACATGATGCGCTGGAAAACTGCAGCTGCAGATACAAGCCCAAAAGGCATTCTACGAAATTTGTAAGTGCCCATTGGTGTCACGAACACAGTCAACTCTTGTGACGACTCATCAAGTTCAACCTGGTGATAGGCTGATGCCAAATCAAGCGTGGTGAAGAACTTAGCACCCACTAAAGTTTCAACCATCTCATCAATGTTGGGTAACGGAAAATGGTCTACTGTCACTTCTTTATTAAGAGAGCGCAAATCAATGCAAAGCCGAAGTTCTCCATTGGCCTTCTTGGCCACCACTATGGGAGCCAACCATTCCTTTGCTTCTACTGGCTCAATAACACCTAGTTCTATTAACCGTTCAATCTCTTTCAGAACACCGATTTGTTCACTGACAGGTATTCTTCTACTTTTAGCAACCACTGGAATCACACCTTTTCTCAGACGAATGCGATGTCTATATCCCTTGAGACATCCAAGTTTGTCTTCAAACACCTCCGGAAATTGTTCTGCAAACATTGACCCTATGTCATCAACTTGTTGTATCTGAACTTGAGGAACCATGTTAGGATTGAGAGTGACACCCAAAAGACGTTGGTGAGGCCACCCTAGAAGCGCATCACCACGTTTAGCTACGTACACCTTACCAGCAATCATGCGTCCACACAACTAAAAAATACCCCAACATTTTAATAGTTGTCCCACCATAGCCTTGAGGAAAATCATCACTTTTGACAAGTTTAGTAGAGGTGTTGAAATGTTTTTTAAAAATGTCCTCATTAATCATTGTTAAGTGAGAACAAGAATCAAATGTGAATTCTAATTCTACCCCTTCAATATTAACCAAATGAGAAGGGTGGATGGCTTCTAGTACATCTACTTGAAAAGTTACTACTTTGACTTGGGGCTGCATCTTTGTTGTAACTTGGTCTCCTTTCCTTACTTTTACAACATCTTGCAAAGTGCCCCTTTCTTCCGCAGGTACTACACACGACCTTTAAAGCAGGACAGAAAGGTGCATTAGCGAGATGTCCGAGTCTCCCACACCTCAAACATGTTGGCTTGCCAATACTATTGGACACGTTTTCAGCAATTGGAATAGATAAATTTTTTTCTTTGAGTTCTAAATCCTTTTTCTTTACTTGACATACTACCTCATCAACATTGGTGCTAGTAGAGGCAGGTTTGTTTTTCTCAATACTTAATTCATCCACACATTTCATCATATGTTCAACTTGTTTTGCAATCGTAATAACCTCATCTAACGGTGGCTCATCTTTTAACCATAGTTCCTTTCTAAAGTTATCATGAGCACATTTCAATACAAACTGATCTCTTATTCTCTCTTCAGTAGCACCCCCAAACTTGCAAGATTAAGCCAGTTTCCTTAAGGCTGAAACAAATTCTTCTACCGATTCATCTTTCTTTTGCTCACGTAGTCCAAGTGATACCTTTCCATAATGGTGCTTAAGCGTGGGACATAATGACGATCTAACTGTAGGACACATATCTCATATTCATTTAAGTTTCTCTGCTCTGCGGCAGTGAGTTCAGGTAAATGTTCAAGAACTTCCTGACCTTCGCCTCCTAAACAATGAAGTAATAAAGAGTGTTTGCGTTCCGCACTTAGGTTTGTTCCACAGACTCTGGCGTAGTTCACAAAAATCTTTTTCCACTTTTGCCATTTTATACTTGGCTCACCAGGACTTGTTAAAAAAAATGGAGGTTGCGTAACATTCTGCATGTTGATTTAAAATACAACTGAACTCTATCACAAAGATCACTGAAATAGGTATGTAGACGTGTCAATTATCATTAACAAAACAATTTCAATGAAGTAAATATGTTGAAACACATTTCCCAATAGTAATTATATATATATTTTCTCTTTTTAATAACGTGTATTATCGTGAGGCAGACACCAGAAAGGAAATAAATATGTAAGACCATACAACAAACTTTACAAAAGGTCTAATGATCTGGTCTCATCTAAAATAATATATCTTTTCCTTAATGAGTAAAACTTTTTCACACAATTCATAAAACCTAAGGTACAATTTTCCAGTCATTAATACTCAGGTAGGAGATAATAAACACGTGAAACTCTTTTTTTTTTTTTTTTAACAGTTCCTATCCTCTGTACCTGTGTTTCTTTTACAGATTAAGTTAGCTAAGGCTAAACATGTGACACACAGGCGTGCCTCTTAACGTGTCTGCATGTGCTCACTCTTCGTTCCCAAAGACACGCATAATCATATTACCGTGTGACACACAGAGATGCCTCTAAACGTATCAGCATGCGCTCACTCTTCGTTCCCAAAAACACGCACAAGCCTGTTAGCGCATATATCAGATCGATAATTAGGTGAAGAGAGACGCACTCACAATACTAAGAGAAGAAGGAGTTCTGCTGAAACGCGATGAAATCCAAAAAAACAGTGACTTTGAAAACTGCCGTGAAACGCAACCTGCATGTACATAAAAAAAAAAAGTAGCGTCTTCGGGCACGCGAATAACAAAGAGAGAAGTACCTACGTCAGGCACTTCAAGCATGCGCCGTAAACACAACGGAGCAATGACGTCTTCCGAATGTAGAGTAGAACTAAGACCACTTGAGGCATGCGCACAGGATAATAGAAAGACGAGGACAAATTATCCCAGCATGTGCTGTGGTTGACATGAATAGGTGACGTCACTGGAACACAGTCTTCAGAGTGTGCTGCTGTGATCACGTCACTGAAGCGCAAATTTAGAGCTTTTCTTTGCCCCTCCCTCAGATCTCCTCACCTTCTACCCATTCGTTTTTAACCAAGGGTAACTGCAGCTGGAGAAGTATTAACTTCTCTTTCATCCTAAATGAAGACTGCTGCTGGAGGAGAGCACGATTCGGATTTTCCCGATCGTAAGAAGGGACTTGCAGAGCACTCTGGATGTTGAGGTGGTGGTGTAAACTCCCACAATCATCGCCAATAAAATGTAGTGTCTTCAGGGGAAGAAGCAGACACGATCACACAGGAGAAGCAGGGTTTATTCACCTCAGCCATCGACCGACTAGATACAACTGCCATTTGATGGAATCTCCATATGCATTCTTAGACAAACGTTCCACATGGAACGACGCTAACAAGATATTCTCTACAGCTTAAAGGCACATTACAATGTCACACACCCCTGCCCCAAAACCTCAGTTTTGTAGCAGCTACCACTGCTCACAGGAGGTTCTTAGATTTACGATGGAGAATGATGCCAAACACAATGAATTAGCAGTTGCACAATCACCATTCTCATTGGCATGCAAGATGCACAGCAATAACCAAAAAGTAAACACTCGCTGTCCTGAGGTGCAGAGCTGTCACTATAACCTGACCCCCGCCCCCACATAGATGTTTTGGGGGATAGCTGGGGGTAAGAAGTGGAAAACCACTTTCATACAAGGAAATCATTTAACTCCAGCTTGATTGATTTATTACCAGGTTGTCTGATTCTCAAAGAACTTGTGAAAGTGAATAGCACTCCTGAACTCTTAACAAGCAAACCCATGTTCTTTAAAAATGTACAAGCAAAGCATGTTATTTACTTTGGGGCAGTGGAAACTACATGGTGTAAATGTCCAGCCCAAGGCAATTAGCTGTGGGTGTTAAGCTATTTTCACTTTATTGAGTTCCACTGGCAATTATTACTTTAAATGTGAAAAGGGTAAACAATAGATGAAAATTACATTTAAACATTCTTTCTACAATTATTTGTTGGATGCTGTTTACTACAGTTATTGCTTCCATATAACTTTCAACCAGTTAGGAAGCCCCTTCAGAGTGCTAACACAAACGTAGCATAACCACTAATTCCACATCCCATGTCTCTTGTGTTTTTGTTTCTGGCTCAGTCAAGACCTTTTGTTTAGAGAAAATTCACAGAGGTTTGTTTTCAGGCTGCTCCAGCTAATCACTGCACTCCCTGGCCCTCTCCACCATTCCTCCCGCTCTCTGTCTTGTCTATTTTGAAGAGCCCATTAGCTGCAATTTGCTGTTAGGCTAGTCCTTACTAGAAGAAATGCACTTTGGTGCACTTTTAATGTTTTTATGACATCCGCCATTTTGAATCAGTAAATACAAATTAAAAACAAAATGGCTGCTGCAGCGTGACAGACACACCAGCATGCAAGCTGACGCTTTGGTGGCTGTAGCATCATGAGGCATTAATCCTCATGCCTGATGTCACATTCAGCATCTATTCATCATCACACTTTTTGCTGATGCTGTTCAACATCATCAATAATCATTTTTTGCTGATGCTGAATAGCATTGGCAAAAAGTCATTGGTAAAGCCAAAGGATGAGACCTGTTGGTTTTGTCAATGCTTGATTTAGTAGGATGCCATACGTATTCCGAGCTTTTTTGCTAGGACCCAGGCTTTTTTTCTACTTCTTTTGAGAGGTGAATTTGTTTTGGGCTTCGTTTAGTTATACATGGGGTTTGAATTCCTGAAGGAGAGGGCTTGCTCTTTTTTCAAGCTTCTTTCAGCGCTGCTTAAATTTGTTTTGAACTTTTTTCTAGCAAGGATTGGGCATGTTGTTCATTTTGCACTTAACTGTGACAACACACCTCTGCTGACTTTGCCGAGGTGTATAATTTTACCGATTCGGTAATTTTACCGATTCGGTAAATTACCGAATCCTGAAATATGCCCCCTACATAGCAAATGCCTAAATACCGGTCGGTAACAGGATATTTACCGAAAATCGGCCGTTACCGACCGGTATTTGGCTTCCTACATATGGCCCTACATGTAATATTTATAAATCACCCCTAGAATAGGCCAGCCCTAAGGCTGGGTGCATTATATTACATGTGAGTACATCTCTACATAAGCAGATATGTCCCTGTGCTGACCACTTCCATTACTGCCAAAGAAATGAACAGGGAAGTTATCTTAAGGTATGTACTGGGCACTGGTCAAGACAAGTTCCCCAGCTACATGATGGCTTCACTGAAACATATGTTGCTTTGTATCAAACACCTTGTATTCATAAACCCACACTGATTCCAGTGATGGATTTATTAATACATGCACCCAGAGGGTACCTTAGAGGTACACCCTGAAACCTACCAGCCCTCTAGTGAGCTAGCTGACTGCTCCAATCCAGTCCGCCACCACAGATGAGTTTCTGACCCTCAGGGATGACAGCCTTCACTCTTGGAGGTGGGAAAATTAGCTATGCAGGAGGCGTGCTGAACTGCCAGACTGGACACACCTCTAGGGTAACCAGCTGGAAGTGAATGCGACTTAAGAGATTCCACCATCTTGTGTGTGATGGAATTAGGAATTCTGGGACAGGGTGATGCCCACTCTCCAAAGGAAGTGGTCACCTAGGGGGTGTAGTGAGTCTAGGGGTAAGTAGCCCATTAGCTACTACCCCTTACTCCACTTAATGCCTCTAAAATGAGTATTTAGTAATCCCCCCGTACCAGGACTTCAGATTTCTATGGACCAAAGAAGAAGTGGACAAAGAAGAAGACTACTTTACCAAGGAGCACGACTGGCTTGATGCCAATCGTACAAGCCTGCCTGCTGCACTCGACCCTCATGGAGCAATCAATTTGTCCTGCTGTTATGCAGACCTCATGAAACCTGAAGAGCTGCCAGTGCTTTGCAAATTGACAAAGAAACTCCCTTGGAGTAGAGGAGTTACTCCCCTGCAGCTACTGGCACCAAAAAAGCAAGACCTGGTGCACTGACCTGTAGCCTACGGGGACTACTGATGCAGCAGCCACCCAGAAAGAGGCAGCAGTGTTCCTATGGGTCCTCCCTCCAAGTGTGGGGATGCCAGGACCGATCGGAGCGGCATAAAACCAATCCCTGGGGTACAGGACCCCTTGCAGCAGCCAAGGCTTGTTGTGCCCAGACAGGACACCAACGCAGAGGAAGACCAACCTGCACATTGAGGGACTTTAGGGACAGCGAGACCCACATCGAGAGTGGCCCAGCTGTCCTGTTTGCCACTCTGCAGCAGAAAAAAAGACAAAGAGAGAGTCTGTGACTGCCACCATCCGATGCCTCAAAGCACCTATGCACCCATGCTCCAGAGCCCGAATCCAAGGGAGGTGATGGTGCCAACAGGGTCCCCAGACCCATAAGAGGTAAGCCCATCCTTGGTTTGCCCAATCTGGACTTCCAGTTCCCACCTGCAGCCTCTTTCTGCAGGCCACCTCCAACCACGAGAAACTCTAGCACCGGACCCGAAGCCAAAATGACACCACTGCACCCGAGCCCTGCAGCCCAAGGAGAAGTGGACCAAGGGTGTCCCTGTGCGCCCCAGTATCCCAAGGCTCAAGCCCCCCTGTCAGTTCCCCAGGACTGATTCCCCAGTCTCAGCTTGCAGCCTCTTTGTAACTGGATCGTTCTCGCATTGAAGTGAATGGGACACCCAACACCGTGACACACCTCTGCACTCGGAGCCCCAGAGCCTCCCAAGGTAACCTGTTGGTGTAGTTGTGGACCATGCCCCATACTCACCTTAAGTCCTAAAGAACAGTCCCGTAAGTCGCTGCTAAATGGCCGAATGCAATACATGTATTTCCTCCATATGATAGCATTACCAATCCAGAAATTGCAGTGTCCATGTTCGAAAACTGTAAAAATGTATAACTCGAAAAGTACTTACCCGATTCCAATGATCTTGGTACCTAAATTTATATAAACGTATGTGTTGGTTTTATAAAATATGTGTCAGATTTTTTTTTTATTGAGTAGTGTGGCTCTTTTACTGCCTTTGTGTATACAATAAATGCTTAGCACTACCCACTTATATGTCTAACTGCTCATCCACACTAACACAAAAGAGAGCATTTGGGGTGTCATTTGTGACTCTGTAATTCTTTAGGGTTTGCATGGACTCTCTGCACAGTGTACCTCATTTTTGTGCACTATACAGAGACCCAGCTTCCTACAGTTGATAGGGCCCAGTGTGACACTCTTTGTTATCGCCTCCCCCAATTACATCTTCTCCATGGATTTACATCAGATACAGAAGTATTATAAAGAGACAATGAATCATACAAGTGTGTAAATCAAAGCATCTCTAAATCAGATAGGCAGATAGGCATAAGTGTCATAAGTGTGGTGTTGACAATTAAGTGCTGTTGCTGAGCACTGGAAACCAATTAAGTGTGGGTGCCGAGCACCGGAAACCACTGGTTCAAATTAAGCACTGAGTAAAATCAATACATAAAACATTGTTACCGTGTATGTCACAGTCAGTTCATGAAAAGTTAAGACGCCTATGGCACCTAGCGTACATTTGTGCGAAAGCTTCTAGCAGGTATCAGGTGATTGAGCGACGTATTAGACTATGCCTCGCTAACTAACTACATGGCAATTTCCAACAACCATAGATAGAGGATGAGAAATCACAAGGTTGTCTAGTCTACTAACGGTGATTGTGGTGCAAATTGTTTTTAATTTGAAACACCTGGAGCGAAGCATAAAAAATGTGCGTTATTGCTTTTACATTCTAAAAAGCAAAAATTGGTGTAGGGCCAAGCATTATGTTAAAGTGCTGAAACATAAAGTGTTGTGCCCTACTGTTAAAAGTGCAGCGTTAGCAAGCATATGTCCTAAACATTTTTCCAGCATCAGAAACTGGACAATATATTTCTGGGATGGCAGGATAAACACGATTCAACAGAGGATGATCGAAAGATGGTAACGGGCTCCATGTAGCTACCAATGATTGTGGGGCAAAGGTTATTGATTCAACAATACTGGAGCTAAACATAGTAACATTTCATTGCTGATCGTGCAAGAAAATCATCTAAAGTGCTAAATCGTGTCTGCTTCCCACGCTGCCGGTGCAGGGTTGTGTGAATGGCTGCCATCATTCATTTGCAGCTCCGGTGTTTCAGTGGGAGCCTCTGACCATCCTTTGTCAAGGCGCACCTCTCTGACCATGGCCTACCTCACACCTGTTATGTGGACCTTTTCTCTCCATCCAAGTCCCTTCCCAGGGTCTCCTCCGGCCCCCGACTGTGTGCTCATGAGTGCTGCAGTAAGAAGTCCGACTCGTCTCCGCAGCTGACGAAATCCTCAGTCTTCTACCTGCGTTAGGGAAAGCTGACAGGGACGCTCCAGACAGTTCTTTTCAATCTAACACACTCCCAGCTCGAGCACAGCTAGAGGCCGGAGACAAGCAGTCTAACAACTGTGCCAAGGTGGACAAAGAGGGCCAGTCGTCCGTAATCAGGGAAGCAACTAAATGAAAGAAGGAAAGAGGTCCCGCGAAACGCCGTGAGGGGAACGGCTTACACTTGCACTGCTCCTGCTCCCGCGAACGCCGTGAGGGAAACGGCCAGCATTTCACCGCCCCTGCTCCCGCGAACGCCATGAGGGAAACGGCCAGCATTCTACACAGGACTACTAGTCCCAGCAGCCCTCCAGCCCTCCAGCGGTGACGCGGCAAAGCGCCACTTAAGCCGCGCACGCCTCCCGCAGCGCGGGTCCCGCGAAACGCCGTGAGGGGAACGGCTTACCCTTGCACTGCTCCTGCTCCCGCGAACGCCGTGAGGGAAACGGCCAGCATTTCACCGCTCCTGCTCCCGCGAACGCTGTGAGGGAAACGGCCAGCGTTCTACACAGGACTACTAGTCCCAGCAGCCCTCCAGCCCTCCAGCGGTGACGCGGCAAAGCGCCACTTAAGCTGCGCACGCCTCCCGCAGCGCGGGACGCGCGCGGGCGTGTCCGGGCGAAGCCCGGGCCAAGGGCGGGCCCATCCGCGCCCGTCAGAGGCCGGAGTAGGCCGGGCTGGGCCATCCCTCTAAGAAGTGAGGTGAGTGGATAACTGAATCATGGGAAAACGAACTGTGATCTCATCTGCCCAGGGTCCTAGAAGTTCCTCCATTGTTCCGCCTTCCTTTGAAAGCATGCTCGAAAATGCTTTCATGCTGGTTACATCTGAAATTGAAAACACCGAACGGAGATTATCCCTGGGCCAAACAGTATCGTCCCTACATATGCCTGGTGGCTCTGAGAACGATGACCACACAGTCCCTGTGCCGTTATCACCAAGTATTACAATCGATAATCCCACCTCTCACGAAAATCCATCTGTAGCCTTGGTTATCGATAAGAACATCATTGATACTGTTGATATTACAGATCCCCAGCAGGTCACTGAAGTTGATTTTAGCATCACTAACCCGGCCCAAAACTTAAAGACTGCGAGGGGGAAAAGGAAGAAAGGCAACATCCTGATGCCCACCAGCAAGAGGAAACAACCCCCTCGCTATAACAAAACCCAACCAACCCCCCATAGCATGTGGCTACGAGGAAAAACCACATTAAGCGGGGTGATACCTAGCACGAGCACACAACTAGATGGCTTACCCAACAGTTCTGTTGATCTGACCACAAGTACAGCAGAATCCAATTCTAGGTGCACACAAACTGCGGCAATATTTGTGAATGGCATGCAAGGGAGGCCAAATGAGAATTTAATTGACACTATAGTGGACTCCACTTTTAAGCATTTGAAAAGTCTAATGGATAAACAGTTTAATCATATTTTTAAACGTTTGGATAGATTGGAAAGCCTGGTGAAAAAAGAAGATACGAAAAGAAAAGGGACTATTATTATCGACCAAAACAGGGGTGAACGTTTATTGAAAGATATGGAAACAATTAATAAGGGCATCGTAGGGGGGAGCGGCAACTGTATTATTCCTGGTGCAGACAGTATATGTGAAAAGTGTAACGGTAGCAAGAAGAGCTTGCCTTGTAATTCTATGCCTAGCACCTCGGTTAATACATTGCCCTTGTTAAATGCCCCTGTGGCAAACAAACCTTCTTGTCACATTCCACTGCCAGTAGTGGTCCCTCCTACCCCACCTGCGGCAGCACATACAAAATCAATGCCATACCCAAACAATGAGCCTATTCTTGTCACCCGGGTTAAAAAGCATGCTGATATTGTACTTAATTTGCCGCCAGAAGCATGTCCTTATGTTTTAGTCTTAGCTGGCGTACCCCCCCTGTATGAAGACCAAAGTGAGTCTTGGGACCAACTCAAGAATAAGTGCATTGATTGGTTATCCAAGTATAAGGGGATGGGCATGGAGACTGTTAACGAAATCCTGATGGTGCGACGGGTGGCATGGGTAGGCTCCTCAACTAAAAATATTATGGGCGATTGTATAGTTGTGAATTTTAGACATATGGTGAAAGGCATCTTAAAACGTAACACTAACCTCTTTAGCACCCCAACGGCTATAACTTCGCTACCACTTGGCTTTTTTTATAGACCACCACAAAGAACCCATTATTCAAACACTTTGTCTCATTTTGTACATAACCGGTTCGCCGCCCTGTCTGATCTAGAGGGGCAGGACTGACTACCGAGCGAACCTTCAAACAGTGTAGCACAATCTTGGGATACACAAATACACAAATGGGTAACCAGGTCATGTTCAAATCCAGCTCTACCGGGAACCCTCAAAAGTTTAGCCCGGTTGATTTGTTGCCCTTTTTCCCTGTCACCAGTGAACCCATGCCTACTGACCAACATTTAAAAATACTGAGCTGGAACATTGCTGGTCTAAAATCCAAAATGAACACAGTAGAGTGGACCAACATGGTTAGCAGTTTTGATGTTTTGATGTTTCAGGAAACATGGAGTACTAGCAATTTGTTTCTTGAGGGTTTTGTCTGCTATATTAGTACTGTCCCAAGCCCTGAAGTTGGCCGACCTAGTGGGGGATTATCCACATGGATAAAGATCACTGCAGGAAGTAGTACCAAGCCCTTGGAAACAAATGACAGTCACCTCCAGGCCACTCTCTACTCGAATGGGATTACGTTATGTTTTATAAATTTTTATAATAACGATTTTAGATCACTGCCCAATAGGAATTTTATTATTTTATTTGATTTTATTGATAAAATGCTGGAAGAAAAAAGGTTCAGTAAATTGGACGGAATTTGTTTAGGAGGTGATTTTAATGCGCATTTGCACAAAAGAATGGACAATACTATAGTTACATCAGTCCCGCTAATCCCGTGCAAAAGAGGGCAAGAATTGTTTAATCATCTATCGACCAGGGATTTAGTTAATGTTATGGAGAAAGTTGGTTGCATGTCCGATAAAAGTCCACTGCCTACCTTTAGAGGTCGTGGCTGTTCATCGACCATTGATTACGTTTTTATATCCTCATCCCTCGAGAATTGTTTAATTAAGGCGGAAGTTTTATGCACTAGTTATAGTGACCACAACCCAATTCTGACAATTATTAGTTTTGTTAACAAATTTACTAAACGAAAAGAAATAGGGGCACAGAATCTGGTGGCATCCACCGACAAACTCAAAGTAATTTGGAAGGGCAGAGATAACAAGGCCCTACTTGCACAAATTATAAAATCTTATCCCTTACTTGTGGAGACGTGCTTGTCTAGTGGATGCCCTGATATAGAGATTATTCAGGCCTTTACTGGGTTATGTGTTGGCATTAAACAGGAAATCTCTAAGCCTGTTAGGATACAAAATAAGAACCCCAGATGGTTTAACGGCATCTGTTCACGGGCAAACCGTGATCTCCGTGAGGCATTAGCCGAAAAACCCAGGGACATGACCTTGGTTAAAACCCTGAGAGGACGCTATAAGAAAGCAATCAAATTACGAACCGAGGAGATATTGATTGAGAGGTGGGACTCTCTTGCATGTACTGCCGCAACTAAAGATGTAACTGGGTTTTGGGGCGCGGTGAAAGCTATGAGGTCCATTGGATGAAATGTAACAGCTATAAACTGTAACATACCTAGTAAGTCCTGGGAGGAGCATTTTGCAAGAATATATACAGCTCCAACAGCAACTATTGATTTTCATTATCCAGCTAATAAGGTTGTTATAACTATAACTGAAGTTGAAGATGCAATAAACCAAAGTGCAGGGAATAAAGCCCCAGGCCCTGATGGGTTATCAATCGACCTTATTAAATCCAAACCTGATTTTTGGTCCCCTTTACTTTGTAATGTTTTTAATAATCTGTCCAACACTACAATTCCAAAAACCTGGTCAACCAGTATCATCGTGCCCATCTTCAAGAAGGACGAAAGATCAAATCCCAGTTGCTACCGTCCTATATCTTTAATAGATAACACACTAAAGATTTTGGGCAGAGTGATTTTTAACAAAATTAGGAATTGGGCAGAGGATAATCAAATTTTAAACTCTTGCCAGCTGGGATACAGAAGTAATGTGGGAACTGTAGAACAGTGTCTAAACCTAAACCTTATATTAGGCAAATATACCATTGCCAAAAAAGTCCCCTTGTATTTGGGTTTTATGGATTTATCTTCAGCTTTTGATTTTGTTAACCGTTCACGATTATGGGAGATTTTATTAAAATACGGGCTGGATAAGTCGCTTGTTTACTTCTTGGCACATTTGCACAGAGACCTAAAAGCTCGGGTAAGGATAAACAACAAGGGAGAGGTCTCCGGGGATATTTTAATTGGTAGGGGGGTCAGACAAGGTTGCGTCTTGGCCCCCCTACTTTTTATTCTTTATATAAATGAATTAAATAAATCCCTGTCTAAGTCAACATGCGATGTACCGAAAATCAATGGTAAACTACTTCCTGTACTCTTATACGCGGACGATGCGGTCCTAATGGGCCGTACACCTAAAGCACTCCGCGTCTTAATTATGGATTTTGTTTCTTTTATGGCAGATCTGGACTTGTGTACCAATTTTAAAAAATCATACATTATGTCTTGTGGGCCCAAAAAACATCGCATTAATCATATAGTGTCAGGAGATAATGTCTTAAAAAGCACTGGTACTTTTCCATATCTGGGGTTAGTTTTTTCGGACTCCGGATCATGGTCAGCACATGTGGCCCACGGTAGAAACAAACTTGGGAAGGCAGTTAACTCAATTATTAGTTTACAACAACCAAAGCGGGCTGAGGTAGTGATACCTTTACTACAGATCTATAAATCACAATGTCGACCAACTGCAACCTATGGTGCCGAGGTGTGGGGGTACACAAATTGCAGTGGTATTCAAATTGAAGAAAATAGATTTTGTAGAAAGGTATTAGGGGCTCAAATCTCCTCACCCACCTACATATGTCACAAAGAATTAAGTTTGTATTATGTCGAGGATTTTATCAAATCTAAGCCTGCATTGTTCTGGCTAAAGATTTGGCGAAACCCAGCAGCAATTTTAACTCAGGAAATAATCAACGACTACCTTAAATGCAATAGGGGTAGTTCCATACCTTGGCTTAGTGCCGTTAAGAAAAGTCTAGCCAGTGTGAAATTGGAACATATTTTCTCCCATCCCCAGAACATAGACGGTATAAATATAAAAACGGTGAGAGAGGCATTGTATGATTCATTCCAAACGTGCCAGAGGACGTACAGAGCTCTTAAAACCTTCAATAGTTCGATATACTTCCATTTTGACATTCCCAGGCAATAAAAATGACACGCCACAGGATTATCTCAGGAAAAATATCGGAAGATGGAATAGGAGCTTGCTCTTTCGTCTTAGGGATGGGAGCATAAAATACTCACTTTGCTTCCCACTCGGTTTCAATAAAGACCTAGAGAACCTGTTCTGCCCATGTGAAACCGGTCATAAATAAACAATTTTACACTTCCTGCTTTTCTGTAATTTCTATATCAGATATACTAAACAGTATTTGATCTCATATTTTAAACCACATGCTATTATTGATTATAATTTGGCAATTGATGAAATACTGCGGCTAGGAAGTGATGACATGATTTTTAGAGTAAGCTCATTTTTGCAATCTGCGGTACGATCGAGAAATACTATGAACATTTCTTAGTTCAATATCCACGCACGGCTATTTGCACATCGATATAGCTGGGTTTGCTGTCTGTATAATGTATATATTGAACCTGCTAGCACTTTATCGCTATTTTGCACAACTGTCTTGTGATTTACACACATTGCACTTTAATGCTATTTTTGCACATTTGTCCATGCGATTAATAATGTTGATTAGATTTTTAACTTATTTTAACATGTGTGTTTTATGTTATTGTGTATTGTATCCTATTGGTGGTGATGACTTGTACTTTTATGGATATTCCATATCCGAATAAAGACCATTTGACTTTGACTTGACTTGTAGGGCCAAGCATTATGTTAAAGTGCTGAAACATAAAGTGTTGTGCCCTACTGTTAAAAGTGCAGCGTTAGCAAGCATATGTCCTAAACATTTTTCCAGCATCAGAAACTGGACAATATATTTCTGGGATGGCAGGATAAACACGATTCAACAGAGGATGATCGAAATATGGTAACGGGCTCCATGTAGCTACCAATGATTGTGGGGCAAAGGTTATTGATTCAACAATACTGGAGCTAAACATAGTAACATTTCATTGCTGATCGTGCAAGAAAATCATCTAAAGTGCTAAATCATAACGTGCCATGCTAAACATTATTGAGACTTTGGGCGCATGCCACGGTTATGTCCCTAGGGCCCTAAAGGGGTTGGGCGTGTGGCTGAATTCCTTAATGATTTGTCCACTCTGTCCAGAAATTTCATCATGCTGGCTATTACTTGTGGGTAGGCTTCGTTCAGGAGGAAGTGGACGGCAGTCTGTGTCCTTTGTGTCTCATATATTGTTTAAAGTAATGACATACATATTCACAGTGCTTTCTGGTGCAGGCTGGGCCCTCATACTCCCTATTCCCCAGTGCACCAACCAGCCCCTCTGGTCACACACTTAGACAACTGAAATGATCGCATTAACCAATTGAGCTTTTTCTAGGAGAACAAAGGATTTCCCACTGATAAGTTTAATTGTCCTTTCATTTTCATTTAAGGTGTGTGCATTACATGTTACATTCAGTTGTGGGTGAAAGGCCAATAAAATAGATACAGAATATTTTCTGTCTACCCCTATCCCATGCTCACTGACCCTACCCCCATTCTTCTCAGGATACTTCTTTAGGTCTCGCCTAGGCAGCGCATGCGCTGTCTCCTTGAGACATGCAGTATATGCTTTAGTGGGGAAATCCCGCCTCCGTTTTCCTATTTGTTTTTGGACTGTGTCTTTCAAAATCTTGTACTTGCTATTGCTTGCTATTGGGTAACTGTGATTTATGTCCCTCCTTTTTCCCTGTTGGGCACGCCTATGGCTATTGGCCCCTTTACTGTTGTTAGTGCGGGTTTTTTTGGGGGTCTTTTTATCATGGATCTCTTTTTTTTTTTTTTTACTTCGAGGCAAGCACGTGATGAGTGGATGCGTGTGTGTGTGTGTGCGCGCGCGCTGGTATATTTCTTAGGCTGCAGGAGTGGACAGATGGCAGATTTCATGCTTGCCAGGCAACCCGGGATGTTTTTCTTTTCCGCTGCCTCCTCTGCCCGGGAGTCAAATACCAGAGCTGGGAGCCGTGACGTCAGCCAGGAATGAGGGAGATGGTAGGGAGACTGGAGCCACTTTATAGAGCCGCACTAGTAGCTGAGGTGCCAGCGGGCAAGCTGCAGAGCGCAGGAACTTTGTGACCGCCATGAGCTGCAAGGCGGTGGAGCTGTATGACCGCCGCCTAGAACGAGGGGCCGGTGCGCGAGCTGGGGCTCCCGATGCTTGATCCCGGCTGGGAGTTAGTAGTCAGGAGGCGCTGTTCCCCACGAGAAGCGGGGGGGCCAGAGACGCTGCGGCACCTCCACTGCCCCGCAGGGTGCTGCTCCGGACCGGTGTGGTATGTTTCACAGTATCCCCCTCTGGCTTAATTGGTGAGTGAAAAGCTTTCCTTCGCCGTCCGATCCGGGTTTGTTTAATTAGTTTGACTCATTGCAGTATCTGTGTTCGGCTGGTGTGATACTATAATCTAATTGGTGCGACTATTATTTGCACAAGGTGGTCACAAAGGGCTCTTTGAGGGGACCGAAGATTTGGTCGAGTGGGTGTTAGTCAAAGAGGGTAAAAGTTCTGGCCTGGTTTTTGTATCTACTTGAGGAAGGAGCGGAGGAAAAAAAAACCTTAAGCATGGCGACTGATCTTGCAAGTTTACTTTTCACAGCTGTGGCCCTCGAGGCTCGTCTTTCTTGTGGGCAGGGTAGGTGCCAGTTTTGTTACTAGGGGCCAGCTTTGCAGCGGTGCCCGGCCCCCTGTAACAAAAGGGGTAGCGGTGCTTGTTATTAATAGCTGTTAACATGTAACCTGTGGTGTCACTGTAACTCGGCACATTAAATAAATGGGATGAAGAAAGTGCTCCGTGCCGGAGAGCAGTGCGCCCGGGAGCAGTGAACTCTGCTGGGGACTGCCTAGGTCAGCTCTCACGCATATCTGGCCGCCTATGGGTGGCAGGCCATTTTCCTTCTCTGGCAGTTGCAGATGGCTGCTGACCTCAACTAGCAGGTAATCAGTTTGCTGTCCTACCACCCAGAGAGACGGGGGTTGCATTCAGAGAGGGAGCCCTATGTTTGTACAATACCATGCAGCCCCCGCCACTCTGGCAAAAGAATTGATTCTTGTCTCAACTTGTAATACTCATCGAGCCTATTTATCTGGCCCTGTGCATGTCTCCTCCCCTATCCCTATGCTCACCCTCCCTCTCTCTAAGCCCTTACTTGCCTGCTCTGAGGCATCAACACCAGTCTCCCTCTTTTCACGTCTCCTCCCCATGCGTGCTATGTGTTCGGACATCAGGAAGCTTCCTGTGCAGGCTTTCAGTTTTTGCTGCGGTGCTTGCTTGGCGCTCGAGGGGGGTTGCACATTTAAAGAAAATGTATTATTCAACACCACCCACACGAACGCCACCGCTATGGACACTCAAAGATCCACGTGTGGTTAAAAAAAAAGCAAGGTCTTAATATAAGGTGTGTTTTTGTATACTTCATTTTGGGGGAAGAAGGGATTATAAAGCGCTAGTAACAGTTCTAACATCTTAAGAGGACAAAAATACAGGGCCAAGATTATTCGGTAACGTTCACATGGTGCAGGAGAAAATTCTAATATTATTCAAGCACTGTCATTTTCAGTTTTATTATTGTGTTTTATTTTAGTTACAACACTCTGGCCTACAATGCAATTGAGGAGGTTAATCAGATAAACTCCTTTCTTGTGGACCGTGTTTGGAGAGTGTTTTTTATACTTGGTTGTTCGAGTGGCATTAGGTTGTGTTTAGTCGGCCTCGGGCACATGTTTGTTTAGCACCTGAGACAGTCCATAAGCTGTACTCTGGCCGAGCCCTTCAGTTGGTTGTGCATATGGTGCTTCAAATCGTCAGAAGCAAGGCTGTAACACTTTCTAAATTGAAGGGCGCCAATGTCTGCAGCGTGCCATTAATGAGGGGCGTGCAAAACAATGACTACAGCACAGATCGTGTTTTCTTAACACAAGCCTTTATTAATATACATGCTGTACTGCCACCAAGTATGTCTGGAGCAATTGAATATCTGAGAATAAGAAGTTGCTGCTTCTAATATTTTGTTGCACTGCTTGAACTGGGTATTGATCTGTAGCTTTTTTGTAGGTTTTAATGCTGTGGTTTGAAGATTCCCCCACTTATGGAGTGTTGTTTAAGTGGCCCTCTTTGCCTTCCAAGGGGTGTTGATTGACAGAATGAAGTTGACAAAACAAGTGCCAAATTTACTGCCACATTTATAATTACTGCCACACAGTCCATTGCAGTAATGTGGGATGATATAATGCATAGCTAAACACTTAGAAGGTCCCAAAGGCGAGACCGATTGGCATTTCCAATGCTTGTTATTTGCTTCAACCACAGTTCACAAGTCAGTAAATCTCTCGAGCATAAAGAGCACATCAAAAAGTACCAACAGTAGACGCATTTCCTTACTGTACAGCACATTCCAGCGAGCCATCAAGTTATTCTTTACAGTTAGAACGAGACAGGTCCTGTGTCGTTGTGCTCTTCTCACCGAAAATTGAACAGGAACAGAAAACATAATATCAAAAGTATTCTGAAGCATACACATATGTCTAATATATTTATTTCGCGATTTTTATTGCGCAAACAAATACCCGAAGGTGTCTCGGCGCATGTGACAAAAACGAGAGACCAAGCCGCAGGATTACTGATTGAACAGCCATGTCTTTAAGAGCCTACGAAAGCTTATCAAATTGGGGGCAGTTTTTATGGTGAGTGGCAAAAGGTTCCAGAGTTTAGGTGTGGCAACCAGGAAGCGCCTGTCTCCCCAGGTTGCCGTTCTGGTGCGAGGTAACGGAAGCAGACAGGAGTTGGCGGATCTCAGCTGTCTCTTGGGGCTATACAACTGGAATGCTTCAATCAGAAACTTTGGACCGACGCCATGCACTGCCTTATAGGCAATGCAGAGGGCCTTGAATTTAATGCGGCCCTCTACTCTTAGCCAATGCAGGTGACGAATGGCTGGAGTAGTTGGCTGGCGGCGGGGGATGTCAAGAAGAATTCTTGCAGCAGCATTTTGTATGGACTGCAACTTAGATAGAACGAGTTTCTGAGTATTAAGGAAGAGGGCGTTCCCATAATCGATTTTAGAAAACACTAGGGTAGAGACCAGGGTCTTCCCAGCTGAGGTGGGAAGGTAAGGCAGTATTTTCCTGATTTTCTTTAAAATAAAGAACGCAGATGACACAACCTTGTTGACATGAAGGTTGAATGACAGCTTGCTGTCAAAAATGACTCCCAGGTTTCTGGCCTTATCAACTGGGACAGGAGGAGAGCCCAGCTGGTCAGGCCACCAGGCAGAAGACCAAACCGGGGAGAGATTACCAAAGGTCATGACCTCGGTTTTGTCCGAGTTAAGCCTCAGACAGTTGGAGGACATCCAGGTACTGACAGCAAGCATGGCGCTTTGGAAATTAGCTGCCACCGCTGGGCCGTCCTTGTGTATTGCCAGAACCAGTTGGGTGTCATCTGCGTAGGATGTAAGTCGCAGCCCATGGGCCTTTATTACCCTCGCTAAGTCTGCTACATAGATATTAAATAGCGTTGGACTTTGCACTCCCCTGTGGAGTCCCACAGGGCTCCTCGCTGAGACAGGAGAATAGAAGTTACCCAACTTCACTGTCTGGGTACGGTAGGCAAGAAAAGATGAAATGAGATTTCTAGCCATACCGTTTATCCCCAGGGCTGTGACACGGTCGACCAGAATATCATGGTCGACCGTGTCAAAGGCTGCGGACAAATCCAGCAGAATCAGGACAGCCGCACCTTCCTGGTCCATAATGGCTCTAATCTCATCTGAAGCTTTTATTAAAGCGGTCTCAGTTCCATGACCTTTCCTAAAGCCAAACTGCGTTTCGTCGAGAAGTTGGTGAGTATCGATGAACTCTGAGAGTTGTTTATTCATCAGAGATTTGCATATTTTGGCAGGAAAGGGGAGACACGCTATTGGTCTATAGCTGGCCAGAGCTGTGGGGTCCAGGGGGGGTTTCTTCAGGAGAGGTTTGATCACGGCCTTCTTCCAAAGATCTGGATAGTGACCAGTTTGAAATGCGGTGTCACAGATTTTCATAAGTGGATAAGAGATCACCTCGCTAAGGTTAGCCATCACTGAAGGAGGGCAGGGGTCTAAGGGGGAGCCAGACTTGGTAGTAAAGATAAGTCTGCTAATTTGATCTTGCGTAATGGGAGCAAAGGAAGAGAAGGGATCATGATCGGTGACAGGTTCTACACCACTGCAGACTCTGGATCTTGTCTCTGCGTTCCCTGCAAAGGATGAGTATATATCTGCTACCTTAGTGGTGAAAAAGCTGGACAGAGCATCACAGAGAGACTGAGAGGGTCCGACCCCAGGTCCCGTAGAGGGGATGGACAGGGTGGTGACCACTGAAAACAGCTCTCTAGCAGAGTTGCTGGCATTCTCGATTTGAGCCGAGAAAAATGCACTTTTTCGGGCAATGATAGCCTTTTTGTATATTGTCAGGGCGTCTTTGTAGGAATGCTTGGCTATGGGGCAATAAAATTTCCTCCAGCGCCTTTCTAAGTTCCTGCAATGTTGTCGGTGGAGCCTAAGCTCTTCGGTATACCAAACCGCCGAAGGGGAAAATCTGTTAGGTTGCGTAAACTTCTCCGGCGCCACCTGATCAGCAGCATTCCGAATCCAGTCTTGGAAGTCGGAGGCTGAGAAGACAGGATTGGCTATCCCCATAGGAAAGGATAGTGTCAGGATATCTGCCATCTGATGGATATCCGCATTTTTCCAAGCACGGGTCCCTAACCTAATTCGTGGCCTGGAAGGGGGAGGGTTAGCGTGCCGGGTATGGATCCCAAAAATAATGGCCCTGTGATCTGACCACGTAAGAGGAAGAATATCCAGTACAGAGATGTCAGAGTTGTTGGTAAACAGACCATCTAGTATGTGCCCCGCCTGGTGTGTAATTCCCTTCACCAATTGTTGAAGTCCTAAGGTTAGGAGATTCTCAGTGAGTTGAGTGGTTTCGTGGTTGCCCTGTTCTTCCAGAGGGAAGTTAAAATCTCCTAAGATCATGTATTCCGGCGAACTTATGATAAGATCATTAAAATCCGAGAGTGTGGCAAGGAAAGAATTTCGGGGCCCAGGAGGTCGGTATAGCAAAATTCCCTTGAGGGCTTGTTTGTGATTAATATTAATAGCAAAGGTGGCTGCTTCACAGTTAATGGACTGTATGGGATCGAGTGTAGTGCGATAGAGATTCTTGTAAATGATAGCAAGTCCGCCACCTCTTCCTATATGTCTATCATGCCTAGCGACACTATAGCCTTCAGGGGTTGCCAGACAAAAGTCCGGTCCTGAACCAGCATCTCCCCAGGTTTCAGTGGCAAAAAGGAAGTCAAGATCATGGGCGAGAATAAACTCGCTGATCTGTAAGCTGTGACAGGGAAGGGAGCGCGTATTAATGAGCGCTGCTCGATAACCATGGGGCTGAGTGATATGCAATTCATGAAAAGGTATATTGCTAGGGGGGTCTAAGGCAGAGGAGCCAGGAAGACGAGATTGCGGAAGTTGGTATTGACACCCAGGACACGGGGTGGGGGTAACGCCCACTGCAGTGGAGAGAGGCCGAGTAATGCAATGTCGGTCGGAATGGCCAGGGTTCAACTGTCTTAGTTGCAGGTAAGAATAGCATAGTGGAGGGCCAGAAGTTATGGCCCTGGGCCGAGTCCGGTCGCGGACGGGCGCAGACGGGCTTGCCTCTGGCGCGCCTCTGGCGCGCGCGCGCTGCGCGCTTGCATGACTCTGTGTTTTATAGTCTCCCCGTCTGAGAGCGTAAATGCACGTTGCAAGATGGCGCTCAAAGTTTAGGATCTAGACCGATCCAAGATGGCGCTCAAAGTTTAGGATCTAGACCGATCCAAGATGGCGCTCGTGACTAGGAAGAGAGAGAGAGAAAAATCCTGCTCAAGCGGCAGGTGAGTGAATTCTGATTTTAAATGAGGGTATGCGGTTCAGAGTGCAAATAAAAACACAGTAAACACAGTAAAAGACACAATAAACACAGTAAAAGACCGAAATCCGGTCAGTGAACTAGCAGCAACGAAGAAAATATTAGTATCAGCAAATGTCCCTGAGTAGGCAGCAGCAAGTACCCATGGAACAGGTAGTGGCCCCGTTACAACTGACTCCTGCGGCTGAGGCTAAGCGTAATGTCAAAAACAGCTGCGCGCTTGCATGACTCTGTGTTTTATAGTCTCCCCGTCTGAGAGCGTAAATGCACGTTGCAAGATGGCGCTCAAAGTTTAGGATCTAGACCGATCCAAGATGGCGCTCAAAGTTTAGGATCTAGACCGATCCAAGATGGCGCTCGTGACTAGGAAGAGAGAGAGAGAAAGATCCTGCTCAAGCGGCAGGTGAGTGAATTCTGATTTTAAATGAGGGTATGCGGTTCAGAGTGCAAATAAAAACACAGTAAACACAGTAAAAGACACAGTAAACACAGTAAAAGACCGAAATCCGGTCAGTGAACTAGCAGCAATATAATTACAAAGATCATCACAATGGTATTAGCATTACTTCTATTTGTGTTAAACATACACATTTGATACCAGGAAAGAATTATCTGTAAAGCTAGGAACTCGAGAGAAGAAAGCATATTTGCGGCTAATATGATGTTAGCAACTCATATGGAAAGGTATATAGGAGAAACACGTATTTAATAAACAATTAAATAAGGAATAAAGTACCCCCTACCATCCATTATAAGGATATTGAAAGTCACCGAGGAGTTCCATAACTATGAAGAGAAACTAGGCCAAAGGCAAAGCTCCTTTATAAGGTTATGGAACTCCGAGGTGACTTGCAATATCCTTCTCATGTACAGTAGAGGGTACTTTATCCCATATAATGCTCGGTCACACCATCACCTGTCCCACAAACCACTTAAAACCTTGGTATGTAGCTCTTTCATATGAAAGGGCAAGCATGTTTGTAAACATGAAAAATAAAAATTAAACCTCTAGTGCAAAACACATCAAAAATCTGTTAGATATTGATTACAAACAGATATTAGAAACAGTTCAATACAGTTTAAAAAGAAAAACTGCAGTAGCTTGAAATTTGTAGAAACATGCAGAAATATAATAGCTTTTCTCGAAAATGTGCAAAAAAACATGTTCTCTCTGCTGGTCATAGTAAGCCATTAAAATAGAGCAGAAGAAAAACAAGCATTTGCAATTCAATAGGCCTCTCAGTCACGCAAGTTTGAGTTATTGGCATTGTAAATGACAATGCCTTTTATTTATGTTTTGGGTTTTAAAACATAAATAAAAGGCATTGTCATTTACAATACTAATAGCTTAAACTCTCACAAATGCGAGAACTATTGCATTACAATAAAGGGCCTTCTCGACCGCTTGTTAGATTGTAAATATCAGAGGAAGAGACCGGACTGCGACGTCTTCAAAGTAGCGATAAATAGTGCAGTGAAGAAGATGTGTAAGTGTTGTAAATTACACAGACACAAAGTGTGAAGTGAGAGTTACATATGATCCGAGCTATAAACACACTAACAAAGCACTCCAACATCTTTCGCTCTGTGATTACACTGTTGCGGCTCAGGAGGAAGGCGGGGAGGGGGAGCTATTTATTGCCCTCTCCATGATTTGAGTGTGCAGTGTGGCATTGCGTAATGTCATTGCTATCTTTGGCCTAATAAAAATACTCCAGCTGTAGTAGGGCCCTGGCTTCACCTCCTGGTGTCGGGCGGGCTGTGCTTTATGGAGGGCATAGAGGGCAGAGGGGATGGACCAGGCTGCAGCTCCGGCCTCGTACAGTTCCCCTGCTATTCCGAGTGAGCGAGAGGCGCTGAGGTGGTGATATTGGTGGTGGTGGTATTGGTATTGGTGGTGGTGGTATTGGTGGTGGTGGCATTGGTATTGGTGGTGGTGGTATTGGTGGTGTTGGCATTGATATTGGTGGTGGTATTGGTGGTGGTGGTATTGGTGGTGCTTGTATTGGTGGTATTTGTGGTGGTGGCATTGGTGGGTATTGGTGGTAGCGGTATTGGTATTGGTGGTATTGGTATTGGTGGTGGTGGTACTGTTATTGGTGGTGGTGGTACTGGTGGTGGCGGTATTGGTGGTGGTGGTATTGGTGGTGGTGTTGGTATTGGTGGTGGTATTGGTGGTGGTGGTACTGGTATTGGTGGTGGTGGTATTGGTATTGGTGGTGGTGGTAATGGTGGTGGTGGTATTGGTGGTGGTATTGGTGGTGGTGGAGGTAGTGGTATTGCTGGTGGTGGTATTGGTGGTGGTGGTGGTATTGGTGATGGTATTGGTGGTGGTGCTTGTGGTATTGTGGTGGTGGTATTGGTGGTACTGGTGGTGGTGGTGGTAATGGTATTGGTGGTGGTATTGGTGGTGTTGATGGTGGTGATGTTGGTGGTGGTATTAGTGGTGGTGGTGGTGGAGGTGGTGTTATTCGTGGTGGTGGTATTGGTGGTGGTATTGATGGTGGTGGTATTGGTGGTGGTGGTATTGGTGGTGGTGTTGTTGTTAAAAAAACAGTCTTTTGAAAACAACCCATCAGGTGGCCTTAGTACAGATGACATGTAACACAGACGTGCTGTTGTCAGCTTCAGCCCAGTAGCACAGAATTATGTGCTACCTGGAATTCACATTACTTAATTTGCTAATCATATCTAAATGCATTTTACTTGGGGGGGGGTTGAAACAGACATGAGATAATGCTTGGTTAAAGTGATTGAAAGCAGGCGCCCATTTTACGGGGGCAGCCTTGCTGCTTAAAACGACAAGCGGTTTCAGCTGAAGCAGCGCATGTCCGGCCTGCAGTAAGAGAAACTCAATAAAGTAAATAGTGCTTACAGACTAAATAACAGGTCCCATATAACAACTGAAGTAAAAGGGCCAGTCGCCATGGGAGGGTACAAATGAAGACAAGGCCATACTAAGGAGGGACTAACAAGCCTATTAATGAATCCGAAGGCAGCATTTACGAAAGACAACAATGACACAAGTCAATGAAAAATATGGGCGGAGAGTGGGCGCTGCTTCTCTCCCATACTCTACTACAGCAGTCTCGCAGATCGAGCAGCGCATGCGTGCTGCCGCTAGGCTTGACCTAAAAGGCAATGTTCCCTTTTTGGTTGCCAAAGAACTGCTTCAATCATGCTCTGTGACTTGATCTGCCTTTCACCTTGACTGCTGGCTCTTGCAGCAGGCATTGTGACTCAGAACTCCACTGTAATAACCTTATAATAGTGGAGTTCTTGGTGCATCACGAGTCGCCAATTATAAAGAAATTAGTGACTAGAGTTTATACGGGGATTACAGAATCCAATGTAATATAGCCCTGTATTTCAAATTGGTGCTTGTTGTGTCTAGTGCTTTTAATAATGAAGCAATTATGTGTTACTGTGTATGTGGCTGGGTGGAAGCCAGCAGATAGGACAGATGGTAAGTGGATGAATCCCTGAGAAGACCTACTTAGATGATCTGCCCAAGGAAAAGAAAGAAGGAACCATCCGGTTCCTGGCTGGCTCCTGGTGTACCTCTGCAGGAGCTTCCGCAAGACTTAATACTAATAGATTTCACTGCACCTCTTCCACGAGGCTTCCTTGCATCAGAACGCCCACCCTGCATACACTATACCTGAAGCAGGAATAATGTGGTGCAGGGCTTTACAAAGTGATGCACCTGCCTAGATGCGTCACTTTGTAAATATGGCGCAACGTGGCGCATTATTTACGCTGCGGCAGCGTCACAAAAAGTGAGGCAACAGCGGCATAAATGTGGTGCAGGGCTTCATAATTAAGCCTCAAAATCCTTTCCTCTCTGGGATGCCCTGCATTATATACCCGTTATCTCTCCCTGGGCAGAAATGTTATTAACTTTGCATGCAATGCCGCTACCAGAAACACAATTCTCTGATGTGCCTTTAAAAGTTATTCTGCTGCTGTGGAATAAGGCTCCTGTGTCTTGAAATATTGAATTATGTCAAGAACCTAATACCCAGAATACCTATGACATTTTAGCAACAATACTTGCACAAATGTGCTGAAAGATGCACAGCAAAGCTGCATCTTTAAGAGCTTCCTTTAGGGGTGTGTAAGCCCACTCCGCTGCCAAACGCACATTGAGATCAATGGGATTGCTTGTTCGGTTGATGCATTATGATGGGTGGAATTATAAATATTTTCAGTGGTGATATCCCATCAGCATTGTGTTTGAGCATTTGCTGCACATTTGCCTGGGTCTAACTGTGGCTGGCAGCACAGTCCTCCTGCAAAAATATGTTATTTTAGCATGACTTAAATGTTAGCACCGAATTTCTTCAAATGTATCATTTATTTTTGTGTATAAAAGAAAAACGACATGCTGTCTTGCAGTCATGACTATTGTTGACAAGACAACCCACTTCTTGTTGAAAGTTCCAAAGAGGGGATTCATTTATTGTGTAAATGGAAAAGGAAATCGGTGTATGGAAGAAAACACTTCAACTGCCTGTGACAAATATGACAAAGGAAAAATAAATTTGATGGAAATCCTTTTACCTCCAGAGCAGCTGCCTACATGAAAGAATGATGTCAAAAAGCAATTCAATCCATTGATAGCAATCTTAAATTACAATCTGTTATATTCCATATAGGTACTATAATATAGGCCCGATAAAATCGTTACCCTTCACCTATATTCTCTCCCTACATTACACTTGTCAAGGTTTAAAGGGACTGACCTTTTACCTAGATATTACACTGTATGCAGAATGCAGGTTTTCCCCCCAGTCCAAAATCAAATACATTATGCATGAGGGTTCTTGGAAGCACAGCAGGACTACCATCTCCTGTATAAAATCTATGTACAAATTCAGGCCCGACATCATCCTTAGACTGACACAGTAACACAGCAAGGTAGGACCCCTGGGGAGACCATGGGTATATATACATCACATCTTGCTAAGATAGCTAGAGGAGATCGAGACTTCCCGGCCTAAACACTGACCAGAGATGCGGAGGTTCCTGCATGCTGATGCTCCAGCTCGCAGTGGTCTAACATCCCTCACAGGGTGTCCAACTCGAGACCAGGACAGGGTCCCGCACTCTCACTTAAGGTAATGGGGTTGATGAGATCCTAGAGGAATTCTTGGCTTAACACCTACACCCATGCTAAGTACACTTAGGTACATCTAGATAGGGAGGCATTGTAGGAGTACGCATCTTTTATCATGTGTTTTATATATTTGAATGTATTCATGATTTTATTAAGATGGTAGAACTATACCATCTTTTTACTTTCATAGTACTGTTAATCATTTATATCCTATACTGTCTAACGGTTGTTGCAGCACATCTATTTTACACCAGAATAACAACTGCCCAATAAATGATTATTGAAAACGCACAGCTTGTTTTATTTGGTGTATCTCTCTGAGAGAAACTAAGTAGGCACGAGTGACTGAGCAAAAAGTAGTACATTGTTTCCACGGTCGTGAGGGATCAGAGTTGTCATGTTCTGAAGTTGCCAGAAACTATTCTTTCCTTGGTAAGAGGAGATTATAGTGGTACTGTGAGCTAGCTAAGACAGAAAGGCTAACATACCTGGTAGGGGTGATCAGAGTTCGTCTGACACCAATCCTACAGTGTATGTTGTCTAAACGCGCAGATCCCATTTATTTTCTATAGGAACTGCACAACAAGTCGTCAGCGCCTCTTCGTAGGGTTGATGAAAAATTGCACGAAAATAATTCATCAACTGGGAAGATGATCTCTCATTTACCCTGGGACAAAGTGGAGGAGATGAATGTACCCTCCATTCATGTATCAAGCAAAGAGGGTTATTTCTTAGTGGGTACAGTTGTGCTCAAAGTGTTTCATTCAGTAGAATGAATAATCAAGAAAACAAAATATGGGGTAATAATTGGATTACTGTTGTCTACAATATGGTTTAAGGGAAAACGTCCAGCCCCTGAATTTTACTTACAGAGAAGTGGTTCTTAACTTACTTTCCACAGACCCCTGAGTGGCTGGGGCATGAAAGTTTATAAAATTAAAAAATATTAGCAGTGTAATAAAATACTAAAAATGCTAAATTGAATATTTAAAGCTCTAAAATGTGTTATAAATTGGAAAGGATTTGAAACTCTAAGCTAAAAATTAAGAGTCATATTTATTATATTTGCATGCAGCACAGTACAGCAAGTCACCTTGCTGTGCTGCGGTGCGCGATATGGAAAGGGTAGGAATGCACCGTATGTAACATTGTACGATGCATTCCTGTCATTTCCCAGCGTTGGCGCACAATGTGAGCACCACAACACTGCACCTTCCTGCAAAAAACAATCCTCAGAGGCATTTTCCTCTTTCTGTGTGGGCTGCAGAATGCAGCACATTTAGAGGAAACAACATGGAGAAATAAAGATATTTCTTCCCGTTGCAACTCTGGTGGGAAGGCATACAATTCTGGCGCATTCCCAGGTCTTGTTTCAACACAAAAGTACTGGCACCCAGTAGAGAATGCTTTGTCAAAAAAAAAAACAAAGCTCATTGTATTGTATAGTATCACCCCATCCAGTATGCTACAAATATTTAAAAAATTGTATAAGTCAACAGAGAAAGGGAAAACAAAGAAATGTGAAGTCAGTCCATAGATTAATTAGCTCTACACACACCCTCAGTAATGGAAAAAAGAGGTGAAAAAATGTGTAAAGAAAGAGAAAGTACCTCACGTGTGCACCACCAAAGGAGCTACTGGTTGGTTCTCACCAGCTTGCCCACGTCTATTTCATCATTGGTAACTTTCTCTTAAGAAAAATGTGCAGTGTCCAGTGCAAAAAAGAAACACATAACAAAAGGAGGTGTATTGTGAAGACAAGAACACAAAAACTGTGCCAACAAAGACAGAAAAAAGGGGGTTAGACTCTCAAATATTTATTTATTCTGGTTAGGAGTCTATCCCGCTGTTTAAAAACACAGCATATTGAATACCTTGCTAATAACGGCCAACATGTTTCATTGCCAATTATTTCGTGGCAAATTCATCAGGGCAAGAAGAGGTCAAAGATCACCTCCCTGGACACACACCATTAAAAAGGACTGACAAACACAAAGAGACAACATACAGCGTGATTAGTTCATCGGGAGGTATATTCACAGTGCATCACAGAAAAAATTCAGGATTATGAACTCAGATCCATTACCTAGTTGGAGCTATGGGCCCACATACCAGCCACCAACCAGTCACAGGGGCGTTTTAACCTGTTTACTTTCGCCTCCCTGTTCAGCAAAGCACGACCGTTGCTAGTGCCTGCGTCTGTGAAAAAAGTATATCGATCATATACACCTGACAGGGAACAGTCCCTAATATCTATGTCATCATACACCATCTTGTGATGCAAAAAGACTCCACCTATGTAACTGTTCAAATTAACACAGATCGCGCTGTAAAAGGGCACAAAACCAGCCCTTGTAATTTCCATCAATCAGCGCAAAATCACTGCTAGTTTTCATCATCGCCCGGCCAGCATGAGAAAAGCTCAAGTAACTACCAACATATTTATGTACTATTAATGTTGCTGTCACTTTTGCTCCTAAGGCTATCAAGTGTGCTCACCCAACAGGGTGTCAACTACACTAAACCACGCACCTTGATGCCGATTCACAAACCGATCCTATGGCTACAGAAGACCAAACTGGTCACTCGGTGTTCTTATGCCCTCAAAACACCCTAGAATCAGTTTTCCCCAGCTTGTACCACGCTCGCGAACAACTAAAATTCTGCACAACGAGGCAGCCGTGCACCGCTCGGTACACGAGCGACAGCCTCTCCGCGTCTCTTAGACCCCCTGCTTACCATGTAGCTTTACACACGGGCAGTAACTCAACACTGGAACGAGTTGCCGCCCGCCCACGTCTGCTTACAAATAGTCACAAGCCCCATCTCGCGAGACTCCACAGTTCTCAATCTCGTGTCTAAGCGATATTGGGGAATGCGGCGGCCATCTTAGCACTGTATCAGGTCCTATTCAAATCTGACATGGACCCTATTTTAGAGGTTTTTTTTCCCCAAAAAAAGAAAGGAAGGGGAGACCATCGAGCCTGCAGACTTTACCATTCCAACTCACACAAGGTACTCAAGCTGAAAACTCTAGCGCTATGGATATGTTTATTGTGAATCGAAAGAGCTGCCTCAGTATGAGAGAATGTGGCGGCCATCTTGGCACTGTGTTGGGTCCCTATAACAAATGTAGTTAACTCCAATTTCGTACAGTCATGGTCCCTCCATAAGCCAATCACACAGCTCCATGTCAGGTTCAAGGACCAGGCAGAGGCCCAACGACATCTAAGTAAGTTGCAAGGAGGAGCGGCCTCAACAATAGACAATACCGTATCCCCAGTAACCAAAGGATAGAGAAGAAACCACAAGGGAGAGATATTAATCCCCAAGTTGATTTCATCGACTAATAAGGCTAAACCTATTGTGTGTTATGCTGAACTTGATATACCACAAATAGAAAGACAGGGGTTGACCCAGGCAGTTGGGTCATATTCTCTTGGTGTTATACTGGAATTACAGATGACCACCTATCTACTCACTTTGTTCCACTCAATTTGGTCATTCAGACCGATATTATCCCCCTTCTCTGAGTAGATCCAGCGAGCTTCCTTCACTGCCAATCTTTTGTCTATGTCGCCAGCATCACTGAAAACCTTCTCCAAAATGACCCACTTTAGTGATTTAAAGTGATGTTGCTGGTCATGATAATGTTGTACCAGGCGTGTAATGAGCTTGCCTGCCCTGATCGTGCTTAGATGCTCTTGTATGCGTACCTTGACCTTTCTGGATGTTAAACCAATATAATGTAAACCACAAGGGCATGTCAGTCTGTATATTACATGGCATGTATTACAATTAGTGAACTGTCGGAGGAACCAGGTTCTCCCACTACCTAGTGTAATTTCAGTTGTTTTCTCCGTCAGTCCACACACTGAGCAACTACCACAGGGATGGTGTCCTGGGGAAAGGCTCACACTCTTCTTATCATGAGCAGGTCTCGTGTGCACTAGTCTGTCCTTCAAGCTTTGCGTCCTTTTAAACGCAAATCTGGGCTGGGGTATCTGAAAATCGCTGGTTGATAGCAATGACCAGTGTTTCTTTATTATCTGTCTGATCTTGCTAGACAGAGGGTCAAATGTCAAGACCACTGGCAGGCTCTCCCTTGCTTCCTTTTGACTCCTCTCAAGCAGGGCTTCCCTAGGTGTATTATGGGCCCTCTTACGAGCTCTAGTGATGACTCTCTTGGGATAGGCACATTGAGCCAATTTCTCGCTCAAAACCTCCGATTGACGCAGGTAGTCCGATGTAGAAGAACAATTCCTGCGGTATCTCAGAAACTGGCCAACCGGAAGGTTATCCCTTAGAGCTCTAGGATGGAACGACTGGTAGTGCAACAGGGAGTTTTTGTCAGTGGACTTATGGTGAACACTGGTGCTAAGTTTGTCATTAACCACAGTGATGTCAAGATCAAGGTACGTGGCCGTCTCCCTACTGATCTGCCAGGTGAAATTTAAACAGGTGTCAAGCGAGTTCAACCACTCCAGAAACTCACAAAGGCGCTGCTGCGTGCCCGTCCAGATACATAGAACATCGTCTATATATCTCTTCCAGAGGCAAATATGCCCCTGGAAGGGATTGGAGGGTTGGTCCAAGTGATGTTCCTCGAATTGGCCGACATAAATACATGCCAAGCTCGGCGCGAAGGTAGCGCCCATAGATGTCCCCGAAGTTTGTAAATACAGGTCATCTTTGTAGCAGAAGTAGTTACGAGTGAGGGCCAGCTCCACACATTGCATAACAAAAGACTGGGGGGTATCGTAGAACCACTCCTGGGACCCAAGAGCGCGAGCTGCTGCCACCAGCGTCGCGTCCCAGGTCTACCATTCTTGGTAAATTTGTGAATTCATCAGAATACAGGTTTGGATGTGTGGCAACACCCACGCGCCACCTATGTAACGCCCTCCCCACGCAGTGTAACGCAAGGCAGCGACTTGCACTGCCTTGAGTTACACTGGATTTACCAAGTCACACAGGGCCCATGCAGGGTGGCCTTGCGTGGCTTGATAAATCGAATTTGAAGGTTTTGCGCTGCTCTGCGTCGCCTTGCGTGGTGCAGGGTGATGCAAAACCTAAGATAAATATGCCCCTCAGTTGAAATCGTTATCCTAATTAGTAGAAGCAGCTCGAATACATAAAACTGCTTCTACTATGGATGATTGGTGATCTCAACGGAGGCAGCATTGGTATGCACCGGCAAAAAGAGACGTGAATTAGGAGTAAAAAACACAAAGTGATGTATTACAGTCTAGCAGATTGCTTCATCTTTTGGGAATAAAACTGCATTTTAAAAACGCTCAATATTTCCTGTTAAAATTACATTTTCAATTCTCAAATTTTTTTGCTTGTGGATTAAATAAACTATTCCATAATTTGTGTATTGGATGTGAACTTGCTTCTGTTTTTTCGAAACACAGAAGTAGCTTAGGCGAGGTTCCCTGGCTTCCAACGTTGTTTTAGTGGGGCTCCAAAACGTTAAGAACCACTGGTATAGACACTAGAGTAGATAGTTGTTTTTGTACAAAATAATAAATAACGGCATGTTTTAACAAAAACAAAGACAAAGTTGCGTAGCTCACGCAGGAAGAAGTGTTTATTAGAGTATCTGCCGCACATCTATTTAGCTATACACTGCTTGAAAGAAAGCTGTAAAGTGTGGCAATATAGCTGTTTTTAATAACTGTTCAATTTAATAAAATTCACACAAGTGCGCCTTTACATTGATTGCAAATTGACTTCATCTGCAGCCTTAGAAGAAAGATAACACTGTTTCGGCCAATAGAGAAACTTCACAGCTTTTTTAGGCAAATGACAACGTGGTGCTCATTCATTTCCAGCTAACCCAACGAGAAATGCATAAACTGTGCTATTTTAACCTGGCAACCTTCAACAACAAGTAAAACCTAAACCGGGAATCCAGAAAGCCCCTGGTATTGATCTTTAGCTTTTTTGTAGGTTTTAATGCTGTGGTTTGAGGATTCCCCCACTTATGGAGTGTTGTTTAAGTGGCCCTCTTTGCCTTCCAAGGGGTGTTGATTGACTGAATGAAGTTGATAAAACTAGTGCCAAATTTACTGCCACATTTATAATTACTGCCACACAGTCCATTGCAGTAATGTGGGATGATATAATGCATAGCTGAACACTTAGAAGGTCCCAAAGGCGAGACCGATTGGCATTTCCAATGCTTGTTATTTGCTTCAACCACAGTTCACAAGTCAGTAAATCTCTCGAGCATAAAGAGCACATCAAAAAGTACCAACAGTAGACGCATTTCCTTACTGTACAGCACATTCCAGCGAGCCATCAAGTTATTCTTTACAGTTAGAACGAGACAGGTCCTGTGTCGTTGTGCTCTTCTCACCGAAAATTGAACAGGGACAGAAAACATAATATCAAAAGTATTCTGAAGCATACACATATGTCTATATAATTACAAAGATCATCACAATGGTATTAGCATTACTTCTATTTGTGTTAAACATACACATTTGATACCAGGAAAGAATTATCTGTGAAGCTAGGAACTCGAGAGAAGAAAGCATATTTGCGGCTAATATGATGTTAGCAACTCATATGGAAAGGTATATAGGAGAAACACGTATTTAATAAACAATTAAATAAGGAATAAAGTACCCCCTACCATCCATTATAAGGATATTGAAAGTCACCGAGGAGTTCCATAACTATGAAGAGAAACTAGGCCAAAGGCAAAGCTCCTTTATAAGGTTATGGAACACCGAGGTGACTTGCAATATCCTTCTCATGTACAGTAGAGGGTACTTTATCCCATATAATGCTCGGTCACACCATCACCTGTCCCACAAACCACTTAAAACCTTGGTATGTAGCTCTTTCATATGAAAGGGCAAGCATGTTTGTAAACATGAAAAATAAAAATTAAACCTCTAGTGCAAAACACATAAAAAATCTGTTAGATATTGATTGCAAACATATATTAGAAACAGTTCAATACAGTTTAGAAAGAAAAACTGCAGTAGCTTGAAATTTGTAGAAACATGCAGAAATATAATAGCTTTTCTCGAAAAAGTGCAAAAAAACATGTTCTCTCTGCTGGTCATAGTAAGCCATTAAAATAGAGCAGAAGAAAAACAAGCATTTGCAATTCAATAGGCCTCTCATTCACGCAAGTTTGAGTTATTGGCATTGTAAATGACAATGCCTTTTATTTATGTTTTGGGTTTTAAAACATAAATAAAAGGCATTGTCATTTACAATACTAATAGCTTAAACTCTCACAAATGCGAGAACTATTGCATTACAATAAAGGGCCTTCTCGACCGCTTGTTAGATTGTAAATATCAGAGGAAGAGACCGGACTGCGACGTCTTCAAAGTAGCGATAAATAGTGCAGTGAAGAAGATGTGTAAGTGTTGTAAATTACACAGACACAAAGTGTGAAGTGAGAGTTACATATGATCCGAGCTATAAACACTAACAAAGCGCTCCAACATCTTTCGCTCTGTGATTACACTGTTGCGGCTCAGGAGGAAGAGTGGGAGGGGGAGCTATTTATTGCCCTCTCCATGATTTGAGTGTGCAGTGTGGCATTGCATAATGTCATTGCTATCTTTGGCCTAATAAAAACACTCCAGCTGTAGTAGGGCCCTGGCTTCACCTCCTGGTTCCGGGCGGGCTGTGCTTTATGGAGGGCATAGAGGGCAGAAGGGATGGACTAGGATGCAGCTCCGGCCTCGTACAGTTCCCCTGCTATTACTAGTGAGCGAGAGGCGCTGAGGTGGTGGTATTGGTGGTGGTGGTATTGGTATTGGTGGTGGTGGTATTGGTGGTGGTGGCATTGGTATTGGTGGTGGTGGTATTGGTGCTGTTGGCATTGGTTTTGGTGGTGGTATTGGTGGTGCTTGTGTGGTAAATAATTCTCCTTTACCTGGACTGAATTTGATACAGGAACATAATAAAATAGCTCAGTAAAATGAGAGGCAGAATCCGTGGTATTAGCGGTTCGGAATGGGCTTTATTCCATTAACTCGATTATAATCGGATGCTCCAAGTTCCATCACCACGAAGGTTCAGGAAGTGAAGTACATACATTATTGACATGAAATGGCTTTTATAATACATACATTACAATGAAGCGAATACAGTAGGCGTAACAATTGATAAGAAAAATGACGAGTTGTCTACGTAACCGAAAATGGGTGGAACAAGGAGTAAAAAGGAACATAATTGGTTGTGATGTCACCTATAGGTGGATCTATAAGATAATACTTGGCATAGATGCGCGCGCAGCAGCATGACGTGTGATTGACGTGTAACTAGGGGGTGAAGGGGACTTGACATTTAGCTCTACATGTGGAGACAAAAAGTCTGGGGGGTCAAGTCAACCTAATCCCAAATCATATCTAACATCCTATGTTTAAAGAACTATGTTATCCATAAAGGAAGGACTCTCGGACAGAATCTATTCTATACTGACTGTGTGTGCGTGTACAAGCGTCTAAGTGTCTACACTCTGTGGAAATGTGGATTTTCCTGATCAGTTATGTCCCCATCTTGGACCCCAACGGTTCTATATGCATGTTACAAGTACATGTATGTTCCCTCCAGTTCCAGTTTCTAAGACGCAAACATATGTGTGTCTACCGTCGACATGTTCTCTGTCAGATCCGCCATCAATGGGCTGGATATTCGATTTCTAAATATGAAAGACCACCGACTTTATATGGTTAAGTTACTCCATTTTTACAGTCCAGGCAAGTAGGCCCGATTCTGTCCTCAAAGCCTTTCCCTGCTCTCTGTCTCTGACAGTTTCAGCTTGAGCTCGCATCTGTATCCATGAACTTTGTCCTACTCCCTGTGCAGCTAACGGTGCCTGCCTCGGCCAGTTTTCGCCTGACTGCCAAGAAGCTGTATTTCACCTTCGAATTATCTATTTTGCTCTTCAGCCGATGCATTCCTGTCTAGTGATTTAGGTAAACATTTCCTTTAGCTCACAAGCAAAGGACTCAGCCTTTCCGTCCTCCTGCAAGTGATTCATAGCCCTGTTGCCATGGAAAGTTTTCTGCCCCTCGCATCTCATATAGGCACTTAGACGCTTGTACACGCACATACAGTTAGTATAGAATGGATTCTGTCCGAGAGTCCTTCCTTGTGGATAACACAGTTCTCTAAACATAGGATGTTAGATATGATTTGGGATTAGGTTGACTTGACCCCCCAGACTTCTCGTCTCCACATGCAGAGCTAAATGTCAAGTCCCCTTCACCCCCTAGTTGCACGTCAATCACACGTCATACTGCTGCGCGCGCATCTATGTTAAGTATTATCGTATAGATCCACCTATGTAAGATAACCAGAGCCAATTATGTTTCTTTTTGCTCCTTATTACGCCTAGTTTCGATTACGTATCACTATGTTAATTTATCTTATCAATTGTTACGCCTTTTTGCATTTGTTTCATTGTAAATGTATGACCTATAAAAGTTACTTCTTGTCAATAAAGTATGGTACTTCACTTCCTGAACTCTCGTGGTGACGGAACCTGAAGGCCGCGACTCGAGTCGGCCATTTTTGATGGAATAAAGCCCATTTAGAAAAACTCTTATACCACGGATTCTGCCTCTTGTTATTCTGAGCTATTTTACTTTATTTTAAGATTCCGTATGAAATTCAGTTAAGGTAACAAGAATATTTACCACATAATGGCGCCCGAACAGGGACACTTTCTCATCTCACGCGCCGGCGGTGCATTGCAGGCCCGGTCTCCTGCCACAACTGGACGGACCATAAACGCGTACCAGCAGGATTTCCTGTAAGCTCCCTCCGGTCAAGCGGGGGCGACTGAGGCTGCGATCAACCCAGACGAGGCGGTGAGAAGTGCGAAGTATCCCGACCAGAGCCTAGCTGAGAGAGCAAGATCCGAGGTATACAGAGGCCCACCAGGTTTTTCGAAATCCCGATGTCCAGAGGGTCCGCTGTCCGCAGTCATCGAGTCCTGTCCATTCTCTGAGGCCTTCCGTTTCAAGGAGCTACTCGGTGAGTACCATCGCCGGGGAGGCGTGTTGACGCGCACATAGGTTGTGCCGGTCAAGACGGATTTGGGTACACAAATCCGGTCTGCACTGTTTAGCAGTGTATATGTACTGTTTAGCAGTATATCAAGTATTCCGAAGTATTCAGTTATTGTCAAGAATTCAGCGTGGTGATTAGTTAGGCAGACTGTCATCATTGTCGGTCGTTGTTAAAATGTTTAATGTTTAATGTTTAAAGTGTTCAAATATTGTGGTATGAATGATTGTTCAGTGTTCACTGTTCATTATTGTGTTTTTTATATTAAGTGAGTTCAAGAGTAAGGATCAGATCAGTTGTCAATATGCCGCTCTTCTCGAAGTTAAGACAGATTACTACCAGAAAGGGGGTGCTTGAAGAAGCAGTTCCTATTCCTCCTAGGGACACTCCAGGGCATTTCATGTACCACAAGCATGGCTTAGATGCCATATTGTTTCTTGATCTATGGGTAGACTATACCAAGGGATTGCCGGAAAGTCAAAGGTGGCCCGTAGCGGGAACCTGGGATGCAGAGTGCATCATGAAAGTGGAGGAAGAATTATGGAAAAGAAAAGTCAGACAGTCACAGAAAGACGCTGTTGAGTTATGGCGTAAAGAATCTCATAGACGTACAGAAAAAGCACGTAGACAAGAAGAGAGGAGTAAAGAAAGTTCAAATAAAGTTCAAGAAAATCTATTAATTGAGGAAGGTATCCGAGTGAAATCAGAACAAGGAAATAGACAAAGAAATGCTCTTATGAATGGTATGTATCCCCTTCTAGCCGAAGGACTACCTAAGGCTGTTACAGAGATGCCAAGAGACTTGCCACCCCCATTATTTCCAATTAAGGTACATCAAAAAGGGCATCCCAGAACCGCAGAAGATGTTTTTCTTTCCTCATATCTAGACGATGCAGCTCCCGAGTATGCTAACGCCACACCACATAGACCGTCTGGCGGAGGGGTTCAACGTCAGGATCAGGTATCTGTCCCCGTGCAACAGCAAGTCCCGACACAAGCTTCGGCAAGCACATCTGTTTCCGCATCTGTCAGAATATATCAGAAGGGAGACACGATAAGCAAAATTGTATAATAGCCATGTGCCGAAAAATCCGTAAAGAAATAGAGCGTATTCATGAAGAAAGATTGGGAACAGACGAGTTTGAGCAAGATGAAGTGTCCGAATCAGGGAATTCCGCAAGACAGTCAGAGACCATAGCCTATGTAGGCAGAGGAAGATCCTGTGAAAATACTAGATGTTTTTCTGATCCCATACACTCTGTATGTCCAAATAATAGCAGAACGTATCCGACGCCTGTAATAAATCTGAAGTCTCCTGAACATTCGTTTCAGGCCGCAGATAAAATACTACGAGAACGAAGGGGTTACCACCTCCTCGATTCCATGGATGAGCAAGAATTAGCCAGATCAGCCGTTCACTGGATTGACAGTCCTGAAAAATACGGTGATGAGACCGTAGCACACACGTTTTTTAATCTCAGTACAGATGAACAACGTTTAGCTGGAATCTATATGATTCAGCAACTCCTCATATTATATAAGAGCCAACATGCTGACCCTGGTCCTTTACCTGATATATTAACGGAACTACTCACAAACAGATGGAGAGGTTCTAGTAACAAGCTAATTAAAGAGATATTAGTGTCACGTAAACAGTATGTCCTTTTTGTAAGTCCAGATTCTCTCTCGCTGCCCCGCAGAGAAAGAACGCCGTATTATATGGATAGACAAAATCCCTTACGAGAAGTGCATCCAATAAAAGGCGAAGACAATGAGTTTCACCGTGTATTTGTTTACACACCCATATCAAAAATGGAATTATTAGAAATGAAGAAAGTAGTACCTAGTCACGACAAAGACCCAGCGGGTTTCCACCGAGAAATTAAAGACATGTTACTGATGGGAGAGTACACCTTTCCTGATATTATGACGATCTTAAAGGTGCTTTTGCCTGCTGGCATTTATGAAAAACTGAAAGAAAAAGAGTGGGAAGTGGGAGACCAAAAAATAGACTGGACAGCATTAGCAGAGGAGGAAAGGGGCCGAACTGCAGGTTCAGGGCTCGGGGATAAAGTTAAACTGTTACCAGGTTTACTAGTACAGGTACTGCCACGTTTATTAACTACAAAAAAAGAAGATTGGGGTGCAATCACAGCCTGCAAACAAAAGCAAGATGAAGACACAAGCGATTATTATGCTCGATTTGAAAAATGTTTTGGTATAAATAGTGGTATAAAAGCAAGTAGTGACTCATATCCACATTTATTTGTGACAAAATTAGTGGAAAATGCATTGCCCCCAGTGAAGAATAGAATATAGAAATTCGAGAGTACCTGGCAAAGTAACACTCCGTCGCAAATGCTACAAATGTTACAGTATCATCACAATAGAATTAGGGATGAACAAGAACACGAGCATAGACGCATGAAGGATACAAAAATGAAAATGCTAGTTTCTCAGACAGTACCAGCAGATGGTCACAAAAAGGGTGTGACACATTCTGGTGATTCTGCAGTTCCTGTAAAAGGAACCTGCAATTACTGTAAACAACTAGGCCATTATGTACACGATTGTCCAGTCCTGAAACGTAATATAGCTACAGGTATTGCAAAAGAGAGACCACGATTAGTTAGACAAGATCAGAATGAACAAGGAGCTATGCAGCATGGACAGTCCATGCCAGTTCAGCAACAGTCCATGCCAGCCTCACAGCAACCCATACAGTTTGTGCCAGCTGCACCACCGTTGCCTGCTACTGCCACACAAACCACAACACGACAAATGTATCAGACTGCACAGTATGAATATCCTGAGTATCAGCGTTACGCATGAACAAGCCTAGAGAGGGAAGTTGACTTACCGCTTATCGAGATTCCTGTAGATCAAGAAGGACCTTATGTACATAGTGAATTATTAGGTCAAGATAGAAAATTCTTACTCGATACAGGGGCAAGTCGAACAACTATAAAACGTAGTGAAGTTCCAGGGGCACCCCTCTCAGGCTCTCAAAATGTTTCCCTTGGTTTTTCAGGAAAACCTATTGTTAATGAAGTATCACAGCCTCTACCACTTACGATAGGACCTTTGACACGAACTACAGATTTACTGCTTACTAAATCATGCCCAGAAAATCTGTTAGGAATTAAAACTCTGAAAGCACTAGGAGCCATAATATGTTGTTCTCCGGAAGGGGTAAGGTTGTTTTTACGTGATTTTAAAGGTCACTATGTGTCTAGAGACATGGATCCCCGACTACAGACTTTACCAGTACATCTATGGGCACAAGGCCCTACGGATGTTGGCTGCATGAACATTACACCATACCGAGTCACATTGAAAGCAGGAGTGGTACTACCACGAATGCGACAATACAAATTACCGCATGATGCTGTAGTGGCTTTGCTGAAAATAATTGATGAGCTAATTGCCCAGGGAGTAGTTGTAGAAACAGACTCCAATGTATGTAATTCACCGATAATTCCGATTCTTAAACGAACTGATCCTACTGCCCCACCAGTATACCGATTGGTTATTGATTTGCGTGAACTAAACAAGTGCATTGTACCACAATTTCCTGTGGTCCCTGATATATCATCATTGTTAACAGCAATTGATTCCGAAGCAACATTCTTTACTGTAATTGATCTCAAGAATGCCTTTTTCAGCGTCCCAATAGATCCGGAAAGCCAATATTTGTTCGGATTCAGTTTAAATGGGCGCAGCTTTAAATTCTCACGCGCTCCCCAAGGATTCACAGAAAGCCCCAGCATCTACAGCCAAGCACTAAAACGAGAACTTGACAGTATCCACATGCCAGTCAATACTGCACTGCTTCAATACGTCGATGATCTGCTGATCACCGCGAGAAGCGAGCCAGAATGTGAAAAGGCTTCTCTGACAGTTTTACATTTTCTAGCCGACAAGGGGCACAAGGTGTCTCCTTCTAAGCTGCAATTCTGTGTCCAGCGAGTTATTTATCTTGGTCACTCGCTGTCCAAGGAGGGAAGGCAGCTTACACCAGATCGCATCCAGTTAATTGCTAACATGTCAATACCCCAGACACAAAAGGAGGTGCGGGCTTTCATAGGCCTCACGTCATATTGTAGGCAGTGGATCCCTCAGTACGCATTTCTAGCAAAACCACTCATTCAGTTAACCACACAGGAGGCAGCCACATCGACTGTTCTCCCTTGGACTCAGGAACATACACAAGCTTTTGAAAGCCTAAAGGAAGCTTTATGTCAAGCACCTGTTTTAGCAACACCATGTTATAGCAAACATTTTACACTCTTTGTTACAGAACGCGAAGGTACTGCCTTGTCAGTACTCACTCAGGATCAAGCAGGATCACGCAAACCATGTGCTTATTTTTCCAGTACATTAGATCCCGTAGCTCAGGCTTTGCCTGCATGCCTGAAATCAGTGGCAGCGACAGCTTTAGCAATCAGACAAAGCGATGCCATAGTATTAGGACATCCATTGACAGTACAAGTACCACATGCAGTAGAGGTTCTTGTGAACCGAACACAAACACAACACTTGACCATAGCAAGACTTACCGGTTATGAACTGACATTGTTTCAACCACACATAGAGATCCGACGGTGTAATACATTGAATCCTGCTACACTATTACCTGTAATTGGAACAGACCCACTAGCTCATGATTGTGTTGAAATCATTGAAATAAAGACGAAACCTAGACAAGACTTGACAGACGTTCCATTGTTAGATCCAGACCTGACGTTGTATGTAGACGGATCGTGCATGAGAACAAGTACAGGAGATTTAGTGGCCGCGTATGCAGTCACAACAGACACTGAAGTTATTGAGACAAATTGTATAGATACTTTGTCAGCCCAAGCAGCAGAACTTATTGCCCTAACACAAGCCTGTATTCAAGCCACAAATAAGAAAGTTAATGTATACACTGACTCACGTTATGCATTCGGAGTTGTACACGACTTCGGCGTGCTGTGGCGAGAGAGAGGTTATTTAACCTCCCATGGTGCCCACATTCAGCACGGACCCCTCATTCATGCCTTGTTAGACGCAATACATCTACCCACTGCTATATCGATTATGAAATGTAAAGCACACACGAAGGTTACTGATACCATTTCTCAAGGCAATGATTTAGCTGACAGAACAGCTAAACAGACTGCTCAGAATCGCACATTAGACATGACAAAGCCAATAGTTCAGGCACCAACACAGTGTATGACGATTAAGGATCCCGCACTTGACGTAATTGACATACAGACACATGCTACTGCAGAAGAATTAAAGAAATGGACTGAACTAGGAGGAATCCAGACAGATCAGGGATGGATGACGAAGGAGAAATCTGTATGGTTTCTTCCTGACTCTATGGTCCAAGCCATTATAGCTACAATTCACAGCCCGGCGCATTTAGGAGAAAAAGCTATGCTAGATAGCATTCAACACATTTGGTTCAATAAACATTTACGAGCAGCAGCTAAACAAAAAGTCCGTACCTGTATGATATGTTGTCAGTTCAACCCAGGAAAAAGTGTTCCCGTAGAACAGGGTGGATTCCAGACTCCTGATCATCCTTTTGAAGTGCTCCAAATGGATTATATCCAGATGGAACGATGTCGAGGATTCAAATATGTTCTTGTAGTTGTCTGCGCTCTCTCCCGATGGACTGAGGCGTACCCAGTATCAGATTACACGGCCCCGACTACTGCCAAACAGTTAGTTCGAGAATTCTTCCCACGGTACGGGCTACCACGTGTTGTATACTCAGATAACGGCCAGCCTTTCTCATCCGAATTAATGAAACATGTCTCACTTTTGTTGGGATATCAGTGGAAATTCCACTGTGTCCGACACCCCGAGGCAGCAGGTCTCGTGGAACGACATAATCAAATTCTGAAAATCAGATTGTCTAAAATATGTAAGGAGAAAGGTGTTGACTGGATAGTAGCCTTACCAGTTGCACTATTTTACATAAGAATGGTAGCACACTCTCGAACAGGGCTATCCCCGTATGAGGTGATCTTCGGAAGACCACCAAATATGTGGGGGACGCCTATACCACGTAAAATAACTGATGTTAATTGTAATATGCTGACAGATTACTTGGCTTCCTTGATGTCTGCACTACAATCTTGTCGTTCACAGGTAGCTGCAGCTTTTCCTGACAACACCGAGGCGAAACCCCATGACGTTGCTCCGGGGGATCTGGTGTTTGTGAGGAATTTCGATCGGAAAACCCAATTGGAGCCCAGGTGGAAAGAACCGAAGCTAGTCCTGCTGACCACAAGAACAGCCGTGAAAGTTGAGGGGCGCAAGGGATGGGTACACTCCAGCCACGTTAAGAAATTTCATGGACTATCCTCGGATATAGACACTGTGCCCTGCACTCCCTCACAGACTGATTCAAAACTTCCCTTTGTTGAAAACAATGACTCTCAGAACTATAAATTAAAACTTAGGCCCAAACAGTCGAGCAATTTGATTGTTTAAGTCCTCTCCAAGGTGAAGCGGTTGAATTGTCTCTGACATGTATCCCTTGGACCTGAGTAGAGAAAATACCAGAGAAATGTTGAAACGACAGGCGTATTGTAAATCACTGCGTAGCTACTGTGTGAGGACATTATTAATTCTGTTTTTATTAAGTGTTTTAATAATCATTACGAGTGTGATTTTGCACATATATCATCCTATTTCTAGACATGTTTATAATATTACCGCTGAACATTATTTTAGTGACCTACCGCCACATGAATTATCCTATAGACTTGCGCTGCGCAATAACACCTTCATTAGTATGTTACATCATTTCCATCAGACTAGTAATGCCACCAATTGTTGGGTGTGTGGCCGACTCCCTCCCTATCAGAACAACAAAGGAGTTCTGCCTTTCTTTCCACATCCGTTCACACACAATGGCTCCTGTGGAGCATGGTTTAGTTTATTAAATTCCATAGACCCAAACACAGCAGTTTATCAACAACATTGGATATGGGGAAATCTGAATCTAGTTTTATTCAAAGTCTGTCACCCTAATAAGGAGGGTCACCCCAGTAGAACAGGAACTGATTTAGAAAATGAAGTGTATAAATTAGGTAATTTTACACCTAATCTTATGATTTTGAATGTCAAATCCGAAGTTGAACTAATTCTGCCCACTATGTCAGTATTTCCAGTTAAGGGTGAATTATGTGTGAGAAAAGTTGGTTCCATACATATGGGCCATAGCCAATGCGTTACTACAGTAGAATATAGTGATCAAGGTAAATCTTCATTTAGAGCTTCTCGCCATTCTTACTTTATATGTGGTCAGACGGCCTATATGCGTCTGCCTCTAGATTGGGATGGTACCTGTTACATAGCATTCCTTTTGCCACCTGTTTTCCTAGCTCCCCCTGATTATTATCGAAATGTTCATTTAGTACACAAAAGGGAGCGTAGAGATCTCCCAGTTGTCGATTATACTGAGACGGCATGGGACAAGTATGTAGATTTCAATAAAGGTATCTTTCCCTATATAGGTACCATATCAAATAGTAAGCTGATACGCAGACTCACCAAGACTCTTGAAGCTGTAGTAAACGAGACTATAGCCGCCCTAGGCAATCTGACAGAGGAACAATCAGTGATGAGAATTGTTGTTCTCCAGAATCGTCTTGTCCTTGACGTCATCCTGGCTGATAGGGGCGGAGCTTGCAGGGTCATCGGATCCAGCTGCTGCATATTCATACCAGAAAATTCGCCATCTGTATATAAAGCTATAACACGCCTTCATAAGATTGTAAGCCAGATACACGAGAATCCAGGCACTTGGACGTGGTCCGGGTGGTTTTGGGGTGTGATATCAGCCTGGGGATGGAGAGTTCTATCCTTCCTAGGTATTGGCCTTCTTATGCTCTTCAGTTGTTGTTTATGCCTACAATGTGGACCAGCGATTTGTGGTCTGTGTGCCACATCATGCATTCCATATCACAGTTCTCGTTCAAAATGCCGGAAGAAGAAGGAAGAAGAAATGATGCTCCATGAGCAAATCGATGGAATGATGAAGATTGATATCTCTTGAAGGGCAAGTAGGGGACAAGGAGGGAATGTGGAAATGTGGATTTTCCTGATCAGTTATGTCCCCATCTTGGACCCCAACGGTTCTATATGCATGTTACAAGTACATGTATGTTCCCTCCAGTTCCAGTTTCTAAGACGCAAACATATGTGTGTCTACCGTCGACATGTTCTCTGTCAGATCCGCCATCAATGGGCTGGATATTCGATTTCTAAATATGAAAGACCACCGACTTTATATGGTTAAGTTACTCCATTTTTACAGTCCAGGCAAGTAGGCCCGATTCTGTCCTCAAAGCCTTTCCCTGCTCTCTGTCTCTGACAGTTTCAGCTTGAGCTCGCATCTGTATCCATGAACTTTGTCCTACTCCCTGTGCAGCTAACGGTGCCTGCCTCGGCCAGTTTTCGCCTGACTGCCAAGAAGCTGTATTTCACCTTCGAATTATCTATTTTGCTCTTCAGCCGATGCATTCCTGTCTAGTGATTTAGGTAAACATTTCCTTTAGCTCACAAGCAAAGGACTCAGCCTTTCCGTCCTCCTGCAAGTGATTCATAGCCCTGTTGCCATGGAAAGTTTTCTGCCCCTCGCATCTCATATAGGCACTTAGACGCTTGTACACGCACATACAGTTAGTATAGAATGGATTCTGTCCGAGAGTCCTTCCTTGTGGATAACACAGTTCTCTAAACATAGGATGTTAGATATGATTTGGGATTAGGTTGACTTGACCCCCCAGACTTCTCGTCTCCACATGCAGAGCTAAATGTCAAGTCCCCTTCACCCCCTAGTTGCACGTCAATCACACGTCATACTGCTGCGCGCGCATCTATGTTAAGTATTATCGTATAGATCCACCTATGTAAGATAACCAGAGCCAATTATGTTTCTTTTTGCTCCTTATTACGCCTAGTTTCGATTACGTATCACTATGTTAATTTATCTTATCAATTGTTACGCCTTTTTGCATTTGTTTCATTGTAAATGTATGACCTATAAAAGTTACTTCTTGTCAATAAAGTATGGTACTTCACTTCCTGAACTCTCGTGGTGACGGAACCTGAAGGCCGCGACTCGAGTCGGCCATTTTTGATGGAATAAAGCCCATTTAGAAAAACTCTTATACCACGGATTCTGCCTCTTGTTATTCTGAGCTATTTTACTTTATTTTAAGATTCCGTATGAAATTCAGTTAAGGTAACAAGAATATTTACCACAACTCAAGCGAGGGCAGGAATCTTCCATAGTAACAGGGCTATGATTTACTTGTATTAAGACAGAGAAGTCGGGCTTTTTGCTCGGTAGCTGGAAGAATGTTTACTTAAACTACTAGGCAGGAATGCATCGGCTGAGGGGGAAGCAGATAATTCGAAGGTGAAATACAGTTCTTGGCAGAGAATAGGCTGATGTCAGGCTTCGTGAGCCGCGCAGAGAATGAGACAAAGTTCATGGTCACAGATGCAGGCTCAGACTGGAGCTTTCAGAGGCAGAAGGCAAGAAGAGTTTTGATGACAGAATCAGGGCCTACTTGCCTGGACTGTAAAATGGCATAAGTGAACCATATAAAGCCGGTGGCCTTTTGTACTTAGGAATGGAATATCCGGCCTATTCATGGCGGATCTGACAGAGGACATGTTGACGGTGGACGCACATGTATTTGCGTCTTCATAACTGGAACTGGAGGGAACATACATGTACTTGTAACATGTACATAGAACCGTTGGGGTCCAAGATAGGGGACATAACTGACCAGAAAAATCCATATTTCCACATTCCCTCCTTGTCCCCTACTTGCCCGTTAAGAGATATCAATCTTCATTAATCCATTGATCTGTTCATATAGCATCATTTGTTCTTCTTTCTTCTTCCGGAATCTTGAATGAAATCTTGGTGGTGGAATACACGATGTGGCACACAGACCACAAATCGCTGGTCCACATTGTAGACATAGACAGCAACTGAATAGTATGAGAAGGCCAATACCTAGGAAGGATAGAACTCTCCATCCCCAGGCTGATATCACACTCCAAAACCAACTGGACCAAGTCCAGGTGCCTGGATTCTGGTGTATCTGGCTTACAATCTTGTGGAGGCGAGTTATAGCTTTATATACAGATGGCGAATTTTCTGGTATGAATACGCAGCAGCTTGATCCGATGACCCTACAAGCTCCGCCTCTATCAGCCAGGATGACGTCAAGGACAAGACGATTTTGAAGCACAACAATCCGCATAGCAGACTGCTCTTCTGTTAAATTGCCTAAGGCGAAAATAGTTTCATTCACTACTGCTTCAAGGGTTCTAGTTAATCTACGTATCAGCTTGCTATTAGTAACAGTACCTATATAGGGAAAGATGCCTTTATTGAAATCTACATACTTGTCCCATGCCGTCTCAGTATAATCGACAATTGGGAGATCTCTCCGCTCTCTATTGTGTACTAAATGAATATTTCTATAATAATCAGGAGGAGCTAGGAAAACAGGTGGCAAAAGGAATGCAATGTAGCAGGTACCATCCCAATCTAGAGGTAGACGCATATATGCAGTCTGACCACATATAAAGTAGGAGTGGTGATAAGCTCTAAATGAAGATTTGCCTTGATCACTGAATTCTACTGTAGTAGTGCACTTACTATGGCCCATATGTATGGAACCAACCTTTCTTACACACAATTCACCCTTTGCTGGGAATACTGACATGGTGGGTAAGACTAGTTCAACTTCGGATACGACATTTAGAATCATGAGATTAGGTGTAAAATTACCTAATCCATATACTTCATTTTCTAGATCAGTTCCTGTTCTTTTGGGGCGACCCTCCTTGTCAGGGTAGCAGACTTTGAGTAAAACTAGGTTTAGGTTTCCCCATACCCACTGATCTTGGTAAACTGCTGTGTCCGAGTCTATGGAATTGATTAAACTAAACCATGCTCCACAGGAGCCATTATGTGTAAATGGATGTGGAAAGAAAGGCAAGACTCCTTCATAATTCTGATAGGGAGGGAGTCGGCCACACACCCAACAATTAGTTGCATTACTAGTCTGGTGGGAGTGATGTAACATACTAATGAAAGTGTTATTGCGCAGCGCAAGTCTATAGGATAATTCATGCGGGGGTAAGTCACTAAAAGAATGTTCTGCAATAACATTGTGAGCATTTCTGGCAATAGGGTAATATATGTGCAACAACATACTGGTAATAATTATTAAAAGACTTAAGGAAAACAAAATTAATAATGTCACTATACAATGACTACGCAGTGATTTACAATACGCCTGTCGTTTCATCATTTTTCGCGACTGTCCATGATTCAGGTCTAGAGGATACATGTCAGAAACAGATTCAACCGCTTCACCTAGGAGAGGACTTAAACAATCAAATCGTCTGACGTCCTAGGCCTCAACTTAACTTTATAGAGTTGGCTTTCAGTCTTTTCAACCAAAGGAAGTTTTGAATCAGTCTGTGAGGGAGTGCAGGGCACAATGTCTATATCCGTGGATTGTCCATGAAATTTCTTGATATGACTTGAATGAATCCAGCCCTTGCGGCCCTCGAGCTTCACGGCTGTTCTTGTGGTCAGCAGAACCAACTTGGGTGTCTTCCACCTGGGCTCCAGCTGAGTCTTTCGGTCGAAATTTTTCACAAACACTAAATCCCCCGGAACTACGTCATGGGGTTTCACCTCAGTGTTGTCGGGAAATGCTGCAGCTACCTGTGAACGACAAGATTGTAGTGCAGACATCAAGGAAGCCAAGTAATCTGTCAGCATATTACAGTCAATATCAGTTATTTTTCGCGGCACAGGCGTCCCCCACATATTTGGTGGTCTGCCGAAGATCACCTCATACGGGGATAGCCCTGTTCGAGAGTGTGCTACCATTCTCATGTAAAAGAGTGCAACTGGTAATGCTACTATCCAGTCGACACCTTTCTCTCTGCATATTTTTGACAGTCTGATTTTCAGTATCTGATTATGTCTTTCTACGAGACCTGCTGCCTCGGGGTGTCGGACACAGTGGAATTTCCACTGATATCCTAACAGAAGTGAAACATGTTTCATTAATTCGGATGAGAACGGCTGGCCGTTATCTGAGTAGACAACACGTGGTAAACCGTAGCGTGGGAAGAATTCTCGAACTAACTGTTTGGCAGTAGTCGGGGCAGTGTAATCTGAAACCGGGTATGCCTCCGTCCAACGGGACAGAGCGCAGACAACTACGAGAACATATTTGAATCCTCGACATCGTTCCATCTGGATATAATCCATCTGGAGGACTTCAAAAGGGTGATCAGGAGGATGAAATCCACCCTGTTCTACGGGAACACTTTTTCCTGGGTTGAACTGGCAACAGATCATACAGGTACGGACTTTTTGTTTGGCTGCTGCTCGTAAATGTTTATTGAACCAAATGTGTTGAATGCTGTCTAGCATAGCTTTTTCTCCTAGATGGGCTGGACTATGTATAGTGTTAACTATAACTTGGACCATTGAATCAGGAAGGAACCACACAGACTTTTCTTTCATCATCCATCCTTGGTCCGTTTGGATCCCTCCTAATTCAGTCCATTTCTTTATTTCGTCTGGTGTAGCATGTGTCTGTATATCAATTACGTCAAGAGTAGGATCTTTAACTGTCATACAATGTGTCGGCATCGGGACTATTGTCTTTGTCATGTCGGATGTTTGAGTTTGAGCAGTCTGTTTAGCTGTTCTGTCGGCTAGATCATTGCCTTGAGAAATGATATCAATAACTTTCGTATGAGCTTTACATTTCATAATCGATATTGCAGTAGGTAGATGTATTGCATCTAATAAGGCATGAATGAGGGGTCCGTGCTGAATGTGGGCACCATGGGAAGTTAAATAACCTCTCTCTCGCCACAGCACGCCGAAGTCATGTACAACTCCGAATGCATAACGTGAATCAGTGTATATGTTGACTTTTTTTACTTGTGGCTTGAATACAGGCTTGTGTCAGAGCGATGAGCTCTGCGGCTTGAGCTGACAAAGTATTTATACGATTAGTTTCAATGACTTCAGTATCTGTTGTGACTGCGTAAGCGGCCACCAACTCTCCTGTACTTGTTCTCATACATGAACCATCTACATACAATGTCAGGTCTGGATCTGACAATGGAACATCTGTCAAGTCTTGTCTAGGTTTCGTCGTTATAGTAATAACTTCAATACAGTCATGGGCTAGTGGGTCTGTTCCGGTTACTGGCAAAAGTGTGGCAGGATTCAATGTGTTACAGCGTCTGATTTCTATGTGTGGCTGAAACAGTGTAAGTTCGTACCCTGTAAGTCGTGCTATAGTCAAGTGTTGTGTTTGCGTTCTATTTACAAGAACCTCTACTGCATGTGGTACTTGAACTGTCAATGGATGTCCTAACACTATGGCATCGCTTTGTCTAATTGCTAAAGCTGTCGCTGCTACTGATTTTAGGCATGCAGGCAAAGCCTGAGCTACGGGATCTAGTGTACTAGAAAAATAAGCACATGGTTTGTGTGCTCCTGCTTGTTCCTGTGTGAGTACTGACAAAGCAGTACCTTCGCGTTCTGTAACAAAGAGTGTAAACTGTTTTCTGTAACATGGTGTTGCTAAAACGGGTGCTTGACATAAGGCTTTCTTTAGGCTTTCAAAAGCTTGCGTATGTTCCTGGGTCCAAGGGAGAACAGTCGATGTGGCTGCCTCCTGTGTTGTCAACTGAATGAGTGGTTTTGCTAGGAATGCATATTGCGGAATCCACTGTCTACAGTATGAAGTGAAGCCTATGAAAGCCCGCACCTCCTTTTGTGTCTTGGGTATTGGCATGTTAGCTATTAACTGAATGCGGTCTGGTGTAAGCTGCCTTCCCTCCTTGGACAGCGAGTGTCCAAGATAAATAACTCGCTGGACACAGAATTGCAGCTTAGAAGGGGACACCTTGTGCCCCTTTTCGGCTAGAAATTGTAAAACTGTCAGTGATGCTTTTTCACATTCGGGTTCGCTTCGAGCGGTGATCAGCAGATCATCGACGTATTGAAGCAGAGCAGTGTTAACTGGCATGTGGATACTGTCAAGTTCTCGTTTCAGTGCTTGGCTATAGATGCTGGGGCTTTCTGTAAATCCTTGAGGTGCGCGTGAGAATTTAAAGCTACGTCCATTTAAACTAAATCCGAATAAATATTGGCTTTCCGGATCTATTGGGACGCTGAAAAAGGCATTCTTGAGATCGATTACAGTAAAGAATGTCGCTTCGGAATCAATAGCTGTCAGTAATGACGAGATATCGGGAACCACAGGGAATTGTGGCACAATGCATTTGTTTAACTCGCGCAGATCAATAACCAATCGATATACTGGCGGGGCCTTTGGATCTGTTCGTTTAAGAATCGGAATTATTGGTGAATTACATATATTGGAGTCGGTTTCTACAACCACTCCTTGGGCAATGAGCTCGTCAATGATTTGCAGCAAAGCCACTACAGCATCTGGGGGTAACTTGTATTGCCGCAATCGTGGTAGCACCACTCCTGCCTTTAATGTGACTCGATATGGTGTAATATTCATGCATCCAACATCAGTAGGGCCTTGTGCCCATAGATGTGTGGGTAAAGTCTGTAATCGGGGATCCATGTCTCTAGACACATAATGACCTTTAAAATCACGTAAAAACAATCTTACTCCTTCCGGAGAACAACATATTATGGCTCCTAGAGCTTTTAACGTTTTTATTCCTAATAAATTTTCTGGACATGATTTAGTAAGCAACAAATCTGTAGTTCGAGTCAAAGGTCCTATCGTAAGTGGAAGAGGCTGTGACACTTCATTAACAATAGGCTTTCCTGAAAAACCAAGGGAAATATTCTGTGAGCCTGAGAGGGGTGCCCCTGGAACTTCACTACGTTTTATTGTTGTTCGACTTGCCCCTGTATCGAGTAAAAATTTTCTGTCTTGGCCTAATAGTTCACTATGTACATAAGGTCCTTCTTGATCTACAGGGATCTCGATAAGGGGTAAGTCAACTTCCCTCTCTAGGCTAGTTCATGCGTAACGCTGATACTCAGGATATTCATACTGTGCGGTCTGATACATTTGTCGTGTTGTTGTCTGTGTGGCAGCAACAGGCAACGGTGGTGCAGCTGGCACAAACTGTATTGGCTGTTGTGCGGCTGGCATGGCCTGGGCATGCTGCATAGCTCCTTGTTCATTCTGATCTTGTCTAAGTGGCCGTGATCTTTCTTGTGTTTTACCTATGGCGATATTATGTTTTAAAACTGGACAATCGTGTACATAATGACCTGGCTTTTTGCAATAATTGCATGTCCCTTTTACAGGTCCGGCTGAATCACCGGAATGTGTCATACCCTTCTTATGTCCTTCAGCTGGAACTGTCTGGGAAACTAACATTTTCATTTTCGTGTCTTTCATGCGTCTGTGTTCATGTTCTTGTTCCTCTCTGATTCTATTGTGATGGTATTGTAACATTTGTAACATTTGTGATGGAGTGTTACCTTGCCAGGTACTCTCGAACTTTAATACTCTATTCTTTACTGGGGGCAGGGCATTTTCTACTAATTTTGTTACAAACAGATGTGGGTATGATTCGCTACTTGCTTTTATGCCACTATTTATACCAAAACATTTTTCAAATCGGGCATAGTAATCACTAGTGTCCTCATCTTGCTTCTGTTTACAGGCTGAAATTGTACCCCAGTCTTCCTTTTTCGTAGTTAATAAACGCGGCAGTACCTGTACTAGTAATCCTGGTAATGCCTTAGTTTTGTCCCCAAGCCCTGCTCCTGCAGTTCGGGCCTTTTCTTCTGCTTCTAATACTGACCATTCTATCTTTTGGTCTCCTACCTCCCACTCTTTTTCCTTGAGTTTCTCATAAATGCCAGCAGGCATCAATACCTTTAATATTGTCATAATGTCGGGGTAGGTATACTCTCCCATGAGTAACATGTCTTTAATTTCTCGGTGAAAACCCGCTGGGTCTTTGTCATGACTGGGTACCACTTTCTTCATTTGTAACAATTCTATTTTCGATATGGGCGTGTATACAAATACGCGTTTAAACTGATTGTCCTCGCCCTTCATTGGGTGCACTTCTCGTAAGGGATTCTGTCTATCTATGTGATACGTAGTTCTTTCCTTGACGGGCAATGGAACATGTTCTGAACATACAAAAAGAATATATTGCTGTCTTGATTCTAGAATTTCTTTAATTAACTTAGTACCTGGACCTCTCCATCTATTCGTGAGTAATTCAGTCAATATGTCGGGTAAGGGACCAGGATCTGAATGTTGACTCCGATATAGTATAATGAGTTGTTGAATCATATAAATCCCAGCTAACCTCTGTTCATCTGGGGTGAGATTCAAAAATGTGCGTACTACTGTGTCATCACTATATTTTCCGGGACTATCCACCCAATGGACGGCTGCCCTGGCTAAATCTTGTTCATCCATAGAATCGAGGAAATGATAACCCCTTCGTTCTCGGAGTAACTTGTCAGCTGTTTGGAATGAATGCTCGTTAGACCTTATATGGACTATGGGTGTTGGGAAACCCCTGTTATTGTCTGGACATATCTGGCGTGTCGGGTCAATAAGACATCTCGTACTATTACAAGATCTTCTTTTACCTACATAGGCTATAGTTTCTGACTGTCCCGTGGGCAGTCCTGACCCTTCTTCCTCGCTTTGTTCGAACTGGTCTACCTCTAATCTCTCTTCGTGTAGGCGTTCTATTTCTTTACGGATCTTTCGGCTCATGGCTATTATACAATTTTGCTTATCATGTCTCCCTTCTGATATATTCTGGCTCCATCGGGTAAGAATTTGCATTGCTTCCGGGTCTACCCCCGGTCGGTCTTCATTTCTGATCACACAGTTTATGAGGAAACGTAACAGTTCCCCCTGTATCTCCACTTTCTGGTATTCCATAGCTCTGTTAATACATTCTGGATCTCGCCCTGTCTGGACAAAATGGTATATTTTATCTAGATGTGCAGTCATTCCTGGTAACTTCCCTAAATACACTGCGGCTCGTCTGATACGTAATGATGCTAGGGTCATTTCGTCCTCTTTTCCAGGCACAGGGTCATATCTACAATCTATAAGAAGTTCCTTAAGTGCACGGGCACTAATGAGTTTGGGTGTACGTGAATGTCCTGACTCTTGAAATGTAAGTTTATTTATTCTGGGTGGCGTAGAAAAGATATTGGTAGCACCTCCCGTAGCCCCATCTGGGGTGTCGGGTGTGAAAGGATTCGTTGAACGTGATACAGCAACTATAGGTGTGGACACAGCTATAGAAGCAGCTGTGGGAACAGATGTAGAAACAGATGTGCTTGCCAGAACTTGTGACTGTAGAGATATGGGTGCCGGATCTTGGCGTTGAACCTCCCTGGTATGCGGTCTATGTGGGACGGAATTTGCATACTCGGGAGCTGCGTCATCTAAATATGAGGAAAGAAAGACATCTTCTGCTGTTCTAGGATGCCCCTTAGGATGTACCTTTACTGGGAACAATGGGGCTGGCAAGTCTTTCGGTATTTCTGGAGTAGCCTTAGGTAATCCTTCGGCCAGAAGGGGATACATACCATTCATAAGGGCATTTCTTTGTCTGTCTACTTGTTCTGATTTCACTCGGATCCCTTCCTCAATTAATAGATTTTCTTGAACTTTATTGGAATTCTCTTTACTCTTCTCTTCCTGTCTACGTGCTTTTTCTGTTCGTCTATGTGATTCCTTACGCCATAACTCAATGGCATCTTTCTGTGACTGTCTGACTTTCCTTTTCCATAACTCTTCTTCTACTTTCATGATGCACTCTGCATCCCAGGTTCCCGCTGTGGGCCACCTCTGTCTTTCTGGTAATTCCTTGGTGTAGTCTACCCATAAATCAAGAAATAATATGGCATCTAAGCCATGTTTATGATACATGAAGTACCCTGGGGTGTCCCTAGGAGGAATAGGAACGGCTTCTTCGAGTACCCCTTTTCTTGTAGTGATCTGTCTTAGTTTCGAAAAGAGCGGCATGTTGAGAACTGACTTTATACTTGATTTTGACCAACTGACCTGATACTTGATTTTTTGAACAGACTTAATACAATAAACACAATAATGAACAGTCATTCATACCACAATATACAGAACGTATTTAAACATATTAAACATTAAACATTAAACCTTTAACTGAAACAACAATGATGATCGTCTGCATAACTAATCACCAAGCTTAATTCTCGACAATAACTAGACACTTCGGAATACTTGATATACTGCTAAACAGTACAGATACACTGCTAAAACAGTGCAGACCGGATTTGTGTACCCAAACCCGTCTTGACCGGCACAACCTATGTGCACGTCAGAAATGCCTCCCCAGCAATGGTACTCACCGGGTAGCTTCGGAAACGGAAGGCCTCAGTAACTTGAACTTGAATCGGACTGGACTCGACTCGACTCGTCGGACACTGGACTCGACTTGGGACTTCAGAAAACTGGTGGGCCTCTGTATACCTCGGATCTTGCTCTCTCAGCTAGGCTCTGGTCGGGATACTTCGCACTTCTCACCGCCTCGTCTGGGTGTTGATCGCAGTCTCAGTCGCCCCCGCTTGACCGGAGGGAACTACAGGAAATCCTGCTGGTACGCGTTATTGTCCGTCCAGCTGTGGCAGGAGACCGGGCCTGCAACTCACCGCCGGCGCGTGAGATGAGAAAGTGTCCCTGTTCGGGCGCCATTCATGTGGTAAATAATTCTCCTTTACCTGGACTGAATTTGATACAGGAACATAATAAAATAGCTCAGTAAAATGAGAGGCAGAATCCGTGGTATTAGAGGTTCGGAATGGGCTTTATTCCATTAACTCGATTATAATCGGATGCTCCAAGTTCCATCACCACGAAGGTTCAGGAAGTGAAGTACATACATTATTGACATGAAATGGCTTTTATAATACATACATTACAATGAAGCGAATACAGTAGGCGTAACAATTGATAAGAAAAATGACGAGTTGTCTACGTAACCGAAAATGGGTGGAACAAGGAGTAAAAAGGAACATAATTGGTTGTGATGTCACCTATAGGTGGATCTATAAGATAATACTTGGCATAGATGCGCGCGCAGCAGCATGACGTGTGATTGACGTGTAACTAGGGGGTGAAGGGGACTTGACATTTAGCTCTACATGTGGAGACAAAAAGTCTGGGGGGTCAAGTCAACCTAATCCCAAATCATATCTAACATCCTATGTTTAAAGAACTATGTTATCCATAAAGGAAGGACTCTCGGACAGAATCTATTCTATACTGACTGTGTGTGCGTGTACAAGCGTCTAAGTGTCTACACTCAAGCGAGGGCAGGAATCTTCCATAGTAACAGGGCTATGATTTACTTGTATTAAGACAGAGAAGTCGGGCTTTTTGCTCGGTAGCTGGAAGAATGTTTACTTAAACTACTAGGCAGGAATGCATCGGCTGAGGGGGAAGCAGATAATTCGAAGGTGAAATACAGTTCTTGGCAGAGAATAGGCTGATGTCAGGCTTCGTGAGCCGCGCAGAGAATGAGACAAAGTTCATGGTCACAGATGCAGGCTCAGACTGGAGCTTTCAGAGGCAGAAGGCAAGAAGAGTTTTGATGACAGAATCAGGGCCTACTTGCCTGGACTGTAAAATGGCATAAGTGAACCATATAAAGCCGGTGGCCTTTTGTACTTAGGAATGGAATATCCGGCCTATTCATGGCGGATCTGACAGAGGACATGTTGACGGTGGACGCACATGTATTTGCGTCTTCATAACTGGAACTGGAGGGAACATACATGTACTTGTAACATGTACATAGAACCGTTGGGGTCCAAGATAGGGGACATAACTGACCAGAAAAATCCATATTTCCACACTTGTATTGGTGGTATTTGTGGTGGCGGCATTGGTGGGTATTGGTGGTAGCGGTATTGATATTGGTGGTATTGGTATTGGTGGTGGTGGTACTGTTATTGGTGGTGGTGGTACTGGTGGTGGCGGTATTGGTATTGGTGGTGGTGGTATTGGTGGTGGTGTTGGTATTGGTGGTGGTATTGGTGGTGGTGGTGCTGGTATTGGTGGTGGTGGTATTGGTGGTTGTGGTATTGGTGGTGGTGGAGGTAGTGGTATTGATGGTGGTGGTATTGGTGGTGGTGGTATTGGTGATGGTATTGGTGGTGGTGGTTGTGGTATTGTGGTGGTGGTATTGGTGGTACTGGTGGTGGTGGTGGTGGTGGTAATGGTATTGGTGGTGGTATTGGTGGTGTTGATGGTGGTGGTGTTGGTGGTGGTATTAGTGGTGGTATTGGTGGTGGTATTGATGGTGGTATTGGTGGTGGTATTGATGGTGGTGGTATTGGTGGTGGTGGTATTGGTGGTGTTGTTGTTAATAAAACAGTCTTTTGAAAACAACCCATCAGGTGGCCTTAGTACAGATGACATGTAACACAGACGTGCTGTTCGCCAATTAGCACAGGATTATGTGCTACCTGGAATTCACATTACTTAATTTGCTAATCATATCTAAATGCATTTTACTTGGGGGGGTTGAAACAGACATGAGATAATGCTTGTTTAAAGTGATTGAAAGCAGGCGCCCATGTTACGGGGGTAGCCGTGCTGCTTAAAACGACAAGCGGTTTCAGCTGAAGCAGCGCATGCCTGGCCTGCAGTAAGAGAAACTCAATAAAGTAAATAGTGCTTACAGACTAAATAACAGGTCCCATATAACAACTGAAGTAAAAGGGCCAGTCGCCATGGGAGGGTACAAATGAAGACAAGGGCATACTAAGGAGGGACTAACAAGCCTATTAATGAATCCGAAGGCAGCATTGACACAAGCCAATGAAAAATATGGGCGGGGAGTGGGCGCTGCTTCTCTCCCATACTCTACTACAGCAGTCTCGCAGATCGAGCAGCGCATGCGTGCTGCCGCTTGGCTTGACCTAAAGAGCTGCTTCAATCATGCTCTGTGACTTGATCTGCCTTTCATCTTGGCTGCTGGCTCTTGCAGCAGGCATTGTGACTCAGAACTCCACTGTAATAACCTTATAATAGTGGAGTTCTTGGTGCATCACGGGTCGCCAATTATAAAGAAATTAGTGACTAGAGTTTATACAGGGATTACAGAATCCAATGTAATATAGCCCTGTATTTCAAATTGGTACTTGTTGTGTCTAGTGCTTTTAATAATGAAGCAATAATGTGTTACTGTGTATGTGGCTGGGTGGAAGCCAGCAGATAGGACAGATGGTAAGTGAATGAATCCCTGAGAAGACCTACTTAGATGATCTGCCCAAGGAAAATAAAGAAGGAACCATCCTGTTCCTGGCTGGCTCCTGGTGTACCTCTGCAGGAGCTTCCTCAAGACTTAATACTATCATTGCTTCTCACGCAGCATTGAAGATAAAGGGCCTTATTTATGAAAACTGTTGTATCACTGCTTGAAAACAGCAATGCAACAGTTTTTACAGCGCCCTCCTTGTGACATGATGGATGTGTCATATTTACTGCATGTCACATCATGTCGCAAGGAATGAAAGATACGTCAATATTACAGACGTATCTGTCGGCGCAAAACTGATGCATTACTGGAGTTGTGTCGTAAGCTTGACACATCTCTGGCAATGCAGGGTGGAGGACTAGGATTATAGCACTGCGTCACCCTTATTCCTACTATGAGGCAGGCGTAAGGATTTGATGCAGTGGTGTCTTAGAAGTGGCGCAGTGAAATCTAATAGATTTCACTGCACCTCTTCCACGAGGCTTCCTTGCATCAGAACGCCCACCCTGCATACACTATACCTGAAGCAGGAATAATGTGGTGCAGGGCTTTACAAAGTGACGCACCTACCTAGATGCGTCACTTTGTAAATATGGCGCAACGTGGCGCATTATTTACGCTGCAGCAGCGTCACAAAAAGTGAGGCAACAGCGGCATAAATGTGGCGCAGGGCTTCATAATTAAGCCTAAAAATCCTTTCCTCTCTGGGATGCCCTGCATTATATACCCGTTATCTCTCCCTGGGCAGAAATGTTATTAACTTTGCATGCAATGACGCTACCAGAAACACAATTCTCTGATGTGCCTTTAAAAGTTATTCTGCTGCTGTGGAATAAGGCTCCTGTGTCTTGAAATATTGAATTATGTCAAGAACCTAATACCCAGAATACCTATGACATTTTAGCAACAATACTTGCACAAATGTGCTGAAAGATGCACAGCAAAGCTGCATCTTTAAGAGCTTCCTTTAGGGGTGTGTAAGCCCACTCCGCTGCCAAACGCACATTGAGATCAATGGGATTGCTTGTTCGGTTGATGCATTATGATGGGTGGAATTATAAATATTTTCAGTGGTGATATCCCATCAGCATTGTGTTTGAGCATTTGCTGCACATTTGCCTGGGTCTAACTGTGGCTGGCAGCACAGTCCTCCTGCAAAAATATGTTATTTCCGCATGACTTAAATGTTAGCACCGAATTTCTTCAAATGTATCAATTATTTTTGTGTATAAAAGAAAAACGACATGCTGTCTTGCAGTCATGACTATTCTTGACAAGACAACCCACTTCTTGTTGAAAGTTCCAAAGAGGGGATTCATTTATTGTGTAAATGGAAAAGAAAATCGGTGTATGGAAGAAAACACTTCAACTGCCTGTGACAAATGTGACAAATACATTTGATGGAAATCCTTTTACCTCCAGAGCAGCTGCCTACATGAAAGAATGATGCTAATTCACATCTCACCCCAACCATTATGGGTTCTATTAGAAACCCAGACATCTCCGGTATGTCTTTGACTTTACCTGGTTTACAACATAGACCCGAGATATATGTGTCCACACAGAGCCCGTTGGTCATTAACACGGGTGGGAGTACAATGGAACGACAGGAAACTAATGATATTACAATAGAAACCTTACGGCTGGATAATTCTAATATCATCTCCATTATGGACCCTCAATTTAATTTTTCTGATGACACCACGTTGGTTCCTCAGAATAATACTTGCCCTACAATGATTCAAGAAATGTCTGATCCATCGACAGCTGGAACCGTAGATCCTATAATTAATCTTTCTGATTATAGACTATCGAATGAGGAAAGGATGGTCCTGGCAAAAGGCTTAACATTTGTTCCTACGTCTGTTCCTGATTCCTTCAATGTTAAGGTTGAACTACAACGCTTTTTCAGGAAAATCCGGTTGAAATATTACTTCAGTAAAAATGTCTATGCTCCGGTAGCAGCAGCTACACCATTCAGACCTCCCTCTACGTTTACACCAAGTGCGTATATGATGAGCGAGAAAAAACTCGCATATGAAAGAATTGTTCTTGAAGAAATCATGGATCTGATGGAGAAAAAGAAATATATAAAATATAACATCAGCAAGCAGGAAAGACTGGCGCTATCTACATTAGGAACCAACGAGGCAATTGTGATCAAAGCCGCCGACAAGGGCGGGGCAGTCGTCCTGCAGAATACACAAGACTACGTTGCTGAAATAGAGCTCCAATTGGGAATCAGAGACAGTTACTGCCCTATATCAAGGGATCTCACGACGGAGATCAAATTACTGATTGAAAAGATAACCATGGATGGAGTGGCAATGGGTTTCCTAAGTCAACCTGAATGTGACTTTTTAAACAAAAGGGAAGCCAGGATTCCTACCATCTATACCCTTCCCAAAATACACAAGCGCCTAGAGAAACCGCCAGGGAGCCCAATTGTCTCTGGTTTTGGATCTGTTTTGGAACCACTTAACCAGTTTATAGATCATTTCTTACAACCTTGGATACCTGAGACTAAATCATATATGCGTGATACAATGCACATTATTCAGCTTTTGGAAGGACAACCATTTGACACTCAAACCCAATTACTCGTCACACTGGATGTATCTTCGCTCTACACCTCTATTCCCCAGGCTGGGGCCCTCGAGGTGATTAGAGCTACCCTTGACAGGAGAATGAGACCCCATTGGATACCAACGGATTTTCAAATTGGTCTCTTGGAAATCGCAATGAAACATAACTACGTTATCTTCATGAAGCAATTTTATTACCAATGCAAAGGTGTTGCGATGGGGGCTACCTATGCGCCGAGCCTGGCCAATCTCTTAATGGATGCTTATGAGGAGAAACATCTTTACAGCCATCAAAATCCATTTATCAACCATATTATGGTTTGGAAACGTTACATAGACGACGTGATAATGATTTGGTCAGGCACAGGGGAGGAACTTAAGCGATTCTACGATTGGTTGAATACAAGATCGGTTGATATCCAATTCACCATGATGAATGACAACAAAACAATTGACTTCCTAGATCTAACATTTGAAGTCGATGATGGACAGTTAATTTGTGATCTGTATCGCAAACCTACAGAGAGAAACATCCTCCTCAAATATGATTCTCACCACTCACGCAGCCTGAGGGACAACCTCCCATATGGTCAATACCTTAGATTAAGAAGGAATTGTACACGACGAGCTGATTTCTTTAAAGAAACTGAGATCCTTACTACTCGTCTAAAGGAGAGGGGGTACCCAACTGGCCTTTTGAAACGCGCACGGAAACGCGCCTGGTATTGCCCAAGAGACCAACTCCTACAAGTGAAAGAGAGAACACCTAAAATGGAGAGTATTGTATGTGTGACGACATTCAATACTAAAAGTAATGACATGAAAAAGATCATGAAAAAATACTGGAACCTTGTTGCTAGTGAGCTTCCAACTATTGAGGAACCACTATTTGCCTTCAAATGGGGCAGGAGTGTGAAAGACAATGTTGTCAAGGCATATCTTGAACCACCAAAACCCCTTGGACTCAGAGACCAACTGGGCTTACCTCCCCTCATGGGCCACCACAAATGCGGCCACTGTAAAGCCTGTCTGTTGACAGTGGAGGGATCCTCATTTACCTATCACAACAGAACATACAAATCATTGAGTTTCACAAATTGCAATAGTACCAATCTAATCTATGCAATAAGCTGTCCCTGTGACTTATTATATGTGGGTCAAACCACGCAAAAGATAAAAGTCAGGCTACTCCAACACATGAGTCGTATCAGATGTAGAACACAAGGGGCCCCTATGGTGGATCATTTTCTTGCGCAGAACCATCAGCCTGAAAACATTAAATGGTGGGTGCTGGAAAAAGTAAGTTTGGCACCGAGAGGGGGTTCGATTACACTTAATCTAAAGAGAAAAGAATGTAGGTGGATACATTCTCTTAATACTGTCCAACACGGTTTGAATGAGCTTGAGGAAACATCTAGACAGATGGGTCAACTATAATCTACTCCTTTTTGTCACCTTGATACACCCTCAGTTGTACAGATACCACTGAAACATTGCCAGCCATTGATATTTTCTTTCTGGATTAGGTTAGGCTATTGATGTGAACACTGGTCTAAACCCTGTTTGTTTTCTTAGATTTATGTGTTGCGCAGAGTTTTATAGGACATGTCACCAATGTGCTTTGAAACTTTATTGAAACAAATGTTTTTCACATGTAATTGAAAATGCTCATTGTGCCTCACTTGCTGTGAGATCTTTTGTAATTTTATTGAAACAAATTTGCTTTGCACATATGACTGGTTTACAAATTATAGCGTGATAATGTCTTTGTAAAGCATGTATTCAATTTTTGTTAATTTTTTGCTTGATGTGAAAAATCACTATGTGCAACAGCAGCATTAGGTTGTTGACTTGGATGTATTTTGATTCTTCCAGTCCGGCCGGCATCACGGTTGCTTAGCAACCATCATGGCATGCTCTTCGTTAATTCTCACTGAAGACTAGACGCTTGACGTCAGTGGAGAACTGACGGACGGTTACAGCGTTACCAATCAGCTGCCCGCCGGGTTTTTTTGACGCGACCTGAGTTGCTTGGCAACTAATATGGCGCGTCCTACGTCTCACGTCACACAGGGAGGGACTAGGTTATTTACAAATAGCAGCCGGTTTGTCAATTGCGTTTCGAACGCGGTTTCCCCACATTAACGAAAGGTGGGCGAGTAGCGGGATTCAACACCGCTTTGAAGCAATTTGTTGCTGTTACCGAAAGTGAGTCTGTGAATAATACGCTGAAACGTTTCTCTTGTGTTCGCTCTGTTAAGAGTATGCAATTAAGCATGCGTCTGTCTTTTATTTTATAGACGCTGTTAGATTTTTCTAACGACTTCTGCTCCAAATTGGGTTTGACGGCTAATATTCAACCAACTAAGCCTCGTAGCCAACAAGTCGATTTTTGAGGTGAGCCATGACCAGGTCCTCAATGATGTATTTCTTTTTTTTTTTTTTTTGAAACCTTTATTACAGAATGCAAAATATATACAAAGATGGGCCTACAACCTTCAGGCCGGCCGCTAGCAAACAGTGAGAGCATAAAATACAGTTATTAAACACAAGCGGCAAGTGATAAAGGTCCCAGAAGTCGAGGGAAGCGTTGGCGGCCACACCGTCCGGACCCCCCCAAATGGCGGTTCCATTTTTTATAAGAAACTACAAACAAATCCACAAGGCAGCAAAAGTCAAAGCAGCATTATGAGCTCCCCTGGGGAGGACCCTACCGATCCACAGGAATAGGGGGGGGGACAGGCTGGGATAGAGACAAAGTAGACACAATACCCAGAACCAAGGTGACAAGCAGACTAGGGAGACTGGGCCACTGCCAAGTCAGGCGTCAGCGGCGGGGTACAAATCCTGCCACGATAGGAGTTCCAGGGGCCCCACACTTTCACCCATTTCCCAGGCTTACCTCTCGCCACATACACTACCTTCTCCCGAAACATACACCAATCCATGTTGTCCTTCCACACCGAAACCGTTGGTGACCTCTGGGAGCCCCACAATTGTGCTATGTCACGCTTGGCCACCATATATCCCAGAGTAACCCACCACGTCTGCGGCACCGTATAATCAGTCGGCTCCCACACATTTAGCAGACATCTCCTAGCCTCGGGAAACAGCGTCACATGCGTGACCGCTTGCAACACCGCATGTACACCACGCCAGAATCGCGCCACCTCCGGGCATTCCCACAAAATATGGATGAAGGTCCCTAACAAATCACACCCACGCTTACACAGCCCATCCACGGCATATCCCATATGCATCAGACCCGGCCCCGAAACATAGACCCTGTGGAGTATTTTGAGCTGGACGAAGCGAAGGCGGGCCGGTATGGCCACCTCTTTCGGGGAGGCCACCGCAGACACCCAGTCCTCGTCATCCAGCTCCAATCCATCGGCGACCCATGCCTCACGAAGGCCAGTCAGCAGTCCCGAGCGATCGTTGATGAGCTTTTTATAAATCAATGAGATAGTGCCATCCGGTACATGCCCATCTAGCACTCTATCTTCCAGAGGGGAGCACTCCGGGATGGAGGCAACATCCGGGAATACAGAACACAGCGCGTGACGAACCTGTACATATCGGAAGTACTCCCTGTCCTGCAGCTGGAATTCCGTCTGCAGCACATCGAACATTTTGAATCCCCCCCTCGTCCAGAGATCGCCCACCCTGCTGATGCCTATCATGTCCCACTTCTCAAAGCCTTTCGAGGTCCACAAGCAGCCCAGTCGCTCAGATGCATACAGTGGCGTCGCCGGGTCAACCGATCCTTCCACCCCATTGCCAAGTTTGCCGCGTGCCACACCCGTACCGCGACCCGCGTAGGGCCCGTCAAACGTGCGTCGAGCGATGTAGAGTAAAGCGCACGATTATAGTCGCCACCCGGCAGTAACAGTTTGTCCATTTCAAAAGCCGGGTTAAGGGCGGGCCCATAAAGGCCGTGGTTTATCACAGCCAGCTGGGAGGCCCAGTAATACCGTTTGATGTCTGGGAGGGCGACCCCCCCGTCATACCACGGGAGCGTCAGCTTCGCGAGGGCGATACGCGGCCTCCCATCCCAAAACAGGTGGCGCTGCAGACCCTCCACCTCCCGAAAGTAGCGCGCCGGGATGACGTCCATCGTGTTTTGTAAAGCGTATAAGAAACGTGGCAACGACATCATCTTAAACAGTGCCGCACGGGAGAGCGGCAAGCGCCTCCAATGCGCCACATCCTCCTTCAGGCGCTGGAAGGGGGGGAGTAAGTTCTGTTTATATCGAGCTGCAGCGTCCAGGGTAATAAAAATACCCAGGTACTTAAATCCCTGCGGAGCAACCTGGATAGGACAACCCCGCGGAAGGATAGGAGCCTCCCCCGAGAGGACATACACACAGGATTTAGCCCAGTTGATGACTAAGCCGGAGTTGCGGCCAAATGAACGCAACACATCCACTAACACAATCAGGGATTTGCGCGGAGAAGCAAGGTACAAAAGAATATCGTCCGCGTAAAGGGATACGCGATCCTCATACTCGGGGGTCCATCGGGGACCACGAATCGAAGGGTGCCACCGCAGCCACTCCGCCAGGGGCTCCAAGGCAAGCGCAAAAAGGAGCGGCGACAGCGGGCAGCCCTGCCGCGTGCCCCTGCCCAGTTCAAACGGAGCCGATACTCTACCATTCACCGCCACCTGCGCCAGCGGTCCGGAATACAACAGTTTCACCCAGGCAATGAATCCCGGGCCAAACCCAAACTTAGCCAGCGTCGCCCAAATATATGGCCACTCAAGCGTGTCGAACGCCATAGTGGCGTCCAAGGACGCCAAAATGGCTGGCTCTCGTATGAACGGGACCCTCGCGAGCACCCCATGCAGACGCCGCAGGTTAAGCGCAGTGTTGCGATGAGGGATAAAGCCGGACTGGTCCTGGTGGATCAGATCGCACACCACGCCAACCAGCCGATTAGCCAGCACCTTGGTGAGAATTTTCGGCTCCGCATTCAACAGCGAAATGGGCCTGTAAGACGTGACCCGATCCCGCGGCCTCCCCTCCTTATGAATAACCACAATAGTGGCAAGACGCTGGTCCAGCGGGAGGGAACCCGCCGACCGGGCCGCGAGGAACATAGCACGGAGATGCGGAGCCAGCGTATCCGGTCGTAATTTGTACAATTCGATGGGAAGGCCATTAGGACCCATGGCCTTGCCAGAGGCGACCGAACGTATGGCGAGGGCAATCTCCTCAGATGTCGGGGCCGCGTCCAACAACAATTTATCCTCCTCCGAAAGGGAAGGCAGCGCGATGTCTTTAAGCAGGTCATGGGAATCCTCTTCCGAGCGGGAAGATACCGGGGAATACACCCCATGGAAATACTCAGCGAAACAATCAACAATTTCCTCCGGCTCAGTGACACACACACCATCCAGTCTCTCAATCAACGGGACAACTCGACTCGCTCTCTCCTTTTTATCCAGCCACGCAATCAATTTACCAGCCTTATCACCCACATCATGCAGTCACCCCTGTTGCTCTCTACTCAGGCCCCTGGCTGCCTCCGTGACTAGGGCCTTGTAGTCCTCCTGTTTGAGTCGGAGAGCATGCAGTTTGTCGTCCGTTACCCCACACTCCAGATCACCCTCCAACTCAGTTATCTCAGATTCGATACGGGTCACCTCCTCCCGTTCGCTCCTCCGGGAATGGGAAATGAGGGACAGGGCCTCCCCCCGGAGTACCGTCTTAAACGCCTCCCACAAAGAAACCGCAGACGACACCGACCCCACATTGTCTTCAAAATATCGCTCAAGAGATTTAACCAAATCAGCGCGAATTGTGGGGTCACGCAGGTACCAGGAATTAATCGGGACCACCCTCCCCTCCCCCCTCGGGACAATGTCGAAGTGCAACAGGAGCTGGGAGTGATCTGAAATACCCCGAGCCAGATGTCGTACCTCCCCAACCCTCCCCGCCTGTGCTGCTGGCATCAGAACATAATCAAGCCTCGAAAGACTACCATGAGCCCCGGAATGAAAGGTGTATTGTATCTGCGTAGGGTGTTTCAGCCGCCAACAATCCGCCAGCCCCAGGGTATCCAAGAGGCCAGATAACCAAGCTTGGGCACGGGGGAGATCCCTGGGAGGGTGACGATCCTCAGTTCCGGAAATTACAGCGTTAAAATCCCCCCCAACCACTAGAATCCCCTCCGGCAGGCCAAGAAGAAGGCGCCCCAAATCAGCAAAAGTAGTTGTCTGCAACCCTGGCGGGACATAAACAGAAACCAAAACAATCACTTTACCCTCCAGTCTACCCACCAGAGCCGTATATCGTCCCCTATCATCATGGAGCACCTCATCAACCTCCAACGGGAGCGAGGTTTTAACCATAATGCCCACACGCCTCGAACCAGATGTGAAGCCCGAGTGGGCTACAAGGCGATAGCCCCGTCTGTTCATGGCACGAAAGGAGTTTCCAATGAGGTGTGTTTCCTGCAGAAATACTATATCGGGTGAAATTCGTTTTAAGAACTGCAGGACCACTCCCCGTTTTATCCTGTCCCCCAGTCCATTAACATTCCAGGACAAAAGGCTCAGTCCCCTACCCCCCATCATAGCCAAAACCGATCAATCTCCCCCCAGAGAGCACTTTAGAGATAGCACAACAATACTTCTGCCTTGTGGTACAAATAAACAATACCCAACCCCAACCCAACATCCCAAACAAAACTCCCCCCTCCCTGCACCCCTGCATGAGCCCAGACAGCCCCCTCAACTTGCAGTGTGCCTGTCGCCCCTGTGTAAACTAAACTACAAAGACCCCCTAGAGGAGGAAAGAGAACCCCCTCGAGACACAGCACCACCTCCAATGGAGGGGAAACAAGACACAACAGTCAAGAGACCCCAAGCTTGGCCGAAAGGTGGCATCATCAGGAATGAGCCCCGGTGTCAATGCCTCATACCCGGTCTGGTGGGCACTCTCCTCCCGCCGCCCCCATCCCATCCCGATCATGTCCCCCAGACAAAGTGTCCAACCAGTCCCCGGCCGTCTCAGGACGGTCAAAAAAGTGAGTGCGACCATCAGCCTCCACACGCAGCCTGGCCGGGAAAAGCATGGCGTATTTTAAGTTCATGTCTCGAAGCCGCCGCTTGACGCCCATGAAACTCAATCTCTGCTTCTGGACCGCCTGCGTGAAATCAGGATAAAAGTTCACCTCCATGTTCTCCAGCTTAAGCGGCCCTTGCAGTCTGGAAGCTTGCAAAATCGCATCCCTGTCCCGAAAGTTGAAAATACGGGCAATAAGAGGCCGCGGAGGAGCTCCGACCTTCGGTCTGCCACCAGGAACTCTATGGGCCCTCTCCACCGCAAAGAATTTACTCAGTCCTCGAGGCTGGAGATGGGTAGAAATCAGGTCCTCCACAAAGAGATCCGCCGCCGAGTCCTCCCGTCCCTCGGGCACTCCGATAATGCGAATGTTATTCCTCCGGGCCCTGCTCTCGGAGTCCTCCAGGCGCCGATCCGTGAGCGCACTTGCCTGCCGAAGCCGGCGCACCTCCGTCTGAAGGGCCGCTACCTCAGTCGTGAGGCCCGACGCGGTATGGGCCAAGGAGTCAACCCGGTCATTTGTCTTAGATAGATCTGCTCTAACAAGGTTGACATCGATGAGGACCGCATCGAGTTTGTGCGCCAAGGTGTCGAATTGTTGGCCCACTGAGGTCTTCATCTCAGCAATGGCGCCCATGACGTCCTGCAAAGTCAGATCCGTAGGCAAATCAGGGGCATCCGGGGGACACTCGGAAGACTTATGCGATCCGCCGGGAGACCCCTTCGGGAGGGTGTAGCGATCCATAATGTTGACTTGAAGTGCGGTGCCACGCCGGGTCGATTTGGCTTTCAGCCGATCTCCATCCTGCTTCGTGGCCATCGTCGTGTTTCTCGCACCCTCACTAGTCACGCAGTGGAGAGCAAGCAATCAAGGCCGAGAGCCCCGGGGGTCACCTCAGGAAGGCGGAGCGGGTCCCCGCAGGCAGGCAGGCAGGGTCCCCCAGCGAGGCCACCACCACACAAAGAAGCGCCGTAATCCCACTCGCGATGACGGCAAGGGGACTCAAAAGCGAAAGTGAAAGTGTGGGGTACGCGACTCGCCAGGCTCGGCCCGCCGTTGTTGTTCACTTCGCCACTGGGTCACCCCCAAACTCGAGTCCGGGGTCAGGAGAGAAGCAGGCCGCAAACTTCAGTCGATGCTCACCCCGGCACCCGGGGTCCGATTCAAAAACGGAAAACGGGTACCACCTCGGCTCAGGTTCACCGACACAGTCCCCTCAACCGATTCAGGATGAAGACAGGATAAACGTAGGAGGTTGCGGAGGTCCTTGGGAGCCTCGCACCTACGCGGCCATCTTGGTTGCGCGCTAGGCTCCTCCTCAATTATGTATTTCTTGAGTACCATCCTTCGCGGTTGATTTTATTCTCCATAAACATCAAATTCAATATGATTCTGCCACAATTAGCCCCTGATTAGTGATATGTTTTAACCAGGGTAATTGCGTTGTTAAATACTTAGTCTATATGCATTACTCGCTTTCTTCACTACGATGAGAGCCTTAGTTAGTCTAAATGTGTTTTTTCCCTTGAGCAAATTACTTATTCGTACATGTTATTATATGCCTCTGGGCTGCCCATATAATATGCATGTAACATTTGCGAATTAAGTTTATAAGGGGTCATTCGTGTCTTGTAGTTCCCTGAACTGTTGGTGGAGCTCTTCCGTATTAATAGTGATGGTTGGATGATTAAACTATATCTCTTGCCATCACCCTAGGTTTAACTCATTTGAATTTAAATTTCAGAAACCTCATTGGATGAGTGAGTCGGCTCTACAATGTGTGAACATTAGGCCATCCTAGACTAGGTGAGTTATGGCCAGTTCCATTACCTCATTTTTGTATTATTCGGACCACATGAATTTTAGTATTAAAGGCCATCTTTTGACACGCACTTTACTTGCTCCTGCAGGTTGCCATTGTCAATTCTAAGTCCTGATGAAGACCCGCATGACGATTTAAGATCGCATATATAGGGTTGAAACGTCGACAGTACCTAGGACCAGTTTAAGACCCGGTTTCATATAGAACTTGAGTTATCCTTGGAAACTGTGTCATTGTGCCTTTCTCTAATACTGGCCCGTTTTTATTTTGTATATAAAACTTTTGTATTCACTTTGTATATATTATGCACTAACTGTGTCACTCATGTCACTATGTCACTGATTTACGAATTCACTTTAATGTTTACAACTTTGGTAGCCTTGCTTCGCTAAAAAGAACTGTATGGGTGTCAATATAAATGATGCAATTTATATATAAAGAAAACTCTGCCACCCAGCAAATCTGATTTCATCGTGATTTATGCATTGTCATTGGTTTTTTTTTTATGTGGTCCCCTTGAATTTCCTTCATGATTAATTCTTTCTTTTTGTTGATTGATGCGTTTAGTCTCGTTTGATCCAATTGTAAAACAAAGCAATTGTTTGAACATACCCGACAGAACCACTGTACTCTCTATCATTAGTAACTGGGAAGAGCAGGGCTGGGGAATTCGAGGAGACAGGCTGGCTGCCAGGTGGTGGGTAGAGAGATTACACCAGGATGGGTGAGAGGAGTACACCTTTGACTCTGAATAGACCTGTGCTCTGCCACCACAATGCCGGCTCCGCCCCATGTGGAGCGGCTGATGTCTCTGCCCTGCTGCTGAAAGGAAAGAGCAGAGTCACCACAACAAAGTGCTCCAAAACTGGACTGAGCCAGGCCCAGGCCCCCTGGCGACAAAGAACAAAAGAATTGTGCTATAAAAGAAGGAGCCCTGCTCCTAAGAAATCAGATCCTGTTTGTGCCAAGACGAACCTCTGCCTGAAGGAGAAGGACCTGGAGAAGCTGAAGGAGGAATACTGTCCCTCTGCTTGAGAGACTGGCCTGCAGTGGGTGCCTGTCTGCTGGAAGGAGAGGAAAAGACTAAAGGAAAAGACTTTGATTCAACTTGTGCTTTTAAACAATCTCCAAGGGCTTGCTTGTGAACTTGCCCCCTGACCTGCGCCCCAGGAACAGTGGGCGCTACCTTCCCCCAACGAGAAGAGAAACTGCTGGAGACGATCCTTGAACGCTGACCCCAGAGAACCTGTGCATCCCCCTCTCTCTGAGCACCGCAACTTCTGCCACCGGGGCTGCTGTGAGCACAGTAAAGGCCTGCCTGGCCCGAGCACAGCAAGCAACTGCCCCCCGAGCCATAGCTCGCAAAGTAAAGAAGAACCTGACCAGGCTCCAGGCGCTGAGCCTCTGCGACCCCTGGAAGTGGAGAGCATTGTAAGGACCTGCGACGCCCTGTTTACCCCCTGTGTGAAGCTGACAGCGCGACGCGCTGAAGAGATTGCCCCCGAGCTGCCCCTCCTTCTTCTACCCGTGATCGTGTGGCCGAGACCGTCCTGGAACACCCCACGAAGCACCGCCACTCACTGCCAAAGAGGGACGACAACGCGACGTGGGACGCTCCTGCAGGGACCCCTAAAGCTGCTGCGATCATCTTTGTGCGAGAAATAAGGTACTGTGTGCGAGCGCGCTGAAGTACGACCCGTCCGCTGCTTTGTTCGGGCCGTACTAACGCTGTAGACCCGCTACGCGACTAACGCGTGAAGTGTGAGCTTTTGTACGGTTCGAAATCAGCTGTTCGAGGCGTCCCGACGAAGGTACGGCTCGTCCAGCATTAGATACATTGACTGCGCTCACGCGGGAAGCGTGAGCTTTGGCAAGAGATGTACCGGACGTGTTTACGACGCGTACCAACGAAGGTACGGTCCGTACGGTTCACGTCCCGAGTACGCGTGCTCACGCGAGAAGCGTGAGAAATGGCAAGTGACGTCCAAAACCTCGTACGAAGCATACGCAAGGCGCTACGAAGCGCACAGACACCCTAAAGAAGCTATTTTAAGTACATTTTTGCCATTTTAAGAACTGTGGACTGCCTGAAAGCATTTGAAAGTAACTGGAACATTATTTATACAAGAGAGCTGTATTTTGACAACCTGCCTAAAGAAATCTTATCCATAAAGAACTTTATTTTGCTATAAATACAGCCTTGTGTCTTTGTGTGGTGGGTTGGTGATTATTGTGTGGGATGCCCTGAATGCTTAACCTAATGCCCTCTGGAAATCTAGCCTGACTGATCGAGCCACGTTACCTAGAGGGTGAGCAGGGGTTATTTTTAAAGAGGTAATCCTACGCCCTGACTTAGAGGAAAGGGTACCTGCTGGTCGCAAGTGCATACCTGCGCCAACCAGAGACCCCGGATTCTAACAAGTATCTAAGGAGGCTAGTCAGACTGGACTCTGCTGCAGCGCAATTACTAATAAATAACTTGGTTTGCATTATCTACTGCTTCACCGACTCTTCATTTCTTGGAAGGTGGTCGCGAGTGACCCGGGTGGCCCGATTCGGGTCACTTCCTTCAATACTCTCACTCCTCCTGGTGCACTTGTACTCTCACTCCTCCTGCTGCACTGGTACTCTCACTCCTCCTGGGGGCACTGGCACTCTCAATCCTCCCATTGTACTGGTACTCTCACTCCTCCTGGTGCACTGCCATCTCACTCCTCCCACTGTACTGGTACTCTCATTCCTCCTGCTGTACTGGCACTCTCGCTCTTCCTGCTGTACTGGTACTCTCACTCCTCCTGGTGCACTGGTACTCTCATGCCTCCTGCTGTACTGGTACTCTTACTCCTCCCGGTGCACTGGTACTCTCACTCCTCCCGGTGTAGTAGTACTCTCACTCCTCCCACTATACTCGTACTCTCACTCCAGGTGCACTGGTACCCTTGCTCCTCCTGGTGCACTGGTACTCTCGCTCCTCCTGGTGCACTGGCACTCTCACTCTTCCAACTGTACTGGTACTCTCACTCCTCCCAGTGTAGTGGAACTCTCACTCCTCCCACTGTACTTGTACTCTCACTCCTCCTGGTGCACTGGTACTCTCGCTCCTCCTGGTGCACTGGCACTCTCACTCTTCCCACTGTACTGGTACTCTCACTCCTCCCACTGTACTGGTACTCTCACTCCTCCCGTTGCACTTGTACTCTCACTCCTCCTGCTGCACTGGTACTCTCACTCCTCCTGGGGGCACTGGCGCTCTCAATCCTCCCATTGTACTGGTACTCTCACTCCTCCTGGTGCACTGGCATCTCACTCCTCCCACTGTACTGGTACTCTCATTCCTCCTGCTGTACTGGCACTCTCGCTCTTCCTGGTGCACTGGTACTCTCACGCCTCCTGCTGTACTGGTACTCTTACTCCTCCTGGTGCACTGGTACTCTCACTCCTCCCGGTGAAGTGGTACTCTCACTCCTCCCACTATACTCGTACTCTCACTCCAGGTGCACTGGTACCCTCGCTCCTACTGGTGCACTGGTACTCTCGCTCCTCCTGGTGCACTGGCACTCTCACTCTTCCAACTGTACTGGTACTCTTACTCCTCCCGGTGCACTGGTACTCTCACTCCTCTCAGTGTAGTGGTACTCTCACTCCTCCCACTGGACGTGTACTCTCACTCCTCCGGGTGCACTGGTACTCTTGCTCCTCCTGGTGCACTGGTACTCTCGCTCCTCCTGGTGCACTGGCACTCTCACTCTTCCCACTGTACTGGTACTCTCACTCCTCCCACTGTACTGGTACTCTCACTCCTCTCGGTCCACTGGTACTCTCACTCCTCCTACTGTACTGGTACTCTCACTTTTCCCACTGTACTGGTACTCTCACTCCTCCTGCTGTACTGGTGCTCTCACTCCTCCCGGTGCACTGGTACTCTCACTCCTCCCGGTGTAGTGGTACTCTCACTCCTCCCACTATACTCTCACTCTCACTCATTCTGGTGCACTGGTACTCTCGCTCCTCACTGGCTCTCTCACTCTTCCCACTGTACTTGTACTCTCACTCCTCCTGGTGCACTGGTACTCTCGCTCCTCCTGGTGCACTGGTACTCTCACCCCTCCAGGTGCACTGGTACTCTCACTCCTCCCGGTGTAGTGGTACTCTCACTCCTCCCACTATACTCTCACTCTCACTCATTCTGGTGCACTGGTACTCTCGCTCCTCACTGGCTCTCTCACTCTTCCCACTGTACTTGTACTCTCACTCCTCCTGGTGCACTGGTACTCTCGCTCCTCCTGGTGCACTGGTACTCTCGCTCCTACTGGTGCACTGGCACTCTCACTCTTCCCACTGTACTGGTACTCTCACTCCTCCCACTGTGCTGGTACTCTCACTCCTCCCCAGTGCACTGGTACTCTCACTCCTCACGGTGCACTGCTACTCTCACTCCTCCTGGTGCATTGGTATTCTCACTCCTCCTGGTGCACTGGTACTCTCACTCCTCCTGGTGCACTGGCACTCTCACTCCTCCCACTGTACTGGTACTCTCACTCTTCCCACTGTACTGGTACTCTCACTCCTCCCACTGTACTGGTACTCTCACTCCTCCTTGTGCACTGGTACTCTCACTCCTCCCTGTGCACTGATACTCTCACTTCTGCTGCTGCACTGGTATTCTCACTCCTCCTGGTGCACTGGTACTCTCACTCCTCCTGGTGCACTGGCACTCTCACTCCTCCCACTGTACTGGTACTCTCACTCCTCCCATTGTACTGGTACTCTCACTCCTCCCGGTGTACTGATACTCTCACTCCTCCTACTGTACTGGTACTCTCACTTTTCCCACTGTACTGGTACTCTCAATCCTCCTGCTGTACTGGTACTCTCACTCCTCCCGCTGCACTGGTACTATCAGTTCCTCCCACTGTACTGGTACTCTCACTTCTCCTGGTGCACTGGTACTCTCACCCCTCCAGGTGCACTGGTACTCTCACTCCTCCCGGTGTAGTGGTACTCTCACTCCTCCCACTATACTCGTACTCTCACTCCTCCTGGTGCACTGGTACTCTCGCTCCTCCTGGTGCACTGGCACTCTCACTCTTCCCACTGTACAGGTACTCTTACTCCTCCCGGTGCACTGGTACTCTCACTCCTCCCGGTGTAGTGGTACTCTCAGACCTCCCACTATACTTGTACTCTCGCTCCTCCTGGTGCACTGGTACTCTCGCTCCTCCTGGTGCACTGGTACTCTCGCTCCTCCTGGTGCACTGGCACTCTCATTCTTCCCACTGTACAGGTACTCTTACTCCTCCCGGTGCACTTGTACTCTCACTCCTCCCGGTGTAGTGGTACTCTCACTCCTACCACTGTACTTGTACTCTCACTCCTCCTGGTGCACTGGTACTCTCGCTCCTCCTGGTGCACTGGTACTCTCGCTCCTCCTGGTGCACTGGTACCCTCCCTCCTCCTGCTGCACTGGTACTCTCACTCCTCTCGGTGCACTGATACTCTCACTCCTCCCGGTGTACTGATACTTTCACTCCTCCTACTGTACTGGTTCTCTCACTTTTCCCACTGTACTGGTACGCTCACTCCTCCTGCTGTACTGGTACTCTCACTCCTCCCGGTGCACTGGTACTATCAGCTCCTCCCACTGTACTGGTACTCTCACTCCTCCTGGTGCACTGGAACTCTCACTCCTGCTGCTGCACTGGTAATCTCACCCCTCCTGGTGCATTGGTACTCTCGCTTCTTCTGCTGCACTGGTTCTCTCGCTCCTCCTGTTGCACTGGTTCTCTCACTCCTCCTGCTACACTGGTAGTCTCACTCCTGCTGCTGTATTGGTACTCTCACTCCTCCTGGTGCACTGGTACTCTCACTCCTCCTGGTGCACTGGTACTCTCACTCCTCCCAGTACAATGGTACTCTCACTCCTCATGGAGCGTTGGTACTCTCACTCCTCCTGGTGCACTGGTACTCTCACTCCTGCTGCTGCACTGGTACTCTCACTCCTCCTGGTGCACTGCTAATCTCACTCCTCATGGTGAACTGGCACCCTCACTCCTCCTCGTGCACTGGTACTCTCACTCCTGCTGCTGCACTGGTACTCTCACTTCTCCTGGTGCATTGGAACTCTCACTTCTCCTGGTGCACTGGTACTCTCACTCCTCTCGGTGCACTGGTACTCTCACTCCTCCCCAGTGCACTGGTACTCTCACTCCTGCCGGTGCGCTGGTACTCTCACTACTCCTTGTGCATTGGTACTCTCACTCCTCCTGGTGCACTGGTACTCTCACTCCTCCCCGTGCACTGGTACTCTCACTTCTGCTGCTGCACTGGTACTCTCACTCCTCCTGGTGCACTGGTACTCTCACTCCTGCTGGTGCACTGGTACCCTCACTCCTCCTGATGCACTGGTACTCTCACTCCTGCTGCTGCACTGGTACTCTCACTCATCCTGGTGTACTGGTACTCTCACTCCTCCTGGTGCACTGGCACTCTCACTCCTTCCACTGTACTGGTACTCTCACTCCTCCCATTGTACTGGTACACTCACTCCTTCCGGTGCAGGGGTTCTATCAGTCCCTCCCACTGTACTGGTACTCTCACTCCTCCTGGTGCACTGGAACTCTCACTTCTCCTGGTGCACTGGTACTCTCACCCCTCCAGGTGCACTGGTACTCTCACTCCTCCCGGTGTAGTGGTACTCTCACTCCTCCCACTATACTCTCACTCTCACTCATTCTGGTGCACTGGTACTCTCGCTCCTCACTGGCTCTCTCACTCTTCCCACTGTACTTGTACTCTCACTCCTCCTGGTGCACTGGTACTCTCGCTCCTCCTGGTGCACTGGTACTCTCGCTCCTACTGGTGCACTGGCACTCTCACTCTTCCCACTGTACTGGTACTCTCACTCCTCCCACTGTGCTGGTACTCTCACTCCTCCCCAGTGCACTGGTACTCTCACTCCTCACGGTGCACTGCTACTCTCACTCCTCCCGTTGCACTTGTACTCTCACTCCTCCTGCTGCACTGGTACTCTCACTCCTCCTGGGGGCACTGGCGCTCTCAATCCTCCCATTGTACTGGTACTCTCACTCCTCCTGGTGCACTGGCATCTCACTCCTCCCACTGTACTGGTACTCTCATTCCTCCTGCTGTACTGGCACTCTCGCTCTTCCTGGTGCACTGGTACTCTCACGCCTCCTGCTGTACTGGTACTCTTACTCCTCCTGGTGCACTGGTACTCTCACTCCTCCCGGTGAAGTGGTACTCTCACTCCTCCCACTATACTCGTACTCTCACTCCAGGTGCACTGGTACCCTCGCTCCTACTGGTGCACTGGTACTCTCGCTCCTCCTGGTGCACTGGCACTCTCACTCTTCCAACTGTACTGGTACTCTTACTCCTCCCGGTGCACTGGTACTCTCACTCCTCTCAGTGTAGTGGTACTCTCACTCCTCCCACTGGACGTGTACTCTCACTCCTCCGGGTGCACTGGTACTCTTGCTCCTCCTGGTGCACTGGTACTCTCGCTCCTCCTGGTGCACTGGCACTCTCACTCTTCCCACTGTACTGGTACTCTCACTCCTCCCACTGTACTGGTACTCTCACTCCTCTCGGTCCACTGGTACTCTCACTCCTCCTACTGTACTGGTACTCTCACTTTTCCCACTGTACTGGTACTCTCACTCCTCCTGCTGTACTGGTGCTCTCACTCCTCCCGGTGCACTGGTACTCTCACTCCTCCCGGTGTAGTGGTACTCTCACTCCTCCCACTATACTCTCACTCTCACTCATTCTGGTGCACTGGTACTCTCGCTCCTCACTGGCTCTCTCACTCTTCCCACTGTACTTGTACTCTCACTCCTCCTGGTGCACTGGTACTCTCGCTCCTCCTGGTGCACTGGTACTCTCACCCCTCCAGGTGCACTGGTACTCTCACTCCTCCCGGTGTAGTGGTACTCTCACTCCTCCCACTATACTCTCACTCTCACTCATTCTGGTGCACTGGTACTCTCGCTCCTCACTGGCTCTCTCACTCTTCCCACTGTACTTGTACTCTCACTCCTCCTGGTGCACTGGTACTCTCGCTCCTCCTGGTGCACTGGTACTCTCGCTCCTACTGGTGCACTGGCACTCTCACTCTTCCCACTGTACTGGTACTCTCACTCCTCCCACTGTGCTGGTACTCTCACTCCTCCCCAGTGCACTGGTACTCTCACTCCTCACGGTGCACTGCTACTCTCACTCCTCCTGGTGCATTGGTATTCTCACTCCTCCTGGTGCACTGGTACTCTCACTCCTCCTGGTGCACTGGCACTCTCACTCCTCCCACTGTACTGGTACTCTCACTCTTCCCACTGTACTGGTACTCTCACTCCTCCCACTGTACTGGTACTCTCACTCCTCCTTGTGCACTGGTACTCTCACTCCTCCCTGTGCACTGATACTCTCACTTCTGCTGCTGCACTGGTATTCTCACTCCTCCTGGTGCACTGGTACTCTCACTCCTCCTGGTGCACTGGCACTCTCACTCCTCCCACTGTACTGGTACTCTCACTCCTCCCATTGTACTGGTACTCTCACTCCTCCCGGTGTACTGATACTCTCACTCCTCCTACTGTACTGGTACTCTCACTTTTCCCACTGTACTGGTACTCTCAATCCTCCTGCTGTACTGGTACTCTCACTCCTCCCGCTGCACTGGTACTATCAGTTCCTCCCACTGTACTGGTACTCTCACTTCTCCTGGTGCACTGGTACTCTCACCCCTCCAGGTGCACTGGTACTCTCACTCCTCCCGGTGTAGTGGTACTCTCACTCCTCCCACTATACTCGTACTCTCACTCCTCCTGGTGCACTGGTACTCTCGCTCCTCCTGGTGCACTGGCACTCTCACTCTTCCCACTGTACAGGTACTCTTACTCCTCCCGGTGCACTGGTACTCTCACTCCTCCCGGTGTAGTGGTACTCTCAGACCTCCCACTATACTTGTACTCTCGCTCCTCCTGGTGCACTGGTACTCTCGCTCCTCCTGGTGCACTGGTACTCTCGCTCCTCCTGGTGCACTGGCACTCTCATTCTTCCCACTGTACAGGTACTCTTACTCCTCCCGGTGCACTTGTACTCTCACTCCTCCCGGTGTAGTGGTACTCTCACTCCTACCACTGTACTTGTACTCTCACTCCTCCTGGTGCACTGGTACTCTCGCTCCTCCTGGTGCACTGGTACTCTCGCTCCTCCTGGTGCACTGGTACCCTCCCTCCTCCTGCTGCACTGGTACTCTCACTCCTCTCGGTGCACTGATACTCTCACTCCTCCCGGTGTACTGATACTTTCACTCCTCCTACTGTACTGGTTCTCTCACTTTTCCCACTGTACTGGTACGCTCACTCCTCCTGCTGTACTGGTACTCTCACTCCTCCCGGTGCACTGGTACTATCAGCTCCTCCCACTGTACTGGTACTCTCACTCCTCCTGGTGCACTGGAACTCTCACTCCTGCTGCTGCACTGGTAATCTCACCCCTCCTGGTGCATTGGTACTCTCGCTTCTTCTGCTGCACTGGTTCTCTCGCTCCTCCTGTTGCACTGGTTCTCTCACTCCTCCTGCTACACTGGTAGTCTCACTCCTGCTGCTGTATTGGTACTCTCACTCCTCCTGGTGCACTGGTACTCTCACTCCTCCTGGTGCACTGGTACTCTCACTCCTCCCAGTACAATGGTACTCTCACTCCTCATGGAGCGTTGGTACTCTCACTCCTCCTGGTGCACTGGTACTCTCACTCCTGCTGCTGCACTGGTACTCTCACTCCTCCTGGTGCACTGCTAATCTCACTCCTCATGGTGAACTGGCACCCTCACTCCTCCTCGTGCACTGGTACTCTCACTCCTGCTGCTGCACTGGTACTCTCACTTCTCCTGGTGCATTGGAACTCTCACTTCTCCTGGTGCACTGGTACTCTCACTCCTCTCGGTGCACTGGTACTCTCACTCCTCCCCAGTGCACTGGTACTCTCACTCCTGCCGGTGCGCTGGTACTCTCACTACTCCTTGTGCATTGGTACTCTCACTCCTCCTGGTGCACTGGTACTCTCACTCCTCCCCGTGCACTGGTACTCTCACTTCTGCTGCTGCACTGGTACTCTCACTCCTCCTGGTGCACTGGTACTCTCACTCCTGCTGGTGCACTGGTACCCTCACTCCTCCTGATGCACTGGTACTCTCACTCCTGCTGCTGCACTGGTACTCTCACTCATCCTGGTGTACTGGTACTCTCACTCCTCCTGGTGCACTGGCACTCTCACTCCTTCCACTGTACTGGTACTCTCACTCCTCCCATTGTACTGGTACACTCACTCCTTCCGGTGCAGGGGTTCTATCAGTCCCTCCCACTGTACTGGTACTCTCACTCCTCCTGGTGCACTGGAACTCTCACTTCTCCTGGTGCACTGGTACTCTCACCCCTCCAGGTGCACTGGTACTCTCACTCCTCCCGGTGTAGTGGTACTCTCACTCCTCCCACTATACTCTCACTCTCACTCATTCTGGTGCACTGGTACTCTCGCTCCTCACTGGCTCTCTCACTCTTCCCACTGTACTTGTACTCTCACTCCTCCTGGTGCACTGGTACTCTCGCTCCTCCTGGTGCACTGGTACTCTCGCTCCTACTGGTGCACTGGCACTCTCACTCTTCCCACTGTACTGGTACTCTCACTCCTCCCACTGTGCTGGTACTCTCACTCCTCCCCAGTGCACTGGTACTCTCACTCCTCACGGTGCACTGCTACTCTCACTCCTCCTGGTGCATTGGTATTCTCACTCCTCCTGGTGCACTGGTACTCTCACTCCTCCTGGTGCACTGGCACTCTCACTCCTCCCACTGTACTGGTACTCTCACTCTTCCCACTGTACTGGTACTCTCACTCCTCCCACTGTACTGGTACTCTCACTCCTCCTTGTGCACTGGTACTCTCACTCCTCCCTGTGCACTGATACTCTCACTTCTGCTGCTGCACTGGTATTCTCACTCCTCCTGGTGCACTGGTACTCTCACTCCTCCTGGTGCACTGGCACTCTCACTCCTCCCACTGTAATGGTACTCTCACTCCTCCCATTGTACTGGTACTCTCACTCCTCCCGGTGTACTGATACTCTCACTCCTCCTACTGTACTGGTACTCTCACTTTTCCCACTGTACTGGTACTCTCAATCCTCCTGCTGTACTGGTACTCTCACTCCTCCCGCTGCACTGGTACTATCAGTTCCTCCCACTGTACTGGTACTCTCACTCCTCCTGGTGCACTGGAACTCTCACTTCTCCTGGTGCACTGGTACTCTCACCCCTCCAGGTGCACTGGTACTCTCACTCCTCCCGGTGTAGTGGTACTCTCACTCCTCCCACTATACTCGTACTCTCACTCCTCCTGGTGCACTGGTACTCTCGCTCCTCCTGGTGCACTGGCACTCTCACTCTTCCCACTGTACAGGTACTCTTACTCCTCCCGGTGCACTGGTACTCTCACTCCTCCCGGTGTAGTGGTACTCTCAGACCTCCCACTATACTTGTACTCTCGCTCCTCCTGGTGCACTGGTACTCTCCCTCCTCCTGGTGCACTGGTACTCTCGCTCCTCCTGGTGCACTGGCACTCTCACTCTTCCCACTGTACAGGTACTCTTACTCCTCCCGGTGCACTTGTACTCTCACTCCTCCCGGTGTAGTGGTACTCTCACTCCTACCACTGTACTTGTACTCTCACTCCTCCTGGTGCACTGGTACTCTCGCTCCTCCTGGTGCACTGGTACTCTCGCTCCTCCTGGTGCACTGGTACCCTCCCTCCTCCTGCTGCACTGGTACTCTCACTCCTCTCGGTGCACTGATACTCTCACTCCTCCCGGTGTACTGATACTTTCACTCCTCCTACTGTACTGGTACTCTCACTTTTCCCACTGTACTGGTACGCTCACTCCTCCTGCTGTACTGGTACTCTCACTCCTCCCGGTGCACTGGTACTATCAGCTCCTCCCACTGTACTGGTACTCTCACTCCTCCTGGTGCACTGGAACTCTCACTTCTCCTGGTGCACTGGTACTCTCACCCCTCCAGGTGCACTGGTACTCTCACTCCTCCCAGTGTAGTGGTACTCTCACTCCTCCCACTATACTCGTACTCTCACTCCTCCTGGTGCACTGGTACTCTCGCTCCTCCTGGTGCACTGGTACTCTAGCTCCTCCTGGTGCACTGGCACTCTCAATCTTCCCATTGTACTGGTACTCTTACTCCTCCCAGTGCACTGGTACTCTCACTCCTCCCGGTGTAGTGGTACTCTCACTCCTCCTACTGTACTTGTACTCTCACCCCTCCTGGTGTACTGGTACTCTCGCTCCTCCTGGTGCACTGGTACTCTCGCTTCTCCTGGTGCGCTGGCACTCTCACTCTTCCCACTGTACTGGTACTCTCACTCCTCCCACTGTACTGGTACTCTCACTCCTCCCGGTGCACTGGTACTCACACTCCTCCCGCTGTACTGGTACCCTCCCTCCTCCTGCTGCACTGGTACTCTCACTCCACTCGGTGCACTGGTACTCTCACTCCTCCCGGTGTACTGATACTTTCACTCCTCCTACTGTACTGGTACTCTCACTTTTCCCACTGAACTGGCACTCTCACTCCTCCTGCTGTACTGGTACTCTCACTCCTCCCGGTGCACTGGTACTATCAGTTCCTCCCACTGCACTGGTACTCTCACTCCTCCTGGTGCACTGGAACTCTCACTTCTCCTGGAGCACTGGTACTCTCACTCCTCCAGGTGCTCTGGTACTCTCACTCCTCTCGGTGCACTGGTACTCTCACTCCTCCCCAGTGCACTGGTACTCTCACTCCTCTCGGTACACTGGTACTCTCACTCCTCCCGGTGCATTGGTACTCTCACTCCTCCTGGTGCACTGGTACTCTCACTCCTCCCCGTGCACTGGTACTCTCACTTCTGCTGCTGCACTGGTACTCTCACTCCTCCTGGTGCACTGGTACTCTCACTCCTGCTGGTACACTGGTACCCTCACTCCTCCTGGTGCACTGGTACTCTCACTCCTGCTGCTGCACTGGTACTCTCACTCATCCTGGTGTACTGGTACTCTCACTCCTCCTGGTGGACTGGCACTCTCACTCCTCCCACTGTACTGGTACTCTCACTCCTCCCATTGTACTGGTACTGTCACTCCTTCCGGTGCACTGGTTCTATCAGTTCCTCCCACTGTACTGGTACTCTCACTCCTCCTGGTGCACTGGAACTCTCACTTCTCCTCGTGCACTGGTACTCTCACCCCTCCAGGTGCACTGGTACTCTCACTCCTCTTGGTGCACTGGTACTATCACGCCTTGCTGCTTTTGTTTCTGCCCGTTTGGAATCGCCTGCTGCCAGCCTACTTCTTGCGGAACCCGCTCCGCGGGTCCCGCTGCGTGAGGAGTGTTGACCGCAGCGTCTTGAAGGGGACACCGAGGGAAGTACTTGCACGGGGCTGCGAGCGAGTGCGTGAGCTCCTTGGGACTGCATTTCCCAGGAGCACCCGCCTGCCCTGATCAGCTACACCTGGGCCGCTCTCCCCGACCCCTCCTACCCTTCCACCGAGCCCTTATCATCTGCTCTCGCTGAGACGGCGAGTGGGACGCCTTGCTGCTTTTGTTTCTGCCCGTTTGGAATCGCCTGCTGCCAGCCTACTTCTTGCGGAACCCGCTCCGCGGGTCCCGCTGCGTGAGGAGTGTTGACCGCAGCGTCTTGAAGGGGACACCGAGGGAAGTACTTGCACGGGGCTGCGAGCGAGTGCGTGAGCTCCTTGGGACTGCATTTCCCAGGAGCACCCGCCAGCCCTGATCAGCTACACCTGGGCCGCTCTCCCCGACCCCTCCTACCCCTTCCACCTATTGTGTTCATACTCCTTATTAAGCCACAAGTACTCCCGCAGCGCGGGAGAGCGCGCGGGAGAAGCCCGGGACAAGGGCGGGACCGTCTGTGGCCGTCCGGGGCCGATGGAGGCCGGGCTGGGCCACCCCCCTTACCAGTGACATATAGTATTACCTCCAGTAAGTGGCTTAGAAAAGTTGGATTTGTTTAGTGTTTAACATGGCAACGTCTACATCAACAAACTCTGTAAATAGCCATCAAATAACTCCTCCTGTAGAGTCTGGTTCACTGGCAATTGGCCCCTTAGATAAATTTTTCTTTAATCGTTCACTGGTAATAGATAAAGAGTTGACCTTGGCAGAGAAGCGCGCAGAGCGTAGGCTGTCAATCGAAATACTTAAGAATTCAACGGATAAGTTTTCAAATCTAGCTTACCCCACCCTGGTAACTCCTCTGTCATCAGTGAACCTGCCAGTTGTAAACGACCATTTTGAGGTCCAGGCCCAAAAACCAAACAAGGATGTTGTGATAGAACTAAATAATCCTTGTGGCGGCAAAATCCTACCAGCACCGCTCACTGATTCTGGCGCCCAGGTTATATTGGCCCAACCCAAAATTGGGTCCAAACGGAAACGACCAGCATCTGTAAGAAAATGTAAAAGGGTGGTCAAACCCCCTCAAAAACTCAGGAAGTTACATAAACTCGTGAACACAGGAGAGGTAGCTACTAACGAAACTCAAAGCACAGAAAGTGTTACACCTACTAATCTTGTCTCCTTGAACAGCCAGGACGGAGATGACAATCCTTGTACCGACTCCACTGTATCATGTAAAGATAAGGAGCAATCACTTGTAATTGTTCTCCCTGAACTGGAAAAATTGTTTAGATCACTACTCACCCCCATTGAGGATAGAATTGCAAAGCTTGTAGATAGGCTAAACCATTTTGAACAGACTACCTTAGACAATTTTTATTCCACAAAATCACTGATTAAAGCGAATAGGGTGGAAGTAAGCACAAACTCTCAGGTCCTAAACAACCCTGTTATTCAGGATAAGGGAAGAAATCCCCGAAATAGCTCTCCTTTACCTCCCAAACTGAGCAAACCTACAGTTAAAGCCATTACAAAATCCCCAGACAGAACAGAGAGAGCAAACGTTGGCCCTGATTTACCTCAGTCGACCATAATACACCCTACACAGCCCACAATCCCCCCGACACAAAATCCTCCAATCGCAATGAGTGCTGAGGCTACAGTGCGTCACCAAGCGGGAATAGTACCAACAAACGCAAACGTAACTAATAGCACGCAGAAAGCTCAGAATATTCCGGTGGGAGGGAATAGGGCTAACACAGGTTTGTTGGTAGGTAAAACTTCAGTACCGTCCCTAATAAATAACAAACAACAGGCGCTGAAGCCTGTCCCCCAATATGTCCCCCAAGTTCCCAAATCTATCCCACCGCCCGTGGCAAAACAACCCTACAGAAAACCACCAATTAATCTCACCCCAGACTCCTTTCCCTATGTAGCAGTTCTTATAAACGTCCCACCATTACCCCCAGGACAGAGAGAAACTTTCCAGATGCTCAAAAACAAGATCATGCACTGGCTAAAGGAAAACCGTCCTCTGCCTGGTGACATCGACGGGCTAATCATAGGGGTAAGGAGAATAGATTGGATGGGATATACATCGAAAACCTTGGGTGGGGATTGCATAGTGGTCAATTTCCAAGACCCAAGGGTGGCGGGATGGATAACAAGGCAGGGATGGGGAACAAATAAGGGAGGTATCGGAATTGTAGACCTTACCTTTTTTTACCCCCGACCGACTAGTGTAACGACTAGTTTACTCAATGAACCCCTTATTCCCCCTACTGTATCATGGCCAGTCAATCCCTTACCACCTCCTCCTGTAGGTCATAATCATACCACTTACACATATTACAACCCTCATGTAGGATGGCAGGAGCTGGGATGGGGATATTGACAAAACAGTACTGACAGTTTAGGAGGGAACACTAACGAGCCAGAAGGGCAATGTGATGTTCATGGTAATACAACTGTTACAAACTCATTGGTCAATTACATCGAGACGGGGGGTTTGGTCGAAGAAGGTGGTTTTAGACTGGGAACCCTAAATACAAATGCCAAGATAACATACCCAGCCAATACGATAGTGGATCCGACAGATGACCAAGAAAGGCAGACTAATTCTACTGAAAGCCCTATGTTAGCCCAAGTATTTCCATTGACTAACACCCGAGATGGGCTAGATGCTAGCATTGGTATGCTTTTATCTTGGAATGTCGCTGGGCTGGCAAGTAAATTGGATTCCCAATCCTGGGTGGATTTTATAAGTGGGTATGACATCTGTTGCTTCCAAGAAACCTGGGCTTGTGATCCCCTTTTCTGTCTTGGTTATTTGAACTATTGTATACCAGCGTCAAAAGGGGGAAGAGGGCGGCCCAAGGGAGGCTTAACTGTTTGGGTTAGACAGGACCTGCAGGTCAACATCAAAATGTTGGACCTGGGAAATTGTGATTTGCAATTATTAAGAATCTCCGTAGCAAAGGGTCAACTAATAGATTTGTACAATGTCTACGTGAGAGGTAGCAACGTAACCAATTTACCCACCATTGAGCTGTTGTCTACTGCCATTGAGACCAAGTCCCAGGAAAGTGTAACGATAATTGTAGGGGACCTCAACAGGACTTTTGAACCTCTGGACTGTACAAATGACCTCTTGGAGAGCGAAGAGGACAATCTCTGGGGAGTACCACCTCTATGCCTAAAACCTGTAAGGAGATGGACAGAAGAGATCTTATCACTGAATGGAATTTGTATGGAACATGGCTTAAGAGCACTGAACGGGAGGACACCTGGGGACAAGGAGGGCAGCTACACTTTTGACAATGGCATCAACAGGAGCCGAATCGATTACATTCTGTGCAGTCTCCAACTGTGGAAAGGGGTTGTTGACATGACAGTTAGGCCCCGGGTTGAAAGTGACCACAACCCCCTCTGTGTGACTCATAGGTGGTGGAATACTGGTGCGGGTAACCCTCTAGTGATATACGATGAAACCCCTGTTATGAGTAATGATGAACGCAGGTTAAAATGGCCCAAGGTACTGGCAAACGAGGCCACTATGACTTACATCAATAATGCTGTTGATTGTGCAATTTCCGCGATGGAAACAGCGGTTCCAGTGGTTCCAGGGGATAGTGGAATCACCGAAATCCACAATAAGTTATTCTCCCTCCTGAGACCATGCTTCTTCATTAAAAAAAGGAAAGGGAAGAAATCTAAAGAAGTGGGAAGGTGGTTTGATAGTCATTGTAGATCAGCACGATTAGCCCTGGGACAAGCCATAAGGAATAGGGACCGCGCCGCTGTGACAAAGAATAGGGAACTGTACAAGATGGCCATCTATCGTGCAAAAAAGAATTGGGATGAAGGCCACTGGGCCGAACTAAAAGAGGCCTCTGATAGTAAAGACTCCAGGGCATTCTGGAAAATCATCAAGTGGGGTAGTGGAGCCGGTCCTGCGAAGCCAGACAACAATGTAGCAGAGGAAGCTTGGGTTGATTACTTCAGACCTCAGTACGCGGAAGTTAACCATCCTGTGGCAGCTGATAGTATAACACCGGTTTATGCAACCGATGATTTGTTCTCCCTTAGAGAAGTGGAAATTGCCATTGGTTCCGCGAAATGTGGGAGGGCGCCAGGTCCAGATGGCATTCCACCTGATATTTTTAAACACGATATGACCAGATGGGCGAGATATATCCTCCTTGTAGCGAATGCCCTAGCCAAGGGGGAAGTGGTCCCAGACCTCTGGAAAGGCGCAACCATTATCCCCATCCACAAGAAGGGAGATCGATCACTGCCTGCAAACTATAGGCCCATAAGCTTAATAGCCACCATACAGAAAGTAGTTGGGAGAATGGTAACAAACCAGCTTATGGACTGGGTTGAAGTCAACAACGCCCTTTCTCCATACCAAGCGGGATTCAGGCGAGCAACCAGTACCATCGATCAGGTCTTCCGCTTTACCATATTAAGGTGGAAGACCGTTGTACTGGGAAGGGGCTGCCTGTACGTCGCGTTCGTCGACCTGCGGATGGCGTTCGACCTAGTCCCCCGGTTTAAGTTATGGTTGGTTTTGCAAAAGTTGGGGATCCCTGCTGATCTGCTAACATTAATTATGCGACTGCACGAATCCAACTTCGCTAGAGTCCAGTGGGGTGGAAGCGGAGAGACAACAGAGGATTTCCCAGTGGAAAGGGGTGTTCGACAGGGCTGTTCCATGGCCCCTTTACTTTTCTCGTTATTTATTAACGGAATCGTTGAGAGGATGCTGAAGGCTAGTGTTGATGCCCCATCGTTAGCGGACACCAGGGTTCCGATCCTGATGTTCGCTGACGACACTCTTATCTTGTCTAAGACCCCCATGGGGCTGCAACGTGCATTAAACATTTTTGATGCTTTTTGCACTGAGCATGGGCTAGAGGTAAATGTGGGAAAAACAAAACTAATGGCTTTTTCCCCCGGACGCAGGAACTACCCCAAGGTAACCTTAAACAGCAGTAGGTTAGACATTGTCAAAGAATTTATGTACCTGGGTGTACAGATCGCAGAGGGCATTGGCTGGACGCATCATGTAGACAAAGTGGTCTTAAAGCACCAGCAGCTTTCTGGTGCTTTAAGGGGGGAACACCGCAAATCCAAAACAAAACCCATAAAACCCGCATTAATAGTGTATGACGCGAAGGTTTTGGGTGCCACATTATATGGCGCGGAGCTATGGGCCTGGGATGGTTTAGCGGCTCTTCAGACTTCAGAGAACAAGTTTATGCGAGGGATTACAAGACTCCCACAGAGTACCCCCTTAACCCCACTGTTTTTGGAGTTAGGTAGACGCACCATTGTAGATAGAGCCCGATTGCGCCCAGTCCTTTACTGGAGACGTCTCTGGACGACTCCAGAAATAAGACAATATGCGGAGGGTTTTCAATGGATTATCAAGGAAGATACCTTCCATAAGATAAAATGGCTAAAACATCTGAAGTCCATGTTAGTAAACTTAGGGTTTTCAAATCTTTGGAATAACCCTGAGGGAGAGATCTTCCCTAGCAAAGAAGCCCTTAAAGAACAATACTGGGATTGGGTTGGCGGTAAGATGCTGAATGACACCAGGGCCGACTCTATGACTGGTCGCTTCCTGGAGATAAATTTTTTTCCTGCCCTGGAAAATTACTGGGACAACATCACGGTACCAATGGACAGGAAACTTGTATTTCAGCTAAGATCAGGATCTATCCCCCTCAAGAAACTGACATCTGGCTGGCACAGACCCACCAATAACTTATGTCCAGCATGCGAAAATGCCGAGGAGAGCATAGGCCATTTTCTTTTCGTATGCCACGCTTATGTGAATCCGAGGAGAAAATGGCTCTCGCCGGTATGCAAAAACTTGGGGACACGAGACAGCACAGTGGCTCTAAGAATCCTACGTACAACAACTCAGGATTCGATAGTCATAGGGGTAGCTAAATACCTGGGTTGGGCATGGGCAATTAGAAGACGGTCCCTGGGGGGAAGCTGGTAACAAGGTATTCCTTTCAACAATGATTAATGTAATACTATTTGTAAATATGGTTTTTATATGCAAATGTTGTATGAGCTGTACTCTATGTTTAATGAATTTTTTATTATTGTATAACTGTGTTGATTTTATGTGCTTTTATGAGAATTGTCTCGAATAAAGCTTAAAAAAAAAAAAAAAAAACTATCACTTCTCCTGGTGCACTGGCACTCACACTCCTCCCACTGTACTGGTACCCTCCCTCCTCCTGCTGCACTGGTACTCTCACTCCTCTCGGTGCACTGGTACTCTCACTCCTCCCGGTGTACTGATACTTTCACTCCTTCTACTGTACTGGTACTCTCACTTTTCCCACTGTACTGGCACTCTCACTCCTCCTGCTGTACTGGTACTCTCACTCCTCCCGGTGAACTGGTACTATCAGTTCCTCCCACTGCACCGGTACTCTCACTCCTCCTGGTGCATTGGAACTCTCACTTCTCCTGGTGCACTGGTACTCTCACTCCTCTCGGTGCACTGGTACTCTCACTCCTCCCCAGTGCACTGGTACTCTCACTCCTCCCGGTGCGCTGGTACTCTCACTACTCCTGGTGCATTGGTACTCTCACTCCTCCTGGTGCACTGGTACTCTCACTCCTCCCCGTGCACTGGTACTCTCACTTCTGCTGCTGCACTGGTACTCTCACTCCTCCTGGTGCACTGGTACTCTCACTCCTGCTGGTGCACTGGTACCCTCACTCCTCCTGATGCACTGGTACTCTCACTCCTGCTGCTGCACTGGTACTCTCACTCATCCTGGTGTACTGGTACTCTCACTCCTCCTGGTGCACTGGCACTCTCACTCCTTCCACTGTACTGGTACTCTCACTCCTCCCATTGTACTGGTACTCTCACTCCTTCCGGTGCAGGGGTTCTATCAGTCCCTCCCACTGTACTGGTACTCTCACTCCTCCTGGTGCACTGGAACTCTCACTTCTCCTGGTGCACTGGTACTCTCACCCCTCCAGGTGCACTGGTACTCTCACTCCTCTCGGTGCACTGGTACTCTCACTCCTCCCCAGTGCACTGGTACTCTCACTCCTCTCGGTTCAATGGTACTCTCACTCCTCCCCAGTGCACTGGTACTCTCACTCCTCCTGGTGCACTGGTACTCTCACTCCTCCTGGTGCACTGGTACTCTCACTCCTCCCCGTGCACTGGTACATCCACTTCTACTGCTGCACTGGTACTCTCACTCCTTCTGGTGCACTGGTACCCTCACTCCTCCTGGTGCACTGGTACTCTCACTCCTGCTGCTGCACTGGTACTCTCACTCATCCTGGTGCACTGGCACTCTCACTCCTCCCACTGTACTGGTACTCTCACTTCTCCCATTGTACTGCTACTCTCACTCCTTCCGGTGCACTGGTACTATCAGTTCCTCCCACTGTACTGGTACTCTCACTCCTCCTGGTGCACTGGAACTCTCACTTCTCCTGGTGCACTGGTACTCTCACACCTCCAGGTGCACTGGTACCCTCACTCCTCTCGGTGCACTGGTACTCTCACTCCTCCCAGTGCACTGGTACTCTCACTCCTCCCTGTGCACTGGTACTCTCACTCCTGCTGGTGCACTGCTACTCCCACTCCTCCTGGTGCACTGGTACCCTCACTCCTCCCCGTGCACTGGTACTCTCACTCCTCCTGGTGCACTGGTACCCTCACTCCTCCCCGTGCACTGGTACTCTCACTCCTGCTGCTGCACTGGTACTCTCACTCATCCTGGTGTACTGGTACTCTCACTCCTCCTGGTGCATTGGCACTCTCACTCCTTCCACTGTACTGGTACTCTCACTCCTCCCATTGTACTGGTACTCTCACTCCTTCCGGTGCAGGGGTTCTATCAGTCCCTCCCACTGTACTGGTACTCTCACTCCTCCTGGTGCACTGGAACTCTCACTTCTCCTGGTGCACTGGTACTCTCACCCCTCCAGGTGCACTGGTACTCTCACTCCTCTCGGTGCACTGGTACTCTCACTCCTCCCCATGCACTGGTACTCTCACTCCTCTCGGTGCAATGGTACTCTCACTCCTACCCAGTGCACTGGTACTCTCACTCCTCCTGGTGCACTGGTACTCTCACTCCTCCTGGTGCACTGGTACTCTCAATCCTCCCCGTGCACTGGTACATCCACTTCTACTGCTGCACTGGTACTCTCACTCCTCCTGGTGCACTGGTACTCTCACTCCTCCTGGTGCACTGGTACCCTCACTCCTCCTGGTGCACTGGTACTCTCACTCCTGCTGCTGCACTGGTACTCTCACTCATCCTGGTGCACTGGCACTCTCACTCCTCCCACTGTACTGGTACTCTCACTCCTCCCATTGTACTGCTACTCTCACTCCTTCCGGTGCACTGATACTATCAGTTCCTCCCACTGTACTGGTACTCTCACTCCTCCTGGTGCACTGGAACTCTCACTTCTCCTGGTGCACTGGTACTCTCACACCTCCAGGTGCACTGGTACCCTCACTCCTCTCGGTGCACTGGTACTCTCACTCCTCCCAGTGCACTGGTACTTTCACTCCTCCCAGTGCACTGGTACTCTCACTCCTCCCCGTGCACTGGTACTCTCACTCCTCCCCGTGCACTGGTACTCTCACTCCTCCTGGTGCACTGGTACCCTCACTCCTCCCCGTGCACTGGTACTCTCACTCCTGCTGGTGCACTGGTACCCTCACTCCTCCTGGTGCACTGGTACTCTCGCTCCTCCTGGTGCACTGGTACTCTCGCTCCTCCTGGTGCACTGGCACTCTCACTCTTCCCACTGTACTGGTACTCTCACTCCTCCCACTGCACTGGTACTCTCACTCCTCCTGGTGCGCTGGTACCCTCACTCCTCCTGGTGCACTGGTACTCTCACTCCTGCTGCTGCACTGGTACTCTCACTCCTCCTGGTGCATTGGTACTCTCACTCCTCCCACTGTACTGGTACTCTCTCTCCCCCCATTGTACTGGTACTCTCACTCCTCCCGCTGCACTGGCACTAGCAGTTCCTCCCACTGTACTGGTACTCTCACCCCTCCAGGTGCACTGGTACTCTCACTCCTCCAGGTGTAGTGGTACTCTCACTCCTCCCACTATACTCATACTCTCACTCCTCCTGCTGCACTGGTACTCTCGCTGCTCCTGGTGCACTGGTACTCTCGTTCCTCCTGGTGCACTGGCACTCTCACTCTTCCCACGGTACTGGTACATCCACTTCTACTGCTGCACTGGTACTCTCACTCCTCCTGGTGCACTGGTACTCTCACTCCTCCTGGTGCACTGGTACCCTCACTCCTCCTGGTGCACTGGTACTCTCACTCCTGCTGCTGCATTGGTACTCTCACTCATCCTGGTGCACTGGTACTCTCACTCCTCCTGGTGCACTGGCACTCTCACTCCTCCCATTGTACTGGTACTCTCACTCCTCCCATTGTACTGGTACTCTCACTCCTCCCATTGTACTGCTACTCTCACTCCTTCCGGTGCACTGGTACTATCAGTTCCTCCCACTGTACTGGTACTCTCACTCCTCCTGGTGCACTGGAACTCTCACTTCTCCTGGTGCACTGGTACTCTCACCCCTCCAGGTGCACTGGTACTCTCACTCCTCCCGGTGTAGTGGTACTCTCACTCCTCCCACTATACTCGTACTGTCACTCCTCCTGGTGCACTGGTACTCTCTCTCCTCCTGGTGCACTGGCACTCTCACTCTTCCCACTGTACTGGTACTCTTACTCCTCCCGGTGCACTGGTACTCTCACTCCTCCCGATGTAGTGGTACTCTCAGACCTCCCACTATACTCGTACTCTCGCTCCTCCTGGTGCACTGGTACTCTCGCTCCTCCTGGTGCACTGGTACTCTCGCTCCTCCTGGTGCAATGGCACTCTCACTCTTCCCACTGTACAGGTACTCTTACTCCTCCCGGTGCACTGGTACTCTCACTCCTCCCGGTGTAGTGGTACTCTCACTCCTACCACTGTACTTGTACTCTCACTCCTCCTGGTGCACTGGTACTCTCGCTCCTCCTGGTGCACTGGTACTCTCGCTCCTCCTGGTGCACTGGCACTCTCACTCTTCCCACTGTACTGGTACTCTCACTCCTCCCACTGTACTGGCACTCTCACTCCTCCCGGTGCACTGGTACTCTCACTCCTCCCACTGTACTGGTACCCTCCCTCCTCCTGCTGCACTCGTACTCTCACTCCTCTCGGTGCACTGATACTCTCATTCCTCCCGGTGTACTGATACTCTCACTCCTACTACTGTGTACTCTCACTTTAACCACTGTACTGGTACGCTCACTCCTCCTGCTGTACTGGTAATCTCACTCCTCCCGGTGCACTGGTACCATCAGTTCCTCCCACTGTACTGGTACTCTCACTCCTCCTGGTGCACTGGAACGCTCACTTCTCCTGGCGCACTGGTACTCTCACCCCTCCAGGTGCACTGGTACTCTCACTCCTCCTGGTGCACTGCTAATCTCACTCCTCCTGGTGCACTGGCACCCTCACTCCTCCTTGTGCACAGGTACTCTCACTTATCCTCGTGCACTGGTACTCTCACTCCTCCTGGTGCACAGGTACTCTCACTCCTCCTGCTGCACTGGTACTCTCACTCCTGCTGCACTGGTACTCTCACTCCTGCTGCTGCACTGGTAATCTCACCCCTTCTGGTGCATTGGTATACTCTCACTCCTTCTGCTGCACTGGTACTCTCGCTCCTCCCGTTCCACTGGTACTCTCACTCCTCCTGCTACACTGGTACTCTCACTCCTCCTGCTGCACTGGTACTCTCACTCCTGCTGCTGTATTGGTACTCTCACTCCTCCTTGTGCACTGGTACTCTCACTTCTCCTGCTGCACTGGTACTCTCACTCCTGCTGCTCTGGTACTCTCACTCCTGCTGCTGCACTGGTACTCTCACTCCTGCTGCAGCACTGGTACTCTCACTCCTCCTGGTGCACTGGTACTCTCACTCCTCCTGGTGCACTGGTACTCTCACTCCTCCCGGTGCACTGGTACTCTCACTCCTCATGGTGCATTGGTACTCTCACTCCTGCTGCTGCAGTGGTACTCTCACTCCTCCTGGTGCATTGGTAGTCTCACTCATGCTGCTGCACTGGTACTCTCACTTATCCTTGTGCACTGGTACTCTCACTCCTCCTGGTGCACAGGTACTCTCACTCCTCCTGCTGCACTGGTACTATCACTCCTGCTGCACTGGTACTCTCACTCCTGCTGCTGCACTGGTAATCTCACCCCTCCTGGTGCATTGGTACTCTCGCTTCTTCTGCTGCACTGGTTCTCTCGCTCCTCCTGTTGCACTGGTTCTCTCACTCCTCCTGCTACACTGGTAGTCTCACTCCTGCTGCTGTATTGGTACTCTCACTCCTCCTGGTGCACTGGTACTCTCACTCCTCCTGGTGCACTGGTACTCTCACTCCTCCCAGTGCAATGGTACTCTCACTCCTCATGGAGCGTTGGTACTCTCACTCCTCCTGGTGCACTGGTACTCTCACTCCTGCTGCTGCACTGGTACTCTCACTCCTCCTGGTGCACTGCTAATCTCACTCCTCATGGTGAACTGGCACCCTCACTCCTCCTTGTGCACTGGTACTCTCACTCCTGCTGCTGCACTGGTACTCTCACTTCTCCTGGTGCATTGGAACTCTCACTTCTCCTGGTGCACTGGTACTCTCACTCCTCTCGGTGCACTGGTACTCTCACTCCTCCCCAGTGCACTGGTACTCTCACTCCTCCCGGTGCGCTGGTACTCTCACTACTCCTTGTGCATTGGTACTCTCACTCCTCCTGGTGCACTGGTACTCTCACTCCTCCCCGTGCACTGGTACTCTCACTTCTGCTGCTGCACTGGTACTCTCACTCCTCCTGGTGCACTGGTACTCTCACTCCTGCTGGTGCACTGGTACCCTCACTCCTCCTGATGCACTGGTACTCTCACTCCTGCTGCTGCACTGGTACTCTCACTCATCCTGGTGTACTGGTACTCTCACTCCTCCTGGTGCACTGGCACTCTCACTCCTTCCACTGTACTGGTACTCTCACTCCTCCCATTGTACTGGTACACTCACTCCTTCCGGTGCAGGGGTTCTATCAGTCCCTCCCACTGTACTGGTACTCTCACTCCTCCTGGTGCACTGGAACTCTCACTTCTCCTGGTGCACTGGTACTCTCACCCCTCCAGGTGCACTGGTACTCTCACTCCTCTCGGTGCACTGGTACTCTCACTCCTCCCCAGTGCACTGGTACTCTCACTCCTCTCGGTTCAATGGTACTCTCACTCCTCCCCAGTGCACTGGTACTCTCACTCCTCCTGGTGCACTGGTACTCTCACTCCTCCTGGTGCACTGGTACTCTCACTCCTCCCCGTGCACTGGTACATCCACTTCTACTGCTGCACTGGTACTCTCACTCCTTCTGGTGCACTGGTACCCTCACTCCTCCTGGTGCACTGGTACTCTCACTCCTGCTGCTGCACTGGTACTCTCACTCATCCTGGTGCACTGGCACTCTCACTCCTCCCACTGTACTGGTACTCTCACTTCTCCCATTGTACTGCTACTCTCACTCCTTCCGGTGCACTGGTACTATCAGTTCCTCCCACTGTACTGGTACTCTCACTCCTCCTGGTGCACTGGAACTCTCACTTCTCCTGGTGCACTGGTACTCTCACACCTCCAGGTGCACTGGTACCCTCACTCCTCTCGGTGCACTGGTACTCTCACTCCTCCCAGTGCACTGGTACTCTCACTCCTCCCCGTGCACTGGTACTCTCACTCCTGCTGGTGCACTGGTACTCCCACTCCTCCTGGTGCACTGGTACCCTCACTCCTCCCCGTGCACTGGTACTCTCACTCCTCCTGGTGCACTGGTACCCTCACTCCTCCCCGTGCACTGGTACTCTCACTCCTGCTGCTGCACTGGTACTCTCACTCATCCTGGTGTACTGGTACTCTCACTCCTCCTGGTGCACTGGCACTCTCACTCCTTCCACTGTACTGGTACTCTCACTCCTCCCATTGTACTGGTACTCTCACTCCTTCCGGTGCAGGGGTTCTATCAGTCCCTCCCACTGTACTGGTACTCTCACTCCTCCTGGTGCACTGGAACTCTCACTTCTCCTGGTGCACTGGTACTCTCACCCCTCCAGGTGCACTGGTACTCTCACTCCTCTCGGTGCACTGGTACTCTCACTCCTCCCCATGCACTGGTACTCTCACTCCTCTCGGTGCAATGGTACTCTCACTCCTACCCAGTGCACTGGTACTCTCACTCCTCCTGGTGCACTGGTACTCTCACTCCTCCTGGTGCACTGGTACTCTCACTCCTCCCCGTGCACTGGTACATCCACTTCTACTGCTGCACTGGTACTCTCACTCCTCCTGGTGCACTGGTACTCTCACTCCTCCTGGTGCACTGGTACCCTCACTCCTCCTGGTGCACTGGTACTCTCACTCCTGCTGCTGCACTGGTACTCTCACTCATCCTGGTGCACTGGCACTCTCACTCCTCCCACTCTACTGGTACTCTCACTCCTCCCATTGTACTGCTACTCTCACTCCTTCCGGTGCACTGATACTATCAGTTCCTCCCACTGTACTGGTACTCTCACTCCTCCTGGTGCACTGGAACTCTCACTTCTCCTGGTGCACTGGTACTCTCACACCTCCAGGTGCACTGGTACCCTCACTCCTCTCAGTGCACTGGTACTCTCACTCCTCCCAGTGCACTGGTACTCTCACTCCTCCCAGTGCACTGGTACTCTCACTCCTCCCCGTGCACTGGTACTCTCACTCCTGCTGGTGCACTGGTACTCTCACTCCTCCTGGTGCACTGGTACCCTCACTCCTCACCGTGCACTGGTACTCTCACTCCTGCTGGTGCACTGGTACCCTCACTCCTCCTGGTGCACTGGTACTCTCGCTCCTCCTGGTGCACTGGTACTCTCGCTCCTCCTGGTGCACTGGCACTCTCACTCTTCCCACTGTACTGGTACTCTCACTCCTCCCACTGCACTGGTACTCTCACTCCTCCCACTGCACTGGTACTCTCACTCCTCCTGGTGTGCTGGTACCCTCACTCCTCCTGGTGCACTGGTACTCTCACTCCTGCTGCTGCACTGGTACTCTCACTCCTCCTGGTGCATTGGTACTCTCACTCCTCCCACTGTACTGGTACTCTCTCTCCCCCCATTGTACTGGTACTCTCACTCCTCCCGCTGCACTGGCACTATCAGTTCCTCCCACTGTACTGGTACTCTCACCCCTCCAGGTGCACTGGTACTCTCACTCCTCCAGGTGTAGTGGTACTCTCACTCCTCCCACTATACTCATACTCTCACTCCTCCTGCTGCACTGGTACTCTCGCTGCTCCTGGTGCACTGGTACTCTCGTTCCTCCTGGTGCACTGGCACTCTCACTCTTCCCACTGTACTGGTACATCCACTTCTACTGCTGCACTGGTACTCTCACTCCTCCTGGTGCACTGGTACTCTCACTCCTCCTGGTGCACTGGTACCCTCACTCCTCCTGGTGCACTGGTACTCTCACTCCTGCTGCTGCATTGGTACTCTCACTCATCCTGGTGCACTGGTACTCTCACTCCTCCTGGTGCACTGGCACTCTCACTCCTCCCATTGTACTGGTACTCTCACTCCTCCCATTGTACTGGTACTCTCACTCCTCCCATTGTACTGCTACTCTCACTCCTTCCGGTGCACTGGTACTATCAGTTCCTCCCACTGTACTGGTACTGTCACTCCTCCTGGTGCACTGGAACTCTCACTTCTCCTGGTGCACTGGTACTCTCACCCCTCCAGGTGCACTGGTACTCTCACTCCTCCCGGTGTAGTGGTACTCTCACTCCTCCCACTATACTCGTACTGTCACTCCTCCTGGTGCACTGGTACTCTCTCTCCTCCTGGTGCACTGGCACTCTCACTCTTCCCACTGTACTGGTACTCTTACTCCTCCCGGTGCACTGGTACTCTCACTCCTCCCGGTGTAGTGGTACTCTCAGACCTCCCACTATACTCGTACTCTCGCTCCTCCTGGTGCACTGGTACTCTCGCTCCTCCTGGTGCACTGGTACTCTCGCTCCTCCTGGTGCAATGGCACTCTCACTCTTCCCACTGTACAGGTACTCTTACTCCTCCCGGTGCACTGGTACTCTCACTCCTCCCGGTGTAGTGGTACTCTCACTCCTACCACTGTACTTGTACTCTCACTCCTCCTGGTGCACTGGTACTCTCGCTCCTCCTGGTGCACTGGTACTCTCGCTCCTCCTGGTGCACTGGCACTCTCACTCTTCCCAGTGCACTGGTACTCTCACTCCTCCTGGTGCACTGGTACCCTCACTCCTCACCGTGCACTGGTACTCTCACTCCTGCTGGTGCACTGGTACCCTCACTCCTCCTGGTGCACTGGTACTCTCGCTCCTCCTGGTGCACTGGTACTCTCGCTCCTCCTGGTGCACTGGCACTCTCACTCTTCCCACTGTACTGGTACTCTCACTCCTCCCACTGCACTGGTACTCTCACTCCTCCTGGTGTGCTGGTACCCTCACTCCTCCTGGTGCACTGGTACTCTCACTCCTGCTGCTGCACTGGTACTCTCACTCCTCCTGGTGCATTGGTACTCTCACTCCTCCCACTGTACTGGTACTCTCTCTCCCCCCATTGTACTGGTACTCTCACTCCTCCCGCTGCACTGGCACTATCAGTTCCTCCCACTGTACTGGTACTCTCACCCCTCCAGGTGCACTGGTACTCTCACTCCTCCAGGTGTAGTGGTACTCTCACTCCTCCCACTATACTCATACTCTCACTCCTCCTGCTGCACTGGTACTCTCGCTGCTCCTGGTGCACTGGTACTCTCGTTCCTCCTGGTGCACTGGCACTCTCACTCTTCCCACTGTACTGGTACATCCACTTCTACTGCTGCACTGGTACTCTCACTCCTCCTGGTGCACTGGTACTCTCACTCCTCCTGGTGCACTGGTACCCTCACTCCTCCTGGTGCACTGGTACTCTCACTCCTGCTGCTGCATTGGTACTCTCACTCATCCTGGTGCACTGGTACTCTCACTCCTCCTGGTGCACTGGCACTCTCACTCCTCCCATTGTACTGGTACTCTCACTCCTCCCATTGTACTGGTACTCTCACTCCTCCCATTGTACTGCTACTCTCACTCCTTCCGGTGCACTGGTACTATCAGTTCCTCCCACTGTACTGGTACTGTCACTCCTCCTGGTGCACTGGAACTCTCACTTCTCCTGGTGCACTGGTACTCTCACCCCTCCAGGTGCACTGGTACTCTCACTCCTCCCGGTGTAGTGGTACTCTCACTCCTCCCACTATACTCGTACTGTCACTCCTCCTGGTGCACTGGTACTCTCTCTCCTCCTGGTGCACTGGCACTCTCACTCTTCCCACTGTACTGGTACTCTTACTCCTCCCGGTGCACTGGTACTCTCACTCCTCCCGGTGTAGTGGTACTCTCAGACCTCCCACTATACTCGTACTCTCGCTCCTCCTGGTGCACTGGTACTCTCGCTCCTCCTGGTGCACTGGTACTCTCGCTCCTCCTGGTGCAATGGCACTCTCACTCTTCCCACTGTACAGGTACTCTTACTCCTCCCGGTGCACTGGTACTCTCACTCCTCCCGGTGTAGTGGTACTCTCACTCCTACCACTGTACTTGTACTCTCACTCCTCCTGGTGCACTGGTACTCTCGCTCCTCCTGGTGCACTGGTACTCTCGCTCCTCCTGGTGCACTGGCACTCTCACTCTTCCCAGTGCACTGGTACTCTCACTCCTCCTGGTGCACTGGTACCCTCACTCCTCACCGTGCACTGGTACTCTCACTCCTGCTGGTGCACTGGTACCCTCACTCCTCCTGGTGCACTGGTACTCTCGCTCCTCCTGGTGCACTGGTACTCTCGCTCCTCCTGGTGCACTGGCACTCTCACTCTTCCCACTGTACTGGTACTCTCACTCCTCCCACTGCACTGGTACTCTCACTCCTCCTGGTGTGCTGGTACCCTCACTCCTCCTGGTGCACTGGTACTCTCACTCCTGCTGCTGCACTGGTACTCTCACTCCTCCTGGTGCATTGGTACTCTCACTCCTCCCACTGTACTGGTACTCTCTCTCCCCCCATTGTACTGGTACTCTCACTCCTCCCGCTGCACTGGCACTATCAGTTCCTCCCACTGTACTGGTACTCTCACCCCTCCAGGTGCACTGGTACTCTCACTCCTCCAGGTGTAGTGGTACTCTCACTCCTCCCACTATACTCATACTCTCACTCCTCCTGCTGCACTGGTACTCTCGCTGCTCCTGGTGCACTGGTACTCTCGTTCCTCCTGGTGCACTGGCACTCTCACTCTTCCCACTGTACTGGTACATCCACTTCTACTGCTGCACTGGTACTCTCACTCCTCCTGGTGCACTGGTACTCTCACTCCTCCTGGTGCACTGGTACCCTCACTCCTCCTGGTGCACTGGTACTCTCACTCCTGCTGCTGCATTGGTACTCTCACTCATCCTGGTGCACTGGTACTCTCACTCCTCCTGGTGCACTGGCACTCTCACTCCTCCCATTGTACTGGTACTCTCACTCCTCCCATTGTACTGGTACTCTCACTCCTCCCATTGTACTGCTACTCTCACTCCTTCCGGTGCACTGGTACTATCAGTTCCTCCCACTGTACTGGTACTGTCACTCCTCCTGGTGCACTGGAACTCTCACTTCTCCTGGTGCACTGGTACTCTCACCCCTCCAGGTGCACTGGTACTCTCACTCCTCCCGGTGTAGTGGTACTCTCACTCCTCCCACTATACTCGTACTGTCACTCCTCCTGGTGCACTGGTACTCTCTCTCCTCCTGGTGCACTGGCACTCTCACTCTTCCCACTGTACTGGTACTCTTACTCCTCCCGGTGCACTGGTACTCTCACTCCTCCCGGTGTAGTGGTACTCTCAGACCTCCCACTATACTCGTACTCTCGCTCCTCCTGGTGCACTGGTACTCTCGCTCCTCCTGGTGCACTGGTACTCTCGCTCCTCCTGGTGCAATGGCACTCTCACTCTTCCCACTGTACAGGTACTCTTACTCCTCCCGGTGCACTGGTACTCTCACTCCTCCCGGTGTAGTGGTACTCTCACTCCTACCACTGTACTTGTACTCTCACTCCTCCTGGTGCACTGGTACTCTCGCTCCTCCTGGTGCACTGGTACTCTCGCTCCTCCTGGTGCACTGGCACTCTCACTCTTCCCAGTGCACTGGTACTCTCACTCCTCCTGGTGCACTGGTACCCTCACTCCTCACCGTGCACTGGTACTCTCACTCCTGCTGGTGCACTGGTACCCTCACTCCTCCTGGTGCACTGGTACTCTCGCTCCTCCTGGTGCACTGGTACTCTCGCTCCTCCTGGTGCACTGGCACTCTCACTCTTCCCACTGTACTGGTACTCTCACTCCTCCCACTGCACTGGTACTCTCACTCCTCCTGGTGTGCTGGTACCCTCACTCCTCCTGGTGCACTGGTACTCTCACTCCTGCTGCTGCACTGGTACTCTCACTCCTCCTGGTGCATTGGTACTCTCACTCCTCCCACTGTACTGGTACTCTCTCTCCCCCCATTGTACTGGTACTCTCACTCCTCCCGCTGCACTGGCACTATCAGTTCCTCCCACTGTACTGGTACTCTCACCCCTCCAGGTGCACTGGTACTCTCACTCCTCCAGGTGTAGTGGTACTCTCACTCCTCCCACTATACTCATACTCTCACTCCTCCTGCTGCACTGGTACTCTCGCTGCTCCTGGTGCACTGGTACTCTCGTTCCTCCTGGTGCACTGGCACTCTCACTCTTCCCACTGTACTGGTACATCCACTTCTACTGCTGCACTGGTACTCTCACTCCTCCTGGTGCACTGGTACTCTCACTCCTCCTGGTGCACTGGTACCCTCACTCCTCCTGGTGCACTGGTACTCTCACTCCTGCTGCTGCATTGGTACTCTCACTCATCCTGGTGCACTGGTACTCTCACTCCTCCTGGTGCACTGGCACTCTCACTCCTCCCATTGTACTGGTACTCTCACTCCTCCCATTGTACTGGTACTCTCACTCCTCCCATTGTACTGCTACTCTCACTCCTTCCGGTGCACTGGTACTATCAGTTCCTCCCACTGTACTGGTACTGTCACTCCTCCTGGTGCACTGGAACTCTCACTTCTCCTGGTGCACTGGTACTCTCACCCCTCCAGGTGCACTGGTACTCTCACTCCTCCCGGTGTAGTGGTACTCTCACTCCTCCCACTATACTCGTACTGTCACTCCTCCTGGTGCACTGGTACTCTCTCTCCTCCTGGTGCACTGGCACTCTCACTCTTCCCACTGTACTGGTACTCTTACTCCTCCCGGTGCACTGGTACTCTCACTCCTCCCGGTGTAGTGGTACTCTCAGACCTCCCACTATACTCGTACTCTCGCTCCTCCTGGTGCACTGGTACTCTCGCTCCTCCTGGTGCACTGGTACTCTCGCTCCTCCTGGTGCAATGGCACTCTCACTCTTCCCACTGTACAGGTACTCTTACTCCTCCCGGTGCACTGGTACTCTCACTCCTCCCTGTGTAGTGGTACTCTCACTCCTACCACTGTACTTGTACTCTCACTCCTCCTGGTGCACTGGTACTCTCGCTCCTCCTGGTGCACTGGTACTCTCGCTCCTCCTGGTGCACTGGCACTCTCACTCTTCCCACTGTACTGGTACTCTCACTCCTCCCACTGTACTGGTACTCTCACTCCTCCCGGTGCACTGGTACTCTCACTCCTCCCACTGTACTGGTACCCTCCCTCCTCCTGCTGCACTGGTACTCTCACTCCTCTCGGTGCACTGATACTCTCACTCCTCCCGGTGTACTGATACTCTCACTCCTACTACTGTGTACTCTCACTTTTCCCACTGTACTGGTACGCTCACTCCTCCTGCTGTACTGGTAATCTCACTCCTCCCGGTGCACTGGTACCATCAGTTCCTCCCACTGTACTGGTACTCTCACTCCTCCTGGTGCACTGGAACGCTCACTTCTCCTGGTGCACTGGTACTCTCACCCCTCCAGGTGCACTGGTACTCTCACTCCTCCTGGTGCACTGCTAATCTCACTCCTCCTGGTGCACTGGCACCCTCACTCCTCCTTGTGCACTGGTACTCTCACTTATCCTCGTGCACTGGTACTCTCGCTCCTCCTGGTGCACAGGTACTCTCACTCCTCCTGCTGCACTGGTACTCTCACTCCTGCTGCACTGGTACTCTCACTCCTGCTGCTGCACTGGTAATCTCACCCCTCCTGGTGCATTGGTATACTCTCACTCCTTCTGCTGCACTGGTACTCTCGCTCCTCCCGTTCCACTGGTACTCTCACTCCTCCTGCTACACTGGTACTCTCACTCCTCCTGCTGCACTGGTACTCTCACTCCTGCTGCTGTATTGGTACTCTCACTCCTCCTTGTGCACTGGTACTCTCACTTCTCCTGCTGCACTGGTACTCTCACTCCTGCTGCTCTGGTACTCTCACTCCTGCTGCTGCACTGGTACTCTCACTCCTGCTGCAGCACTGGTACTCTCACTCCTCCTGGTGCACTGGTACTCTCACTCCTCCTGGTGCACTGGTACTCTCACTCCTCCTGGTGCACTGGTACTCTCACTCCTCATGGTGCATTGGTACTCTCACTCCTGCTGCTGCAGTGGTACTCTCACTCCTCCTGGTGCATTGGTAGTCTCACTCATGCTGCTGCACTGGTACTCTCACTTATCCTTGTGCACTGGTACTCTCACTCCTCCTGGTGCACAGGTACTCTCACTCCTCCTGCTGCACTGGTACTCTCACTCCTGCTGCACTGGTACTCTCACTCCTGCTGCTGCACTGGTAATCTCACCCCTCCTGGTGCATTGGTACTCTCGCTTCTTCTGCTGCACTGGTTCTCTCGCTCCTCCTGTTGCACTGGTTCTCTCACTCCTCCTGCTACACTGGTAGTCTCACTCCTGCTGCTGTATTGGTACTCTCACTCCTCCTGGTGCACTGGTACTCTCACTCCCCCTGGTGCACTGGTACTCTCACTCCTCCCAGTACAATGGTACTCTCACTCCTCATGGAGCGTTGGTACTCTCACTCCTCCTGGTGCACTGGTACTCTCACTCCTGCTGCTGCACTGGTACTCTCACTCCTCCTGGTGCACTGCTAATCTCACTCCTCATGGTGAACTGGCACCCTCACTCCTCCTTGTGCACTGGTACTCTCACTCCTGCTGCCTCACTGGTACTCTCACTTATCCTCGTGCACTCGTACTCTCACTCCTCCTGGTGCACAGGTACTCTCACTCCTCCTGCTGCACTGGTACTCTCACTCCTGCTGCTGCACTGGTAATCTCACCCCTCCTGGTGCATTGGTATACTCTCACTCCTTATGCTGCACTGGTACTCTCGCTCCTCCCGTTCCACTGGTACTCTCACTCCTCCTGCTACACTGGTACTCTCACTCCTCCTGCTGCACTGGTACTCTCACTCCTGCTGCTGTATTGGTACTCTCACTCCTCCTTGTGCACTGGTACTCTCCCTTCTCCTGCTGCACTGGTACTCTCACTCCTGCTGCTCTGGTACTCTCACTCCTGCTGCTGCACTGGTACTCTCACTCCTGCTGCAGCACTGGTACCCTCACTCCTCCTGGTGCACTGGTACTCTCACTCCTCCTGGTGCACTGGTACTCTCACTCCTCCCGGTGCACTGGTACTCTCACTCCTCATGGTGCATTGGTACTCTCACTCCTCCTGGTGCACTGGTACTCTCACTCCTCCCAGTGCACTGGTACTCTCACTCCTCATGGTGCATTGGTACTCTCACTCCTCCTGGTGCACTGGTACTCTCACTCCTCCTCGTGCACTGGTACTCTCACTCCTGCTGCTGCACTGGTACTCTCACTCCTCCTGGAGCACTGCTAATCTCACTCCTCCTGGTGCACTGGCACCCTCACTCCTCCTTGTGCACTGGTACTCTCACTCCTGCTGCTGCACTGGTACTCTCACTTATCCTCGTGCACTGGTACTCTCACTCCTCCCGATGTAGTGGTACTCTCAGACCTCCCACTATACTCGTACTCTCGCTCCTCCTGGTGCACTGGTACTCTCGCTCCTCCTGGTGCACTGGTACTCTCGCTCCTCCTGGTGCAATGGCACTCTCACTCTTCCCACTGTACAGGTACTCTTACTCCTCCCGGTGCACTGGTACTCTCACTCCTCCCGGTGTAGTGGTACTCTCACTCCTCCCACTGTACTGGTACCCTCCCTCCTCCTGCTGCACTGGTACTCTCACTCCTCTCGGTGCACTGATACTCTCACTCCTCCCGGTGTACTGATACTCTCACTCCTACTACTGTGTACTCTCACTTTTCCCACTGTACTGGTACGCTCACTCCTCCTGCTGTACTGGTAATCTCACTCCTCCCGGTGCACTGGTACCATCAGTTCCTCCCACTGTACTGGTACTCTCACTCCTCCTGGTGCACTGGAACGCTCACTTCTCCTGGTGCACTGGTACTCTCACCCCTCCAGGTGCACTGGTACTCTCACTCCTCCTGGTGCACTGCTAATCTCACTCCTCCTGGTGCACTGGCACCCTCACTCCTCCTTGTGCACTGGTACTCTCACTTATCCTCGTGCACTGGTACTCTCGCTCCTCCTGGTGCACAGGTACTCTCACTCCTCCTGCTGCACTGGTACTCTCACTCCTGCTGCACTGGTACTCTCACTCCTGCTGCTGCACTGGTAATCTCACCCCTCCTGGTGCATTGGTATACTCTCACTCCTTCTGCTGCACTGGTACTCTCGCTCCTCCCGTTCCACTGGTACTCTCACTCCTCCTGCTACACTGGTACTCTCACTCCTCCTGCTGCACTGGTACTCTCACTCCTGCTGCTGTATTGGTACTCTCACTCCTCCTTGTGCACTGGTACTCTCACTTCTCCTGCTGCACTGGTACTCTCACTCCTGCTGCTCTGGTACTCTCACTCCTGCTGCTGCACTGGTACTCTCACTCCTGCTGCAGCACTGGTACTCTCACTCCTCCTGGTGCACTGGTACTCTCACTCCTCCTGGTGCACTGGTACTCTCACTCCTCCTGGTGCACTGGTACTCTCACTCCTCATGGTGCATTGGTTCTCTCACTCCTGCTGCTGCAGTGGTACTCTCACTCCTCCTGGTGCATTGGTAGTCTCACTCATGCTGCTGCACTGGTACTCTCACTTATCCTTGTGCACTGGTACTCTCACTCCTCCTGGTGCACAGGTACTCTCACTCCTCCTGCTGCACTGGTACTCTCACTCCTGCTGCACTGGTACTCTCACTCCTGCTGCTGCACTGGTAATCTCACCCCTCCTGGTGCATTGGTACTCTCGCTTCTTCTGCTGCACTGGTTCTCTCGCTCCTCCTGTTGCACTGGTTCTCTCACTCCTCCTGCTACACTGGTAGTCTCACTCCTGCTGCTGTATTGGTACTCTCACTCCTCCTGGTGCACTGGTACTCTCACTCCCCCTGGTGCACTGGTACTCTCACTCCTCCCAGTACAATGGTACTCTCACTCCTCATGGAGCGTTGGTACTCTCACTCCTCCTGGTGCACTGGTACTCTCACTCCTGCTGCTGCACTGGTACTCTCACTCCTCCTGGTGCACTGCTAATCTCACTCCTCATGGTGAACTGGCACCCTCACTCCTCCTTGTGCACTGGTACTCTCACTCCTGCTGCCTCACTGGTACTCTCACTTATCCTCGTGCACTCGTACTCTCACTCCTCCTGGTGCACAGGTACTCTCACTCCTCCTGCTGCACTGGTACTCTCACTCCTGCTGCTGCACTGGTAATCTCACCCCTCCTGGTGCATTGGTATACTCTCACTCCTTATGCTGCACTGGTACTCTCGCTCCTCCCGTTCCACTGGTACTCTCACTCCTCCTGCTACACTGGTACTCTCACTCCTCCTGCTGCACTGGTACTCTCACTCCTGCTGCTGTATTGGTACTCTCACTCCTCCTTGTGCACTGGTACTCTCCCTTCTCCTGCTGCACTGGTACTCTCACTCCTGCTGCTCTGGTACTCTCACTCCTGCTGCTGCACTGGTACTCTCACTCCTGCTGCAGCACTGGTACCCTCACTCCTCCTGGTGCACTGGTACTCTCACTCCTCCTGGTGCACTGGTACTCTCACTCCTCCCGGTGCACTGGTACTCTCACTCCTCATGGTGCATTGGTACTCTCACTCCTCCTGGTGCACTGGTACTCTCACTCCTCCCAGTGCACTGGTACTCTCACTCCTCATGGTGCATTGGTACTCTCACTCCTCCTGGTGCACTGGTACTCTCACTCCTCCTCGTGCACTGGTACTCTCACTCCTGCTGCTGCACTGGTACTCTCACTCCTCCTGGAGCACTGCTAATCTCACTCCTCCTGGTGCACTGGCACCCTCACTCCTCCTTGTGCACTGGTACTCTCACTCCTGCTGCTGCACTGGTACTCTCACTTATCCTCGTGCACTGGTACTCTCACTCCTCCCGATGTAGTGGTACTCTCAGACCTCCCACTATACTCGTACTCTCGCTCCTCCTGGTGCACTGGTACTCTCGCTCCTCCTGGTGCAATGGCACTCTCACTCTTCCCACTGTACAGGTACTCTTACTCCTCCCGGTGCACTGGTACTCTCACTCCTCCCGGTGTAGTGGTACTCTCACTCCTACCACTGTACTTGTACTCTCACTCCTCCTGGTGCACTGGTACTCTCGCTCCTCCTGGTGCACTGGTACTCTCGCTCCTCCTGGTGCACTGGCACTCTCACTCTTCCCACTGTACTGGTACTCTCACTCCTCCCACTGTACTGGCACTCTCACTCCTCCCGGTGCACTGGTACTCTCACTCCTCCCACTGTACTGGTACCCTCCCTCCTCCTGCTGCACTCGTACTCTCACTCCTCTCGGTGCACTGATACTCTCACTCCTCCCGGTGTACTGATACTCTCACTCCTACTACTGTGTACTCTCACTTTAACCACTGTACTGGTACGCTCACTCCTCCTGCTGTACTGGTAATCTCACTCCTCCCGGTGCACTGGTACCATCAGTTCCTCCCACTGTACTGGTACTCTCACTCCTCCTGGTGCACTGGAACGCTCACTTCTCCTGGCGCACTGGTACTCTCACCCCTCCAGGTGCACTGGTACTCTCACTCCTCCTGGTGCACTGCTAATCTCACTCCTCCTGGTGCACTGGCACCCTCACTCCTCCTTGTGCACAGGTACTCTCACTTATCCTCGTGCACTGGTACTCTCACTCCTCCTGGTGCACAGGTACTCTCACTCCTCCTGCTGCACTGGTACTCTCACTCCTGCTGCACTGGTACTCTCACTCCTGCTGCTGCACTGGTAATCTCACCCCTTCTGGTGCATTGGTATACTCTCACTCCTTCTGCTGCACTGGTACTCTCGCTCCTCCCGTTCCACTGGTACTCTCACTCCTCCTGCTACACTGGTACTCTCACTCCTCCTGCTGCACTGGTACTCTCACTCCTGCTGCTGTATTGGTACTCTCACTCCTCCTTGTGCACTGGTACTCTCACTTCTCCTGCTGCACTGGTACTCTCACTCCTGCTGCTCTGGTACTCTCACTCCTGCTGCTGCACTGGTACTCTCACTCCTGCTGCAGCACTGGTACTCTCACTCCTCCTGGTGCACTGGTACTCTCACTCCTCCTGGTGCACTGGTACTCTCACTCCTCCTGGTGCACTGGTACTCTCACTCCTCCCGGTGCACTGGTACTCTCACTCCTCATGGTGCATTGGTACTCTCGCTCCTCCCGTTCCACTGGTACTCTCACTCCTCCTGCTACACTGGTACTCTCACTCCTCCTGCTGCACTGGTACTCTCACTCCTGCTGCTGTATTGGTACTCTCACTCCTCCTTGTGCACTGGTACTCTCACTTCTCCTGCTGCACTGGTACTCTCACTCCTGCTGCTCTGGTACTCTCACTCCTGCTGCTGCACTGGTACTCTCACTCCTGCTGCAGCACTGGTACTCTCACTCCTCCTGGTGCACTGGTACTCTCACTCCTCCTGGTGCACTGGTACTCTCACTCCTCCCAGTGCAATGGTACTCTCACTCCTCATGGAGCGTTGGTACTCTCACTCCTCCTGGTGCACTGGTACTCTCACTCCTGCTGCTGCACTGGTACTCTCACTCCTCCTGGTGCACTGCTAATCTCACTCCTCATGGTGAACTGGCACCCTCACTCCTCCTTGTGCACTGGTACTCTCACTCCTGCTGCTGCACTGGTACTCTCACTTCTCCTGGTGCATTGGAACTCTCACTTCTCCTGGTGCACTGGTACTCTCACTCCTCTCGGTGCACTGGTACTCTCACTCCTCCCCAGTGCACTGGTACTCTCACTCCACCCGGTGCGCTGGTACTCTCACTACTCCTTGTGCATTGGTACTCTCACTCCTCCTGGTGCACTGGTACTCTCACTCCTCCCCGTGCACTGGTACTCTCACTTCTGCTGCTGCACTGGTACTCTCACTCCTCCTGGTGCACTGGTACTCTCACTCCTGCTGGTGCACTGGTACCCTCACTCCTCCTGATGCACTGGTACTCTCACTCCTGCTGCTGCACTGGTACTCTCACTCATCCTGGTGTACTGGTACTCTCACTCCTCCTGGTGCACTGGCACTCTCACTCCTTCCACTGTACTGGTACTCTCACTCCTCCCATTGTACTGGTACACTCACTCCTTCCGGTGCAGGGGTTCTATCAGTCCCTCCCACTGTACTGGTACTCTCACTCCTCCTGGTGCACTGGAACTCTCACTTCTCCTGGTGCACTGGTACTCTCACCCCTCCAGGTGCACTGGTACTCTCACTCCTCTCGGTGCACTGGTACTCTCACTCCTCCCCAGTGCACTGGTACTCTCACTCCTCTCGGTTCAATGGTACTCTCACTCCTCCCCAGTGCACTGGTACTCTCACTCCTCCTGGTGCACTGGTACTCTCACTCCTCCTGGTGCACTGGTACTCTCACTCCTCCCCGTGCACTGGTACATCCACTTCTACTGCTGCACTGGTACTCTCACTCCTTCTGGTGCACTGGTACCCTCACTCCTCCTGGTGCACTGGTACTCTCACTCCTGCTGCTGCACTGGTACTCTCACTCATCCTGGTGCACTGGCACTCTCACTCCTCCCACTGTACTGGTACTCTCACTTCTCCCATTGTACTGCTACTCTCACTCCTTCCGGTGCACTGGTACTATCAGTTCCTCCCACTGTACTGGTACTCTCACTCCTCCTGGTGCACTGGAACTCTCACTTCTCCTGGTGCACTGGTACTCTCACACCTCCAGGTGCACTGGTACCCTCACTCCTCTCGGTGCACTGGTACTCTCACTCCTCCCAGTGCACTGGTACTCTCACTCCTCCCCGTGCACTGGTACTCTCACTCCTGCTGGTGCACTGGTACTCCCACTCCTCCTGGTGCACTGGTACCCTCACTCCTCCCCGTGCACTGATACTCTCACTCCTCCTGGTGCACTGGTACCCTCACTCCTCCCCGTGCACTGGTACTCTCACTCCTGCTGCTGCACTGGTACTCTCACTCATCCTGGTGTACTGGTACTCTCACTCCTCCTGGTGCACTGGCACTCTCACTCCTTCCACTGTACTGGTACTCTCACTCCTCCCATTGTACTGGTACTCTCACTCCTTCCGGTGCAGGGGTTCTATCAGTCCCTCCCACTGTACTGGTACTCTCACTCCTCCTGGTGCACTGGAACTCTCACTTCTCCTGGTGCACTGGTACTCTCACCCCTCCAGGTGCACTGGTACTCTCACTCCTCTCGGTGCACTGGTACTCTCACTCCTCCCCATGCACTGGTACTCTCACTCCTCTCGGTGCAATGGTATTCTCACTCCTACCCAGTGCACTGGTACTCTCACTCCTCCTGGTGCACTGGTACTCTCACTCCTCCTGGTGCACTGGTACTCTCACTCCTCCCCGTGCACTGGTACATCCACTTCTACTGCTGCACTGGTACTCTCACTCCTCCTGGTGCACTGGTACTCTCACTCCTCCTGGTGCACTGGTACCCTCACTCCTCCTGGTGCACTGGTACTCTCACTCCTGCTGCTGCACTGGTACTCTCACTCATCCTGGTGCACTGGCACTCTCACTCCTCCCACTGTACTGGTACTCTCACTCCTCCCATTGTACTGCTACTCTCACTCCTTCCGGTGCACTGATACTATCAGTTCCTCCCACTGTACTGGTACTCTCACTCCTCCTGGTGCACTGGAACTCTCACTTCTCCTGGTGCACTGGTACTCTCACACCTCCAGGTGCACTGGTACCCTCACTCCTCTCAGTGCACTGGTACTCTCACTCCTCCCAGTGCACTGGTACTCTCACTCCTCCCAGTGCACTGGTACTCTCACTCCTCCCCGTGCACTGGTACTCTCACTCCTGCTGGTGCACTGGTACTCTCATTCCTCCTGGTGCACTGGTACCCTCACTCCTCACCGTGCACTGGTACTCTCACTCCTGCTGGTGCACTGGTACCCTCACTCCTCCTGGTGCACTGGTACTCTCGCTCCTCCTGGTGCACTGGTACTCTCGCTCCTCCTGGTGCACTGGCACTCTCACTCTTCCCACTGTACTGGTACTCTCACTCCTCTCACTGCACTGGTACTCTCACTCCTCCTGGTGTGCTGGTACCCTCACTCCTCCTGGTGCACTGGTACTCTCACTCCTGCTGCTGCACTGGTACTCTCACTCCTCCTGGTGCATTGGTACTCTCACTCCTCCCACTGTACTGGTACTCTCTCTCCCCCCATTGTACTGGTACTCTCACTCCTCCCGCTGCACTGGCACTATCAGTTCCTCCCACTGTACTGGTACTCTCACCCCTCCAGGTGCACTGGTACTCTCACTCCTCCTGCTGCACTGGTACTCTCGCTGCTCCTGGTGCACTGGTACTCTCGTTCCTCCTGGTGCACTGGCACTCTCACTCTTCCCACTGTACTGGTACATCCACTTCTACTGCTGCACTGGTACTCTCACTCCTCCTGGTGCACTGGTACTCTCACTCCTCCTGGTGCACTGGTACCCTCACTCCTCCTGGTGCACTGGTACTCTCACTCCTGCTGCTGCATTGGTACTCTCACTCATCCTGGTGCACTGGTACTCTCACTCCTCCTGGTGCACTGGCACTCTCACTCCTCCTGGTGCACTGGCACTCTCACTCCTCCCATTGTACTGGTACTCTCACTCCTCCCATTGTACTGGTACTCTCACTCCTCCCATTGTACTGCTACTCTCACTCCTTCCGGTGCACTGGTACTATCAGTTCCTCCCACTGTACTGGTACTGTCACTCCTCCTGGTGCACTGGAACTCTCACTTCTCCTGGTGCACTGGTACTCTCACCCCTCCAGGTGCACTGGTACTCTCACTCCTCCCGGTGTAGTGGTACTCTCACTCCTCCCACTATACTCGTACTGTCACTCCTCCTGGTGCACTGGTACTCTCTCTCCTCCTGGTGCACTGGCACTCTCACTCTTCCCACTGTACTGGTACTCTTACTCCTCCCGGTGCACTGGTACTCTCACTCCTCCCGGTGTAGTGGTACTCTCAGACCTCCCACTATACTCGTACTCTCGCTCCTCCTGGTGCACTGGTACTCTCGCTCCTCCTGGTGCACTGGTACTCTCGCTCCTCCTGGTGCAATGGCACTCTCACTCTTCCCACTGTACAGGTACTCTTACTCCTCCCGGTGCACTGGTACTCTCACTCCTCCCGGTGTAGTGGTACTCTCACTCCTACCACTGTACTTGTACTCTCACTCCTCCTGGTGCACTGGTACTCTCGCTCCTCCTGGTGCACTAGTACTCTCACTCTTCCCACTGTACTGGTACTCTCACTCCTCCCACTGTACTGGTACTCTCACTCCTCCCGGTGCACTGGTACTCTCACTCCTCCCACTGTACTGGTACCCTCCCTCCTCCTGCTGCACTGGTACTCTCACTCCTCTCGGTGCACTGATACTCTCACTCCTCCCGGTGTACTGATACTCTCACTCCTACTACTGTGTACTCTCACTTTTCCCACTGTACTGGTACGCTCACTCCTCCTGCTGTACTGGTAATCTCACTCCTCCCGGTGCACTGGTACCATCAGTTCCTCCCACTGTACTGGTACTCTCACTCCTCCTGGTGCACTGGAACGCTCACTTCTCCTGGTGCACTGGTACTCTCACCCCTCCAGGTGCACTGGTACTCTCACTCCTCCTGGTGCACTGCTAATCTCACTCCTCCTGGTGCACTGGCACCCTCACTCCTCCTTGTGCACTGGTACTCTCACTTATCCTCGTGCACTGGTACTCTCACTCCTCCTGGTGCACAGGTACTCTCACTCCTCCTGCTGCACTGGTACTCTCACTCCTGCTGCACTGGTGCTCTCACTCCTGCTGCTGCACTGGTAATCTCACCCCTCCTGGTGCATTGGTATACTCTCACTCCTTCTGCTGCACTGGTACTCTCGCTCCTCCCGTTCCACTGGTACTCTCACTCCTCCTGCTACACTGGTACTCTCACTCCTCCTGCTGCACTGGTACTCTCACTCCTGCTGCTGTACTGGTAATCTCACCCCTCCTGGTGCATTGGTATACTCTCACTCCTTCTGCTGCACTGGTACTCTCGCTCCTCCCGTTCCACTGGTACTCTCACTCCTCCTGCTACACTGGTACTCTCACTCCTCCTGCTGCACTGGTACTCTCACTCCTGCTGCTGTATTGGTACTCTCACTCCTCCTTGTGCACTGGTACTCTCACTTCTCCTGCTGCACTGGTACTCTCACTCCTGCTGCTCTGGTACTCTCACTCCTGCTGCTGCACTGGTACTCTCACTCCTGCTGCAGCACTGGTACTCTCACTCCTCCTGGTGCACTGGTACTCTCACTCCTCCTGGTGCACTGGTACTCTCACTCCTCCTGGTGCACTGGTACTCTCACTCCTCATGGTGCATTGGTACTCTCACTCCTGCTGCTGCAGTGGTACTCTCACTCCTCCTGGTGCATTGGTAGTCTCACTCATGCTGCTGCACTGGTACTCTCACTTATCCTTGTGCACTGGTACTCTCACTCCTCCTGGTGCACAGGTACTCTCACTCCTCCTGCTGCACTGGTACTCTCACTCCTGCTGCACTGGTACTCTCACTCCTGCTGCTGCACTGGTAATCTCACCCCTCCTGGTGCATTGGTACTCTCGCTTCTTCTGCTGCACTGGTTCTCTCGCTCCTCCTGTTGCACTGGTTCTCTCACTCCTCCTGCTACACTGGTAGTCTCACTCCTGCTGCTGTATTGGTACTCTCACTCCTCCTGGTGCACTGGTACTCTCACTCCCCCTGGTGCACTGGTACTCTCACTCCTCCCAGTACAATGGTACTCTCACTCCTCATGGAGCGTTGGTACTCTCACTCCTCCTGGTGCACTGGTACTCTCACTCCTGCTGCTGCACTGGGACTCTCACTCCTCCTGGTGCACTGCTAATCTCACTCCTCATGGTGAACTGGCACCCTCACTCCTCCTTGTGCACTGGTACTCTCACTCCTGCTGCCTCACTGGTACTCTCACTTATCCTCGTGCACTCGTACTCTCACTCCTCCTGGTGCACAGGTACTCTCACTCCTCCTGCTGCACTGGTACTCTCACTCCTGCTGCACTGGTACTCTCACTCCTGCTGCTGCACTGGTAATCTCACCCCTCCTGGTGCATTGGTATACTCTCACTCCTTCTGCTGCACTGGTACTCTCAATCCTCCCGTTCCACTGGTACTCTCACTCCTCCTGCTACACTGGTACTCTCACTCCTCCTGCTGCACTGGTACTCTCACTCCTGCTGCTGTATTGGTACTCTCACTCCTCCTTGTGCACTGGTACTCTCCCTTCTCCTGCTGCACTGGTACTCTCACTCCTGCTGCTCTGGTACTCTCACTCCTGCTGCTGCACTGGTACTCTCACTCCTGCTGCAGCACTGGTACCCTCACTCCTCCTGGTGCACTGGTACTCTCACTCCTCCTGGTGCACTGGTACTCTCACTCCTCCCGGTGCACTGGTACTCTCACTCCTCATGGTGCATTGGTACTCTCACTCCTCCTGGTGCACTGGTACTCTCACTCCTCCCAGTGCACTGGTACTCTCACTCCTCATGGTGCATTGGTACTCTCACTCCTCCTGGTGCACTGGTACTCTCACTCCTCCTCGTGCACTGGTACTCTCACTCCTGCTGCTGCACTGGTACTCTCACTCCTCCTGGAGCACTGCTAATCTCACTCCTCCTGGTGCACTGGCACCCTCACTCCTCCTTGTGCACTGGTACTCTCACTCCTGCTGCTGCACTGGTACTCTCACTTATCCTCGTGCACTGGTACTCTCACTCCTCCTGGTGCACATGTACTCTCACTCCTCCTGCTGCACTGGTACTCTCACTCCTGCTGCACTGGTACTCTCACTCCTGCTGCTGCACTGGTAATCTCACCCCTCCTGGTGCATTGGTATACTCTCACTCCTTCTGCTGCACTGGTACTCTCGCTCCTCCTGTTCCACTGGTACTCTCACTCCTCCTGCTACACTGGTACTCTCACTCCTCCTCGTGCACTGGTACTCTCACTCCTGCTGCTGCACTGGTACTCTCACTCCTCCTGGAGCACTGCTAATCTCACTCCTCCTGGTGCACTGGCACCCTCACTCCTCCTTGTGCACTGGTACTCTCACTCCTGCTGCTGCACTGGTACTCTCACTTATCCTCGTGCACTGGTACTCTCACTCCTCCTGGTGCACATGTACTCTCACTCCTCCTGCTGCACTGGTACTCTCACTCCTGCTGCACTGGTACTCTCACTCCTGCTGCTGCACTGGTAATCTCACCCCTCCTGGTGCATTGGTATACTCTCACTCCTTCTGCTGCACTGGTACTCTCGCTCCTCCCGTTCCACTGGTACTCTCACTCCTCCTGCTACACTGGTACTCTCACTCCTCCTGCTGCACTGGAACTCTCACTCCCGCTGCTGTATTGGTACTCTCACTCCTCCTTTTGCACTGGTACTCTCCCTTCTCCTGCTGTACTGGTACTCTCACTCCTCCTGGTGCACTGGAACGCTCACTTCCCCTGGTGCACTGGTACCCTCCCCCCTCCAGGTGCACTGGTACTCTCACTCCTCCTGGTGCACTGCTAATCTCACTCCTCCTGGTGCACTGGCGCCCTCACTCCTCCTTGTGCACTGGTACTCTCACTCCTGCTGCTGTATTGGTACTCTCACTCCTCCTTGTGCACTGGTACTCTCCCTTCTCCTGCTGCACTGGTACTCTCACTCCTGCTGCTCTGGTACTCTCACTCCTGCTGCTGCACTGGTACTCTCACTCCTGCTGCAGCACTGGTACTCTCACTCCTCCTGGTGCACTGGTACTCTCACTCCTCCTGGTGCACTGGTACTCTCACTCCTCCCGGTGCACTGGTACTCTCACTCCTCATGGTGCATTGGTACTCTCACTCCTCCTGGTGCACTGGTACTCTCACTCCTCCCAGTGCACTGGTACTCTCACTCCTCATGGTGCATTGGTACTCTCACTCCTCCTGGTGCACTGGTACTCTCACTCCTCCTCGTGCACTGGTACTCTCACTCCTGCTGCTGCACTGGTACTCTCACTCCTCCTGGAGCACTGCTAATCTCACTCCTCCTGGTGCACTGGCACCCTCACTCCTCCTTGTGCACTGGTACTCTCACTCCTGCTGCTGCACTGGTACTCTCACTTATCCTCGTGCACTGGTACTCTCACTCCTCCTGGTGCACAGGTACTCTCACTCCTCCTGCTGCACTGGTACTCTCACTCCTGCTGCACTGGTACTCTCACTCCTGCTGCTGCACTGGTAATCTCACCCCTCCTGGTGCATTGGTATACTCTCACTCCTTCTGCTGCACTGGTACTCTCGCTCCTCCCGTTCCACTGGTACTCTCACTCCTCCTGCTACACTGGTACTCTCACTCCTCCTGCTGCACTGGTACTCTCACTCCTGCTGCTGTATTGGTACTCTCACTCCTCCTTGTGCACTGGTACTCTCCCTTCTCCTGCTGTACTGGTACTCTAACTCCTCCTGGTGCACTGGAATGCTCACTTCTCCTGGTGCACTGGTACTCTCCCCCCTCCAGGTGCACTGGTACTCTCACTCCTCCTGGTGTACTGCTAATCTCACTCCTCCTGGTGCACTGGCACCCTCACTCCTCCTTGTGCACTGGTACTCTCACTTATCCTCGTGCACTGGTACTCTCACTCCTCCTGGTGCACAGGTACTCTCACTCCTCCTGCTGCACTGGTACTCTCACTCCTGCTGCACTGGTACTCTCACTCCTGCTGCTGCACTGGTAATCTCACCCCTCCTGGTGCATTGGTATACTCTCACTCCTTCTGCTGCACTGGTACTCTCGCTCCTCCCATTCCACTGGTACTCTCACTCCTCCTGCTACACTGGTACTCTCACTCCTGCTGCTGTATTGGTACTCTCACTCCTCCTTGTGCACTGGTACTCTCACTTCTCCTGCTGCACTGGTACTCTCACTCCTGCTGCTCTGGTACTCTCACTCCTGCTGCTGCACTGGTACTCTCACTCCTCCTGGTGCACTGGTACTCTCACTCCTCCTGGTGCACTGGTACTCTCACTCCTCCCGGTGCACTGGTACTCTCACTCCTCATGGTGCATTGGTACTCTCACTCCTGCTGCTGCAGTGGTACTCTCACTCCTCCTGGTGCATTGGTAGTCTCACTCATGCTGCTGCACTGGTACTCTCACTTATCCTTGTGCACTGGTACTCTCACTCCTCCTGGTGCACAGGTACTCTCACTCCTCCTGCTGCACTGGTACTCTCACTCCTGCTGCACTGGTACTCTCACTCCTGCTGCAGCACTGGTAATCTCACCCCTCCTGCTGCATTGGTACTCTCGCTCCTTCTGCTGCACTGGTTCTCTCGCTCCTCCTGTTGCACTGGTTCTCTCACTCCTCCTGCTACACTGGTAGTCTCACTCCTGCTGTTGTATTGGTACTCTCACTCCTCCTGGTGCACTGGTACTCTCACTCCTCCTGGTGCACTGGTACTCTCACTCCTCCCAGTGCACTGGTACTCTCACTCCTTATGGTGCATTGGTACTCTCACTCCTCCTGGTGCACTGGTACTCTCACTCCTCCTGGTGAACTGGTACTCTCACTCCTCCCGGTGCACTGGTACTCTCACTCCTCATGGTGCATTGGTACTCTCACTCCTCCTGGTGCACTGGTACTCTCACTCCTCCCCATGCACTGGTACTCTCACTCCTGCTGCTGCACTGGTACTTTCACTTATCCTCGTGCACTGGTACTCTCACTCCTCCTGGTGCACAGGTACTCTCACTCCTCCTGCTGCACTGGTACTCTCACTCCTGCTGCACTGGTACTCTCACTCCTGCTGCTGCACTGGTAATCTCACCCCTCCTGGTGCATTGGTATACTCTCACTCCTTCTGCTGCACTGGTACTCTCGCTCCTCCTGTTCCACTGGTACTCTCACTCCTCCTGCTACACTGGTACTCTCACTCCTCCTCCTGCACTGGTACTCTCACTCCTGCTGCTCTATTGGTACTCTCACTCCTCCTGGTGCACTGGTACTCTCACTCCTCCTGCTGCACTGGTACTCTCACTCCTGCTGCTCTGGTACTCTCACTCCTGCTGCAGCACTGGTACTCTCACTCCTCCTGGTGCACTGGTACTCTCCCTTCTCATGGTGCACTGGTACTCTCACTCCTCCTCGTGCACTGGTACTCTCACTCCTGCTGCTGCACTGGTACTCTCACTCCTTCTGGTGCACTGCTAATCTCACTCCTCCTGGTGCACTGGCACCCTCACTCCTCCTTGTGCACTGGTACTCTCACTCATGCTGCTGCACTGGTACTCTCACTTATCCTCGTGCACTGGTACTCTCACTCCTCCTGGTGCACAGGTACTCTCACTCCTCCTGGTGCACAGGTACTCTCACTCCTCCTGCTGCACTGGTACTCTCACTCCTGCTGCACTGGTACTCTCACTCCTGCTGCTGCACTGGTAATCTCACCCCTCCTGGTGCATTGGTATACTCTCACTCCTTCTGCTGCACTGGTACTCTCGCTCCTCCCGTTCCACTGGTACTCTCACTCCTCCTGCTACACTGGTACTCTCACTCCTCCTGCTGCACTGGTACTCTCACTCCTGCTGCTGCACTGGTACTCTCACTCCTGCTGCAGCACTGGTACTCTCACTCCTCCCAGTGCACTGGTACTCTCACTCCTCCCAGTGCACTGGTACTCTCACTCCTCCCCGTGCACTGGTACTCTCACTCCTGCTGGTGCACTGGTACTCTCACTCCTGCTGGTGCACTGGTACTCTCACTCCTCCTGGTGCACTGGTACCCTCACTCCTCACCGTGCACTGGTACTCTCACTCCTGCTGGTGCACTGGTACCCTCACTCCTCCTGGTGCACTGGTACTCTCGCTCCTCCTGGTGCACTGGTACTCTCGCTCCTCCTGGTGCACTGGCACTCTCACTCTTCCCACTGTACTGGTACTCTCACTCCTCCCACTGCACTGGTACTCTCACTCCTCCTGGTGCGCTGGTACCCTCACTCCTCCTGGTGCACTGGTACTCTCACTCCTGCTGCTGCACTGGTACTCTCACTCCTCCTGGTGCATTGGTACTCTCACTCCTCCCACTGTACTGGTACTCTCTCTCCCCCCATTGTACTGGTACTCTCACTCCTCCCGCTGCACTGGCACTATCAGTTCCTCCCACTGTACTGGTACTCTCACCCCTCCAGGTGCACTGGTACTCTCACTCCTCCAGGTGTAGTGGTACTCTCACTCCTCCCACTATACTCATACTCTCACTCCTCCTGCTGCACTGGTACTCTCGCTGCTCCTGGTGCACTGGTACTCTCGTTCCTCCTGGTGCACTGGCACTCTCACTCTTCCCACTGTACTGGTACATCCACTTCTACTGCTGCACTGGTACTCTCACTCCTCCTGGTGCACTGGTACTCTCACTCCTCCTGGTGCACTGGTACCCTCACTCCTCCTGGTGCACTGGTACTCTCACTCCTGCTGCTGCATTGGTACTCTCACTCATCCTGGTGCACTGGTACTCTCACTCCTCCTGGTGCACTGGCACTCTCACTCCTCCCATTGTACTGGTACTCTCACTCCTCCCATTGTACTGGTACTCTCACTCCTCCCATTGTACTGCTACTCTCACTCCTTCCGGTGCACTGGTACTATCAGTTCCTCCCACTGTACTGGTACTGTCACTCCTCCTGGTGCACTGGAACTCTCACTTCTCCTGGTGCACTGGTACTCTCACCCCTCCAGGTGCACTGGTACTCTCACTCCTCCCGGTGTAGTGGTACTCTCACTCCTCCCACTATACTCGTACTGTCACTCCTCCTGGTGCACTGGTACTCTCTCTCCTCCTGGTGCACTGGCACTCTCACTCTTCCCACTGTACTGGTACTCTTACTCCTCCCGGTGCACTGGTACTCTCACTCCTCCCGGTGTAGTGGTACTCTCAGACCTCCCACTATACTCGTACTCTCGCTCCTCCTGGTGCACTGGTACTCTCGCTCCTCCTGGTGCACTGGTACTCTCGCTCCTCCTGGTGCAATGGCACTCTCACTCTTCCCACTGTACAGGTACTCTTACTCCTCCCGGTGCACTGGTACTCTCACTCCTCCCGGTGTAGTGGTACTCTCACTCCTACCACTGTACTTGTACTCTCACTCCTCCTGGTGCACTGGTACTCTCGCTCCTCCTGGTGCACTGGTACTCTCGCTCCTCCTGGTGCACTGGCACTCTCACTCTTCCCACTGTACTGGTACTCTCACTCCTCCCACTGTACTGGTACTCTCACTCCTCCCGGTGCACTGGTACTCTCACTCCTCCCACTGTACTGGTACCCTCCCTCCTCCTGCTGCACTGGTACTCTCACTCCTCTCGGTGCACTGATACTCTCACTCCTCCCGGTGTACTGATACTCTCACTCCTACTACTGTGTACTCTCACTTTTCCCACTGTACTGGTACGCTCACTCCTCCTGCTGTACTGGTAATCTCACTCCTCCCGGTGCACTGGTACCATCAGTTCCTCCCACTGTACTGGTACTCTCACTCCTCCTGGTGCACTGGAACGCTCACTTCTCCTGGTGCACTGGTACTCTCACCCCTCCAGGTGCACTGGTACTCTCACTCCTCCTGGTGCACTGCTAATCTCACTCCTCCTGGTGCACTGGCACCCTCACTCCTCCTTGTGCACTGGTACTCTCACTTATCCTCGTGCACTGGTACTCTCACTCCTCCTGGTGCACAGGTACTCTCACTCCTCCTGCTGCACTGGTACTCTCACTCCTGCTGCACTGGTACTCTCACTCCTGCTGCTGCACTGGTAATCTCACCCCTCCTGGTGCATTGGTATACTCTCACTCCTTCTGCTGCACTGGTACTCTCGCTCCTCCCGTTCCACTGGTACTCTCACTCTTCCTGCTACACTGGTACTCTCACTCCTCCTGCTGCACTGGTACTCTCACTCCTGCTGCTGTATTGGTACTCTCACTCCTCCTTGTGCACTGGTACTCTCACTTCTCCTGCTGCACTGGTACTCTCACTCCTGCTGCTCTGGTACTCTCACTCCTGCTGCTGCACTGGTACTCTCACTCCTGCTGCAGCACTGGTACTCTCACTCCTCCTGGTGCACTGGTACTCTCACTCCTCCTGGTGCACTGGTACTCTCACTCCTCATGGTGCATTGGTACTCTCACTCCTGCTGCTGCAGTGGTACTCTCACTCCTCCTGGTGCATTGGTAGTCTCACTCATTGCTGCTGCACTGGTACTCTCACTTATCCTTGTGCACTGGTACTCTCACTCCTCCTGGTGCACAGGTACTCTCACTCCTCCTGCTGCACTGGTACTCTCACTCCTGCTGCACTGGTACTCTCACTCCTGCTGCTGCACTGGTAATCTCACCCCTCCTGGTGCATTGGTACTCTCGCTTCTTCTGCTGCACTGGTTCTCTCGCTCCTCCTGTTGCACTGGTTCTCTCACTCCTCCTGCTACACTGGTAGTCTCACTCCTGCTGCTGTATTGGTACTCTCACTCCTCCTGGTGCACTGGTACTCTCACTCCCCCTGGTGCACTGGTACTCTCACTCCTCCCAGTACAATGGTACTCTCACTCCTCATGGAGCGTTGGTACTCTCACTCCTCCTGGTGCACTGGTACTCTCACTCCTGCTGCTGCACTGGTACTCTCACTCCTCCTGGTGCACTGCTAATCTCACTCCTCATGGTGAACTGGCACCCTCACTCCTCCTTGTGCACTGGTACTCTCACTCCTGCTGCCTCACTGGTACTCTCACTTATCCTCGTGCACTCGTACTCTCACTCCTCCTGGTGCACAGGTACTCTCACTCCTCCTGCTGCACTGGTACTCTCACTCCTGCTGCACTGGTACTCTCACTCCTGCTGCTGCACTGGTAATCTCACCCCTCCTGGTGCATTGGTATACTCTCACTCCTTCTGCTGCACTGGTACTCTCGCTCCTCCCGTTCCACTGGTACTCTCACTCCTCCTGCTACACTGGTACTCTCACTCCTCCTGCTGCACTGGTACTCTCACTCCTGCTGCTGTATTGGTACTCTCACTCCTCCTTGTGCACTGGTACTCTCCCTTCTCCTGCTGCACTGGTACTCTCACTCCTGCTGCTCTGGTACTCTCACTCCTGCTGCTGCACTGGTACTCTCACTCCTGCTGCAGCACTGGTACCCTCACTCCTCCTGGTGCACTGGTACTCTCACTCCTCATGGTGCATTGGTACTCTCACTCCTCCTGGTGCACTGGTACTCTCACTCCTCCCAGTGCACTGGTACTCTCACTCCTCATGGTGCATTGGTACTCTCACTCCTCCTGGTGCACTGGTACTCTCACTCCTCCTCGTGCACTGGTACTCTCACTCCTGCTGCTGCACTGGTACTCTCACTCCTCCTGGAGCACTGCTAATCTCACTCCTCCTGGTGCACTGGCACCCTCACTCCTCCTTGTGCACTGGTACTCTCACTCCTGCTGCTGCACTGGTACTCTCACTTATCCTCGTGCACTGGTACTCTCACTCCTCCTGGTGCACATGTACTCTCACTCCTCCTGCTGCACTGGTACTCTCACTCCTGCTGCACTGGTACTCTCACTCCTGCTGCTGCACTGGTAATCTCACCCCTCCTGGTGCATTGGTATACTCTCACTCCTTCTGCTGCACTGGTACTCTCGCTCCTCCCGTTCCACTGGTACTCTCACTCCTCCTGCTACACTGGTACTCTCACTCCTCCTCGTGCACTGGTACTCTCACTCCTGCTGCTGCACTGGTACTCTCACTCCTCCTGGAGCACTGCTAATCTCACTCCTCCTGGTGCACTGGCACCCTCACTCCTCCTTGTGCACTGGTACTCTCACTCCTGCTGCTGCACTGGTACTCTCACTTATCCTCGTGCACTGGTACTCTCACTCCTCCTGGTGCACATGTACTGTCACTCCTCCTGCTGCACTGGTACTCTCACTCCTGCTGCACTGGTACTCTCACTCCTGCTGCTGCACTGGTAATCTCACCCCTCCTGGTGCATTGGTATACTCTCACTCCTTCTGCTGCACTGGTACTCTCGCTCCTCCCGTTCCACTGGTACTCTCACTCCTCCTGCTACACTGGTACTCTCACTCCTCCTGCTGCACTGGAACTCTCACTGCTGCTGCTGTATTGGTACTCTCACTCCTCCTTTTGCACTGGTACTCTCCCTTCTCCTGCTGTACTGGTACTCTCACTCCTCCTGGTGCACTGCTAATCTCACTCCTCCTGGTGCACTGGCGCCCTCACTCCTCCTTGTGCACTGGTACTCTCACTCCTGCTGCTGTATTGGTACTCTCACTCCTCCTTGTGCACTGGTACTCTCCCTTCTCCTGCTGCACTGGTGCTCTCACTCCTGCTGCTCTGGTACTCTCACTCCTGCTGCTGCACTGGTACTCTCACTCCTGCTGCAGCACTGGTACTCTCACTCCTCCTGGTGCACTGGTACTCTCACTCCTCCTGGTGCACTGGTACTCTCACTCCTCCCGGTGCACTGGTACCCTCACTCCTCATGGTGCATTGGTACTCTCACTCCTCCTGGTGCACTGGTACTCTCACTCCTCCCAGTGCACTGGTACTCTCACTCCTCATGGTGCATTGGTACTCTCACTCCTCCTGGTGCACTGGTACTCTCACTCCTCCTCGTGCACTGGTACTCTCACTCCTGCTGCTGCACTGGTACTCTCACTCCTCCTGGAGCACTGCTAATCTCACTCCTCCTGGTGCACTGGCACCCTCACTCCTCCTTGTGCACTGGTACTCTCACTCCTGCTGCTGCACTGGTACTCTCACTTATCCTCGTGCACTGGTACTCTCACTCCTCCTGGTGCACAGGTACTCTCACTCCTCCTGCTGCACTGGTACTCTCAATCCTGCTGCACTGGTACTCTCACTCCTGCTGCTGCACTGGTAATCTCACCCCTCCTGGTGCATTGGTATACTCTCACTCCTTCTGCTGCACTGGTACTCTCGCTCCTCCCGTTCCACTGGTACTCTCACTCCTCCTGCTACACTGGTACTCTCACTCCTCCTGCTGCACTGGTACTCTCACTCCTGCTGCTGTATTGGTACTCTCACTCCTCCTTGTGCACTGGTACTCTCCCTTCTCCTGCTGTACTGGTACTCTCACTCCTCCTGGTGCACTGGAATGCTCACTTCTCCTGGTGCACTGGTACTCTCCCCCCTCCAGGTGCACTGGTACTCTCACTCCTCCTGGTGTACTGCTAATCTCACTCCTCCTGGTGCACTGGCACCCTCACTCCTCCTTGTGCACTGGTACTCTCACTTATCCTCGTGCACTGGTACTCTCACTCCTCCTGGTGCACAGGTACTCTCACTCCTCCTGCTGCACTGGTACTCTCACTCCTGCTGCACTGGTACTCTCACTCCTGCTGCTGCACTGGTAATCTCTCCCCTCCTGGTGCATTGGTATACTCTCACTCCTTCTGCTGCACTGGTACTCTCGCTCCTCCCATTCCACTGGTACTCTCACTCCTCCTGCTACACTGGTACTCTCACTCCTGCTGCTGTATTGGTACTCTCACTCCTCCTTGTGCACTGGTACTCTCACTTCTCCTGCTGCACTGGTACTCTCACTCCTGCTGCTCTGGTACTCTCACTCCTGCTGCTGCACTGGTACTCTCACTCCTGCTGCAGCACTGGTACTCTCACTCCTCCTGGTGCACTGGTACTCTCACTCCTCCTGGTGCACTGGTACTCTCACTCCTCCCGGTGCACAGGTACTCTCACTCCTCATGGTGCATTGGTACTCTCACTCCTGCTGCTGCAGTGGTACTCTCACTCCTCCTGGTGCATTGGTAGTCTCACTCATGCTGCTGCACTGGTACTCTCACTTATCCTTGTGCACTGGTACTCTCACTCCTCCTGGTGCACAGGTACTCTCACTCCTCCTGCTGCACTGGTACTCTCACTCCTGCTGCACTGGTACTCTCACTCCTGCTGCTGCACTGGTAATCTCACCCCTCCTGCTGCATTGGTACTCTCGCTCCTTCTGCTGCACTGGTTCTCTCGCTCCTCCTGTTGCACTGGTTCTCTCACTCCTCCTGCTACACTGGTAGTCTCACTCCTGCTGCTGTATTGGTACTCTCACTCCTCCTGGTGCACTGGTACTCTCACTCCTCCTGGTGCACTGGTACTCTCACTCCTCCCAGTGCACTGGTACTCTCACTCCTTATGGTGCATTGGTACTCTCACTCCTCCTGGTGCACTGGTACTCTCACTCCTCCTGGTGAACTGGTACTCTCACTCCTCCCGGTGCACTGGTACTCTCACTCCTCATGGTGCATTGGTACTCTCACTCCTCCTGGTGCACTGGTACTCTCACTCCTCCCCATGCACTGGTACTCTCACTCCTGCTGCTGCACTGGTACTTTCACTTATCCTCGTGCACTGGTACTCTCACTCCTCCTGGTGCACAGGTACTCTCACTCCTCCTGCTGCACTGGTACTCTCACTCCTGCTGCACTGGTACTCTCACTCCTGCTGCTGCACTGGTAATCTCACCCCTCCTGGTGCATTGGTATACTCTCACTCCTTCTGCTGCACTGGTACTCTCGCTCCTCCTGTTCCACTGGTACTCTCACTCCTCCTGCTACACTGGTACTCTCACTCCTCCTCCTGCACTGGTACTCTCACTCCTGCTGCTCTATTGGTACTCTCACTCCTCCTGGTGCACTGGTACTCTCACTCCTCCTGCTGCACTGGTACTCTCACTCCTGCTGCTCTGGTACTCTCACTCCTGCTGCAGCACTGGTACTCTCACTCCTCCTGGTGCACTGGTACTCTCCCTTCTCATGGTGCACTGGTACTCTCACTCCTCCTCGTGCACTGGTACTCTCACTCCTGCTGCTGCACTGGTACTCTCACTCCTTCTGGTGCACTGCTAATCTCACTCCTCCTGGTGCACTGGCACCCTCACTCCTCCTTGTGCACTGGTACTCTCACTCATGCTGCTGCACTGGTACTCTCACTTATCCTCGTGCACTGGTACTCTCACTCCTCCTGGTGCACAGGTACTCTCACTCCTCCTGCTGCACTGGTACTCTCACTCCTGCTGCACTGGTACTCTCACTCCTGCTGCTGCACTGGTAATCTCACCCCTCCTGGTGCATTGGTATACTCTCACTCCTTCTGCTGCACTGGTACTCTCGCTCCTCCCGTTCCACTGGTACTCTCACTCCTCCTGCTACACTGGTACTCTCACTCCTCCTGCTGCACTGGTACTCTCACTCCTGCTGCTGTATTGGTACTCTCACTCCTCCTTGTGCACTGGTACTCTCACTTCTCCTGCTGTACTGGTACTCTCACTCCTGCTGCTCTGGTACTCTCACTCCTGCTGCTGCACTGGTACTCTCACTCCTGCTGCAGCACTGGTACTCTCACTCCTCCTGGTGCACTGGTACTCTCACTCCTCATGGTGCATTGGTACTCTCACTCCTCCTGGTGCACTGGTACTCTCACTCCTCCCCGTGCACTGGTACTCTCACTCCTGCTGCTGCACTGGTACTCTCACTCCTCCTCGTGCACTGGTAATCTCACTTCTCCTGGTGCACTGGTACCCTCACTCCTCCTTGTGCACTGGTACTCTCACTCCTGCTGCTGCACTGGTAATCTCACCCCTCCTGGTGCATTGGTATACTCTCACTCCTTCTGCTGCACTGGTACTCTCGCTCCTCCTGTTCCACTGGTACTCTCACTCCTCCTGCTACACTGGTACTCTCACTTCTCCTCCTGCACTGGTACTCTCACTTCTGCTGCTGTATTGGTACTCTAACTCCTCCTGGTGCACTGGTACTCTCACTCCTCCTGGTGCACTGGTACTCTCACTCCTCCTGGTGCATTGGTACTCTCACTCCTCCTGATGCACTGGTACTCTCACTCCTCCCCGTGCACTGGTACTCTCACTCCTGCTGCTGCACTGGTACTCTCACTCCTCCTCGTGCACTGGTAATCTCACTTCTCCTGGTGCACTGGTACCCTCACTCCTCCTTGTGCACTGGTACTCTCACTCCTGCTGCTGCACTGGTACTCTCACTTATCCTCGTACACTGGTACTCTCACTCCTCCAGGTGCACAGGTACTCTCACTCCTCCTGCTGCACTGGTACTCTCACTCCTGCTGCACTGGTACTCTCACTCCTGCTGCTGCACTGGTAATCTCACCCCTCCTGGTGCATTGATATACTCTCACTCCTTCTGCTGCACTGGTACTCTCGCTCCTCCTGTTCCACTGGTACTCTCACTCCTCCTGCTACACTGGTACTCTCACTCCTCATCCTGCACTGGTACTCTCACTCCTGCTGCTGTATTGGTACTCTCACTCCTCCTGGTGCACTGGTACTCTCACTCCTCCTGCTGCACTGGTACTCTCAATCCTGCTGCTCTGCTACTCTCACTCCTGCTGCAGCACTGGTACTCTCACACCTCCTGGTGCACTGGTACTCTCCCTTCTCATGGTGCACTGGTACTCTCACTCCTGCTGCTGCACTGGTACTCTCACTCCTCCTGCTCCACTGATACGGTCACTCCTCCCGGTGCACTGGTACTCTTACTGCTCCAGCTGTACTGGTTCTCTCACTCCTCCTGCTCCACTGATATGGTCACTCCTGCTGCTGCACTGGTACTCTCACCTCTCCTGCTGCATTGGTACTCTCACTGCTGCCGCACTGGTACTCTCACTCCTCCTGGTGCACTGGTACTCTTACTGCTCCAGCTGCACTGGTACTCTCACTCCAGCTGCTGCACTGGTACTCTCACTGCTCCTGGTGCACTGGTACTGTTGGACAGGCCTCACAGACGGCTTGCTCCCTCCCCGCTCGACAGGGCCCGAACTCCGGCCCACCTGGCATATCCCCACGACAAGCACCTGTACTCCGTCTCCCGACGGACCCTCTGCCCTCGGACCCCTACTCATCACGGGGTCCAGCCCCACCGGCTTCCCCGGCCGGGTCAAGCCGCCATCTGGGGCCCTGCACCACGCAGCCGCATGGCCTCCCCTCGACCCTAACCCCGGGCCTGGCCGGCCCCGACATCCCGGCACCACCATCCACCCAGGAGGTGAGCGGACCACTTGACAAGTCAATGGGAGAACGAACTGTCAAGGGCTCTCCCCCGCCGGGTGCCGATCGCCCCCAGCTCCCCCAGGCACTGGCTCCACCCCCTGCTGGGTGTCTGGACACCTTCATCCCGGACCCTCCGACCTCCAAGTGCGAGGGTCCGGACATCAAAGGGCACCAGCCCTATAACTGAGGCAGCTCCGGAGCAGGAAAGCAGTTGTATCCTGGAGTCGAGAGACACCGAGTGAACTCAACCTTGACGGTCTACTGGCGCTGCCGTAGCCCGCTCTTGTGAACCATCGTCCTGCCTGCTGGCGCTGCCGCGGCCTTCTGCAACATTCATCTTCCTAGGACCTGCTGGCGCTGCCGCGGCCCGTTGTAACGACCATCCTCACCGGGATCTGCTGGCGCTGCCGCGGCCTTCTGCAACAGTCATCTTCCTGGGACCTGCTGGCGCTGCCGCGGCCCGTTGTAACAACCACCCTCACCGGGACCTGCTGGCGCTGCCGCGGACCGTATATCTTCCGGGGACCTGCTGGCGCTGCCGCGGCCCGTTGTATCGACCATCCACACCGGGACCTGCTGGCGCTGCCGCGGCCCGTACCACCTAACCACCAAGCTCGAGGATTGTGAGCTCATCATCATCTCATCAGAGCTACCTGATTGGTAAACAGACTGCCCCGCTACCCCCTTCCCTACCTTGCGAGACTCTAATCGAGGGGACCCCTGAGTCCAGACCTCCTTGTACCATTCAACCGTACCTTAAATAAGTGCTTATAAAGAACGCTGAACCTTATCCGTGTGTGATATCTGTCTGGGGGGGGGGGGGAAGTTACTTGTCTGTACGATCGCTGGAGACGGCTCTCCCCGGAGACCTCTCCTCCTGACCCCGGCCGACCCTCCCGGTCCGTCTACCTTTTCTAACATTGGTGGCCAGCGGCGCGATCCGAATCAACGCGTAATCGTACAGAGAGTAGCTCACCCCACGACAAAACACGATGTCGACCAAAGATAGCAGCTCCACCGAGAAGTTCCAAATGGAGAAATTAGAAGAATACAACCACCGCGAACTGAGACAATTTTGCATAGAACTTGGCATTGCTACCACCGGCCTGAGTACCAAGGATGATCTAAAGCGCGCTCTTGAGTCATGGACAGAAACTGGGGTCGCAGGACCCTCCGACCAAAGCAGCGTCACACCAGACCAAAACAGCATCACACCAGAGGGGAACGCCACGGCTCCCGAGGAGCGGGGAACGGGCCTCTCGCAGGAGGAGATACGAGAAAGAGACAGAGTCAGATTACACGAATTAGAGATGGCACGACTCAAGATGGATGGGGAACTCAAGTTAGCTGAACAGAAACTCAACCTCGAGCATATGCGGCTTCGAGAGGAACGAGAAGAAAAGCAGAGACAGAGAGAGCTGGAAGAGAAAAAAATAACGCTCGAGCACGAGCGCCGACTGGCGGAAATAGAACTGCGCAAACAGAATAAGGAACTGGGGGTGCCTGAGCGACCACACACCCCGGGGCCAATTGAGAAAAAAGTTCACATCCCCAAGGATGTGGTCCGCGAGTATGTCCGAGAAGACGACATACAACAGTGGTTTAAAGCCTATGAGATCGCAATGACCTCCCACCGGATCGACCGGAGTGATTGGGGAGCCGGACTTTGGGGGAGATTTATCAACGAGGGTCGCGATGCCCTACTACAGCTCCCCGATCACCAAATGTCGTCCTACGACCACATGAAGGCTGCCCTCCTCGCCCGCTACGGCCTCACGCCCGAGATGTACCGCCAGAGGTTCCGAGACTGCACCCGGATCCCAGGTACAACTTGGGTAGAATACGTGAACTATTTCAGCCGGGCCTTCGAGGGTTGGATCAAGGGAAGTCAGGTCACCACCTACGAACAACTCTTCAACCTTATGGCATGGGAGCACCTGTCAAACAACTGTTTCGTCGAGCTCAGGCAGCACCTACTCGACAGTAAGCTGACTGACCCCCGGCAGCTCGCCGCCGAAGCTGACCGATGGGAAAGCACCCGAGTGGGCCGGAGAGGGCCACACGAGCAGAATCGAAGCAACCAAAGCCAGCACCGTCCTCGGGGTGGAGGAGGAGGCCAGGGGCGAGGGAGAGACGCCTTGCCGGCAACCCCCGTGGCCAGCACCCCGCCTCCGGCCGGCCGGAGCAACCCCCCGTTGCGTCCTGGGTTCCGGGCCAACGTCACGTGCCACCGATGCCAGCGAGTCGGCCACTACGCCAATGACCCGAGCTGCCCGCAGAACCAAACACCCAAGCCCCGCCAGGTAGCTGCCGCTGCCCTCGGGGAAGAGCAATCATCGGAGGGACCCGAAGAGTATGAGCCGGCCCAGCAAGGGTGGGAACCGGCCGCCATGGTCCTGGCATGCTTAGGGGGAAGAGACATGGTTCCGCGGGCTCCCCTACCCGCCAACACCAGAAAATACGGTCAGTGGGTGACCATTAATGGACAGAGAGCCGAGGCCTTGCGTGACACCGGCGCCAGCGTGACGGCCGTCCGCTGTCACCTGGTAAAGCCCGAGCAGATCCTGCCGAACATTCTCTGCCCCGTCCGCTCGGCGGATAACTCTGAGAGCATGTGTAAGATGGCCTGCGTCCCGTTTGAATGGGGAGGGGTCTCCGGCCTACTGAAGGTGACGGTCCGGGACGATGCCCCCGTGGACTGCCTTCTGGGGAATGACCTCGAGAGTTCCCCGTGGGCCACCGTCGAGAGAAGAGAGCACTTGGGGATGCTGGGCCTCCCGGACTGGGCCTGCATAACCACCCGATCCATGGCCGCCCGTGCCGCCCCCCGATCAGAAGAAACCGAATGGCCAGCACCTCCGCCCCCGGTTGCCCCCGTAGAGGACAACGGCGAGTCCGACCTCCCGGACCCGACTACCGAAGAAGACGCGCAACACCAGGACCTTCCGGATCTGGCTCAGTGGCGGCAAGAAGGGGGGCCCACCCAAGAACAGTTCCGCCAGGAACAAAAGACCTGTCCCTCCCTCGAGGGACTCCGCCAACAAGCCAGCACCCAAAACGCCGGGGACACCACCGGAACCCACTGGGTCTACTGGGATAACGACCTGCTCTACAGCGAGCAAAGAATCGCCGAGCTGGGGGCCGGTCGAGTTCTGGTGGTACCGCTCCGCTTCCGAGACTTTCTGCTCAACCTGGCCCACGATGTCCCCCTGGCTGGACACCTGGGCCAGGACAAAACGTACAGTCGCCTGGTGACCCACTTTTTCTGGCCGAAAATGAGGAATGACGTCCTGAACCACTGCCGATCTTGCCCCACATGCCAAGCCAGCGGGAAGAGTGGTCGGAAGCTGAAAGCCCCTCTGCAACCCTTCCCTGTGGTCACCACCCCGTTCGAGAGGGTGGGGATAGACATTGTGGGACCTCTGGACCCCCGCACGGCGCAAGGACACAGGTTCATCTTGGTACTAGTGGACCATGCCACCCGCTACCCCGAGGCGGTGCCCCTACGGACAGTGACCGCTCCGGTGGTCGGCCGGGCCCTGATGGGGATCTTCTCCCGGGTAGGCTTCCCCCGAGAAGTCGTCAGCGACCGAGGTACGAATTTCATATCCAAATACATGAAGTCCCTCTGGCAACAATGCGGGGTCACCTACAGATTCACGACCCCCTATCACCCCCAAGGGAACGGACTAGTGGAGCGGTTTAACCGCACTCTCAAAGGGATGATTGGGGGATTGGAAGAGCCTCTCCGTCGCCAGTGGGATGTACTGCTCCCGTGCCTCCTCTTCGCCTACCGGGAAGTTCCCCAGAAGTCCCTCGGTTTTAGCCCCTTTGAACTCCTCTACGGGCACCCTGTGCGAGGGCCCCTCAGCCTAGTCAAGGAAGGTTGGGAGATGGCCCCCCTCACGACCCCTCCAGACGTCTTCAAATACCTCCTGGCCTTACGAAACCAGACCCGGCGCTTCAGGGAGATGGCCAAGGCGAACCTCGAGGCCAGCCAGGAGGACATGAAGAGGTGGTATGATCACAATGCCTCCTCCGTTGAATTCGAGCCTGGGCAGCAAGTGTGGGTGATGTCCCCCACCGAACCATGTGCCCTGCAGGATAAGTGGACGGGGCCCTTCAAAGTGGTCGAGCGCAAAAGCCCCGTCACTTACCTCATCGACATGGGGTCCTCCCGGAACCCCCTTCGGGTCCTCCACACCAACCGGCTCAAACCACACTTTGTGCGATCCGAACTAAGCCTCTTGATGGCTACAGACAGTGGCACGGAAGAAGACTCCGAGCCCCTCCCGGATCTCCTGAAGACTCAGGAGAAGGACGGCTCCGTGGACGGGGTCCGGCTCTCTGACGCCCTCACTTCGGAGCAACGCCAGGACTGCCGGGGCCTCCTGCTGCAGTTCGCTGCCCTGTTCTCCCTCACCCCCGGGGTCACCCCCTGGTGTCTGCACGACGTAGACACCGGGGACAGTCCCCCTGTCCGGCACCGGGCCTACCGCGTACCAGATCGGGTACGGGCCTGCATACAGGAGGAAGTGGCCAAGATGCTCACGATCGGGGTCATCGAGCCCTCGGACAGTCCCTGGGCCAGTCCGGTCGTATTAGTTCCCAAGGCCGCTGCCCCCGGCTCCGCCCCTGAACTGAGATTCTGCGTCGACTACCGGGGCTTGAACGCTGTCACCCGGACCGACGCCCATCCCATCCCCCGAGCAGACGAGCTGATCGACCGGCTGGGTGCCGCCCGCTACCTTAGTACCTTCGACCTAACGGCGGGCTACTGGCAGATCGGCCTCACACCCAGGGCTCAGGAACGGTCAGCCTTCTCTACCCCCGATGGCCACTATCAATTTAAGGTCATGCCCTTTGGCATGAAGAATGCCCCCGCCACGTTCCAACGCCTTGTGAACCAGGTCTTGGCGGGACTTGAAGAATTCAGCGCTGCCTACCTGGACGATATCGCTGTATACAGCCGCCACTGGTCCGACCACCTCCGTCACCTCCAGGAGGTCCTACACGCCCTCCAGCGGGCCGGCCTCACCATTAAGGCCGGCAAGTGCCAGATTGGCCAAGGGTCTGTGACCTACCTTGGGCACCAAGTGGGGAGCGGGCTGGTGGCCCCACTACAACTTAAGATTGCTGCCATCCAGTCCTGGCAGCCCCCCGTCACCCAGACCGAAGTCCGAGCCTTCCTGGGGCTCACCGGCTACTACCGGCGGTTCGTGAAGGACTACGGCAGCATCGTGGGGCCCCTCACGGGTCTCACATCCAAGAACCAACCGAAGCGGGTCCACTGGACTCCTGATTGTCAAGCGGCCTTCGAGGAGCTGAAGGCCGCCCTGTGCACCGCCCCGGTGCTCCAGGCCCCCGATTACAGTCGGGAATTTGTGGTGCAGACCGACGCCTCTGACCACGGCATCGGAGCCGTCCTCTCTCAGTTGAACCCCGAAGGTCATGACCAGCCGGTGGCCTTCATCAGTCGACGTCTCCTGGCCCGAGAACAGCGTTGGAGCACCATCGAGAGGGAGGCCTTTGCAGTAGTGTGGGCCCTCAAAAAGCTCCGACCCTATCTCTTCGGTACCCACTTCCGGGTACAAACCGACCATCGACCCCTGCAATGGCTGATGCAGATGCGGGGGGAAAACCCAAAACTCTTGCGCTGGTCCATTTCCCTGCAGGGAATGGACTTCACCGTGGAGCACCGACCAGGCCAAGACCACGCCAACGCGGATGGCCTGTCCCGCTTTTTCCGCCTCGACGAAGAGAGTCCCCAAGGAGATGGGTGACTCTCCCCGCCTTCAGCTGGGGGGGACGCATGTTGGACAGGCCTCACAGACGGCTTGCTCCCTCCCCGCTCGACAGGGCCCGAACTCCGGCCCACCTGGCATATCCCCACGACAAGCACCTGTACTCCGTCTCCCGACGGACCCTCTGCCCTCGGACCCCTACTCATCACGGGGTCCAGCCCCACCGGCTTCCCCGGCCGGGTCAAGCCGCCATCTGGGGCCCTGCACCACGCGGCCGCATGGCCTCCCCTCGACCCTAACCCCGGGCCTGGCCGGCCCCGACATCCCGGCACCACCATCCACCCAGGAGGTGAGCGGACCACTTGACAAGTCAATGGGAGAATGAACTGTCAAGGGCTCTCCCCCGCCGGGTGCCGATCGCCCCCAGCTCCCCCAGGCACTGGCTCCACCCCCTGCTGGGTGTCTGGACACCTTCATCCCGGACCCTCCGACCTCCAAGTGCGAGGGTCCGGACATCAAAGGGCACCAGCCCTATAACTGAGGCAGCTCCGGAGCAGGAAAGCAGTTGTATCCTGGAGTCGAGAGACACCGAGTGAACTCAACCTTGACGGTCTACTGGCGCTGCCGTAGACCGCTCTTGTGAACCATCGTCCTGCCTGCTGGCGCTGCCGCGGCCTTCTGCAACATTCATCTTCCTAGGACCTGCTGGCGCTGCCGCGGCCCGTTGTAACGACCATCCTCACCGGGATCTGCTGGCGCTGCCGCGGCCTTCTGCAACAGTCATCTTCCTGGGACCTGCTGGCGCTGCCGCGGCCCGTTGTAACAACCACCCTCACCGGGACCTGCTGGCGCTGCCGCGGACCGTATATCTTCCGGGGACCTGCTGGCGCTGCCGCGGCCCGTTGTATCGACCATCCACACCGGGACCTGCTGGCGCTGCCGCGGCCCGTACCACCTAACCACCAAGCTCGAGGATTGTGAGCTCATCATCATCTCATCAGAGCTACCTGATTGGTAAACAGACTGCCCCGCTACCCCCTTCCCTACCTTGCGAGACTCTAATCGAGGGGACCCCTGAGTCCAGACCTCTTTGTACCATTCAACCGTACCTTAAATAAGTGCTTATAAAGAACGCTGAACCTTATCCGTGTGTGATATCTGTCTGTGGGGGGGGGAAGTTACTTGTCTGTACGATCGCTGGAGACGGCTCTCCCCGGAGACCTCTCCTCCTGACCCCGGCCGACCCTCCCGGTCCGTCTACCTTTTCTAACAGGTACCCTCACTCCTCCCTCTGTACTAGCACTCTCACTCCTCCTGCTGCTCTGGCAGTCTCACTCCTGCTGTAGGCAATTCTTCTTTACCGGCACTCTTCCTCCTCCTGATACCGGAAACCGCTCGCTCACACCTCTTGACACACATCCTGCTGCAGAGCCCCGCACCCTCTCACATCTTGATGCACGGGCGCTCATTGCTCACTCCTCTTGGTGCACAGCTCGAACACGCCTATGCACGTGCGCTCACGCATCCCGCTAGTGAGCACAGCCAGCTCACGCCTCTTGAAGCACTCATCGCTCACGCCTCTTGGTGCACAGTTCGAACACACCTTATGCACCGGCGCTCACGCATCCCGCGAGCAGGCACAGCCAGTTCACACGTTGGGATGCACTGCACATTACACTGACACGCCCCCCAGCCCGGTCATAGTTTGCGCATACACTTCAATGCCCTGGCGGTCACACTGCCAGCTCATACGTCTTGATGCACGAGCGCTCACACATCTTGCTGCCCGGCACCGCTCACTCACACCTGTGGACGCATGGGCGCTCGCACATTTTAGTGAGCACAACCAGATTACACCCCTTGATGCCGGGCACTGCTCGCTCACACCTGTGGATGCACGGAAGCCTACACATCTTGCTGCCGGGCACTGCTCGCTCCCACATGTGGACGCACAGACGCTCGCACATCCTGCTAGTGGGCACAGCCAGGTCACACCTCTTGAAGGCAGCACTCATCCATTACGCCTCTTCGTGCACAGCTTGAACACACCTCTTGATGCACAGGCGCTCACCCAATCTGCTAGTGAGCACAACCAGTTTACAGCACAGCTCGCTCACATCCCTTGAAGCACTCATTGCTCACGCTTGTTGGTGCACAGCAGAACACACCTGTGGATGTACGGGCGCTCACGCATCCCGCTAGTGGTCACGGCCAGCTCACACCTCCTGATGTACATTTAAGTTCACTCACACCTCTCGTCACACAGGCACACATCCTGTTGCAGGGCACCGCACGCTCACGCCTCTTGGTGTACAGTTCGAACATACCTGATGCACGGGCGCTCACGCCAGTTCACACCTTTGGACGCACATTGCACTGACACGCCCCCCAATGTCACAGTTTGCGCATACACTTTAATGCCCTGGCGTTCACACTGCCAGCTCATACTTCTTGATACTCGAACGCTCACACATCTTGCTGCCGGGCACAGCTCACTCACACCTGTGGATCACAAGCAGATTACACACCTTGATGCCGGGCACAGCTCGCTCACACCTCTTGAAGCACACATCGCGACGCTCACGCCTCTTGGAGCACAGCACGAACACACCTGTGGACGCACTCCTTGAAGCTCTCTTGGCACACACTCCTTAAAGCCGTCATCGCTCACGCATCTTGAAGCACTCATCGCTCACGTCTCTTGGTGCACAGCTCGAACACACCAGCGGACATAGGGGCGCTCGCACATCCTGCTAGTGCGTCCACAGCCAGCTCATGCTTCTTGATGCGGGACACAGCTCGCTCACACCTCTTGAAGCCGCTGATTGCTCACGCCTGTTGGTATGTTGGTACAGAGCTCGAACACACCTCTGACGCACGACACCGAAACGCATCACTGTCCGGTTCCAGCTTGCCTATCCCTAAACGTGCTGGCGCCCACATGTCCTGCTGCTGGAACAGCTCGCGCACACCTCTTGATGCACGGACGCTCACGCATCCCGCTAGTGGTCACAGCCAGCTCACACCTCCTGATGTACATTTCAGAGACACTGAAACGCACCACTGTCCGGTTTGCCTATTCCTAAACGTACTTGCGCCCACGTGTCCTGCTTCCGGAACAACTCGGAACACCTCTTGAAGCTCAGGCGGGCACCCATCCTGCTACGGGGCAGCGCTCTCTTACCCATCAAATGCACAGACACTGACACGACCTCTTGCCCGGTCATAACTTGCTCAAACACTTTGATGCCAGGCGCCCATCACGCCCGCCCTCCTGTCCGGCACTGACAGCTCCTGTTGATGAAACAGCTTGGTTAAAATGGACAACGTTTCCTGTAGACTGACGGGAAATGAAAGACCGGGGTTTCTACCACCGCAGAGCCTGGTCCATGCGCGCCTGGATGAAGCATCTTTCATCGCTAGGACCCCATCATTAAGAAGCATGTTTGCACTGAAGAAGGACCACACGATAAACGACAGGCGCGCTGCGGACAATACTGTAACGTGAAGGGAAAAAATCTTTGGCACATGCACTTTGCATCAGAATGACCAAGCATTGCTTTTGGAGAAGATAACGAAGAAACATGATGGAAGGCGGGCTCGGCAGCACAACACTGACCTATAGTTGATTTTCAGGAAACAAGGTGAGAAGAGAAACATGAGTGAATGCTGCAACCTGGGTGGCTTCTCCACTACCCCCAACACCTCTACCACAGTGACCTCCCCAACAGAAGAGTTGCAGTTTGAGACTGACACGCTAATGCTCTCGCCGATCTTGGTGAACTGCCTCATTGGTGTCTCTTCCACCACCTTCCTGCTGATGGTGTCCCTCAGCCTGGCGGTCTTCATCTCCAGCATGAAATCAGAAGACTTCTCCTGGAAGCCGCGCATTCTGATCCTCAGGAACCAACTTCTCTGCGACTTGCTCCTTGTCCTCACCACCATTCCGCCAACCCTCTACAACCTGATGAACAGAGAGGTGGTGCGGTACGGAGTCAAGTGCTACCTGCTCATCTTCACCATGTGCACCGCCATCATGTGCTCCTTCATGAACCTGGCCTTCATGGCCTTCGAGCGCTACTACTACATCTGCCACTCCATCCACTCCATCCCCAAGTTCACCATCAGCCGGACTAAGGCAGGCCTCTGCACCATGTGGCTCCTTGCCCTCACCATGGCATCCATGTACATAGGCCTTCTCACCAGGGGACAGTCCACCAGCGACGAGCTTGGGGGATTTTTCTGCGAAGCTGATCGCCTGGAAAGAAATTTGGGCTTTCCCCATGAGGCCATCTTGTGTCGAAAGTTCTCGATGATGTTGTGGTTCTTCTCCTGCTTGCTGGTCTTTGTGTACTCGTATTATCGGATGTACAAACTGGCCAAGGACACAGTAGAACCCTTTCAGCACAGCAACCACCAAGCTCAGAAGACGGTCTTCTTCTATGGTCTGATGTATGCCCTGCAAGCCATACCTCTGGCTTTCAAGCTCTCCTTAGATGCTTTCCTGAGCAGCGGCTTGATTAGCAGGCAGGTATTTGCACTTGTGGACATGATGATACCACCCTGCATCCACCCTGTCATTTACGGACTGAGGAACAGTGAGATCAAACTGGGGATCTGGACACTATTCAAGAGTTCTGCCAACAACAGAATTAGAGGACAGCCACCCATGCTAAGACAATGCTTCGAGGATGGGGAGGCGATGAGGCCAAGCAGAGAAGACGGCTAAAATGGTCCACACCACAAGCATAGGACTCATGATCTGTGTCTCTGTCTCATCTGTACGTCACATGAAGAGTGCTTCTGGCTGTGAGTATTGGTGCCACCCTTACTCTGCCAGGAGTAGATCTCACACTGTATGCCTATGCAAGGAGTGTGGCTCACATCTAGACTCTGTGTATGCATGTGGTGATGTGTTCACACGATTATGATGTATAACTCAAAGTGAGTGAATCAGTGTCAACATATATCGATCAGTGTGTGCATTACATGTATGTTATACACGTACACACATAAATCCTGGAACATAACTAACAAGCATTAGAAATGCAATAGGTCTCGTGTTTGTTTGTTAGAGCTATTGGCATTGTAATTGGCAATGTCTTTTACCTATGTGTTATTGAGCGTATATGAGTATTATGTGTCATGAAGTGTAATTATTTGGAGTAGTATTTTGTGTTGTGGAGTATTATGTAGTGGGGTTTCATTATGTGGTGTGCTGTTGAATGTTGTGGTATAACTTTGAATTATGTGTTGTGAATTGGATTTATGTGGTGTGCCGTGGAATTCTGTTGTGGGGTGGAATTATGTGGTCTGGTGTTGAATTATGTGGTGTGGAATGGATTTGTGTGGAGTTGAATAGTGTGGCATGGAACAGTGTGGCGTTGTGTGAAATTATGTTGAGTGGAATTTTGTGGCATGGTGTGGAGTGTATTGAGGCTTAGATTGGATGTATGTGGCGTGGGAGTATTTATGTGGTATTGTGTAGCATGTAATTAGGTGGAGTTGAATTATGTGGTGCTGAGTGGTATTATGTTGAGTGCAATTTTGTTGTGTGGTGTGGAATTGTGTGGCACTGAATTGCATGTTGTGGAATTGTGTGGCATTTTTTATTATGTGGAGTTGAATGCTTTTTGTCTATGTACAGCAGTGCTGATGGAGCAGACTTTATGGGAGATGAACCAATGTTTTTTCTGTCCTTTTACCATCCTGAACTGTCATGAGTGGCATGGAGTGGATTATCTGATGTGGTATTGAATTTTATGCGATGAGGTGGATGTTTGTGGTGTAGATTGGCTGTATGTGGTGTGTAGTGGAATTATGTGTCGTGGAATTGTGTTTTGGTGTGGAATTATGTAGTGTGGAATGGAATTGTGGGGTTTTTGATGTGTGTGGCGTGAATCTGTGTGGTGTTGAGCGAAATTATGTTGAGTGGTATTATGTGGCTTGGTGTGGTGTGTATTTATGTGGAGTGTTGCTTTGTGGCATGAAGTGGATTTATATGGAGTGTATTTATGTGGTATGGAGTAGAGTATAATTATGTGGCCAAAAACATTGAAAATTGTTCTAATGAAGCAAAAAAGCCTAAACTAAAACCACCGTACCCAATGCAAATAACGCCTTCTTAATACTTTTACTGCATGTTTAAAATGTGCAAATGTCACAATATAAGCATGTTGTATTTTCATTTTGTCAATAAATGTTTTTCTCCTTAAAGAGGATCGGATTGTTAAACCCCCAAAACGGCAACATGTCCCACACACTCTGGGGTACTGAAAGTAAATAAACATATGTTTGTAAAAGTTTAAATCAATCTCACACGTAGTATATAGGGTAGCAGAAAAAGGAAGAGAATAATAGGCAACACAAGTGGTAAAAATAACAAGCACAACCTAGTTGTGGACGAAAACCCTCACTCACCCGAGGGTGACATGCTTCATCATTGGGTTCCTCCAACACACAGGGACCGCAAGGTCATATATGAGTTGGTAGAACTACTACGTGCTCTGCACTCCCGCTCCTTCCCCCTTGGGTAAAGTTGTAGCCCACACGGGGTACCTTGCGGTCCCTGTGTGAGATTGATATTAGAAGCTATATAGGATAGAACAGTTCTAAGTGGATCTTTTTCTATCAGGTAGCGTTGTTCTTCTTTTAGACTCTCTAGTGTGAGATAAATAAATGTAAAAGTTTAAATGCCAGCACCGAAGCCTAAAAGGGCAAGCTAAATACAGTATAGAGTAACCCAAACATGCTGCGCAAAATCATACAGTGTGTTTATGATGTGCAAAAAGCATAAGATAAACCTTTTGTTTTGTACAAGAAAAATATTTAAACCAGAGCTTAAAGAGAATGTGTGGAGTATTTAAACGCAACCAATGTACATTTTCTTTTTAAAGATAAAGCCATTGCATCACTGTAGTTTTTACAAGAAACAGAAGTCTGTTGCAACAATTTTGTAAAATAATGAAGATCTATGCGCGGATTTTTCCCTAACGAATGTAAAATGTATGAGTATGTGTTTAAATCTACTTTATCTTTTGTTTGGGGGTGCCTAGTTCAGTTTACCAAAAAGTAGGAACGTAGAGAATGAACAAAGGGCTTCGGCGAGGTAGCTTTTTTTTGCTCCTCCTCGTGCCCAGGTACTCTCACTCCTCCTGGTGCACTGGTACTCTCGCTCCTCCTGGTGCACTGGCACTCTCACTCTTCCCACTGTACATGTACTCTTACTCCTCCTGGTGCACTGGTACTCTCACTCCTCCCGGTGTAGTGGTTCTCTCACTCCTCCCACTGTACTTGTACTCTCACTCCTCCTGGTGCACTGGTACTCTCACCCCTCCTGGTGCACTGGTACTCTCACTCCTCCCGGTGTAGTGGTACTCTCACTCCTCCCACTATACTCGTACTCTCACTCCTCCTGGTGCACTGGTACTCTCGCTCCTCCTGGTGCACTGGTACTCTCACTCCTCCTGGTGCACTGGCACTCTCACTCTTCCCACTGTACTGGTACTCTTACTCCTCCCGGTGCTCTGGTACTCTTACTCCTCCCACTGTACTTGTACTCTCACTCCTCCTGGTGCACTGGTACTCTCGCTCCTCCTGGTGCACTAGTACTCTCGCTCCTCTTGGTGCACTGACACTCTCACTCTTCCCACTGTACTGGTACTCTCACTCCTCCCACTGTACTGGTACTCTCACTCCTCCTGGTGCACTGGTACTCTCACTCCTCCCGCTGTACTGGTACCCTCCCTCCTCCTGCTGCTCTGGTACTCTCACTCCTCTCGGTGCACTGGTACTCTCACTCCTCCCAGTGTACTGATACTCTCACTCCTCCTACTGTACTGGTACTCTCACTTTTCCCACTGTACTGGTACTCTCACTCCTCCTGCTGTACTGGTACTCTCACTCCTCCCGGTGCACTGGTACTATCAGTTCCTCCCACTGTACTGGTACTCTCACTCCTCCTGGTGCACTGGAACTCTCACTCCTCCTGGTGCACTGGTACTCTCACACCTCTAGGTGCATTGGTACTCTCACTCCTCCTGGTGCACTGGTACTCTCAATCCTCCCCATGCACTGGTACTCTCACTTCTGCTGCTGCACTGGTACTCTCACTCCTCCTGGTGCACTGGTACTCTCACTCCTCCTGGTGCACTGATACCCTCACTCCTCCTGGTGCACTGGTACTCTCACTCCTGCTGCTGCACTGGTACTCTCACTCCTGCTGCTGCACTGGTACTCTTACTCCTCCTGGTGCACTGGTACTCTCACTCCTCCTGGTGCACTGGCACTCTCACTCCTCCCACTGTACTGGTACTCTCACTCCTCCCATTGTACTGGTACTCTCACTCCTCCTGGTGCACTGGATCTCTCACTTCTCCTGGTGCACTGGTACTCTCACCCCTCCAGCTGCACTGGTACTCTCACTCCTCTCGGTGCACTGGTACTCTCACTCCTCCCCAGTGCACTGGTACTCTCACTCCTCCCCGTGCACTGGTTGTTGGACTTGGCCCTTTTTGCAGGGTCATCCCTAAACTTTTTGCCTTCCTCCTGCATTTTTTCTGACCTGTTGTTGGCTGTTTTATGACTCTGGGCACTTTACCACTGCTGATCAGTGCTAAAGTGCATATGCTCTCCCTATGTAAAATGTATATGTTGGTTGGATTCCATGATTGGCTTATTTGGTTTACTGTCAGACCCCAGTAAAGTGCACCAGGAGTGCCAGGGCGTGTAAATACAAATGCCGCTGGTGGGCTTGCAGCACTGGTTGTGTCTAGGGTCTGCCATCGCAGAACCTGCGTGCAGTCTGGTACTGACATACTGACTGGCAAGTGAACCCACTTGCCAGTCCCTAAACCTTCCCTTAACTTCATGTTAGTCACCCCTATGGTAGGCCCAAGGGCAGGGTGCATTGTAGCATAAGGTAGGACAAGCCCTGATGTGTGTGGCATGTCCTAATAGTGAATTACAGCCATTTTCATTTTCACTATTGTAAGGATACCCTGTTCTCATAGGCCAGAATGGGCTGTTAAGATTGTTACATTCTATGATCCTAACAGACCCAGGGAACATGGTAGAAAATCGAGTTTAGTATGCCTGAACTCAGAATAATAAGGTACATCTTTTCGTAAGGTTTATTTTAATATTCTGCGTTTGCAAATGCCACTTTTAGAAAGTTGGCATTTGCTTGCCTAACCATTTCAGCCCGCCTCTGCGTGATGTGTATCTGCTGTCTGGCTTGTGTGAGTGACAGGGCTGGGGAAACCCAGATGGGCAGGGCTAGGTAGCCTGGTGGTGAATAGGAAGATTGACAGATAGATGGGTGGGAGGAGTACACCTGGACTCTGAATAGGGCTGTGCTCTGCCACCACAATGCTGGCTCCGCCCCCTGTGGAGCGTCTGATGGCTCTGCCCTGCACCCCGAAAGAAGCAACCTGCATCATGTCAACCAAGTGCTCAGAAACCGGACTGAACCAGGCGCAGGCCCCCTGGCCTGGAAGAACAAAAGAAATGTTGTATAAAAGAAGGAGCCCTGCTCCTAAGAAATCAGATCCGCTTTGAACCAAGAAGAATCTCTGCCTGAGGAGGAGGCGCCAGGAAAGCTGTAAGTAGGAAGACTGTCCCTATCCTGGGGGACTGGCCTGCAGTGGTGTCCTTGCTGCCAAAGGAGAGAAGAGGAACCTTTTGCTGGAGACTTTGCTTTATTTTTATTTTCAAGAAACTTGTACTTTTCAAAACGATCTCCAAGGGCTTGGAAGCGAGCTTGCCCCCTGAACTGAGCCCCAGGACCATTGGGGCTCAACCTCACCTTCACTCGCCCACCGCTGGACTGTGGTGTTCCTTCCCTCGCTGGAGCCATGACTCTCATGACCCCCAGCCCCTCCTTAAGCCGTGACCGGACTGCTTAGCCGCCCCTGCCTTGGGAAGAGCCTCGGTCGATCTGAGCCGCTCTCCCTACGCCGTGCTGGGCTGCCCCCGTCACCTCGCTCGCCGGAGGCCCGCTGCGCACCGTCACCCCTCCCGCCGGAATCAGCGTTGTGAGCATCTTCAAGCCTCGGACGGCCCGAACGTAGAAAGCGTGCCCGGCTGCCCCACTTTGCTCACTTGCCAAACCTGTAACACCCCACTCTTGCTGTGAGCCTGAAGGACCAGACCCCACTCGTGAAGCGTGGAAGCCCCGGACACCGCCTCGCCCTTCTGAAAGAGCCGCTGAGTGTCCCGCAACCGCCTTCACGAAAAGAAACAAAGGTACTGTACTTACGAACTCGACAGCGAGCTCGCATCGGATCCAGGGTCCGCAACGTTCTGTTTTCCCTGCCGTCTGACGCGTGCTTCCCAGTTGCCGCCTCAGCGCGAAGTGCGCTAAGGCCCACAGTTCACCTTGTTGCCCGCATAAGAACTTTCCGTATAAAGAGAACTTTCCGTATCATAGAGATCGTGGGCCCACCGTTTCACCGTTACTGGGTCTTGTACTAAATCTGCTGAAAATATATAAAAACCTTATTTTTGTATACAACCTGCTTGGTGTCCGTTTGTGGTGCATGCAAAGAGTTTACTGTGTGTATATTTGCAAATGCTTAACCGTGTACGCCCTGAGGTTTAGCCTTGACTGCTCGCGCCATGCACCTAGAGGGTGAGCAGGGGTTATTCTAAGGAGTCATCCTTCGCCCTGACTAGAAGTAAAGGGTCCCTGCTTGTCGCTGGTCCTTGCCTGCACCAACCAGAGTCCCCTCATTTCTAACATTGGAGGCAGCGGTGAGGATTTTCAAATTTGCATTTGTAGTTTGTATACAGTTAATCATTGATCTCCACATAGTGAGTGCAGACCAGTAACGCAGCCATAACACTATTGATTTTTTTTGTTTTGCCAAGAATCTCCATTTTTGAGAAACCATGCATGGTTCACTCCCTGCAGGAAGGGCAGCCTCTATAGTCTCTGGAATGGATGATATAGATTGGGGAGAAGGCGCACTTGAGAGCTACACAAATGAGGATTTGAAAGGGTTTTGCTCAAAGTTCAGAAATTCCCAAACTGGATTGAAAAACAAGGCCCAACTTGTAAAGGCGCTAAGGGCCTGGTATGAGTCAAGGGCACCAGAGAATGTGGTGGAAGTGGTTCCACCAGAAAGCGTACATGAGTTTGGCAGAGGCCTGTCGCCAGAAGAGTTGGCAGACAGGGCAGCAACCGGGGCACATGAAGTGGAGATGGCAAAGCTTAATGGACAACTGGAGCTGGACAGCAAAAAGCTGTCTCTGGAAGAAAAGAAAATGCAAATGGAGCATGACTTGATAATGAGGAAGTTTGATATGGAGCTCGAGAGGCTTGAGGCCATGGGTGTCTCAGCCCAGCAACAAGAAAGGTGTGTAGCTCAGAGATTGAGCTATGCTGAGTGGGAGGAGGAATCTAGCTCAGATGGTGGCAGCAATATTGAATTTGTTTTAGTGCTGAGAGAGTAGTACACACAACCAGAGACTTGGCACCTGACTTGAAGGAGGGGGTTAACATACACCAGGAGGTTCAAAGACATGAGGTAGCTCCAGTAGTGTGCAGTGTCCCTAAGAGGAATAGGGTAACTGGTGCAAGGGTTCATGGTCCTAGTGGTGGGAGGGACACTCTACTGACTCTAGATGAGAGGTGCAGGGAGAGGGGTTCCCCCAAAATTGAAGTCCTGGTATGTGAGTGTGAAGACCGCCCAGAAGAGTGTGGGTTGTGTGACAGAGACAGTCAGACACTGTCTTGCCAGTCTCAGGGGAGGGGTGTGGAGTACGTGTGTGAGGCACTGGACTGTGAGGTGAAGGATAGTTTGGTTAACCCTGCTAGGGGGCTGTGTGATCCAATTGTGGGAGAGCATATTGTAAGTCCCTGTTTTCCAGAGCTATGCCAACGCCTGTGGGAGAGTGAGTTCTCTGACCGCAGGGAGCCCACATTGGAGGCAGACCTTTTGGTGGAGTCCAGAGGGTCTGGAAAGGCATCGGGGAGTGATGTCAAGAGGAGTGGTTCAGGTATCTTCAAACCCAGTGTGGTGGAAGTGGCTCAGAGTAGCCCAACTAGGTCCTGTAGTAGTGAGAGGGGAGTAGGGCCTCATGTCATGTCTTTAAGGGGAAGGAGTGAGAATGGGTTATGTCTAGGCCTGGGCGTAGTTCGCGAAGTAGCACTTCGCGAAGCTACGCAAAGTGAAGTTCGCACTACGCGAGCTACGCGTAGCACTTCGCGAACTGCGTAGTACCTTGTTCGCACTGTGCCAGATGTCGTTTTCAATGATTGCACAGTGCGGACAAGCAACCGGCACTGTGCAATCATTGAAAATGGCATCTTGCACAGTGCGAGCTGTAGTTTTCTGCTGCTCGAGTAGATTTTTACTCGAGCGGCAGCTTTCTCAACGCGAACTGGTAGTTTCTCATCGCGAGCGTTCGCGAGCATACGCGACCCCTCGCAATGAGAAACCTGACCTCCTCGCGTTGGGAATCTCGCCGGGAGGTTTATTTTCCATGCTCGCGATCGCGAACAAGGAAAAAGTCTCGCCAGGATGTCATTTTGCTTGCTCGCGGTCGCCAACTTGACGTTGAGGACCGCGAGCAAGCAAAAAATGACCGCAGCACTACGCAACACTACGCTACGCGTGTTCGCACTGTGCTACGTGCAGTTCGCGTAGTGCGAAGTAGCGCGAACTTCGCAAACTACGCGAGCGTAGCGTAGTGCTTCGCCCAGGCCTAGTTATGTCCCGGTAGTGCCCAACCTCAGTCTCAGAACTTGGATGGTTCTTTAAGGGAACGCCAGGTAGAAAGCCTAGTCTGTTCTGAGGGGCTGCCCGTTTTGCGGGATCCCCTAGTGTCTGGTGAACGGGGAGTGTCTGTAAGCAGGCCTCCCTCAGTTCTGGTGTCTGGCAGTACCGCTCCAGTTTGGAGGGTGCAGAAGTCCAGATTGAGGGGTGAGAGGGGGAAAGAGTCCCCAGTGGAAGAACCAGTGGGTCAGGGGCCAGCCAGAATGGCTGTGGCACCAGTGAATGACCATGGTGACACCACTTCTGTCCTGGGGGATCTTCGTGCACTGTCTGCCTGGCGCAGATCTCCCGACCCCTGTCCATCTGACTGTCACACGACACATGAGTTATGTGTCACCCTCGGGGGGGGCATGCGTGCTCCCCGGGAAGTCCTGGTGCACCAGGCGAGCGTTCAACCGCATGGGTTGGTCCCAGGGTTGGGAAGCCAGGTTCAGGTGTTGTCTGACCTGGAGGGTGGGACAACTGTAATCAGTGTCCTGACCCATGTTGCTTCTAGGGGTACCACGCCAGTTGGGAGGGTGCAGTACTCTGGAAGGGAGTGCAGAGGGAGGGAGTCCTCGCCTCTGACCCCGGTGCAGCCTGAGGGTTTAGACCCTAGGCTGGAGAGCCAGGTTCAGGTGTTGTCTGACCTGGAGGGAGGGACATCTGTAATCAGTGTCCTGACCCATGTTGCTTCTTGGTGTACCACTCCAGGTGGGAGGGTACAGCCATCTGGAAGGGGGTGCAGAGGGAGGGAGTCCTCGCCTCTGACCCCGGCTCAACTGAAGGGTTTAGACCCTAGGTTGGAGGGCCAGGTTCAGGGTGTCCCCCCTGACCTGGACACCCAGTTGCAGGATAGAACTCCTGAACTGGTGGGCGAATTGCGCAGGACACCGGCCACAGGTGCCCTGGCAATTCTGGAAGGGGGTACCACTCCAAGTGGGAGGGTGCAGAGCCCCAAGGAGGAGGACCGTGTGTGGGGGAGGCCACCCCAGTCTTCGGTCCAGCTGCCGGGTACAGGCCTGGGGCCGTTGGGTCAGTGCCAGGATGTCATACCTGACCTGACAGGAGGGAGAATGGACAAAGGTTGCCAAGCACCTGGGGCTACTGCCCCCCGCTCCCTGGCGCCACAGAGGTTTGAGAGCCCTGAGAGACATAAGGCCTGGGTCTCATCCCGGACTACTGTCAGTAGCCACAGTGGCATTTTGCTGTCTATCTGTTGGGACACTTTTTAAATCAAAAAGAGGAGCTAAAGAGGGAAGACGTGCCAGAACACCCTCCAATCAGATACAATTTCAACAAACAAGAACTGGCACCATGTAGCATAATTTTTATGTGGTCTGGACTGGGTGGAGGAAAGAATATTTTATCAAAAACCTCCAGTACCCATTAAATCATATGGTATAACCCCATCCAGTGTGCTACCAATATTTAAAATTTCAAAGCAACAGAAAAGATGGAAACAAGAAATTATAAGGTCAGTCCACAGATTAGTTCAACAACTTTACTCACTCTACACACACCCTCATTATCAGAAAAGGTAGGTGAAAAAATGTGTAAAGAAAGAGAAAGTATCTCACGTGCGCACCACCAGAGGAGCTACTGGTTGGTTCTCACCAGCTTGCCCATGTTTATTTCATCATTGATAGCTTTCTCATAAGAAAAAAAGTGATGTGTCCAGTGCAAGGAAAGACAAACACAAAAAAAAAGAATGTGTATTGTGAAAACAGGAACAAAAGGATGTACCAACAAAGACAGAGAAGGGGTTAGACTCACAATTGTACTTTTTATTTTTATTAGGAGTCTATCCCACTGTTTAAAAACACAGCATGTTGAATACCTTATTAATGACGGCCAACATGTTTCATTGCCAATTAATTTGTGGCAAATTCATCAGGGCAATAGAGGTCAAAGATCACCTCCCTAGACACACAACAATAAAAAGGACTGACGAACACAAAGAGACAACATAAAGCTTGGTTAGTTCAGCGGGATGTCCACAGTAAAAAACTCTCATGTATATTCACAATTCATCACGGAAAATTCCATGACTCAAAACTCAGGTGTATTATCTAGTCGGAGCCTTGGGCACACATACCAGCTCCCAACCAGTCACAGGGGCGTATAACCTGTTTGCTTTCGCCTCCCTGTTCAAAAAAGCACAACCGTTGCTAGTGCCTGCATCTGTGAAAAGAGTATAATAATGACGGGGATTGATCCCCAGTTTCCACACCGTCACCATTTATCTTAATAAAAAACGATGTTATTCCAACTGCTCCACACCAAAATGTACATACAAGATTGCGCAAATGTAAGTCAAATAAATCAGCGCACATGTAGCTATTCTGATTAGCCACTCGTCTCACACAATCAATACTGGTTCTCCTCCCGTATGAACCAGCTGGCAATAGCCCGCATAACTGCCTGCACGTTTGAAAACTGTTTAGGATATTCTCAATCATTGAAAAGTCGGGCTGCTATACACTACAAATAAGCACATTTAAAAAAACAAATGTAAGTTAACTTACAATGACCTGCATATCTGCCGGCGCATTTAGAACAAGAGCCGAGTCTCAACCCAATATTTGAAACTCAAGTCACGCACATGATGCCCCAAGAGTTTCAAGAATAGAGCAGCTGTACAGCGTTCGATCATCAAGCAAGATCTTCACAGAGCCTCTACAGCCCCTACGCTTACCGTATACTTTTACACACGGGCGGTAACTCAACCCAGCATTGAGTTACCGCCTCGCCGCATCCTCTTTCAAACAATCCGTACTCGCGCCTCGCGAGACTTTGAGAATTCCACTATCCAATGTAAGCAGCATGGGGAGTATGGCGGCCATCTTAGCACTGTTTGTAATATCAATAGATAGTGCAGATAGACACTATTTCGGGCACCAATAGTCCGTAATTAAGCCCCGACTTTCCATTTTTACTTAGAATCAGCAACTTGGCAAAAACTACAGCTGTATCTCAGCGTGTTCCGCGCAAATGAACAACACTCACTGCCTCATCATTAGTATCATCTTCTTAGCGATAACTAAAAAAGCGGGGGTGCCCATCGTAGAACAGTTAGTCATTCATCCCAAACTGATTGCATATACTCTTTGAATCAAACCTACTCCGCTTATTTAGAATCTGGGAGCCAGTGTATAGTATATGGAAATAAAAATCAGCAATAAATGCAATGGCCGGGGTCAACACAAACACTCTCATTCAGATCACTCAAAGTGTGTTATAAACTCATGTCCACCACTGCGGACCCTGAATCACACACTGATGTTATACTAGACATAAGGTGGACAGCCTACCTACTGACCTTATTCCACTCAATTTGGTCATTAAGGCCAACAGTGTCCCCCTTCTCTAAATAAATCCAGCAAGCCTCCTTCACTGCCAATCTCTTCTCCACATCGCCAGCATCACCAAACACCTTCTCCAAAACGACCCATTTTAGTGATTTAAAGTGATGTGGATGATCATGATAATGTTGTACCAGGCGTGTAGTGAGTTTGCCTGAACTGATCGTGCTTAGATGTTCTTGTATGCGCACCTTGACCTTTCTGGATGTGAAACCAATGTAGTGTAACCCACATGGGCATGTAAGTCTGTATATTACATGACATGTGTTACAGTTAGTGAACTGGCGAAGAAACCAGGTTCTCCCACTACCTAGTGTGATTTCGGTCGTCTTCTCCGTCAGCTCACACACCGAACACCCACCACAGGGATGGTGTCCTCGGGAAAGAGTGACACTCCTCTTATTATGGACAGGTCTCGTATGTACTAATCTGTGCTTCAAGTTCTGGGTTCTTTTAAACGCAAATCTGGGCTGTGGCATCTGAAAGTTACTTGTAAACAAAAGTGACCAGTGCTTCTTTATTATCAGCCTGATCGTACTAGACAGAGGGTCAAATGTCAAAACCACAGGTAGACTTTCTTTTAGTTCCTTGTGACGTCTCTCAAGCAGAGCTTCTCTAGGTGTATTATGGGCCCTCTTACGTGCTCTGATAATGATTCTCTTTAGATTGGAACGTTGAATCAATTTCTCACTCAAAACCTCCGATTGCCGCAGATAGTCAGAAGTGGAGGAGCAGTTCCTACGGTACCTCAGAAATTGGCCCACCGGAAGATTATCCCTCAAAGCCCTGGGATGGAAAGACTGATAGTGCAACAGGGAATTTTTATCAGTGGGTTTATGATGGACACTAGTGCTGAGTTTGTCATTAATCACAGTGATATCAAGATCAAGGTACATGGCCATCTCCCTACTTACATGCCAAGGGAATTTCAAACAGGTGTCAAGCGAATTTAACCACTCCAAAAATTCATCAAGTAGTTGGTGCGTACCGGACCAGATGCATAGCACATCATCTATATATCTCTTCCAGAGGCAAATATGCCCCCGGAAGGGATTAGAGAGCTGGTCCAAATGATGTTCCTCAAATTGGCTGACATAGATACAGGCCAGACTCGGCGCAAAGGTAGCGCCCATAGATGTCCCCGAAGTTTGTAAAAAGAGGTCATCCTTGTAGCGGAAATAGTTACGAGTCAAGGCCAACTCCACACATTGCATGACAAAGGACTGAGGGGTATCGTAAAACCACGCCTGGGACCCAAGAGTGCGAGCTGCTGCCACCAGCGTCGCGTCCTGGGATATGCTAGTATACAGGGACTCGATGTCAATGGTCACAAGAAACTGCTGGGAAGGGTCAAAATCCATATCATTTATAATGTTCAGGATGTCAGTTGTATCCTGAACATAAGACCGCTGGTTAATCACAGATTCCCTCAAGAAGAAATCAGCAAACTGTGATAGGGGCTCAAGTACCGATGAAATCCCGGATACTATTGGGCGCCCAGGGGGGGGTCGCTGGGCCTTATGAATCTTAGGCAAAACATAGAATGCCGGTATCCTAGGGTTAACATTGATAAGAAAATCCGCCTCTTTGACAGTGATCCATTTCTTCTCACGTGCCTGTGCCACAATAGTAGTAATCATTTGTAGCAGTTCGGCCGTGGGATCACGGACAAGTGGTCGATAATTCCTCCTGTCACTAAGCAACCTCAGAACTTCAGCCTCATAGTCGCAAGTACTCACAGCCCCCCTTGTCAGCAGATTTAATAGTTAAAGCAGCGTTATCCTGTAGAGATTTCACTGCATCCCAATCAGATTTGCTCATGTTATTAAAAGCATTAGTCCGCTGAGATTCCTCGAGCAGCTTGATCTCACTCAGTACCTTACTTTCAAAAACTGCGACCTCAGGGCCTACCGTGGATAATGATGGGCAAAATTGGGAAGGACGGTGTAAATCAGTTGAAAAGACAGAAGAGGAAACCGGTTCTTTATTAGCAAAGAATTTTTTAATCTTGATCTTCCTCATCACTTCATGGACTTCAGTTCTACTTTTGAAAGAATCATGGGTGGGACTTGGAACATAACCAAGCCCTCGATTCAAGATTTTCAATTGGCCTGTTGTTAATTCATAATCAGAAAGATTTACAACAATGTTATTTATATCGGGGTTCTGCCTCGACTGCGAGTTTGGCGTGGAGAAAACATTTGCCAGTTCTGGGATTGGTTCTGTCTGGCTCTGCCACGTCCCCTGTGACCTCCCCCTCTGTTGCCTTGTTGGGCCTGGCCCAAAAAAGAACGGATCAGAGACCCAAGTTCTTGATTAGACTGTGGTTGAAGATTGAACCTGACCTTCCCTTGGGCTGTAGATAAAGAGGCTTCATCCTCCTCACTGGAGGTGTTATCGAAGGTCCAGTTATCAGGTGTTCTCCTAGGCTGTTGACGCCCCCCTCTCTGATATCTTGCCGAAGGAATCTGCTCACTGCCAGCTTGATAATATTTATCATCGACATAAGGGAAAGCCCATTCATGTGTGTATCTCTACAAATTCCTTTTGAGTCCCTTAATTTTCTGATTGACCATATAGTTTTTATATTCAGTCAAATCATCTTGTATTCTCTGTAGATGTTCTTTAGTGTCAGTGAGAGTTGTATCGTTTTTTATCACTTCTTCTAAATCAACGATTTCCTTCAGTAAGGCATCACTCAGCCTTTTAGCCGTCTGGATGATTAAAATAAGCCAATCCCGGGTACATTTATTTACGATGAAACTCCAATAAACCCGGAATTGCTTATCTTCCAGGAAGATTCTCGGTTCAATCCTGTCCAACAAACTCGCAGGAGCAGCCCCTGCCCGATAATATTCAGTCATGAGAGCCCCGTGTAGTGCCACCCTCACCTGACGTTTCTTCAGACCACTCAACTTCTCCCATTCTTCTCTAGCAGAAAGTGTGTTTGACAAAGATGAATCAGGAAAGAGTGATGGACCTGACAGAATGGCCGCAATCTGATCGTCTGTGAATGCTAGACAATTCCTGTCCCTTTTGTCCAATCACTCCCCTACTGCAAGAGACACAGTCTGAAAAAAAGGCCGAAAAGAGTTTTCACAGATGGAGGCACCGCCAGAGGCAGTCAATGAATATACATTAATGTCAGAAAAGAGAAATACCCACAAGGGGTGGGACAATCCCAAAACAAACAAGCTTTTGTTGCAGAAACTTCTAAAAAACACACTCGTAGTGTAAGCTCTCACGGCTGAGCCGCCGTTCTACGTATTAAATCAAAAAGAGGAGCTAAAGAGGGAAGACGTGCCAGAACACCCTCCAATCAGATACAATTTCAACAAACAAGAACTGGCACCATGTAGCATAATTTTTATGTGGTCTGGACTGGGTGGAGGAAAGAATATTTTATCAAAAACCTCCAGTACCCATTAAATCATATGGTATAACCCCATCCAGTGTGCTACCAATATTTAAAATTTCAAAGCAACAGAAAAGATGGAAACAAGAAAGTGTAAGGTCAGTCCACAGATTAGTTCAACAACTTTACTCACTCTACACACACCCTCATTATCAGAAAAGGTAGGTGAAAAAATGTGTAAAGAAAGAGAAAGTATCTCACGTGCGCACCACCAGAGGAGCTACTGGTTGGTTCTCACCAGCTTGCCCACGTTTATTTCATCATTGATAGCTTTCTCATAAGAAAAAAAGTGATGTGCCCAGTGCAAGGAAAGACAAACACAAAAAAAAGAATGTGTATTGTGAAAACAGGAACAAAAGGATGTACCAACAAAGACAGAGAAGGGGTTAGACTCACAATTTTTGCGAAGTGCGCTAAGGCCCACAGTTCACCTTGTTGCCCGCATAAGAACTTTCCGTATAAAGAGAACTTTCCGTATCATAGAGATCATGGCCCCACGGTTTCACCGTTACTGGGTCTTGTACTAAATCTGCTGAAAATATATAAAAACCTTATTTTTGTATACAACCTGCTTGGTGTTCGTTTGTGGTGCATGCAAAGAGTTTACTGTGTGTATAGTTGCAAATGCTTAACCGTGTATGCCCTGAGGTTTAGCCTTGACTGCTTGCGCCACGCACCTACAGGGTGAGCAGGGTTTATTCTAAGGAGTCATCCTTCGCCCTGACTAGAAGTAAAGGGTCCCTGCTCGTCGCTGGTCCTTGCCTGCGCCAACCAGAGTCCCCTCATTTCTAACACTGGTACTCTCACTCCTGCTGCTGCACTGGTACTCTCACTCCTCCTGGTGCACTGGTAGCCTCACTCCTCCTGGTTCACTGGTACTCTCACTCCTGGTACTGCACTGGTATTCTCACTTCTCCTGGTGCATTGGTACTTTCACTCCTGCTGCTGCACTGGTACTCTCACTTATCCTCGTGCACTGGTACTCTCACTCCTTCTGGTGCACAGGTACTCTCACTCCTCCTGGTGCACTGGTACTCTCACTCCTGCTGCACTGGTACTCTCACTCCTGCTGCTGCACTGGTAATCTCACCCCTCCTGGTGCATTGGTACTCTCACTCCTTCTGCTGCACTGGTACTCTCACTTCTCCTGGTGCACTGGTACTCTCGCTCCTCCTGGTGCACTGGCACTCTCACCCCTCTCAGTGCACTGGTACTCTCACTCCTCCACAGTGCACTGGTACTCTCACTCCTCCCGGTGCACTGGTACTCTCACTCCTCCCACTGTACTTGTACTCTCACTCCTCCCGGTGCACTGGTACTCTCACTCCTCCCGCTGTACTGGTACCCTCCCTCCTCCTGTTGCACTGGTACTCTCACTTCTCTCGGTGCACTGGTGCTCTCACTCCTCCCGGTGTACTGATACTCTCACTCCTCCCACTGTACTGGTACTCTCACCTTTCCCACTGTATTGGTACTCGCACTCCTCCTGCTGTACTAGTACTCTCACTCCTCCTGGTGCACTGGTACTCTCACTCCTCCTGGTGCACTGGCACTCTCACCCCTCCAGGTGCACTGGTACTCTCACTCCTCTCAGTGCACTGGTACTCTCACTCCTCCATAGTGCACTGGTACTCTCACTCCTCCCGGTGCCCTGGTACTCTCACTCCTCCTGGTGCATTGGTACTCTCACTCCTCCTGGTGCACTGGTACTCTCACTCCTCCCCGGACACTGGTACTCTCACTCCTGCTGCTGCACTGGTACTCTCACTGCTCCTGGTGCACTGGTACTCTCGCTCATCCTGGTGCACTGGTACCCTTACTCCTCCTTGTGCACTGGTACTCTCCCTCCTGCTGCTTCAGTGGTACTTTCACTCCTCCTGGTGCATTGGTACTCTCACTCATGCTGCTGCACTGGTACTCTCAATTATCCCCGTGCACTGGTACTCTCACTCCTCCTGGTGCACAGGTACTCTCACTCCTCCTGCTGCACTGGTACGCTCACTCCTGCTGCACTGGTACTCTCACTCCTGCTTCTGCACTGGTAATCTCACCCCTCCTGGTGCATTGGTACTCTCACTCCTTCTGCTGCACTGGTACTCTCGCTCCTCCTGTTGCACAGGTTCGCTCACTCCTCCTGCTACACTGGTACTCACACTCCTGCTGCTGTATTGGTACTCTCACTCCTCCTGGTGCACTGGTACTCTCACTCCTCCTGGTGCACTGGTACTCTCACTCCTCCTGGTGCATTGGTACTCTCACTCCTCCTGGTGCACTGGTACTCTCACTCCTCCCCGTGCACTGGTACTCATACTCCTGCTGCTGCACTGGTACTCTCACTCCTCCTGGTGCACTGGTAATCTCACTCCTCCTGGTGCACTGGTACCCTCACTCCTCCTTGTGCACTGGTACTCTCACTCCTGCTGCTGCACTGGTACTCTCACTTATCCTAGTGCACTGGTACTCTCACTCCTCCTGGTGCACAGGTACTCTCACTCCTCCTGCTGCACTGGTACTCTCACTCCTGCTGCACTGGTACTCTCACTCCTGCTGCTGCACTGGTAATCTCACCTCTCCTGGTGCATTGGTATACTCTCACTCCTTCTGCTGCACTGGTACTCTCGCTCCTCCTGTTGCACTGGTACTCTCACTCCTCCTGCTACACTGGTACTCTCACTACTCCTGCTGCACTGGTACTCTCACTCCTCCTGCTGCACTGGTACTCTCACTCCTGCTGCTGCACTGGTACTCTCACTCCTCCTGGTGCACTGGTAATCTCACTCCTCCTGGTGCACTGGTACCCTCACTCCTCCTTGTGCACTGGTACTCCCACTCCTGCTGCTGCACTGGTACTCTCACTTATCCTAGTGCACGGGTACTCTCACTCCTCCTGGTGCACAGGTACTCTCACTCCTCCTGCTGCACTGGTACTCTCACTCCTGCTGCACTGGTACTCTCACTCCTGCTGCTGCACTGGTAATCTCACCTCTCCTGGTGCATTGGTATACTCTCACTCCTTCTGCTGCACTGGTACTCTCGCTCCTCCTGTTGCACTGGTACTCTCACTCCTGCTGCAGCACTGGTACTCTCACTCCTCCTGGTGCACTGGTACTCTCCCTCCTCATGGTGCACTGATACTCTCAATCCTGCTGCTGCACTGGTACTCTCACTCCTCCTGCTCCACTGATACTGTCACTCCTCCTGGTGCACTGGTACTCTCTCTCCTCCTGGTGCACAGGTACTCTCACTCCTCCTGCTGCGCTGGTACTCTCACTCCTGCTGCACTGGTACTCTCACTCCTGCTGCTGCACTGGTAATCTCACCTCTCCTGGTGCATTGGTATACTCTCACTCCTTCTGCTGCACTGGTACTCTCGCTCCTCCTGTTGCACTGGTACTCTCACTCCTCCTGCTACACTAGTACTCTCACTACTCCTGCTGCACTGGTACTCTCACTCCTCCTGCTGCACTGGTACTCTCACTCCTGCTGCTCTGGTACTCTCACTCCTGCTGCTGCACTGGTACTCTCACTCCTGCTGCAGCACTGGTACTCTCACTCCTCCTGGTGCACTGGTACTCTCCCTCCTCATGGTGCACTGGTGCTCTCACTCCTGCTGCTGCACTGGTACTCTCACTACTCCTGCTCCACTGATACTGTCACTCCTCCTGGTGCACTGGTACTCTCACTCATGCTGCTGCACTGGTACTCTCACTTATCCTCGTGCACAGGTACTCTCACTCCTGCTGCTGCACTGGTAATCTCACCCCACCTGGTGCATTGGTACTCTCACTCCTTCTGCTGCACTGGTACTCTCGCTCCTCCTGTTGCACTGGTTCTCTCACTCCTCCTGCTACACTGGTACTCTCACTCCTGCTGCTGTATTGGTGCTCTCACTCCTCCTGGTGCACTGGTACTCTCACTCCTCCTGGTGCACTGGTACTCTCACTCCTCCTGGTGCACTGGTACTCTCACTCCTCCCGCTGCACTGGTACTCTCACTCCTCATGGTGCATTGGTACTCTCACTCCTCCTGGTGCACTGGTACTCTCACTCCTTCCCGTGCACTGGTACTCTCACTCCTGCTGCTGCACTGGTACTCTCACTCCTCCTGGTTCACTGGTAATCTCACTCCTCTTGGTGCACTGGTACCCTCACTTCTCCTTGTGCACTGGTACTCTCACTCCTGCTGCTGCACTGGTACTCTCACTTATCCTAGTGCACTGGTACTCTCACTCCTCCTGGTGCACAGGTACTCTCACTCCTCCTGCTGCACTGGTACTCTCACTCTTGCTGCACTGGTAATCTCACTCCTGCTGCTGCACTGGTAATCTCACCTCTCCTGGTGCATTGGTATACTCTCACTCCTTCTGCTGCACTGGTACTCTCGCTCCTCCTGTTGCACTTGTACTCTCACTCCTCCTGCTACACTGGTACTCTCACTACTCCTGCTGCACTGGTACTCTCACTCCTCCTGCTGCACTGGTACTCTCACTCCTGCTGCTCTGGTACTCTCACTCCTGCTGCAGCACTGGTACTCTCACTCCTCCTGGTGCACTGATACTGTCACTCCTCCTGGTGCACTGGTACTCTCACTCCTCCTGGTGCACTGGTACTCTTACTGCTCCAGCTGCACTAGTAGTCTCACTCCTCCCGCTGTACTGGTACTCTCACTCCTGCTGGCACATTGGTAATCTCACTGCTGTTGACGTACTGGTACTCTCACTCCTCATGGTGCACTGGTATTCTCACTCCTGCTGCTGCACTGGTACTCTCACTTCTCCTGGTGCATTGGTACTCTCACTGCTGCTGCTTCACTGGTACTCTCACTCCTCCTGCTGCACTGGTACTCTTACTGCTCCAGCTGCACTGGTACTCTCACTCCAGCTGCTGCACTGGTACTCTCGCTGCTCCTGGTGCACTGGTACCCTCACTCCTCCCTCTGTACTAGCACTCTCACTCCTCCTGCTGCTCTGGCAGTCTCACACCTTATGCACCGGCGCTCACATATCCCGCGAGTGGGCACAGCCAGTTCACACGTTGGGATGCACTGCACATTACACTGACACGCCCCCCAGCCCGGTCACAGTTTGCGCATACACTTCAATGCCCTGGCGGTCACACTGCCAGCTCATACGTCTTGATGCACGAGCGCTCACACATCTTGCTGCCTGGCACCGCTCACTCACACCTGTGGACGCATGCGTGCACGCACATCCCGCTAGTGAGCACAACCAGATTACACCCCTTGATGCCGGGCACTGCTCGCTCACACCTGTGGATGCACGGGAGCATACACATCTTGCTGCCGGGCACTGCTCGCTCCCACCTGTGGACGCACGGACGCTCGCACATCCTGCTAGTGGGCACAGCCAGGTCACACCTCTTGAAGGCAGCACTCATCGATTACGCCTCTTCGTGCACAGCTTGAACACACCTCTTGATGCACAGGCGCTCACCCAATCTGCTAGTGAGCACAACCAGCTTACAGCACAGCTCGCTCACATCCCTTGAAGCACTCATTGCTAGGGTGACCAACTGGCATTGGTGCAAATTCAGGACGATGAGTGTGAAAATTCAGGACAAAGGGTGAAAATTCCAGACACAAATTCAGGACAGGAGGTCAAAATTCAGGACAGAAATTCAGGACAATAGGTATGTTTTACAGACACATCAGAGGAGGTCGCGCAATAATATATAAGTAAGCCCAGCCATATCCAAACATATTCAACCGTTTGCAAACCTATCCATTATGTATCCTTCCATCTATCATTTCATCCATCCTTTCACTCATCCATCCATCCATCCACCCTTTCACCCTATCCAGCCATCCTTTAACTTACTCATCCGTCCACCCAGTCACTCATCCTTCCACCCATCCACCCTTTCAGTCATCCATCCATCCTCCCTTTCTCTCTCCATCAACCCTTTCACTTAGCCATCCTTCCTTCCATCAATCCACCCATCCATCTACTCATGAATGCATCCATTGACCCTATCACTCATCCATCCTTTCTCTCATCCATCTATCCTTTCACTCCTTCACTCATCTATTCATCCTTTTGTCCATATACCCTCCCTTTCACTCACTCATCCATCCTTACATCATCCCTTTCACTCATCCGTCCATCCATTCACCCTTGCACTTATCAATTCATCAATCCAGCCATCATTTCACTCATCCATCCACCCACTCACTCATCAACCATCCTTTCACTCATCCATCCTTTCACTCATCCATCCTTTCACTCATTCATCCACCCATTTACCCATCCAGCTACCCTTCCACCCAGCTATTTATCTTTTCTCTCATCCATCCTCCCACTCACTCATCAATCCACTCATCCTCTCTCATTATCCATCTATTCAATCTTTCATTCATCCATTCACCCTTTCACTAATTCATCCAGCCATCCACCCATCCCTTCACTTACTCACTCGCCCACCTTTTCGTATTAATTTTGAGCTGAGCCTTTTTGAGAAGAGGCCCATCAAGAACTTCACCCTTGCTGCAGGAGCCATTCCAGGACTGGGACAGAAGCCACCCAGGGCGGAGACAGGATGCACCACAGGGGAAGAGGAGCCATCACTGGGGGGGGGGGGGGGGGGTAGGAGCCATCACAGGAGGGGTAACAGGATCCACCAGGGTGGGCACAGGGGTGGGCATGCAGTATTCTAGTATCATCTTGGTCTCTTCCAGGGTGGGGTAGGGCTCCTCACCCCCTCCTGGACAAGACAACGAGACGACAGGCTCTCTTTCTAAAATGTTAGTTTTGCCACCCCCCACTGTGATGTACAGTACTTAAAAGAGATACTCCAAGAGAACTGATTTAACTGATTGTCCTCCATACTTTGTTAATCAGTGTGGGTGCGATTGTGCCATTTCTTTATCTTATTACATTATAGACTGCACGTTTGAAGAACCGAGGTTTGCTTACAATTTACTGGCAGTAATTGCTCTGTGCAGATAACCACGTGCTGCCTCGGTGTAATCAGGGCCGGTTCTAGGATGTTTGGGGCCCTGGGCAGAAAGGGAATGTGTGAGGCCCCTCTAAATTACAGACATGACACATTGGGGGGGGGGGGTATGTTTGCATCTGAATAGATGCCCCTGCTTCTGAAGCTGCAGACCCTCCCTCTCAGTCACCTTCAAGCACCTCTTAACAGCTCATCAAGGGCTGAAGGTGTGTGGGTAGCCATCCCGCTGTGCCTCTCCAATGCTGCTGGGTATCTGAGCTTTGGTACTGCATTGGTGTCTGTTACACCCGACCTCAACAGCATCGGAGTCAAGTAGGGAGGTGGGTGGAAGCTGTGCCGGCTTTAGAGTGGTGCGACCGGTGCCCGGTTAAAATTACGGAAAAATGGCGTCCGTTAAAGAATCCTTCACGGACAACGGACAGGCAGCTGAAATTACGGACTGTCCGTGAAATTTACGGACGGTTGGTCACCCTCCTCATTGCTCACGCTTGTTGGTGCACAACTCGAACACACCTGTGGATGTACGGGCGCTCACGTATCCCCGCTAGTGGTCACGGCCAGCTCACACCTCCTGATGTACATTTCAGTTCAGTCACACCTCTCGCCACACAGGCACACATCCTGTTGCAGGGCACCGCTCGCTCATGCCTCTTGGTGCACAGTTCGAACATACCTTATGCATGGGCTCTCACGCCAGTTCACACCTTTGGACGCACATTGCACTGACACGCCCCCCAATGTCACAGTTTGCACATACACTTTAATGCCCTGGCGTTCACACTGCCAGCTCATACTTCTTGATACTCGAATGCTCACACATCTTGCTGGATCACAAGCAGATTACACACCTTGATGCCGGGCACAGCTCGCTCACACCTCTTGAAGCACACATGGCGACGCTCACGCCTCTTGGTGCACAGCACGAACACACCTGTGGACGCACTCCTTGAAGCTCTCATGGCACACACTCCTTGAAGCCATCATCGCTCACGCCTCTTGAAGCACTCATCGCTCACGTCTCTCGGTGCACAGCTCAAACACACCTGCGAACATAGGGGCGCTCGCACATCCTGCTAGTGCGTCCACAGCCAGCTCATGCTTCTTGATGCGGGACTGTTGTGTGTAGACGGGACTGCGCCCGCCGGGAGGTCACAACTGTAGGCCTACGATATGAATACTCGGAGACACCGTGTGTACTTTACTTGGTCCGCCGTCGTAGCCTAAAGTGGCGTACGTACGCGCGTGACCGTCCTTTATTGGCGCAACCCACGTGACTGGACGCATACGCATTTGGCGTATCCCGTCACCGTCATGACATTACATTCCTCCCCAACAAACAAGAAACAATTTTTTAACTACAATACTCCCGACATTGGACTCCCCGCTCTGTGTCCACCTTTAGCACAACATTTCAACCTCCCAAATAACAAAATGTGGAACAGTCTTACGTGAGGTAGTCCTTGAGGCGACAGGAGGGCTCAGGATTGTTCCGCAGGCTGTACTGCGACGCGCCCTGGCCTTGTGAGCCTCCAGTATCCCCACCGTGCTCCTCGACGGGAGTTTAGCTTCGAGACACTCGCCCGGGACTTGCGGCCATACCAGACAACTCTCTCTGTGGAGATGACCAGGGAATGTCAGACTCTCCCGTGTCCTCCCTGGCCGGTTCCATCTCTCCGCCACCAGTCTCGACGTCTTCCACTCGCCTGGTGTTCCGGGTGTCACCCACCTGGTCGGGAAGGGACTCTGCTTGCTGTGGATGATACCTTTTGAAATGCGACACATTTCGGGTTATATTCTCTCTCCCGCGAGTGGCAGTGACACAAGTTCCCTTGACGGACACTACCGTCCAGGGTTACTTTTCAAAAGTCAGACGGAATTTACTTCTTTGGGCTCGGTTCTTGAGCAGTACAGTATCCCCTCGGAGGATATCTGGTACAACGGCTCTCCGCCTGACACTGATATGGGCATGTGCTTTTCGTCGCCTGGCATCAATGGTACTGTCCTCAGGAAGTTCTGGTCTCCACTCAGGGTGATGAGGAATGGTGTCAGTAACTATTCTTCCCATTAGTAGATGTGCAGGAGCCACCACGGTGGTCGTGTGGGGTGTCTGGCGATAACTCCGTAGAAAGGTGAATATGGCCAATTCTACTGATTGGGATGTGTCATGTGCAATGCGTATTACCTTGTTAAGTGTTCGCATGAATCTTTCAGCCTCCCCATTCGCTTTTGGCCAACGGGGGGTGATCCGGCGATGATGTATACCCAGCTCTTGTAGGTATGAGGCAAATTCTTTATTTTGGAAAGGGGATCCATTGTCCGTTCTTATTTCTTTCACAAGTCCATGGGCAGCCATGATCTTCTCAAGTTTTGGCATAACTTCAGTCGCGCTGAGAGCCGACAGTATCTCCACTTCAGGATACTTAGAGTGGTCGTCAATGGCTACCAGGGTATGGCGTCCGTCTGGAAGGCTACCAAAATCTACACTCACTAGGGACCAAGGGAATCTCGGCCGAGGTTCCACGATGACTGGGGCAGGTCGGGGTGCCTCCCCAGTGACCTGGCACGAGGGGCACGTGCGGACCGTGGCCTCTACCAAGTCGTCCATTAATGGGAACCAAACCTTTGTGCGAAGTCTCGATTTTGTTTTAACCATGCCCTGATGTCCTACATGGGCGAGGTCCACCACCCTCTGTCTTAGAGAAGTAGGAATTACTAGCCGGTGTTCTCGTAGCAAGCACCCGGTGTCATCCTCGGTGAGTTCACCCCGGACATGGTACAAACCGTCCATTATTCGTTGCGCTGTGGCTGTCAAGCTCTTCCACTCCTCCTTTGCTTTGTGCCAGCTGTTGTTCCGGATGGCTCCCTTGGCGCGCTGCAGACACTCATCTTGGCCTGTGGCTTCCCGTAGACTGGCCATGGAAAGGGGTATAGGGCACGATCGAGCGGTGACACACCTAACATATTCCTCAGTGTCAGCGGCCTCCTCCATTTTCTGAGCCGTGGCTTTCCGAGGATGGCGGGACAGGTAGTCGGCTGGATTCTTGGATCCGGGCTGAAACTCTATTTTACAATTATAGTTCTGGAGTTGGAGCATCCACTTCTCAATCCGCGGCGGCGGCTTAGTCGAGGTCTGTTAGATCTGGCACCTTGGCGTGAGTTTCCCTTCCACTTTTTGCTGATGTGCCTCATGTGTTTTGTTGGTGTTAGCTGCTCAGGGCACTGTGCCACTGCTAATCAGTGCCACAGTGCAAGTGCTCCCTTTTGAAAAGTGTATACATTGATTGGTGTCCATGTTTGGCCTATTTGGTTTACTATCAGCCCCTAGTAAAGTGCACCAGGAGTGCCAGGGCTTGTAAATGCAAATGCTGCTGGTGGGCTTGCAGCACTGGTTGTGCCACCCACAGAAGCGGCCTAGTAAAAGGTGTCTAGGGTCTGCCATTGCAGAACCTGCGTGCAGTCTGGTACTGTCATGCTGACTGCGCAAGTGCACCTACTTGCCAGTCCCTAAACCTTCCCTTAACTACATATTAGTCACCCCTCTGGTAGGCCCAAGGGCAGGGTGCATTGTAGGCATAAGGTAGGACATGCCCTGATGTGTGCGGCATGTCCTAATAGTGAATTACAGCCATTTTCGTTTTTCACTATTGAAGGCTACCTGCTCTCCATAGGCCAGAATGGGCTGCTGGAATTATTACACGCTATAATCCCAGCGGACTCAGAGAGCATGGTAGAAAGTCAAGTTTAGTATGCCTGAACTCAGAATAATAAAATACTTCTTTTAGTAAAGTTTATTTTAATATCCTGTGTTTGTAAATACTACTTTTAGAAAGATAGGGCCCGATTCACAGAACTAACTTAAGACAAAATCCTAAACTTACTACCATTTTGGTATTCACAGAAGGCACTTACTCATTTTGGTATTCACAGAAGTTAGGAGTCCTAACTTTAGGACTCCTAAATGCCTTCTGTGAATACCGAAAGTCTTAAAATTAGGATTTTTCGCAGTTTAGTAGTAGTATAGTTAGGACTCCTAACTTTAGGACTCCTAAATGCCTTCTGTGAATACCGAAAGTCTTAAAATTAGGATTTTTCTCAATTTAGTAGTAGTAAACTTAGGACTCCTAACTTTAGGACTCCTAAATGCCTTCTGTGAATACCGAAAGCCTTAAAATTAGGATTTTTCTCAGTTTAGTAGTAGTATAGTTAAGACTCCTAACTTTAGGACTCCTAAATGCCTTCTGTGAATACTGAAAGTCTTAAAATTAGGATTTGTCTCAATTTAGTAGTAGTAAACTTAGGACTCCTAACTTTAGGACTCCTAGATGCCTTCTGTGAATACCGAAAGCCTTAAAATTAGAATTTTTCTCATTTTAGTAGTAGTAAAGTTAGGAGTCCTAACATTAGGACTCCTAAACTGAGAAAAATCCTAATTTTAAGACTTTCGGTATTCACAGAAGGCATTTAGGAGTCCTAAAGTTAGGACTCCTAACTTCTGTGAATACCGAAGTGAGTAAGTGTCTTCTGTGAATACCAAAATGAGTAAGTGCCTTCTGTGAATATGAAAATGGTAGTAAGTTTAGGATTTTGTCTTAAGTTGAATCGAGCCCTTAGTATTTACTTGCTTAGCCATTTCAGTCCGCCTCTGCTTTGTGTGTGTGTGTGTGTGTACTGCCTAGTTTCAGTGAAGGGCAGGGCTGGGGAATTCCAGCAGACAGGCTGGCTGCCAGGTGGTGGGTAGAGAGATTACACCAGGATGGGTGGGAGGAGTACACCTTGACTCTGAATAGACCTTTGCTCTGCCATCACAATGCTGGCTCCGCCCCCTGTGGAGCGGCTGATGTCTCTGCCCTCTGCGCTGAAAGGAAAGAGCAGAGTCACCACAACAAAGTGCTCCAGAACCGGACTGAGCCAGGCACAGGCCCCCTGGCGACAAAGAACAAAAGAAACTTGCTATAAAAGAAGGAGCCCTGCTCCTAAGAAATCAGATCCTGTTTACGCCAAGAAGAAACTCTGCCTGAAGAGAAGGACCTGGGAAAGCTGCATGGAGGAGTGCTGTCTCTAAGCCTGAGGGACTGGCCTGTGGTGGGTTCCATGCTGCAAGAAGGAGAGGAAAAGACTGAGAAAGACTTTTGAATCAACTTGTGCTGTGTGACCAATCTCCAAGGGCTTGCTTGTGAACTTGCCCCCTGAACTGCGCCCCAGGAACAGTGGGCGCTATCCCCCCCCCAAGAGGAAAAGGAAGCTGCTGCTGGTGACTTGCCCTCCTGACTCCAGAGAACATGTGTGTCCCCATCTCTCCGAGCACCGCGACCTCCACCCGACTGTGCTGCTGTGAGCACCGTGACGGCCTGCCCTGCCTGGCCTGAGCAAAGTGAACTGCTGCCCCCTCGAGCCGGAGCTCGCAACATAAGGAAAGACTGTCTGACTCTGAGCACCGAGGCTCTGTGGCCCCCGAGCTGAAGAGCCCACCGCAAAGACTGACGCCCACCGGTTCGCAATCGCTGGACGACGTGGCAGCGCTGCGCGCTGAATTCACCCCTGAGCCGCCCCTCCTTCCTCGCACCTCGAGGTGAGCTGTGGAAGTCCTGAGGCGCCCCACGAAGCATCGCCGTCTTCTGACCAAGCGGGACTGCAACGCGATGCGGGACGCCCCTCTGAAGACTGCTGAGGCCACCGCGAACTCCACGTTAAAGAAAAAGGTACTGTGCGCCCCTGTACGACGCGTACTTCCCTCCGTACGACGCATACTCCCAGTGTGCGGCCTGGACTGGCTTTCCCGTACGCTGACTCCAGTGAGAAGCGTGAGGAATCGCAGGGGAAGCGGCCCCGAGTGTACGGAGCGTACTAACATCTGTACGGCCCGTACTTTCGGCCCGGACTGGCTTTCCCGTACGCTGATCCCAGCGGGAAGCGTGAGGAAGCACAGGGGAAGCGGCCTTGGGTGTACGACACGTACCTTCATCTGTACGGTCCGTACAGCGTACGCCGATTCCGCGGGAAGCGTGAGCAAAGACAGGAAGCGTTCTGAAGAGTGTATGGCCCGTACGAAGAGTGGTACGACGCGTACCAACACCCGTACGAACCGTACGAAAGGCGCTCCGACACGCACAGGCCCCAAGAAGGTGAATATTGGCCCCAAAGTGTGCCTGGTGAAGAACTGTGGCCCTATTGAACATTGAACTCAAGTAACTGGAACAAGATTGAATGGAAGAGGGTATTTTGAAGCCTGCTTGAAGAGTCTTTTATATAAAGAGCTTATTTTTGATAATACAGTCTTGTGTCTCTGTGTGGTGGGTTGGTGGTTGGTGTGGGACACCCTAAATGCTTAACCTCATGCCCTCTGGAATCTAGCCTGACTGCTCGCACCACGTTACCTAGAGGGTGAGCAGGGGTTATTTTCTAAGAGTAATCCTTTGCCATGACTTAGAGGAAAGGGTCCCTGCGTGTCGCAAGTGCATACCTGCGCCAACCAGAGACCCCGGATTCTAACAAGGTCCCTGAGAAAAGTGCCACCAGCGGTTTGTGGTCTGTTGCTACTACAAACGGTTTCCCATACAAATACAAATGGAAGTGGTGGCACCCCCAGTGGATAGCGATGGCTTCCTTTTATATTTGCGAGTATCTCTGCTCAGTCGCGGTAAGGGATCTGCTGGCGAATGCCACTGGGGTCCATTCTTCTTGAGGGTTCCTTCTTTGCAAGAGGACGGCTCCTAACCCGACCGGACCAGCATCCACGGCGACCAATGTTAACTTGGTGGGGTCAAAGAACACCAGGGTAGTGGCTTCTGAGAGAGACTCCTTGATTTTCTCGAAGGCCTGGGCCTGTTCCTCGCCCCACTTCCAGGTGGTGGACTCCTTGGTCAGCTCGCTCAGCGGCGCCATCAGGTTGGCCAAATCTTGGATAAATCTTCCACAGTAATTGACCATTCCAAGGAAGCTGCGGACTTCCGTGACATTGGTGGGGGCGACATCTTCTTTAACGTCCCGCACTTTCTCAGGATCTGGGTTAACCCCTTCCGCTGAGAAGGTATGGCCGAAAAATTGCAGTTTTGTGCATAGGAACTCGCATTTCTCTCGATGAAGAGTGAGGCCAGCATCTCATATCCGGCGTAGTACTTGGAGTAGTCGCTCATTGTGCTCTTGGATAGTTTTGGCGTGAATCATGATGTCATCGCTGACATTGATTACCCCTGGGATACCTGTAATTAACTCCTGTATCACATTTTGGAAGACCTCCGCGGCACTGGATATCCCAAAACTCAACCTGGTGTATCTCCGGAGTCCCACATGTGTGGAAAAGGTGGTGATGTTGCGGGAGGCTTCATCCAATACCAGCTGGTGATATCCGGACCTGAGGTCCAGTTTTGAAAACCAACAGGCTCCTGCCATTTCTCCCATGAGATCATCTATCGTGGGAGTGATGTGGCGTTCCCGCTTGATCGGGACGTTGGGAAGTCGCATGTCGACACAGATCCTCACCGTGCCCGGCTGTTTGGGCTTCCGGGCAACAACGATGGGAGAAACCCACGGCGTGGGACCGGACACTTTTTCGATTATTCCTGCTGCTTCTAGCTTCTTGAGTTCCTCCTCCACCAATGGCCTCAGGTGAAATGCTATCCGCCGATGTCGTAGAGCGACAGGCAGGACCGTTGGGTCGATGTGGAGATGGATTTCTTTCCCTCAGAACTTTCCGATCCCCCGGAAGACTTCCTCGAACTCGCCCAGGATGTGCTGCAGGGATTCCTGGTGTACTCTGAACGCAAATGTCACGACTCCCAGGTCCTCGGCTGCTCGGCACCCCAGCAGCATCCCTTGACCGTCTTCTGTGACGTATTCGTTGGTGGTAACTGACTGCGTGCCGTGGGAAATTACCGTCCGGAACCGCCCACGTATTTTCAAGGGAGTTTCTTGGCCATACGCAAACACTGTAATCATTGAGGGGTGTAGAGCCGGCTTCGGGTGCATGGTGCTGTGTAGAGCGGCAGCCATGATGTTAATGGTGGCGCCCGTATCCACAACTGCGGTGACCTCCTGTGACCCCACTCGGATGCTGCATTGTGGTAGGCGTCGTGCCTTGCGGGTGGCGGTGCCAATCATGTGGATTTTGTGCACCACTCTCTCCTCCTCTTCATCGTCATCCATGTCACTGGGTGCTGGATCTTCTTCCTTGAGAGTGTTCGCCGTTTGTCGGGGCCTGCGGTACTTTTTTGACCGGCATACCTTTTCGAAGTGATTGAACCTTCCGCACCCCGAGCACCTTTTGCCTTTTGCAGGACACTCCGCTGCTGCGTGCGGCGATCCTCCGCAGTATCCACACGACTTTGGCTGTCCTGGGGACTGGGTTCCTGCTCCTTTCTTGCTCCACTTCTGTGTGGGTCTGGTCGACACTGCATTTACAGGTTCGGTCTTCACTGGCGCTTGAAGAACTGCTTCCATGTGCGCCGCCCGCGCTTTCGACAGCTCTTTAGTCCGACCCATCGTTAGGATCTCCGCCAACGGCTTCCCGGACTCTTCCAGTATGCGCTCTCGCAGCTTGGCTGAGGCGCAGCCCTGGATGATCTGCCCTCTGATTTCCTCAGTCTCATCCCGGAACCCACATGTGGCTGCAAGGTTCTTCAGACGGGCGTGATACGTGTCTAGCGATTCTTCCTGAAGCTGGCGCGCTTGCCGGAAGATGAACCTCTCATAATCCCGATTGGCCAGCGGTTCGAAGTGTTCATTAAGGGCGGCTATCAGTGTCAGGTGTGTTCTGGGAGCGGCCTCCCCTAGCGTTTTGACGATGTTGTGAATGTCTTTTCCACCCAGGCGTATAATCATTGCCCTTTTCTGGTCCCTATGGACCTTGGTGGCTTCGAAAAATATACGCAGCCAATCCTCCCAGTCCTTCCACTTGGCCGCAATCGTTGAAGGTGGCCCCTCTACTATGAAGGGTTCAATGGGCGGTATCGTGGCCATGGCCAATGCTCAGCGCTGAGCGTGGTCCTCCCTGGCTTCTGCGGGTGTGTGCGCACTGCCTAATGTGCTTCTAGTCCTCTCGGGCCTTCCCCTTCTGTCCTTGTGCTCGTGTGATTGGGGTCTAGCACTGCGCACTGTGCCTGCTCCTGACTAGTGGGCCTCCCTCCTAGGTGAGGTTGTGAATAACTAGGCCTCTGTATTTAAAGATGAGTGTTCCTGACTTCCCAGCATTCAGGGCCACAGGCACTCAGCTCCAGGTACTCACAGGGTGTTCCAGAGGCTGCCCCCCCTTCAGCGACACGATCAGCAGGCACTTGTAGGGCATACTCGCGTTGGAGCACCACGACCGGCACTCTGTACAACCTGGACCACGTGGCTGGCAGGCTGATGGATCTCACGTCTCGAGCGCGAACACCACAGCGCCTCCACCGGGCGGTGCGGGTTCACCGCGCACCAGGCACACCACGAGAGGTACAGTGATCCGCACTCCGCGCTGCGCTGGGGCACGAGCCCCGCGAGCCAAGGGCAGCGCTCGTGGCCGCCACAACAGCGCACTACGCGTTGGTGAGGGCACGCCCGCCCTCGTCGCCAGTTCGTGTTGTGTTCTCCGGCCCCCGTCTGTAGATGGGACTGCGACCGCCGGGAGGTCGCGACTGTAGGCCTACGATATGAATAATTGGAGACACAGTGTGTACTTTACTTGGTCCGCCGTCGTAGCCTAAAGTGGCGTACGTATGAGCGTGACGGTCCTTTATTGGCACAACCCACGTGCCTGGACGCGTACGCATTTGGCATATCGCATCACCGTCACAACATTACAGGGACACAGCTCGCTCACACCTCTTGAAGCCGCTGTTGGTATGTTGGTACAGAGCTCGAACACACCTCTGATGCACGACACCGAAACGCATCACTGCCCGGTTCCAGCTTGCCTACCCCTAAACGTACTGGTGCCCACATGTCCTGCTGCTGGAACAGCTCGCGCACACCTCTTGATGCACGGACGCTCACGCATCCCGCTAGTGGTCACAGCCAGCTCACACCTCCTGATGTACATTTCAGAGACACTGAAATGCACCACTGTCCAGTTTGCCTATTCCTAAACGTACTTGCGCCCACATGTCCTGCTTCCGGAACAACTCGGCACACCTCTTGAAGCTCAGGCGGGCACGCATCCTGCTGCGGGGCAGCGCTCTCTTACCCATCAAATGCACAGACACTGACACGACCTCTTGCCTGGTCATAACTTGCTCAAACACTTTGATGCCAGGCGCCCATCACGCCCGCCCTCCTGTCCGGCACTGACGGCTCCTGTTGATGAAACAGCTTGGTTAAAATGGGCAACGTTTCCTGTAGACTGACGGGAAATGAAAGACCGGGGTTTCTACCACCGCAGAGCCTGGTCCATGCGCGCCTGGATGAAGCATCTTTCATCGCTAGGACCCCATCATTAAGAAGCATGTTTGCACTGAAGAAGGACCACACGATAAACGACAGGCGCTGCGGACAATACTGTAATGTGAAGGGAAAAAATCTTTAGCACATGCATTTTGCATCAGAATGACCAAGCATTGCTTTTGGAGAAGATAACGAAGGAATATGATGGAAGGCGGGCTTGGCAGCACAACACTGACCTATAGTTGATCTTCAGGAAACAAGGTGAGAAGAGAAAAATGAGTGAATGCTGCAACCTGGGTGGCTTCTCCACTACCCCCAACACCTCTACCACAGTGACCTCCCCAACAGAAGAGTTGCAGTTTGAGACTGACACGCTAATGCTCTCACCGATCTTGGTGAACTGCCTCATTGGTGTCACTTCCACCACCTTCGTGCTGATGGTGTCCCTCAGCCTTGCGGTCTTCATCTCCAGCATGAAATCAGAAGACTTCTCCTGGTAGCCGCGCATTCTGATCCTCAGGAACCAACTTCTCTGCGACTTGCTCCTTGTCCTGACCACCATTCCACCAACTCTCTACAACCTGATGAACAGAGAGGTGGTACGGTACGGAGTCAAGTGCTACCTGCTCATCTTCACCATGTGCACCGCCATCATGTGCTCCTTCATGAACCTGGCCTTCATGGCCTTCGAGCGCTACTACTACATCTGCCACTCCATCCACTCCATCCCCAAGTTCACCATCAGCCGGACTAAGGCAGGCCTCTGCACCATGTGGCTCCTTGCCCTCACTATAGCGTCCATGTACATAGGCCTTCTCACCAGGGGACAGTCCACCAGCGGTAAGCTTGGGGGATTTTTCTGCGAAGCTGATCGCCTGGAAAGAAATTTGGGCTTTCTCCATGAGGCCATCTTGTATCGAAAGTTCTCGATGATGTTGTGGTTCTTCTCCTGCTTGCTGGTCTTTGTGTACTCGTATTATCGGATGTACAAACTGGCCAAGGACACAGTAGAACCCTTTCAGCACAGCAACCACCAAGCTCAGAAGACGGTCTTCTTCTATGGTCTGATGTATGCCCTGCAAGCCATACCTCTGGCTTTCAAGCTCTCCTTAGATGCTTTCCTGAGCAGCGGCTTGATTAGCAGGCAGGTATTTGCACTTGTGGACATGGTGAACCAGACTGTTGTCATGATGATACCACCCTGGATCTACCCTGTCATTTACGGACTGAGGAACAGTGAGATCAAACTGGGGATCTGGTCACTATTCAAGAGTTCTGCCAACAACAGAATTAGAGGACAACCAACCATGCTAAGACAATGCTTCGAGGATAGGGAGGAGATAAGGCCAAGCAGAGAAGACGGCTAATATGGTCTACACCACAAGCATAGGACTCTTGAGCTGTGTCTCTGTTGCGTCTGTACATCACATGAAGAACGCTTCTGGTTGTGATTATTGGTGCCACCCATACTCTGCCAGGAGTAGATCTCACACTGTATGCCTATGCAAGGAGTGTGGCTCACATCTAGACTCTGTGTATGCATGTGGTGATGTGGTCACACGATTATGATGTGTAACTCAAAGTGAGTGAATCAGTGTCTACATATATCGATCAGTGTGTGCATTACATGTATGTTATACACGTGCACACATAAATCCTGGAACATAACTAACAAGCATTAGAAATGCAATAGAGGGGGAGGAGCCTAGCGCTTGACCAAGATGGCCACGTGAGCTTTGAGCTCCCGAGACCCTCGTGCCCTCCGTCGACTATCCTGTCTCTAATCCTGTCTTTATGCATGGCATCGTGCAGATGACTCGTCAGGGAGGCGATTGATGCTACCCGAGGTCGGATCGCCCACCGGGAACCGGAGTTACGCATGGCGGAGGATTGAGGCCTATCTCCGAGGGATGCCAGGGGCTAGAGTTGGCAGGATGCCCAACCTCTAATTGAACAACAGCGGCCGGGCGAGGTGTGAACTACCGGACGGAGGTCCCCATCCTTTCACTTTCACTTTCTCGCCCTTTGTTTGCCCTGCCCAGGGAGTGCTCTCGGCTGCTTTATTATCATTTGGACGCTCTGCACGCTACTCTGGCGGCCCATCGCAGGACTGAGCACTCCTGATTCCTTTCGCTGAGAGAGGGCCGTCCTGTTTGAACCGACCTGCTTGAACCAACCATGTCGGGCAAAGCAGAGGTGGATCGTCTGAAGCCTAAGGCCACCAGGCGGGGAGCCTATACTCAAGCCAATAATATGGACCGCTATGCCCAGCAGAAGGGGTCACCGGGTGGACCGAGCCAGTCGCCGGATACACAGAAGACCGCTTCACCCTTGGCCCCGGAGCTATCGCTGCAGGATGTCATGGGCGCGCTCGAAGGGCTGCAGACTTCGATTGGGAGACAGTTTGATGCCCTGGCGCACAAAGTGGATACCATCTTGGTGGACGTTAATCTGATCCGCGCGGATCTGGGCAAAACAAATGAACGAGTTAAAACCTTGGACCTCAAGACCACGGGCCTCGCTGATGATGTCTCGGAACTACAGACCGAGGTCCGTAAGTTGCGGACCGAGAGTGATCTCGCCGCCCGTCGGCTGGAGGACTTTGAGAGCCGGGCCAGGCGCAACAACGTGCGCGTTATCGGGGTCCCGGAGTCCTCGGACGAGACTTCTGTAGACCTGCTCATGGAGGACTTGGTGCTTAACCATCTGCAGCCTAAGGGTCTTGGGAAGTTTTTTGCAGTTGAGAGGGCCCATAGAGTGCCGGGTGGGAGGCCCAAGGTGGGAGCCCCACCGAGGCCGATTGTCGCCCGGCTCTTTCATTTTCGAGATCGGGACGCTATCCTGCAAGCATCGAGGGTGACGGGCCCGGTCCCCTTCCAGAACGCGTCGGTGAATTTCTATCCTGACTTCACCCAGCAGGTGCAGAGGCAGAGGCAGGGCTTCCTGGGGGTGAAGAGGCGGCTTCGGGAGAGGGAACTGAAATATGCCATGCTCTTCCCTGCCAGACTACGTGTGGTGTACGAAGACCGAACATTCTTCTTTGAGTCGCCTGTCATGGCCGATGAATGGCTGGACGCTCTGCGACGGACGGGAGAGGTCACTGCCGCAGATGGGGACAGTGTCCGGGATGAACAAGGCTGATGTCTTCGGAACCGGACTGACTCGATTTGACTTTAGCTAATGACTTGAACAGAATGCAGTAAATACGGAGGGTTGTGGGAGGACGAGGGGAGCTCTTTCCTCCCTTCGGGTACTTTTTGTAGATTTTGGGTTTGGTAGGGCGACAGGCACACTGCAAGTTGGGGGGGCTTTGTAAGCTGCAGCAGGGGTGCAGGGTGGGGGGGATAGTTGGGATTTTGGGTTTGTTGTTGGGGGGTTCGTTTCTGCAAGGCGTAGTGATTATTTTCAGGACTGTTCCATGGTGGCTCTTCGGGTGTGGGGTGGGCCTCTTTACGTGTGGGGATGGGGGGTAGGGGTTTAAGTGTTATTAGCTGGAATGTTAATGGTTTGGGGGATCGCATTAAGCGCGGGATTGTTTTGCAATTCTTGAAACGGTCATTGCCGGATGTCGCCCTACTGCAGGAGACGCACCTTATAGGTAACACGTGCTATGCTCTTAATAGGAAGGGTTATAAATTCATAGCTCATTCGGGATTCACCTCTGGGTCCAGGGGTGTGGGCATCCTAGTCAGAGCCTCGTTACCATTTGAGGTGGACTCCACCATTGTTGACGATAGGGGGAGGTTTGTGGCGGTGGCGGGGCGGTGGGAGGGAAGAACTTTGGTTTTAGTTTCGGTTTATGTCCCGCCGGCCCTGCAGGCCTCCACGTTCACAGATCTGGGTAGGGCCCTGCTGGATCTCCCGGGGGGTATGCTTGTGGTGGGGGGTGATTTCAATGCTGTCGGCTCTGGGCTGCTGGATAGATACCCGCCCAGAGACACAGGGGGAGCTCAGAAGTGGCTTCCAGACTTTCTAGACACACTCGGCCTGATAGACTGCTGGAGGCTCCGGCACCCCACACAGAGCCAGTACACCTTCCACTCCGGGGCGCATGGTAGCCTCTCTAGGATTGATTACCTGCTCACTCTGGCTGCGCACGCCTCATTGGTGTCCGAGGCCAGGCACATGGCGCGTGGTATATCGGACCATTCGCCAGTGTGGGTCAGGCTGGATGTCGGCCGTGAGGGAGGGGGAAGGGTGGCTCCTATTAACCCTTGGTACTTTCGAGACCCCAAGATGCGCAGCGCACTGGTGAAGACAGTTAAAAAAAAATTCAAGGACAATCAGGGATCCGTGGACTCGGCTGTGTCGCTGTGGGAAGCATTTAAGACCGTGCTGCGAGGGGAGGCCCTCTCCCTTGTAGTGGCGGCCAAGCGGCGGAGAGATGGCGAGGTTATGCAGGTTGAGGAGGAGATCGTGGCTTTGGAGGGAGCGCTAGAGGAGGAGGTTACAGAGGCCTCACTGCATGAGCTGAGCTTGAAGCAAGCCGAGTATAAGGACCTGGTGACGAATGCCGCTAAGACCCTCAGTAGGGAACAGCAGGGCCGCCTGTATGATGTTGGTGACAAGGCCGGGAAACTGCTAGCTTGGTTGGACAAAAAAGAACGGGTTAATAGAGTAGTGCCGGAGTTGACGGGAGAGGGGGGAGAGGTGATTGTGGAACCTGAGAGGATTGTACAGTGTTTCTCGGACTATTTCCGTATGGTTTATGCCTCAGTGTCGGATAGGCCGCCCGAGGACTCGCGTGACCTATTGCGTGATATCGCTTTGCCCTGTCTCTCTGACGTAGATAGGGATGATCTTGATGGAGACATAACGGTCGATGAGGTGGCGGGAGCTATCCGCGCGCTGAACTCGGGTAAGGCCTCGGGCCCGAATGGCTTGCCGGTTGACCTGTATAAGCTGTTTCCGGATAGGGTCGCCCCTCACCTGCGCGCCATGTTCGTGGAGGCGCGGGGGAGTGGGACCCTCCCGTTGGATCAGCGACTGGCGACAATAGTTGTTATACACAAAGATGGTAAACCCCGAGATAAGTGTGCTTCATATAGGCCTATCTCACTCCTTAACGCTGAGCCGAAGATTCTGGCTAAAATCCTGGCGGCCCGATTGATCAGGGTACTTGGAGACTTGATCCACCCAGATCAATCCGGTTTTATTCCGCATCGTAACACTGCGTTAAACCTTCGGCGCCTTCATGGTGTAATCGCCAGGGCGGGCACGCTGCGTGAACCAGCTATTGTGGCGTCTCTCGATGCCACGATGGCATTTGATACGGTGGAATGGGCATATTTGTGGGCTGTGCTGGCCAAGTTCGGCTTTGGCCATGGTTTTGTGAGCTGGGTGAGGTTGCTGTATGAGGGACCCCTTGCGAGTGTGGTGGTAAATGGCCGGGCATCGACTCCGTTTCAGCTTGGGAGGGGTACTCGGCAAGGTTGCCCCCTGTCGCCATTGTTGTTCGCCCTCGCCCTTGAGCCGCTGGCAGCGTGGATACGCTGGCACCCGGATATACGGGGACTTAGATGGTCTCCCGACCACGAGGACCGCATTTCGCTATATGCTGATGACATCCTGTTGTATCTTGCCTCGCCCAAGAAATCACTTATAGTGGTCTGTGACGTTCTTACATCTTTCGGTAGGAATTCGGGTCTCGTCATCAACTGGAGTAAATCGTATTTATATGTTCTGAGTGGCGAGGCTCCACCGATCCCGCGAACTTGTTCGATCCAGATCGCTCAGCAGGGCTTCGTGTATCTGGGGATCTTTATCTCCACGGACTCCGCTTTGCGGTATGAGAGGAACCTGCTCCCCCCCCTAGCGCGCCTGCGGCGGGATGTAGAGGGCTGGCGGAGGCTGCCGCTCTCCCTCGTTGGGCGCGCTGCCTTGTTCAAAATGATGTCTCTCCCCCGGTTCCTCTACGCATTGCAGAATACTCTAGATTGGGTACCGGCCAACTACTTTCGGGAGGTCGAAAGCCTCCAACGAACGTTGTTGTGGGATGGGCGGCCGCGAATAGCAATTGCTAAGTTGACGCTTCCATGGTATGATGGGGGTATTGCGCTTCCAGACATCCGACGCTACTATTGGGCCACCCAGCTGAGCGCGATTAATCATGGTCTCTATGGCCCTGTCCTCAGCCCTGGTTATGCCATGGACAGGTGGTTGCTGCGTGGTGGTAACTATCACAGGGCGTTGTACTCGCGGTCCCTGGACTCGTCCCTCACGGGGCCCACTGGGGTGGCGGTGCGTGTGTGGAAGATGGCAACTGACTCGCTGGGCTGGAAGGATAGGCTCACCCTTGCTACCCCGCTGTTTGAATCTGAAAGATTGGGTAGGCTTTGGCATACAAAAGGTTTTGATAAATGGGACTTGATCGGCATCTCCAGGGTCGGAGATGTGCTGATTAAGGGGAGGGTGAAGTCCTTTGAAGAGTTGCAGAAGGAGTATGAGCTGGGGACATCCGAGTTTTTCCGCTATGTTCAGGTGCGTCATGCCCTCCGGTCAGTGCTCGTGGAGGGTGAGAAGGTGCCTGAGTCCTCTCCTTTGGAGGACCGGATCCTTGATGGCCATATGCCTGAGAGCACGATCTCGCTCATCTACAAGAAATTGATAAATGTCCGTGCGGATATGCTTCTGGGGCTGCGTGACCAGTGGACTAGGGATGGACTCGAGTTGGATGACGAGGATTGGCAGTCTGCTGTTTCCTCTCCCAAGGAGGTTGCGATCCTGTCGCGTCTGAGGCTGGTGCAGCTCAAAATACTGCATCGAGTGTATGTGACGGGGCCAAGGCTGGTTCATATGGGATTCTCTGAGGAAGGCCTATGTAGGAGGGGATGTGGTATGGTGGGTACTTTCCTGCATATCATTTGGGAATGTGGTGTCATCACGGAATTTTGGAGGAGAGTCCATGCAGTGATGGGGGAGGTGACGGGCATTGCTATGCAGCCGGAAGCGCGGTGTTGTCTCCTGAATGTCTGGGGGCCCACTGATCACGATGAGGCACAGACCCAATGGGTAACTCTGGGTAACATGGTCGCTAAGAGAGATATCGCGCGATTGTGGGGCTCCGTGGGGCCCCCCACATTGACCGCGTGGAAAGAAAATATGGACTGGAGTATGCTCAGGGAAAAGACAGTATATTGCGCTAGAGGCTGCCCTCGGAAGTGGCACGCCATCTGGGGGCGGTGGAATCAATACAGGGGGGGAATATGTCTTGCCCCTGATTTGGATCCCCCCGAGGAACAGCTTTCTTCTTGACATTCTTTCCAGCTCAGTATATAAGATGTGATGGTTAAATTGACTTCTTGGGCCTCTGCTGTCCCCCTTCTTCCTCTTATCACAGTACTGTGACTGTTAGATGATTGGGGTCCGGCCTCCCCTGGGGGGCTATCACCATGGGCATTCAGTGTTCTTGCCTTGCTGGGGTTTGTTGTGTGTTTGTGTTTATTTAAAAATGGAATCTTTTCACTGCTCCTTTAATGCAATGTCGACGCTTCTCTGTCCTTCTCTACCGAAGCTGCCGAACCTCCGGGTTGTCGGCTGAATAGCTGTGTCCAGACTTTTGACGAAATAAAGGTTTTTAAAAAAAAAAAAAAAAATCTGGTACTCCTCAAATAAATTGAACCGATCACAAAAAAAAAAAAAAAAAAAAAAAAAAGAAATGCAATAGATCTCGTGTTTGTTTGTTAGAGCTATTGGCATTGTAATTGGCAATGTCTTTTACCTACGTGTTATTGAGCGTATATGAGTATTATGTGTCATGAAGTGTAATTATTTGGAGTAGTACTTTGTGTTGTGGAGTATTATGTAGTGGGTTTTATTATGTGGTGTGCTGTTGAATGTTGTGGTATAACTTTGAATTATGTGTTGTGAATTGGATTTAAGTGGTGTGCAGTGGAATTCTGTTGTGGGGTGGAATTATGTGGTCTGGTGTTGAATTATGTGGTGTGAAATGGATTTGTGTGAAGTTGAATAGTGTGGCATGGAACAGTGTGGCGTTGAGTGAAATTATGTTGAGTGGAATTTTGTGACATGGCGTGGAGTGTATTGAGGCTTAGATTGGATGTATGTGGGGTGGGAGTATTTATGTGGTATTGTGTAGCATGTAATTAGGTGGAGTTGAATTATGTGGTGCTGAGTGGTATTATGTTGAGTGCAATTTTGTTGCGTGGTGTGGAATTGCGTGGCACTGAATGGCAGTTGTGTGGCAGTTTTTTTATTATGTGGAGTTGAATGCTTTTTGTCTATGTACAGCAGTCCCGAGGGAGCAGACTTTATGGGAGTGGCATGGAGTGGAATTATGTGATGTGGTATTGAATTTTATGCCATGAGGTGACATGTTTGTGGTGTAGATTGGCTATATGTGGTGTGTAGTGGAATTATGTGTCGTGGAATTGTGTTTTGGTGTGGAATTATGTAGTGTGAAATGGAATTGTGGGGTTTTGATTTGTGTGGCGTGAATCTGGGTAATGTTGAGCGAAATTATGTTGAGTGGTATTATGTGGCTTGGTGTGGTGTGTATTTATGTGGAGTGTTTCTTTGTGGCATGAAGTGGATTTATATGGAGTGTATTTATGTGGTATGGAGTAGAGTATAATTATGTGGCCAAAAACTTTGCAAATTGTTCCAATGAAGCACAAAAGCCTAAACTAAAACCAGCGTACCCAATGCAAATAACGCCTTCTTAATACTTTTACTGCATGTTTAAAATGTGCAAATGGCACAATATAAGCATGTTGTATTTTCATTTTGTCAATAAATGTTTTTCTCCTTAAAGAGGATCTGATTGTTAAACCCCCAAAACGGCAACGTGTCCCACACACTCTGGGGTACTGAAAATAAATAAACATATGTTTGTAAAAGTTTAAATGCCAGCACCGAAGCCTAAAAGTGCAAGCTAAATACAGTATAGAGTAACCCAAACATGCTGCGCAAAATCATACAGTGTGTTTATGATGTGCAAAAAGCATAAGATAAACCTTTTGTTTTGTACAAGAAAAATATTTAAACCAGAGCTTAAAGAGAATGTGTGGAGTATTTAACCGCAACCAATGTACATTTTTTTTTAAGATGAAGTCATTGCATCACTGTAGTTTTTACAAGAAACAGAAGTCTTTTCCAACAATTTTGTAAAATAATGAAGATCTATGCGCGGATTTTTCCCTAACGAATGTAAAATGTATGAGTTTGTGTTTAAATCTACTTTAGCTTTTGTTTCGGGGTGTCTAGTTCAGTTTACCAAAAAATAGGAATGTAGAGAATGAACAAAGGGCTTCGGCGAGGTAGCTTTTGTTTTTGCTTGCGTAAATGTTTTCCACAACCCCAACACGATAGCATCTCTGTGCATGTTGCACGTCAGCCTGAAGGAAGTGACCCGATTAGGGCCACCCGGATCACTCGTGACCACCTTCCAGCCTTCCTCACAAATGAAGTCGGTCAGACAGTAGAGAATACAAACCAAAGATATTTATTGAAAGTACACTCGAGTGGAGTCCGGTCTGACCAGCCTCCTTAGATTGCTGCAGAGGGACTGACTTCTACCAACAGAACAACATATAATGTACATTTTCAGGATCACTAAAGACATGCCCAGACTGGAAAATTCCAGTTAGCAGCTGGTGAACAAAGGAAATACAGAAGGATGAGTTGCAATCCCTGGACCGGGGACATGTTGTTACAGAGCCAAGGTTACTCGGCCTGCACCCACTGCACTAAGTGGGTGGGATCAGGCCTATCTAGCTAGCAAGGTATGCAATGACAAAACAGTCTATTCATTAGCACAGCAAAGTTCAACCTTGATGAAATACAAAAAGAAAATATCGCAGCTGCTTTCTGCTGAGGCAGACAGAGTGAGACAGAAATTAGTTTCGATCATAGCTCAAAATGGCAGCTCAACTTAAAATGGTGCCGTGAATGCTAACTTTACATGGAACAATATGTAGGCAAAACAAATGCATAACATTTCATTTCAACAGACCCTCCTTTTAGCATAAGCTAACCCTTTTAAGTTGAGAGGAATTGGGAGTGCAATATAGCATATATGCAACAAAGAGTATTCAAAATTCAGAGCAATCCATTTATTCAGCATCAAGGGAAGAGGAATCTTCAAATATTCCCTCGTATGAGGCTATCTATCTCTTTTTGGGTCATAATCACAGCATTAGTATCAGGGATGGGCGCCTTCTGCTTTGGGGTGAGGAGTGTGATACAATAAGAGCAACAGGCTGGGAGAAATTGTATACAGAGGCAACAGGTGAGGAAAATACCAGCGACTACCACTAGAAAAGCAAGGATCTTCCAAACCCAGGATGCAAATATGCCTCAGAACCACCCAGAGAGTGTCCAGGTACCATTCTCTCGGTGTATGTCGGTTGAAAGACTATGCAAATTCTGTATGGCAGCATATACATTGCGGGCGTGGTCTGGGATATATACACAACAGCAACTTACCTATGATGTGACAGGCCCCTCCCCGATCAGAAAAGATAACGTCTAACACCATCCAGTTTTGTAAGGTAACAAGCCTCGTAGCATGGAGCTCTGCTGGGATTCTGCACATATACAGAACTATGCGCAGGAAACCACGACCTCAGTGAATAGTGATATAACAAAAACCCACCTTAGTGCCCGGAACCCCAATCCGACTAGCTATAGTGTCTCATTCGTTCTCCGTACTACAGCGAAGCTACCAATGATTAGACATCCTAGAACATGTAACTCAGATTCTCCCAGGAATCACGGGAGCAAGAACACTCTTTCGTTCACTCACTCATACTTGTCGACAACGTGAATAATCAGAGACACTGTATAGTTTAAAATGTTTATTTTAACTAACGTGCTCTATAATGCAGTATACGAGCCAATACTAGCAGCAAAATGCATAAACACAAGATAGTAAGCATTGTTACAATTCCATAGAAAATGAACCGGGATATCATTTTATAAAGATAGTGGAAAAAGGACTACAGTGCCTTTCCACCCTCCCGTGCTAGGAACTAGTTTAGTATAGAAATAGAAGACCTTTAGGCTTTCTCAGGGGGGACCCCATACCTCCAGGTTTAGATGCAAAAGTTTACATCTCCGTTCAAGCACAGTTCTTCTCTCTGGAAACGTATTCTTGAAGTGCATGCAATGGCATATTAAAAGCACTCGATTTTCAGTAGTGCAGCTGTGTGTGTATTATGCCTAACATGCCGGGGACTGACCAAAGCAGATTAACAAGGGAAATTTCTTTTTCGACCTTGAACACGATGTGCAGACGAAACTCACAGAGTACAGCAAGAAACATGAAAGGTAGACGGTTCTCATGTGAACGAGCACAAGCAGAGGATTTGCGAAAACAAAGTAATTTAGAAATGTGTGCAAAAGCGGCAACATGGCAGCCAAGCATGTACTAACATATGCTAACTTAGCAATGTCCACAGTGAGTCCCGTATCTTCACTACACCCTCCATTGGAACTAGGCATAGGACGAACACAGAGTTCAAGTAGCGTGAGCAGAGTTCATGAGCGTCTATAGTTTAACGAATTTGGAAGAGAGTGGTGGACAAAAAAATAATAATTAAAAAAAGGGTTTGTAAATTGGTTGCAAACAACGAGTTTGTCCAAAAAATACCATAAAAAATAGGCAAATATGTGTGCCAGCCATTTTAATCCATCAGAGTGTATGAGTAGTAAACTGCCATGGCCTCCAACAGGAAATCATTTTCATTGGTAGAAAAAAAAGATGCCATCCAATTTATCAAGCAGAACGAGCAAGCATGGTCATCATAATTCGGAGCATCCAGGACCACAGCAGGACAACTTGCTTGATATTCAATGTAGCTACGTTGTAGGAGCTCCTGCGCAGCTGCACAGATATCCCATTGTCCCAACATTCCAAGCGCAGCCGCACATGCCATAAAACCAACCCCGGAGCATTCTTGCTCATGGGCCACTAAGAGACTCATCAACATGTCGTAATCCGGGTAGGGAGATGACGTATTGGAGAGGCAGAGTTCCAATCCCATTGAAAGGAGCATTCCAAGCATGAGAAGACGTGTTGCACGCAAGTGTAATAGGCAAAGCAGAAAGACAGTCCATAAGCCACGCTGAGTGTCACCAGTGGCAGTGTACCAGAGCAATCAAGCATACGGTCACGGAGCATTTGTAGTTGATCTGGGTTGTGTAGGACAACAAGAGGTGCAGCCATTGCGTAGCAGACAAATCAATAGAAAGATACCAGCGGCTATATTGACCTACAGAGGTAAGCCTTCAAAGACGCTGGAAAAAATAGAATGAATAAAGGCTGGTATCACACCAAATATAGTTTGAAAAGAGGTCACAAGGCCAGAGCCAACCATTTAAAATAAAATTACCAGGCTGTGTGTATCAGACGCATTGAAGATGCAGTGAATTAATTCACCAAAATGTAGTGGGAGGTTGGTATTTAAAATGGCCTAAATTTCAGAATTAGTGCTCGCTATCTGCAGGACGAATGTTTCACGCGCAGAAGTGAGCGGGACCTCCTGTTGAAATAATAGCGCATTTATTCTGCTCAACTTATTGAAGTCTGTTTTCAAAGTTGGGATGCAAGGCCAAATCGAGGCATCGAGCTTCCCCTGCGGGCGGGTAAAGCACATTTTTACAGCAAACCACAAGCTGTGAAACTGTTACAATGTACGGTATACCAGCCTGCAGACCACAACATTCTTGGTTATTTAAAAGAAGATAGCTACCGTTAGCAAGCAGGGTGGAAGTGGGTTTTATAGCTGGTACTGGAATACATTTTAAAACACATGCAAGATTTGGGGCGGTAACACTGCAAGCCCCGTGTAACTGTATGTTTTTGCAGACAAGGGAACGACCTATCGTAGAATCACAAGATTCCCCTGGGGGATATACTTCCTTGTCATCTCGCAGACATCTGTACGTGAAAGCCAAGGACCACACCTCATGCAGGAAAGCGCTGCCTAGGGGTTCGTAGCGACCTATAAGGTAATGCTTCATGCATGAGCTAAATTTAAACAAAGAGAATGGTAAAGAGATAACTCCGTGAATGAGCCAAACAGCAGAGTCAGTTTCAGCCACGGAGAAGAGCAAAGGGTCCAACCTCTCAATATGCAAAAGAGTGTATGTTGCATCTTTCATGCACATAAACTGTTGTTTGTCAGTCAAATTAAAAGGCAGAAACAAAGCAGATGTGTTTAAGTAATCTCATGGCACTTTACCCATTTTCAGAGTCTGCAAAGTCCATGCAACCTGCATTACTGAACGCAATTGATTTTGACCATGATATAACACAGACACATCATCTTGAACAATAGCAACAACAGATGAAACAATATTATCTAAGGTGTAAATGCGGGAAGACAGTGTGTTAATACTATCGTCAACAACAGCAAGTACCTTTTCTAGGTTAGCTCGATCTATTTCCCTTAAGCGTGATGCAGCTTCAATTTGAGACAGCTTCCAAATTTCATTGTAAGCAGCGTAAATAAATCTTTTTCTCCTAGGACCAGCAGGTCCCTTGATAAAGTCGGCCAAATCAATGTTATTGGATAACAATGATAAATGTTGTTTCACAGACGATAGGGGGGAGTGCTCTAACGAATTTTGACATAACTTACCCACAGAATACGCGGTAACCGAATGTGTATTTGCAAAACGTGGATCAGGTCTAACCTGTTTGTACCCAGGGACTGCGTTATGGGAACGTAATTGGCAGGCATCAGAAGTCGTCTTCAAAACTAACCATCCTTGTGGGTCTAAACTAGAGACATTAAATGTCATATTTTGAAATAACACTTGCAGTTCCTCAATGGAACAATTGGTATGCAAGCTCCAGTTATTATATGTAGCCAGAGTAGGAATGGTAGGGGCATTCATCTGTTTGGCAGTCGCCAAACCAAAACAAGTAGTTTGATAAATCAAATCATTTAAAAATAGAATTTGTGTTGGGATAAGGCACGCACGATGTAAAGCTTCAGTACCGCGAACCTGCCAGGATCTAGAACCCCAGACAGATTTCAACTCAACGGTGGCCTTCCAATGTTCATCACCACCCACTGATAATCTATTTATAAATGAATTGGAATACAACAATTTCGTGTGAGTCAACATCACTTTGGGAGTAGATGAAATGTTTAATGTAAAATAAAAGGACTCTGGGTTTGACCTATCAAAATCTGTAAAATATGTAAATTTCTTTAACAGGGTTTTAGAGCTGCCATCTAATGGAGTTGGGCAATGTTCCTATTGTGTGTAATTAAAAACATTTCTAAATTTATTAGCCTTATGCAGGTAATGGTGTCCAAAATGCTGGTAACAATATAAATCGGCATAATTAGCAGTCTTTAAATACAAATCTTCAGCATCAAGGGCAACATAATACTTCAAATCTGAAGATAAAGATTGTACTGCTTGCACATCCCAATCGTCTGAACGTATGTTCTGTTTCACTACATCACCCATTGATACACAAAGTACATTTGGTACATTAATAATCTCTGTTAGGCCATGAATTTGGAAATCCACAGCATACCAGACTATGCCATCAGCGACTGGAAAGGCAGAAATGTTGACAAGAGTCTGGTCGTGCTTCATGATGTGGGAAGATGAGTGCGGAGCCAAAGTTCCAGTTACCAGCTGAACAGCAGAGCGTTCTGGCAAGTAGTGACCATTGATGAGTAAGAATCATACTGTCACAAAACTAATGGACATGAACAGAAAAATTAGGATCAGCACCAACCAGATGTATGTCCAAGGAGGGACCAAATAAGTCTGTTTAAACCAGGAGACAAAAATACTGAATTTTGTAGGGTGAAATGATGAGGTGGAAGTCAAGTCAAAAGAAAAACATGACTTGTTGAGTGTAGTTGGTTACAAACGACTTGCCTGTGGGATAAGCATGTTCAGTTTCCTCAGTACAGGTGGAGGCTGGTGGGGTCAGCAAGGGATTAGTGACAGAGTTCATCTCGATGGCAGTGTCGTTTTACGCGGTCACAGATGCACCAATCACAAGAGTCCTCAAAATCACTGGACATGATGCAGCCGGCGTTGTGCTATTCAGAATCGGCCAGATATTGTAACTTGACATTGTCCACTGAGATGTATTTGTTGTCTTTGCGACCAGGAAGTGGTGGTAAAATGACTGTACGAGTACCCTTCACACCAAGCACTGGAACCGGTGCACGATAAGAGGGGCCAAATTCTTTTTTGTTCTCCACCTACTCTCAGACCAGATCTCCAATCTTCGGTAGCCATCCAACTACCGGAATCTGTAGTGCAGCATCAGTGGCAGAGGGCAAATGTTCTTTTGCAAGACTGTCACAGGTCTCTTGTCAGTCCTGTAACATAGTAGAATGATTATCTACGTCAATGGTGGCAGCTGCCGTCACAATGTCTAGACCATCGAGGACCGGATCAAACATTTTGATGCCAAAGAGCATTTTGTATGGGGTCCGCCCAACCAGAGATCTTCTAGGGAGATTATTTAGTGCACGTTGCATGCTATACAAGTGTGCTTGCCAGTTCCTGCCAGTACCTAAGACTTTAGCTTTCTAGGATTGCTTTAAGTCACAGTTCATTCGCTCCACAACTGAGTTGCCCTCAGGCCTGTATGGAGACGAAAATTCCACCAGTACCCCCAAAGACTTATTGCATCCTTGTACGCTTTAGAGGCTAACGCTGGACCTTGTCAGAATAGAAGGTGTCACATGCAAAAATTCCCACAAAGACACGCAAATCCCAGATGACATTTCGAGCGTCAGCACTGCGTTGTGGCCAAACCCAAATGAAAAGTGTTCACTAATCAACTGCAGCTAAGATGTATTTATAAGCAGTATCTGAAGAAAATGGACCACAGTGATAAGATATACACAGCCAAAAGTCTTATTAGAAATGCAGAGCTGTGTCTGCGGTGGACGTGTGACCGTAGATGGTTTAATCTGCTGACAAATGTCACAAGAAAGTACATAATTACGGGTCTGTTTATATAAACCACGCCACCAGTAACGTTGCTGCAAAATAGAAACCGTCACAGACAGGCCAGCATGTGCTGAAGACATGCCTTCGTGTGCGGCTGTTATCAAAGAAAGTCTGCGGTCTGCGTTGGGAATTAACCTGTCACCAACGTTATTTATTCTTACATAAGGAACTCGGTCGGGACTTAAATGATAAGAGTACTTTGAAGGGATCCCTTGAGGGTAATTTCCACCCCTCGCAGTAGCAGCAATAGCTGCTAAAATGTCATTATCAATATGAGTCATGGATCTTGTACCAGCTGCAACTAGACATGTGGCTACTGCTGATTTGGCTGCTTCATCAGCCAAACTGTTACTGACAGCGTATGTCCCCACACACTGGTGGCCAAGAGTGTGAATCACCTGTGTGAGAGGTAAACGTTCTTTAAGATCTGCCACTCGAACCCATAGCATCTTATGCTTAATTGCGCTGCCTTTGGAATCACGATAGTTATTCTGAGATCAAAAGAATAAGTTGTCATTGAAAGACTGAAAACAGTAATAAGAATCACTCACAATAAGAGTAGTGACATTAGGATCAGCAAACTCGAGAGCAAGCACCAACGCGCGCCGCTCGGCCAATTGGGCGGTACAGTCACCGAGCGCCTGCATATGTACGACACTGGACTTGAGCTCACTGTTCACAATAGTGTATTTGCAAAACGTGGATCAGGTCTAACCTGTTTGTACCCAGGGACTGCGTTATGGGAACGTAATTGGCAGGCATCAGAAGTCGTCTTCAAAACTAACCATCCTTGTGGGTCTAAACTAGAGACATTAAATGTCATATTTTGAAATAACACTTGCAGTTCCTCAATGGAACAATTGGTATGCAAGCTCCAGTTATTATATGTAGCCAGAGTAGGAATGGTAGGGGCATTCATCTGTTTGGCAGTCGCCAAACCAAAACAAGTAGTTTGATAAATCAAATCATTTAAAAATAGAATTTGTGTTGGGATAAGGCACGCACGATGTAAAGCTTCAGTACCGCGAACCTGCCAGGATCTAGAACCCCAGACAGATTTCAACTCAACGGTGGCCTTCCAATGTTCATCACCACCCACTGATAATCTATTTATAAATGAATTGGAATACAACAATTTCGTGTGAGTCAACATCTCTTTGGGAGTAGATGAAATGTTTAATGTAAAATAAAAGGACTCTGGGTTTGACCTAGCAAAATCTGTAAAATATGTAAATTTCTTTAACAGGGTTTTAGAGCTGCCATCTAATGGAGTTGGGCAATGTTCCCATTGTGTGTAATTAAAAATATTTCTAAATTTATTAGCCTTATGCAGGTAATGGTGTCCAAAATGCTGGTAACAATATAAATCGGCATAATTAGCAGTCTTTAAATACAAATCTTCAGCATCAAGGGCAACATAATACTTCAAATCTGAAGATAAAGATTGTACTGCTTGCACATCCCAATCGTCTGAACGTATGTTCTGTTTCACTACATCACCCATTGATACACAAAGTACATTTGGTACATTAATAATCTCTGTTGGGCCATGAATTTGGAAATCCACAGCATACCAGACTATGCCATCAGCGACTGGAAAGGCAGAAATGTTGACAAGAGTCTGGTCGTGCTTCATGATGTGGGAAGATGAGTGCGGAGCCAAAGTTCCAGTTACCAGCTGAACAGCAGAGCGTTCTGGCAAGTAGTGACCATTGATGAGTAAGAATCATACTGTCACAAAACTAATGGACATGAACAGAAAAATTAGGATCAGCACCAACCAGATGTATGTCCAAGGAGGGACCAAATAAGTCTGTTTAAACCAGGAGACAAAAATACTGAATTTTGTAGGGTCAAATGATGAGGTGGAAGTCAAGTCAAAAGAAAAACATGACTTGTTGAGTGTAGTTGGTTACAAACGACTTGCCTGTGGGATAAGCATGTTCAGTTTCCTCAGTACAGGTGGAGGCTGGTGGGGTCAGCAAGGGATTAGTGACAGAGTTCATCTCGATGGCAGTGTCGTTTTACGCGGTCACAGATGCACCAATCACAAGAGTCCTCAAAATCACTGGACATGATGCAGCCGGCGTTGTGCTATTCAGAATCGGCCAGATATTGTAACTTGACATTGTCCACTGAGATGTATTTGTTGTCTTTGCGACCAGGAAGTGGTGGTAAAATGACTGTACGAGTACCCTTCACACCAAGCACTGGAACCGGTGCACGATAAGAGGGGCCAAATTCTTTTTTGTTCTCCACCTACTCTCAGACCAGATCTCCAATCTTCGGTAGCCATCCAACTACCGGAATCTGTAGTGCAGCATCAGTGGCAGAGGGCAAATTTTCTTTTGCAAGACTGTCACAGGTCTCTTGTCAGTCCTGTAACATAGTAGAATGATTATCTACGTCAATGGTGGCAGCTGCCGTCACAATGTCTAGACCATCGAGGACCGGATCAAACATTTTGATGCCAAAGAGCATTTTGTATGGGGTCCGCCCAACCAGAGATCTTCTAGGGAGATTATTTAGTGCACGTTGCATGCTATACAAGTGTGCTTGCCAGTTCCTGCCAGTACCTAAGACTTTAGCTTTCTAGGATTGCTTTAAGTCACAGTTCATTCGCTCCACAACTGAGTTGCCCTCAGGCCTGTATGGAGACGAAAATTCCACCAGTACCCCCAAAGACTTATTGCATCCTTGTACGCTTTAGAGGCTAACGCTGGACCTTGTCAGAATAGAAGGTGTCACATGCAAAAATTCCCACAAAGACACGCAAATCCCAGATGACATTTCGAGCGTCAGCACTGCGTTGTGGCCAAACCCAAATGAAAAGTGTTCACTAATCAACTGCAGCTAAGATGTATTTATAAGCAGTATCTGAAGAAAATGGACCACAGTGATAAGATATACACAGCCAAAAGTCTTATTAGAAATGCAGAGCTGTGTCTGCGGTGGACGTGTGACCGTAGATGGTTTAATCTGCTGACAAATGTCACAAGAAAGTACATAATTACGGGTCTGTTTATATAAACCACGCCACCAGTAACGTTGCTGCAAAATAGAAACTGTCACAGACAGGCCAGCATGTGCTGAAGACATGCCTTCGTGTGCGGCTGTTATCAAAGAAAGTCTGCGGTCTGCGTTGGGAATTAACCTGTCACCAACGTTATTTATTCTTACATAAGGAACTCGGTCGGGACTTAAATGATAAGAGTACTTTGAAGGGATCCCTTGAGGGTAATTTCCACCCCTCGCAGTAGCAGCAATAGCTGCTAAAATGTCATTATCAATATGAGTCATGGATCTTGTACCAGCTGCAACTAGACATGTGGCTACTGCTGATTTGGCTGCTTCATCAGCCAAACTGTTACTGACAGCGTATGTCCCCACACACTGGTGGCCAAGAGTGTGAATCACCTGTGTGAGAGGTAAACGTTCTTTAAGATCTGCCACTCGAACCCATAGCATCTTATGCTTAATTGCGCTGCCTTTGGAATCACAATAGTTATTCTGAGATCAAAAGAATAAGTTGTCATTGAAAGACTGAAAACAGTAATAAGAATCACTCACAATAAGAGTAGTGACATTAGGATCAGCAAACTCGAGAGCAAGCACCAACGCGCGCCGCTCGGCCAATTGGGCGGTACAGTCACCGAGCGCCTGCATATGTACGACACTGGACTTGAGCTCACTGTTCACAATGGTACCTGCCACTATAGCAAAGGCTGCTGAATAAGCATGCTTAGACCCGGTGGCCGGTTGCGCAGAACCATCGGTGTAAATGATACAAGCGTACTCCTCAAGTGGGCGTAGTGACAGAGGAGGAGGATGAACAAACTCATACTGCAAGAACTCCTGAGTCTGAAGAGAGGAGTCAAAGATAAATGTGACGTCCGGGGACGTCAAAGAAGTTGCCCATTGTATCCACCGGGGATGCAAAGCCTTAGAGTTTGGTACACTTGCCTTTGTTTAAAACAAGGTAAGAGAGGGGCTCAATGTTCTCAAAAAGGAAATAGAGCACCAAAGAACTATAAAGTAAAAAATGTGTTTTCCTTTTTGGATAGGATATTTGCTAATTCATTCACACATTCTATTCATTCAAGCTACCAAAATCAGGTATTCACAAATCACTCCTTTTCATGGAACACTTCAATACAAAGGAACGTCAATTTATATAAAAGCAAACGGTTTATTTGCATCACAAAATTTCTTTTACCACAATATAATCATTAAAAAATGCATTTGGTTTTTAATAAAAAAGCAACAAATTTAAAAAAAACAATTGAATAGAAAATACTAAACAAGACAAAAGAAGACCAACAAGGAGATTAAAAAGACAATCTATTTTGTCATGAAACAGTTAATTCAGAAACCTTGTGGGCAACAATTGAATAAGGATTGACTTCCTTATTTGACAAAGGTTTGTGTGCCCCTTCCAAATTTAACACAACAGTATTGCGTCGACTCGTTTCGGAGGCTATTCGTTGTTTAGGGCCTCCTTCTTCAGGACTATAAGTAATGGTATCTCCTTATCCAGGAATGATTGCCTAAGGCACAAATGGAAAACAATTTTTACTAACGGAATACACAGTGTGTTTTCTTTTTACAAAAATCTATATTACGTCATGTCCTATCTTAATTGTGCAGCTTCATTGGTGCGTAATGTACATCTTTTTTTAAGAAAAGAGAGAAACCAGGACATTAATTATGTTCTCAATTGCTAACTGTTCATTCTTGAATATCGTCAGTATACACCAAAAATAACACAAATCAGACTGCCTAGGCTCTTTTGTGATATGAAACAACGTAATTTGCATTGAAAGTGTTTCCATTCAATCACTCAACCAGTTTATCTTCATTCACACTCTAACTTAACACCAGTAGGGAATCCCCTTACTCATGTACCCTTAGCAAATATTTAAGAGACTCACCTGTGCGAAAACGCACTAGGCTTGCTTATTTATTTAGCTGCACTCCTGCGGGAGTTTTTTCAATTTCTCACGCTTCCCTGAGCTGTCAAAAGAATGATGAAAATAACTTTTTATTTTTGTTTAGAAAATAATCCATCATTTATTTACTCATAGGTATGAGGCTCCCAAATGGAGAGTCCCATAACTGATTTCCCTATTCTCTTGCCTCCTTAATGGATATAGGGGTTCAGAAAATACCTTTTGGAGTTGTTCGTGGGCGTGGGCATGGGACGTCCTTTCTGACCCTCGCCGCGCACCTCCGTGTTATTCACTTGGTTCCTACAAACAGAGGAACTCAATTTAATTCCGCTAGATTTTAATAGCTGTTTGTTTACGTTACTATTTTCATCCAGTCTTCTTTCGTATTGAGGCCTTTATTGACCGTATCCAGAATGGAAATGTACCACTGTTCTCTGTTTTTTCGTTTCGTTTCCATATTGCCGGCAATATGGAAACGAAACGAAAAAACAGAGAACAGTGGTACATTTCCATAAAGGCCTCAATACGAAAGAAGACTGGATGAAAATAGTAACGTAAACAAACAGCTGAGGTACTTGTTAAGACAGAACATTTAGTGTTAAGTGTAGAGGTTTAATTAGAAGTAGAATATACAGTAACTTTAGCATAATGACCGATTAATTGCTTCTAAAAATTAAGGATTATGCCGTGAGAACTTGGCACTGTCGCGATGAATTGACAGATTTATACTTGGAGTATTCATATACTCGTCATTTGTCCAGCCGGGAGAAAAACGGGCAAAATGATGTATTTCCTTTGCAGAATCAAATAAAATGAGGGATATATGTGGTTCATTGATAGAAACATTTGTTTATAATTCTTATTGAATTATACCGAGGTTTTCGTCTAATTAAACACTGTGGGATTCAAACACTTTTAGACTTATAGGTCGCGCTGTGCATGAACATAAAAACGTCATGCATCTTAGTAGAGAAAATTAACGGTAGTTTCGATGTTAGTCTTTTGGAAAGGCAAAAACACTTAAGAAAACCGACAAATGTTGTGGTCAAGATAAAAAGTAACCTCGCTATTAACATATGGACAAAAAATATAATGAGTCAGATATGGCCGCTGTTGATATAGATCTACATAAAGTTTTATGCCAAAAAAAAGAATTGACTGGACCCTCTGCGCCGGCCCTGTCACGATGACGTCGACTTCCGACGCTAAATAAAAGGCAGTCCCAGTTAGACAGTCCGTCATTGATGTTGCCCGTGATCGTAAAGACGCGGAAGTAGCTGCCCGGGAACGCTGATCGTCGGACTTAATCAGGTATGTCTAAAGCCAAGAGGGGAGCGATACGTTAGGATAATTAAATTGAATACACGGGCTGCATTGACACGCTGCCGGCAGCTTTACCAATTCATTATTATTACTGCATTAAAATGGGCAACACATGGTGTTTTTTAAAACGAACAATTTGGCCAGCATTTCCGACTTGGATAAGAGGATATGCATCGAATAGCCGCTTAAGTAAAAACACTCCAAGAGTGCCGCTCAAACAGCGCTTTGATTTACTTTAGATTATGTTTAAAAATAGCGGTTAAATAATGTAAGAAGCTAGAGATGAAAGATATACACATATATTTTTTTCTCTCACCCGTTGTGTGTACAGCCACGAGCAAACCTTACCCGGAGCAGTAAAAGAATCCCTTACAGCCCACAACCTTTTAACAAAAGGTGAGCCTTAAATTGAACAAACTGTAGAAATTTAAGATAGATGCGATGAACATAGTGGATATTACCCTGACCAGTTAGAGTGCATTGCCTATCAAAATCTAGCGGAATTAAATTGAGTTCCTCTGTTTGTAGGAACCAAGTGAACAACACGGAGGTGCGCGGCGAGGGTCAGAAAGGACGTCCCATGCCCACGCCCACGAACAACTCCAAAAGGTATTTTCTGAACCCCTATATCCATTAAGGAGGCAAGAGAATAGGGAAATCAGTTATGGGACTCTCCATTTGGGAGCCTCATACCTATGAGTAAATAAATGATGGATTATTTTCTAAACAAAAATAAAAAGTTATTTTCATCATTCTTTTGACAGCTCAGGGAAGCGTGAGAAATTGAAAAAACTCCCGCAGGAGTGCAGCTAAATAAATAAGCAAGCCTAGTGCGTTTTCGCACAGGTGAGTCTCTTAAATATTTGCCAAGGGTACATGAGTAAGGGGATTCCCTACTGGTGTTAAGTTACAGTGTGAATGAAGATAAACTGGTTGAGTGATTGAATGGAAACACTTTCAATGCAAATTACGTTGTTTCATATAACAAAAGAGCCTAGGCAGTCTGATTTGTGTTATTTTTGGTGTATACTGACGATATTCAAGAATGAACAGTTAGCAATTGAGAACATAATTAATGTCCTGGTTTCTCTCTTTTCTTAAAAAAAGATGTACATTACGCACCAATGAAGCTGCACAATTAAGATAGGACATGACGTAATATAGATTTTTGTAAAAAGAAAACACACTGTGTATTCCGTTAGTAAAAATTGTTTTCCATTTGTGCCTTAGGCAATCATTCCTGGATAAGGAGATACCATTACTTATAGTCCTGAAGAAGGAGGCCCTAAACAACGAATAGCCTCCGAAACGCGTCGACGCAATACTGTTGTGTTAAATTTGGAAGGGGCACACAAACCTTTGTCAAATAAGGAAGTCAATCCTTATTCAATTGTTGCCCACAAGGTTTCTGAATTAACTGTTTCATGACAAAATAGATTGTCTTTTTAATCTCCTTGTTGGTCTTCTTTTGTCTTGTTTAGTATTTTCTATTCAATTGTTTTTTTTAAATTTGTTGCTTTTTTATTAAAAACCAAATGCATTTTTTAATGATTATATTGTGGTAAAAGAAATTTTGTGATGCAAATAAACCGTTTGCTTTTATATAAATTGACGTTCCTTTGTATTGAAGTGTTCCATGAAAAGGAGTGATTTGTGAATACCTGATTTTGGTAGCTTGAATGAATAGAATGTGTGAATGAATTAGCAAATATCCTATCCAAAAAGGAAAACACATTTTTTACTTTATAACACTTGCCTTTGTCACTGCTTCAAGTGCAGGGTAAGGTGTCACCACCAAAATGCGTTTCCCCTGTGCCAGTGCACGTTCCTTCAGGATTACCATCTGTACAGCTGTCAAGACCTTTTCAACAGTGGAAAACCACAACTCAGCAGAAGTGTATAAATGTGATTTGTAAGCAATAGGTACTGTGTAACCTTCATTAAACGTTAAGTATGTGAAACCAACTGCGCCTGGGATGATTCTTATTACCAGGGTTGTGTGGTTATCACGTGTTAACAAGTATTTAGATTCAAGAAGATCAGACTGCAAAGATTGCAGGATAGCTGAATGTTCCCGAAGCCAGCAGGCTTCAGAAAATGTTGGTTGTATCAAAGCATAAAGAGGCTTGATACGCTGGGCATATTCGGGAATATAAGTACGACCGAAGTTCAAAAATCCCAGCAATGATAGAAGATTTTTCAGGGTTGTTGGAGGTCGTAAACGTGCGCATTTATCCAGGAAGTGAGGCACCAAGCTTCTGCTTTCATTATTGAGCACATAGCCCAAAAACAACACTGTGTACTCTACAATATTTGATTTTGCAAAGTTGAATTTGTAACCGTAGTCCGCAAACAAAATAATGATGCGGTCAACTTGGCACAGATGCGGCCATAATTCGTAGTCCGTGAGATAAATTTCATCAACGTACGAGTACGCATCTGGGTCTATTCTGTCCAGCAAAGAGACAACACGGGCAGCGAGAACTCCAGGGCTGTTCTTGTAGCCCATATCTAGTCGCCTAAATTGTTTCTGTTTTCCGCCGGCTGTGAATGCGGTCAATTGACTGCATGCCGGAGACAGATTGTGACTGAAAAAGCCATTGGAAATGTCAAGTGTAATTTAATATATTTTACGAACAAGACTGTCTGTAAGAGCAGAACTGTGGGTATTTTGAACAGCAAAAGTGCGACAATAAGAGTTCAAATACCGGTAATCCAAAGCTATGCGGTACAACCCATCGGGTTTTGTAACTGTAAAAAGAGGGTTATTGATTGGTGACACACGTCTCAATCACTCCTTGATACTCTAATTGTGTGAGAATCTCAGAAACCGGACCCTTTGCTTCCCGCCTGAGGGGATATTGGGGTTGAGGCTGTGGCATTGACCACAATGGTATCTCATGGGGGGGGGGAGAATGCATATCCCAACCCACATGAGTAGGGTACAGCATCGGTGCAAACACCAAAGCCCACTCCTCTGCAAAAGCCTCTGCATGCTCCTTGGAGACGTTATTTGAAAAATTCAGCAGTATCACCTCCTCCCCTTTTGGAGCTGCAAGAACAAAAGGTGGGGGCCAATCTGTCTCTGCTAATAAAATATCGTAAGAAGAGATTAGATTTTCCCAAAAAATCCCTTTAATGACACGCTGTACGTCACCTTCAATTTAAAGAACTATGTCATATAGTCTATCAGGGGGAGCCACTCGAGTGTCAGCGGTTTCAACTGTAATGAAAGTTTCAGTTTCTGTCGCCTCGAGAAATGGACGTAGTGCTTGCTGCACTATGGCAACTTCCGCTGCGCTGTCGAGCAGAGTCACTGTCCATGTGAAATTCAGGAGCCAGGTTCTCACCATCTGTGGCATATCTCGCTGTCATAGTTTAAACTTTCTTTTTCTGAAACTGAGGGAGCTGACGCGGAAAATCGTCTTGTTTTCCCTTTCCGTCAGTCTGAAGGGCTGCTCACGTCCTTGTGGTGCACCCCGTCCTCTGCCACGATCCTGGCGTTCCCCTCCACCGGCTGGAGATCCTGATGTTTCCTGTAAAGAACGAGGAGAATGCTGATCAGGAACCTGAAACCTATCAGGAGACCTAATTCTTGTGCGGTCGCACAAATCATAAGTGCGCTCAGAAGACACGGGTATCGGCGACGCAGCACACGAGCCCTGTTTCTGTTGTTGCTTTCCCTGTTGTTTAGTTCTCCAAGAAAAGAATGGACGCTCGTCTTTATCAGACTAAGACTTCTGTTGTGTTTGCGTTTGAGGTGTTATTTTAGCAAAAGGCTTAACACCCAAACTATTGCAGCCAATGGTCTTATATGCCTGAGCAATAATTCTTGGTAATTCACGTGGCTTCCCATCCTCTGGGACGAGAGCCAAAGCATTAGCTACTTGAAAGTTCACTGCATTTTCCTTCACGTTTGCAAGGATGAGATCAGCAACCACGTTGAACACCCCCACCAACCTCATCCCCAATTCAACTGCCGCTTCAGGGCCGTGCTCATCTTGAACACGCTTAATCACGGAGGGGAGTACGGTCATTGAGGGAGTGCCAAAACACTTTGCATATACCGCCGCGAACACATTACCCCAATTGTTACAATTGGTTAACTCGGGGATCAAGTCTTTCTGCAAACTAATAGTCAAAATCCTGTGTTTTTCCAAAGGAGAGGTATTCGGAAATACCGCCTCCAGCTGGTCAAATTTTTCAGCAAGCCAATAAGATAAATCATCCTTATTCTGTCTGTGGTCGCTTGCCCATTACCGAATTAACCATAAAGGGACTGATAGTCACACCGCCAGGTCCAGCTGGAAGTTGCGAGAGACATATTGGATAACAGCCCTGTGCACCCTAATCAAGGAGATGTGCAAGACGCGGAGCTCCGCTATAGGACCTGTTAGATGCCGTGGATGTGGAGTGTACTCAGCCAAAACAGGCCAAGTGGCCCCATCTCTTGATAAAGGGCCTAAACGGATCGGAGTCACTGGGTGAAGGAGGGCGCCATTAACCAAATGTGGTGTTGCCATGCCGACAACGGAACTTCAAGAGTCCTATAAGGCCGATATACATTAGGAAGGGCCTTAGGAGTATATACATGGAACAAATTGTCGGTTCCATCCACTGCCGGAAGGTTTGACCAAAGAATAAAACACCTCAAAGTGGTAAGCTGGGTCAGCTCCAATCACAAAGATAAGGGCGACATCCGCGTCTGGCACTCCATAATCGGTCAGATACTGATGGAGCACAGCGCCGCTATGCGCCCGAATATCAAGTTCAGCCATGAAGTCAAACAACATATAACAACCTAATGCGTAGCAGAGCAATAAGGGGTTCACAATGAAGAGAAAACACCTTTTAATAATTACAAGCTTGAAAAAACCTACATAAACATCAATATAGGAGGTTACACCGTCACTGCTGTTTCCTGGAAACAGATGCGAGGGGATTGTGGACAAGCACTACTCAAGCGCCTTGCAGATAAGAACCAGACCAAACGTTAGGTGCGCCATGTTGAAGGGATTCTGCACATATACAGAACTATGCGCAGGAAACCAGGACCTCAGTGAATAGTGGTGTACCAAAAATCCACCTTAGTGCCCGGAACCCCAATCCGACTAGCTATAGTGTCTCATTCGTTCTCCGTTCTACAGCAAAGCTACCAATGTTCAGACATCCTAGAACATGAAACTCAGATTCTCCCGGGAATCGAGGGAGCAAGAACACACTTTCGCTCACTCACTCTGATTATACACGTTGTGGACAAGTATGAGACATCGTATAGTTTAAAATGTTTATTTTTAACTAATGTGCTCTATAATGCAGTATACAAGCCAATACTAGAAGCAAAAAGCATAAACACAAGATAGTAAGCATTGTTACAATTCCATAGAAAATGAACCGGGATATCATTTTACAAAGATAGTGGCAAAAGGACTACGTACCTTGCCACCCTCCCCGTGCTAGGAACTAGCTTATTATCTAAATAGAAGACTTCTGGGCTTTGTCAGGGGGGCCCCATACCTCCAGGTTTAGATGCAAAATTTTACATCTCCGTTCAAGCACAGCTCTTCTCTCTGGAAAGGTATTCTTGAAGTGTCTAACATGCATGCAATGGCATATTAAAAGCACTCGATTTTCAGTAGTGCAGCTGTGTATGTATTATGTCTAACATGCAGGGGACTGACCAGAGCAGAATAACAAGGGACATTGTTTTTCGACCTTGAACGTGATGTGCAGACGAAACTCACAGAGCACAGCAAGAAATATGAAAGGTAGATGGTTCTCATGTGAACGACCACAAGCAGAGGATTTGCGAAAACAAAGTCATGTAGAAACGTGTGCAAAAGCGGCAACATGGTAGCCAAGCGTGTACTAACATAAGCTAACTTATCAATGTCCGCAGTGAATCCCGTATCCTCACTACAAGGATACCGGCCATTGTGTTAATAACCCCTTCAACAACCCTTTTCAACCAACGAATGTTAAGACTGTTAGACATGGGGCCCCAAAAGGGTACGGTACCCTTCATGGCATCTGTAAACTATTGCAAAGTGGTGTCTGTCTGATCTATATCTTCTGTGTTGATAACTCTTCTAACTCGGGACAGGTAGGCTCTCCTATGCTGTAATCAATGGTCCTTATGGTAATTGGTCGATGCTATATACACCGGGTGTAGAAGGAAAGAGAGGTAACATGTGCCTGACCACCCCCTCGAAAGCCAAACATGAGCTTGGGATCCACAAACAAAATAGACATTATGTGGTGGAAGCAGAGGTGGGCTACTAATCGTACTCCGGGTGTATGTGTAATTGCAATTACTCTCCCCCACTTTCACCTTCCCCATTCCCTGAACGCAGAAACCTGCTGTTGTGTTGACTACTGACACTGGTATCGCTTTGCCCTTAGTAATATTGCGTGTTTGAAAAGATATAAAATACTCAGTGACATTGAACCCTTGAAAATCTAACATTTCATTTCAAGGCCATGTTTCGTTCTTTACCTTCTCATATACATTCATAAAAGCTGTTGGAGACAATGTACCAGGAGTCCCTTGTTCTCCTACCCCCCTAGGAGTATACCCTTGATGGAAACGTATATATTCTACCACAGTGCGGGAGTCAGCAGACGGCATATATATAGCAGAGAATTGAAAATGATAATGCACCATAGTAAACAGTTCAAACCACCCTTCGCAACTTCCCAAATAAGATAGTGGCATCGATAATAAAATATCACTCTTATGCGTAACTGAGCGGAGCAACCCAGAGATCCAGCAATTAGTAACATTGGACGTATCATGAGCCTGATGCCACATTTGTAAAAAATACATTGTCTGCATAAGTTTTCCAATGTTCCCCTTTGTGAGGAGCCAATGTAACAAACATGTGTTCAGGAGGAACAGGTGTTGTCCCAATCAAAGAACTTGTAGGATACTTTTCCTCCAAAAACCAAGATATCCCCAACACAAATATCAAGGCTATTGCAATTATGAATGCAAAAACTATTTTACTTTTGTGGACCAACCCCGCTCTGGGCGTGGGGGTGCAAATGGCTGTTCTTCCTCAGTAATGTGTCAACCAAAGGGATACATTGTGCAACCAGAGGAAAAGAGATGCAATACAACTAATAGCAATAGACAAGTGTTCCCAGTGTTCATTAGAGTCTTACTGGCAGACTCCTATTGTTCATCAACATTGACGCTTTTGAGCACCAGCGGTGGAGCTGTTTGAATCTAGCTCTTGAAGAAATCCCACGTCGTCCAGGATACCGTACCTCCCTCCAGGGAAGCATGTTCAATCGATCCTGCCCAACGTCCGAACAATGCACCAATTTCACCTCTCCCTAATCTACTGTTGGTACCATAGGCAAGGCACGCCCTGACTTGCGCAGTCCATCCCTACTAATCTAACTTCTCCTTTGGTGCACTGTTCTTCCGCCGAGGGCGCAAATTGTACCTAGCTACTCCAGGCACAGAGGGGTCAGTAAAGAGGGGCTCAAACATAGAGGGGCCAGTAGAAGGGAGCTTGTGAATTGCATTGATCTCCGGGGGCACTGCTGCAGTTAGTGCCTCATCATTCTCAGCCTCTGTTTGGGTCCACTTAAGCCTGGCATCCGAAAAGGGGACAAAACGTGGGACTTGTTCCCACTCAAGTCCTCAATCACGTCGTCGACCCACTGATCATAGGGCAAGGGAAGAGGCACTCTGCGGCAATGCTGGCAGTGTATCCAATTCTTTCGGCCGGTGACCTTGATGGCAGTTCATGCTGCAAGGAGCACCAGGACCGGCCCCTTCCATCTCGGCTCCAGACTCTGCTTTCTTTTTTTTTTTTTAAATATCTTTATTCAGACCAATTTTTAACAGCAAACTGTTTTTTTTATACCCTGCCCCCAACCCCCCTCCCACCCGGACAGACAAGTATACATACGGTTATATAACAAAAATCAACATAATCAGAGCACGAAGAGAGGAAAATCTGGTTATACTTTAAACTTAAAGCTCATTCCTAGCCTACAGTTCGGCACCATTCTATTAATGGGGACCATATTTTTAAACCTCTTTTCCGTTGCCTTCTGCCCATGCGTTTATAGATGGCAATTTTAATCTTAGCTATCGCAAGAAATCTGGACAACCATTGTTGGAAAGTGGGGGCGGCAGTATCCCTCCATGCAGAGGCAATGCATAACCCAAAGACAGCCATTGCAATAAAGATAAGTTCATGTCCTACACTAGAATTTCCGGGTTCAACAGCCCCTAGTAGGATAACCCCGATGGATAACACTGTTGTATTATGCAAAATTGTAGATACAAATTTTCCAATCTCTAATTTAACCAATTTGAAGCCTTCACAGGTAGAGAAAATATGTATGCAATCAGCCTTATACAACTTGCATCTAGGGCAACATGTGCACGTCCCGCTACCCCACTTGGCTATTCTATCCGGAGTGCAATATAAAAAGAAACAGGTTTTAAAAAATTGTGCTTGAAGTTTGGTTGACATTAAAATTTTTAGAAGAATGGACGGTGCACCAGAGAATAAAAGTCTTTCCAAACGATCCAAATTTCGTCCTTTATTCTTTACTTAAATTCTAAAATTCAGACTCAGCCAACGCGTTTCGTTCCTTACGAACTTCGTCAGGGCCAAAACATCACATGTGAACACGCTCCAAAAAGTCTTCTTCTTCCGAGTCCGCGACGAAGCTTTCGTCGCGGACTTGGAAGAAGAAGACTTTAGCCAGAAAATGGAACCAACACATTGGCATCAAAATATACAACGACATTGTTGATTAAATATGCATACAGTTCCCTTTTGAAGTGGTCTGGAATCTTTACTACAATTTGATTGTTTTGTGACGTACATATGACTCAGGGGTACCTATACCGTTTGATTATTGGAAAGGCCACTCATTTATCGGACTTTTGAAACAAGTACCAACCTGGAGTTGATTATTTAGTGACGTTTTGGAGCGTGTTCACATGTGATGTTTTGGCCCTGACGAAGTTCGTAAAGAACGAAACGCGTTGGCTGAGTCTGAATTTTAGAATTTAAATAAAGAATAAAGGACGAAATTTGGATCATTTGGAAAGACTTTTATTCTCTGGTGCACCGTCCATTCTTCTAAAAGTTTGCATATCTGGTTTCCAGAGAGCACAAGTACGGCCTGCTCTGGACGCGATTTGCACCAATTCAAAAAATTGAACATTTACTTGGAAATTGATGTGCTTAACATTGGTCAGCCGTATTGTCTTTTGTTTACATTGACATTAAAATTGTTTGCCATTCCATAAGCATAGTTAAACTCATCATTAGAGATCTCAGCTTTCTTTAGCCATTTCAGTGAGACTTTCTCCAAATCATCGGGAAACATAGCATTAATGTGCGAGTAAATATTCCCACTCGTGTTTTTTGTGCCTGATAATAGTATATCTATAAGATTAACTTTTACCATCCCCCCCACCTACCTTCCGTAACAAAAAATCTCTCACTTGAAGGTACTTAACCCCTTCAGTGCCACGCCCTTTCCCCCTCCTGTGCCGGGCGTTGTATTTGTGGGTGGGGTTCATGACGAGATAGTCTCGTCATGGGCACAGCGCAACCGTGCTCCATGACGAGACTATCTCGTCATGGGCACAGAAGAGGTTAAAAACGTCCCGCCACTCCAATTCAAAACTATTTTTAAGTTCTTCAAAGGATTGAATCCCGTTAGAGGAGAAGAGTTAGCCTATCTGGTAAATTCCTGCCTCATGCCATTTATGAATGTAGTTCTCGTTAAAAATTTCAGGCAGATTTGGGTTGTTCTTAATGGGGTATAGAATGAAAATCTCCCTATCCCCAGCATTTTTCTAACGGTTTTCCAAACCTTGTTTCCACAAAATACTGTTTTAATTTTTACCTTTTTGTAATGACTATCATATAACTGTCTCCACCAATACCCTCCACTCTCCCTAACTAAAAGTAATTGAAACATAGTTGGCGTATAGGCCTCCTCCTCTATACCTTCCCTGTTATTCTGTAGAAGTTCCTTGCTCTACAAAAGTACCATTGCCCAGTAGTACGCCTGGAGATGTGGGAGAGCTAAGCCGCCCCGATCTTTCTAAAGAGTAAGTAGCTTATAAGCCCGACGCGGTTGTGAGTAAGCCCAGATAAAGCTAGAAAACATCCGTTCCACTGACTTAAGCCATGGTGCCGAGAATTCTAGGCAAATCGCTCTAAACAAATACAGGATTTTGGGAAAGAAAACCATTTTGATCGCGTTTACTCTACCTATAATAGAGAGGTGTAAATTGTCTAGACATTGGACGTTTTTCTGTATTGCGGCTGTTATTGGTTTTACATTCAAATTTACCAAGTTTTCCAGATCGGATGTAATACAAACACCTGGATAAGTGGCTTGTTCCACCACCCTGACATCCCTCAGTACGCACTTTTTGTTAAGAACAATCTGGGTTTTCCCTTGGTTCAGTGCATACCCAGCCACCGTCCCAAATTGTTTCGCTTCTTTCTCTATTGCGATCATGGCCGCATTTGGGTCGGCGGTCACAATAGCAATATCATCAGCGTAGGCCAATGTTTTAGTAGGATAGCCTTGTGATATTATAGGTTTAATTGCTCTATCCTCTTCTAAGCGCCTGATAAATGGATCTATATAGATCGCAAAGAGCAGAGGCGAGCAAGGACAGCCCTGCCTTGTTCCTTGCGATATTATCAGCTCTTCTGTTGGGCTACCATTTACCATCACTATGGCCATTGGATTCACGTATGGTTTTTGGATTGCCTGGATATACCCTTCCTGGATCCCTATTCTGGACATTGAAGCCCAGAGGTAGTGCCAGGAGACCCTATCGAAAGCTTTTTCCGCATCGAGCAGAACCAGCGCCATAGGGTGCCCTGCCACTTCCATGCCATCGAACAGGGTGATTACTCGGTGTATATGGTTGGTGGTTGATCTACCCTGAAGCCATGTTGGCTCAGAGAAACCACCCTGTGGATTAAGGGGTCAAGTCTATTAGCCAAGACTTTCGCATAGATTTTAGAGTCTGCGTTAATGTGTGTGATGGGACGATATGACCCAAGCTGTTCCGGGTTTTTTTTTTTAGGAAAGATAATTATTTTCGCCCTAGACCAGGAATCTGGGGGGTGACCTCCCTTAAAAATGTGCGTTACGAGGACTACTAAAATGTCTTTAACTTGATCTATAAAAAAGGCATAAAATTCTGATGGAATACAGTTTAGTCCTGTAGCTTTCCCTGGGGGTAGATTTTTAACTACGCCTATAATTTCATCCACCGTGGGGGTTTCCTCTAAAATATTCATATCCTCAACTTCGAATTTTCCAAGACAAGACCTGTCTAGGTAGTCCTCTATACATGCCTGATCACCCCCTCCCCGTTTCGGAGTATAGATCTTGGTAGAACCGTCAGAAGGCGTCTTTTATGAGAATAGGGTCCACTACACGGGTCCCTAGGGGGCCCAGGATTTCGCGGATCAAATTTGAAGTGGCTTGTTGTCTCATGCGAACTGCTAGCTGGTGTCCAATTTGTTCATTTACTTCATATACTCTCTTTTTCTGGGCCAGCGCTTTATTAATTGCTTTTTCCGGAAAGAAATTCATAATCTGAGCCTTAGCAATCGTCACTTGATTCTGTGCTTTTCAACTTCCTCCTTTGTAGCTGGGCTATCACTCATTGTAACACTTATTAATCCTTCCTCCTTAATCCTCAGGTTGTCTTGTAGCCCCTGCATACTTTCCCTAGCTTGTTTATTAGTTTTTAGAGAAAATTACAAAGTCTCCCCATGTATCCCCGCTTTTAGGGTGTCCCACGCTACTTCAATCGAAGCGCTTCTCAGATTGTCAGATAAAAATTTTGGGATCCATTCCCTCATATGATCGCAGAAATTCTTGTCTAAGAGTAGCGCTTTCTCGAAAGTCCATGAGTTAGGTATACTGTTTCTATTATCTATTTCTAGAGCACAGATAAGAGGATTATGATCCGAAAGGATCCAGGGCAGTTTCATTATTTGGCACTTTGATTTAATTGTATTAGAAATTAAAAAATAATCGAGTCTAGCATGAATGAGATGTGGGTTAGAAAAATATGTAAACCCACAATCATCAGGTTTTAAAGTCCAGACTCTTCTTTCTCTGAAAATTTCAGACTAATTCCGAATGTCATGGCCTGGCCCATCGTGCGCTGGTGGAAGGCAGTCCTGAATCTGTTGGTGAATAGAATGCAGACTTTTAGTTAACTCATACACGTAGTCCACCAATAGGAGGTATTCAATTTCAGAAAACGGATGAGGTCGCAGGACACCCCAAACATTTGCCGGGCACCCAAACACAACCTTGTAGGGTGATAGTCCTGTTCTAGAATGGGCTGTCATTCTTGTGGACAAAAGGGCTAATCATAAAGCATCTGGCCACTGCAGCCCTGTGCTCTCCTGAATCTTTGCTAATTTCAGTTTGAGAGTACCATTGTACTTCACAACCAAACCCGCAGACTGGGAGTGATTAAAAGCATGAAACTTTTGTCTGATATGCATTCCCTCACAGACTAACTGGATAACTTTCGCATTGAAGTGACTTCCGTTATCACTCCAAATCAAACAGGGCAAGCCGAGACAAGGAAAGAACTCCTTCAGGAGTATTTTTGCAGTTGCTTTGGCTGTATTTTCTTTGGTGGGGTAAGCCTCAACCCATTTACTGAATGCACAGACAACCACTAACACATACTTCAAATTGTTGACTAAGTCCATTTCTATGTAATCGAGCTGGAGGACCTCAAAAGGGAAGGTGGGAGGGGCAAAATTACCTGGTGGGGTAGAGGTACCCTTTCCTGGACTGTGCATCATACACACCATACAATATTTAACCAAATGAGCAGCTGTCTTCGGAATGTTATCATTTTGCCATACAGGGTCTAACAACTTGCAAATACCTTTAGCTCTAATATGAGCTGGCCCGTGCGCCATGGTGACTAAGGGCAGGACATATGCATCTGTTAGCATCCATCTATGTTTCCCTGACTTATCATTCCAACACCCATTCTCATCCAAGCGTGTTGTGCTTTTGCTTTCCTGCCATATCGCCAATTCCTCAACAGTTGCCTCACTCTGTATCTCATTTTCCAGCGTATCCTTAAACATGGTGACCTCGGGCACCCACCTAGCGGGACCTGCTACAAACATCCTTTTCATCTTTATTCGGACTGTCTCCTTAGCTGTCCAGTCTGTAAAGGCGTTCCCCTTACCCACATCATCAGTAATTTTCTTGTATGCGCCACACCAGAGCCTAGGTATAAGGGGGCCATGCTGGATCCTCAGACCATGGGAAGTAAGAAACCCTCTCTCTGCCCAGAGCCATCCAAAATTATGGGCGACTCCAAAGGCGTACTAACTGTCAGTATAGATGTTGACAGCCAGTCCCTCACACAACTCACATGCTCGAATAAGTGCAACGAGCTCTGCAGCTTGGGCCGATTGATAGGGAACTCGTGATGTCTTAACTACCGTGTGCATTGTTGTGATTGCATATGCAGCTGTTGTAGTGCCATCTGGTAGCTTAAAACAAGAGCAATCGATATATAGTTCCCCTTGGGGGTCGGATAAGGGAACATCAGTCAGGTCTACCCGTCACTTCATCTCTTCCTCTGTCTGGAAGATACAATCATGTATGTCAATTTCCTCACATTCGGAAGGGAGGGGTAGTAATGTGGCTGAGTTCAGAGTAGCACATTTTTTGATCATGACGTGTGGTGCAAAGAGGGATAGCTCATAACCGGTCAGACGCGCACTGGTGAGGTGCTGCGTCTTAGTCTTATTCAAAAGAGTATCCACAGCATGGGGCACCATGACTGTGAGGTCAGTATCAAGTATGAGCCCAGCCGATTGTCTTATTGAGACGGCCACAGCCGCTACCACTATTAGACAGCTTGGGAGGGCTCTTGCGACTGGGTCAAGAAGCGCATAAAAATAAGCACATGACAGTTGCTTACCTCCAAAGTCCTGTGTTAAAACAGAAAGTGCACAACCAGCCGTCTCTTGTACGTACAGCACGAACGGCTTCATATAGTCAGGCATACTAAGCACAGGTGCAGAGCAAAGCGCGGCTTTTAATTGCTCAAAAGATTGCTGACATTCAAGCGTCCAAGGCAAGGGTTCATGCACATCTTTAGTGGTTAATGCCAGCAAAGGCTTAGTTAGTACGAATAGTTAGGAATCCAGTGCCGATATTAGGAAGTAACGCAAATAAAGGCACGCACATCCTTTTGAGTTTGAGGGATAGGTATTTTAACAATAGTACTGATGCGCTCAGGAGTCAATCTCCTACCCTCCTTCGACAGTAGGTGACCTAAGTAGGTGACCTCCTGTCGACAATTTTGAAATTTGGAAAGGGACACTTTATGTTCGTGGAGTGCCAAATGCAGCAACAATTTAACCGTACTGTCTTTGCAACCCTGTTTAGTGTCGGAAGCAATAAGAATGGTCATCTACATATTGAAGCAACACATTACCTGAGGGAAGCGTGAGGGAGTCCAATTGGGCTTTTAAAGCTTGACTATATGTACTAGGGATCTCAGTATAGCCCTGAGGAGAGGGACAGAATCTAAAGCATCTGCCAGCTAGTGTAAAACCAAACAAGTACCTGCTTTCTGGATCAATCGGTATACTAAAGAATGCATTCTTTAGGTCAATGACAGAGAAGAATTTAGCAGTAGAGGGAATCATTGTCAAAAGGGTAGTAATGTCAGGGACCACCGGGAACTGAGGAACTACTATTTTATTAATTTCATACATGTCAATCACAAAACGATAAACATCTAGATGATCATCAGAGGAGCCTGAAGGGGCCTTCTTAAGAATGGGTAGAATGGGGCTATTACACACATTCACAGTTGTCTCTTCGACAACCCCTGACTGAATCTAATCCTGTATAATTTGCAACAAGTCTCTCTCCCCTGCCTGCGGTATCTTGTACTGAGGAACACGAGGCAAAACTACACTGTCTTTAACTTTGACAGAAACTGGTGTTATCTGCAATAGTCCTACGTCTGTGTCACCCATTGCCCACAACGTGGGCGGCACATCCTTAAATTTATCAGGGAGGGGTGCATCTTTGGACAGACACTGCTTAGACCTGACTACATTTTGGCCCATCGTCATGTAAACACCTTCCGGAGAACAATAGATAGTAGCATGTAATTTGTTTAATAAATCTAAACCCATCAAATTCTCCCCACAGTTAGATGACAACAAAAATGGCGAATCCACAGTAAAAGGACCTATAGTCAGTGTAAGAGGTTTGGAAATTGGGCTCACAACCGGTACACCAGAAAATCCTAACGAAACATTATTATGGCCAGACAGAGCAGCCACAGAGACCAGTGAATGGGAAATAGAGCTATTAATAGCACCTGTATCCACCAAAAATTCCTTAGCTGAGCCATGCAAATCTTCAGTAACGTAAGGACCACGCTGATCTACAGGTATCTGAACTGGTCCCTCACCCTGTCCCTGGCTGTCCCAGCTGTGAGACATACCCGTCACCTCGTCCATGTCATAGTCATCATGATAATACTGTCCACCCCTAATGTCGTTGAAGTAGTTAATACCCGGACGATCCTGTGAGGCTGCGGCATGCTGAGCTCTGTTCTGCCCACCAGCTCCACAACCCCGTCCACGAGAACCTCGTCCTCTAGTGGCCGCAACTTTCTGCAGCAACACCGGACACTCACTACGCCAATGTCCCCCCTCTTTACAATACGCACACTGATTCAGCCCTCCAGGCGTAGCATTACGGCTGGTACGTGGAAGCTGCTGATCCAAAACACTGCATCCTCTACCATTCACCCTAGAAGCCTGCTGCAACAACACCTTCGTCTTCAATTCCTTATGCTTTTTCTCCACCTTCTCCTTCTCCTCATTCTCCCTGTGCTCATAATACTGCGCCATGCTCAATATAACAGAAGGGGAGGAAGTAATCCAGGTACTCTCAGAAGCCTATAACCTAATCGCAATCTCAGAAAGCAAGTTCGTAATACATCTGTTGACAAACAATCGGATACCTCCATCCATAGACAAATCCTGTCCGCTAAAATCCTGAAATACCCCTTCAAACTGAGTGAAAAAATCAGACACACTCTCATTTTTCTTCTAACGACATGTCGTTAACTTGTCCCAATTTACTCTTCTTAGTGGAATGAGAGAGTGCATATACGTAATAATTCGACCAGGCAAAGCTAGTATCTCGGCCTTAGGCTTCCTCGCTTGGTCCCATGCTTTAATGTGATCCCATGTACCACCCAATTCCACAATGTGATCCTGTGTGTGTACTTGCCTCCAAATATCAACGGCACCAGTAAACCAAAGAACGTTTCAATATACGCAAGTGTCATCACTGTCAATGAAGCGGCCTCAGTCAATTCCTTATAATATGCAGTAGGATTTTTCCTAGGGTCAGGTAGCTGAGTCTTAAGGGATAAAACTTCACTCCTTTTCCATGGAGTGTAAACCCACTGTTCTTGAAACCAGGCCTCTACCCGTGGTCTAGTCATATTATCATGCTGATCCTGCAGCTCAGGTATTTCGGGGTGATATATTGGGTGGACTTCCCTCATCGAAAACTGGGATACTGTCTTCAGGCTCTTTTCAAGCAGTCTACTTCGATAAGCAACCAGTGTCGCAACATTACTGAAAACCTCACCAGGTGCCATACCAGAAGCATATACATGATCCCTAATATCGTAAATATTGCTCCCACAGTCCAATCAATGTTGCCAACATGTGCTTAAGAGCATGCTGCTGCACAAAAGGCTCATAATATTTTATTACACTCCACACATCTTCCACACTGTAAATGGGGTTACGAGCCCACTGGGCTGCTTGATTAGCCACCACCTGTTTTTCAGCTTTCCCCACCTCAGATCGTATCAACGTCCGCCCTAACCGGTCCTTGAATTTCCTCCAGTCCCTATCCTCAGGACCGCATACTGGTGTCTCAATATTCTGCAACATCGGGGGATAGGAAAAAACAGTGGGAGTGATAACAGAAGTACCGGGCAATAACGTCGCTGCTGGTTGCGTCGTGGGCGTAAGAGCTGGTGAAAGGGATACCGAAGCAACAGGTATTGCGTAAGTGTTAACAGTCGTTGTTCCCACAGACGGCGATGGCAAAGAGAGGACAGGAAGTGCCGTGGCCAAGGCAGAGAGAGCAACAGTAGCAGAGACAGAGACAACAGAGACAAAAGAACCTGGTAGCTGGGGCTGCGGGAGAAGTACGGGGTATACCCTCTGCGGGGCATACAGAGGCGGGGGTCGAGCATCCAACAATTCCTCCACAAAAGTATCATTCTCTTCTCGGGCAACATAAGACTTTTCACATTGTAATCTAAACTTCCTATCAGCACACTCTATTCCTTTTTCTATGTTCTCTCTATCATACGCTACAGCTTTCTGAGTCAATGTCTGCATTCTCCCCTTCCAGAACTCTTTCTGTGCTTTCATTCACCTCTGTTTAGCTTCATGTTCTGAGGGAATCAAACATCGACTGCCTACTCCTTTTTGCAAACAGTTTATCCTGTAGAAAATTAATTTTCTGTTCATCAAAAGTGCCCATCAACGCCCACTGTAAATCAGCATTGTCCCTCATATATTTGTGCCATAACATGCTAAACATAATAGGGCCAAGGCCATGTTTTACAATCCATGTCGAAATTTGGAGTGCCTTCCGGACCCGCCCTCTGACTTCCTTCCAATCGAGCATCAGCAGAACAACAACAGCAGCCCGAACGAAAGACCTTACTGAGCAACGGCATCTTTCAAAAGAAAACAAGTTCACTATTGATGACGAGCAAATATTTGCAAATATCTTTACCCAAAATTGGTCCTCAAACCTCATCAAATACAAATCAAAGTGGTACAATGTTCATAAAGAACTCAAACAAATTCAAGCGCTTGTCTAAAGACGGTCCTTGGACCGCATCAAATACAAATCAAAATGGCGTCATATCCACAAAGAACCAAAGCAAACTCACCTGGTGTACAGATGTCAAAAGAATATATTCTCCACTGCCAACTCTTCGGACGAAACGGTCAGATCTAAGGGTTTCGCCGTTCAGGTCCCCAGTCGGGATGACCACTGGACGAGGCACCGCCCGGTCAGACAGACGGGGCAGCTGCGAGTACAAGACTCTCTCGTGCAGGGATCCCCGGTCCGTCCGTCCGACCCGATGTGGCCCCGACCTCCTCACCCAGGATGGGCCCCCCGATGGAGTACCTGTTCGGGCACCAACTGAAGGAAGTGATTAGGGCCACCTGGGTCTCTCGCGACCACCTCTCAGCCTTCCTCACAAATGAAGAGTCGGTCAGACAGTAGAGAATACAAGCCAAAGATATTTATTGAAATTTAACTTGAGTGGAGTCCGGTCTGACCAGCCTCCTTAGATTGCTGCAGAGGGACTGACTTCTACCAACAGGACAACGTATATTGTACATTTTCATGATCACTAAAGACACGCCCAGACTGGAAATTTCCAGTTGGTAGCTAGTGAACAATGGAGACACAGAAGGATGAGTTGCAATCCTAGGACCGGGTACATGTTATCTCAGAGCCAAGGTTACTCTGCCTGCACCCGCCGCTCTAAGGGTGGGAGCAGGCCTATCTAGCGAGAATGGTATGCAATGACAAAACAGTCTATTAATTAGCACTACAAAGCTCAATCTTGAAGAAATACAAAAAGAAAATATCGCAGCTGCTTTCTGCTGAGGCAGACAGAGTCAGACAGAAATTAGTTTTGATCATAGCTCAAAATGGCAGCTCAACTTAAAATGGTGCTGTGAATGCTAACTTTACACAGAGCAATATGCAGGCAAAATGAATGCATAACATTTACATTTCAACAAGCCTTCCTGAAGGAGCACCACCAATTAAATGATTGCTTTTCAAATTTCAATGACGATTGGCCCACAGTTTAAAAGTCAGTATGCATGAAGCAAATAGCGCATACCTAGAATGTAGAAAGATACAGCCTTGATGCATAGGGCCATGGAGATATGGGGTTATAGTGAGAAAGGGGCATTGTGCGGAGGGCTGAAGGACAGCAGGCATAGAGAAGTATAGTTTAAGATAATGGATACTAAAAAAACTGCATAGAGGTCACTGAGAAACAGGGTAAAGACAAACAGACTAGTGAACAGAAATATAAAGTGAACGGAGGAATGTGTAGTATAGATAGAGAATGTATAGAGTGAGTGAGATGGGATAAAGAGTGCAAAAAAAAATTTGGAAATATAATTGCTATTGGAAAGGTAAAGTGAAGAGAAAGAGACAAAGTATAAAGAAAAGGAAATATAGAGATAGCAGAGTAAGCAAGACAGAGATATTTGGAGAAAGAACTGAGAGGCATGGAGAATAGAGAGAGAAAAAGGAGGAAAACAGTGAGTCATTGAGAGAAAGAGTGACATAATGTGCAAGAAAGAGATAAAGAAAGTGACTAGATAGAAAGATACTTGGACAGATATGGGAAAGGCAGAGTGAACATATAGACAAAAGTCACTGAGTGAAAAGAGAGAGATATAGACCAAGAGTGAGATAGAGATTGAGAGAGAGCGAAAGAGAGAAAGCGAGGCAAGAAGTGAAAGAACCTGTCCAGATCCCTCAACTGCTAGATGTAGTCAGTGTGGGCCCGATTCACAGAACTAACTTAAGACAAAACCCGAAACTTACTACCATTTTGGTATTCACAGAAGGCACTTACTCATTCTGGTATTCACAGAAGGCACTTACTCATTTCGGTATTCAAAGAAGTTAGGAGTTCTAACTTTAGGACTCCTAAATGCCTTCTGTGAATACCGAAAGTCTTAAAATTAGGATTTTTCTCAGTTTAGGAGTAGTAAAGTTAGGACACCTAACTTTAGGACTCCTAAATGCCTTCTGTGAATACTGAAGGTCTTAAAATTAGGAATTTTCTCAATTTAGTAGTAGTAAAGTTAGGACTCCTAACTTTAGGACTCCTAAATGCCTTCTGTGAATACCGAAAGTCTTAAAATTAGGATTTTTCTCAGTTTATGAGTAGTAAAGTTAGGACTCCTAACTTTAGGACTCCTAAACTAAGGAAAATCCTAATTTGAAGACTTTCGGTATTCAGAGAAGGCATTTAGGAGTCCTAACTTTAGGACTCCTAACTTCTGTGAATACCGAAATGAGTAAGTGCCTTCTGTGAATACCGAAATGAGTAAGTGCCTTCTGTGAATACCAAAATGGTAGTAAGTTTAGGATTTTGTCTTAAGTTAGTTCTGTGAATCGGGCCCTGTGTGTCTAAAAGTAAAATTTCACAAGAGTTACAACTGTGAGGGGTAGTGCTCAGCAACACAAAAGGCCTTTATAGAAAAATACGCGCGTAACAACGGGGACTGAAACAAGCAGGTTTAAGGCAGTAAACTAGATTAGTCCTTTGTGCTTTAAAAAAACACATGGACTGTTATCTAAGCGGCATATTGAGCAGAGAGAGAGAAGGCATTCTAGTTGCAAATTACAGAATTAGGCGTGTTGTTTATATAAAGCCGTAACTAATACCAGCAATGGGGAAACCCGATGCCTGAGGTGAAAGGTGGCTTGCCAAACATGAATGAAGTACACATGAGCACAGGTGCAAAACGCAATGAAACATTCTGTGTCTTTCTAACCATTGTGTCCTTAGAGGCATGTTTGGAACCCGTACACTTCACAAGATAAGTGTCCTGTTGCTGCTAATTGATACGATTTGGCCTAACGGTTAGAGCGGTTGACCTCAGAGCTGAGGAACCAGGCGCTAGTCTCAGCAGGGACTCAGAATATCCTACATTTCTCAGTGCCTACCAAAATGAATGTATCCAACCGGTGCTCATCATGTGAAGCCTCTGATACCATGGGTTCGAGTTTGCGATATAAAATAAAGCTTTTTAAAAAAACGTTAAACTCCCACACCACGACCCATAAAAATAAATGCAAGCCAATAAATGTGTGCTTTCCTATTTGCTAATATAAAAGCGTGAAGTCCCCTTTCGAATGTAATGTGCCCGACCCGTAAAACTTCAACATTCGAAATATATTTTATTTTCTAATGAACATAACCTGCACGATAAGCACGATCTTGTAATTCACACAGATAAGTGTGCCTTTAAAAAAAAAAATGCGTAACTAATAGTAGGAGCAGAGGCGTGTTTTTTTGGGGGGGGAAACTGTAACGAATAACAGCAGTCATGAAACACGACCGTGGAGTGAAAGGTTGCTTACAAAACATCAATTAAGTAAACCCGAGCAAAGGCACAAGAACAAATGAAACTTTCAGTGCCTTTCTGAACACTGTGTTTTGACGGAAGCTGCAGTTGCCCAGACGGTAGGAGGGGCATCACGCACTGTCAGAGGAGGAAAGTTAAACACAGTGTGATGGGCAACAAAAAGATTCACTTCGTGAAATCGCCTGGGAGGGAACCAATCACCCAAAGGGGGGACAAATGCAGCGACTGCCCCAATCAAATGGCAGTATTTCTGAATGGCACAACACATAACCAATGGCAATGATGGGCATGGCAAAAGCCCACAGAGGAGAGATACAACAGTCTTGCCGACAGCGCATGTGCTGCCTAGGCTGGACCTAAAAATGGCATAAATATAAGGGCTAACATAATGGATGGAAAATTTGGAGGTGGCCATTCGGTCAGCCCACAGTAAGCAGGACATCATGCCTGTAATATCCTCCAAGGTGTCTGTTTAACAGATTGCTGCACACATAAGGGTCCCATTGCAAGGTGTCTTGTAGTTCTGATGGTGAGGGCCACAATGGAGTTTATAAGATCACAGCCCCCTGTGGATATGTGGTGTTACACCCAGAGACAGCTTTCTCAAGGTAGGGGTACCTCCAGGTGAAATGCCGGGGGAAATTAGGACATACAGGATAATCAAAACTAGAATTACCGATCCAGGGTAATTCAGCATTTCCCTTTATCTCTTAATCCCTCAACCCGGCCGCACTGATTTAACCATACTCGCAGTATTTGTAACACTAGAGGTGATGTAATACCTGACCAAAAAAATGCAAATAGTTAGGAAAATATTCCAAAACAATAGAATATTATAGGGATGCAGATAAACGTATTGTTTCTTGCCAGAAGCTTTTACTTTCAAACAAGTAGTTGCATTTTTTAAAAATCAATCTATTAAAATCATCAATGTGTGTTCAATTTGTGAAACGGATGCAGAAAGAATGAGAGTGATATGTATATATGTAATATGCTGATGATTTACATTATTTGGTACTTTTTTTAAAGCTATACAAATAAAAATAGCTACAAAGATAAAATAAAGGAAATTGCAGGTGGCACTCAATGAAGGATGCAGCAATACGCAATATTGTCTCTTCCAACCGATCCTTTGCATTCACCAGGCTTCTGTAAACAAATTAGGCTGAAGGAAGTGGTTTAAGTGTTAGGAAGTGTAGTGTCGGTGCTCTAAGGCTGTTCGGTAGTATAACGCAAAATGGACCCGCACGCACCCACGACTTTAATGTCATTATAGCTCTTAAATATTCAGTTACCAGTGGGTGTGCGCCAGGCAAAAAAGTCCAAGATACTCTTGTAATTTGAAAAAGTCTTTATTCTCAATTAGTTTTTTCTATTTTCAAAGTGTTAATGACACATTAAGCTCAACCAACGCGTTTTGTTCTCTCACCGATAACTTAATCAGTGCTGAAATTGACATGTAAAAGGACACAAATTAAAAACACATAATAAGTCACAAAACAGAACATATAGGAAGAAAAAAAGACAGAAGGGAAAAAAACACAATATTATAAACAAAAAACACTAATATGACTTCAGTGGGATTACTAAGAGACATTCCAAGATACTAGTGTTGTCAACATGACATACTATGCAAGAAATAAAAAATAAACACATTAAAAAATCAAAGGCATATTGAACAGAGAGTTTACAAGTTGCATGCGCAAGTCACTAACATATTGCAACAAGAACGTTAAAAACACTGTGCAGGGGGATCCCTGTACAGAAATATCCTCTTGAGGGCCAAATTGAGATTCGGTGCTAGAGGTTATGATGGAAGGGCACTGGACTCAGCAGAGAGAAGAGTACAGACACTCACAAGAGATGCCTCTCTTACAGAGCAGACCGCGAAAAGGAAGAATAAGGTTTTGACAGGAGTGTCCGTTTCATCACCCAATACACTGATTTTAGGGGAGAAATTTTCAAACTGCTAAAAAAAAACTGTCACCTCCTGGAGGAGATCCCCAGTCTTTTAGGGGATTGCTCAGAAGGAACCCCTCTATTACATACAGTAGGGGCAATACTCTTAGACACAGACTATGTCCCAGCTATATCACAGACAGAGATAAGAGGGCCACATGGTTGCCAGAGAAGCCCAATGGGTTTTTCGTGTGTAGTTCCTGTAATGTATGCCAGTTCGGGGTAAACAAGATCAAGGAGTTTGAACATAATGGATCCCCTAAATACAAAATCAGACAGTTCATTAACTGTAATACCACGTGTGAAATTTAATCTATGTTGGGAGTACCTAGAGAAGCCTATGGCGGAACACTATGTCAAGACACACCTGGGGGACCAGACATTCTGGCTCCATGGCATTGATCAGATTGAAGCAGGACTTAGGGGAGGCAATGGAGAACTGCGCTTGAGGCAATGTGAGGCAAAATGGATATGCAGATTGCACACAATCAATCAGGGACACAACACTGATAATGAGCTCCATTTCTTCCTTAATGATAATTGAATATTTCATACTGTGAAAATCCCTGGATGCCTCCTCTCTGTATGCCCTTTTAATAGTAAACCTCACCAACGGATATCGTTAACTCTTACTGTAAGAGGGCATGACCACCAAGCATGACCTTGTTTTTTAAAAATGTTTTTGTATTGATGTAAATATATTCATTCTGTTTGTAATTTAAACGCATGGTTTGGTACAGACATTGTGTTTTAGTCACTACCTATCTATGATCTGTCCATACACCACACATGTTTCATCCTGCTTTTAACCCTTGGACATCACTTCCAAAGGCCATATGTCTTTCTATGTAAGGCCGCATAAAGAACTTTCCTTGTTGCCCATTCACCCCCTCTTTTGTACTACTACCTAACTGTAATCTTGGCACCCTTGATTTTACCTTTGCTTTATCTGTACTCTTCTACCGCTAAGCCTTTTTACACCCCTTTTGGACTACTACCTAACTGTAACTGGGCCCCCATGATTTTAATTTTTCTTTACTTGTGCTCCTCTACCATTAAGCTCCCTGTTTTACGACCCTTTTCAATGAATTGTTTTAGCGGATGATGATAATTAGGCATGTAAAATTCCTGCTCTCACTACCTTTGGCCATGTACTGCCAACCCTCCCTATCTGACTGCTTTCAGGATATCACTACTACTCTCTCACTTACACTGACTGACATTACTATGTTGCCAGCCTTTTCCGTCTGCCATTACCTGCCAGACCCGCATACAAGATTCTTTCCGTCACCTGGCCACCTGGCTGCTTCTCTGGGCCAGGCACCTGATAGGATGTGGCATTTTCGTATCACTCTCTTTCATACCTCTTACAGTACCCACTTCATTGTGGTATATTGGTTTATTTCTGCTGGCTCTTTTTTCCCTTTGTTCATTGCCCCCATATTTTTCTACACCTTTTTCCTGCTTTTCTGCAATACAATTTTTAGTTCGTTCTCTTGACTTCTGCACTACTCCAATATGGCGGAGACCAGAGCGACTCTTCTTGATTCCGGTTTGCTATAGGTTACTCCGCTGCGTCCACCCGGAAGTGGACTTGTCACACTAATCACAGTTTCTGATTTCACGTCGGAAACCTGCCTACATGATCCGCGATTGGCCATAATGCCTTTGGGGCAGGCTCACTTGACATTTAAAAGAAATGGGGCGCGAGCAGTTCACGTCATGACATTGATTTGGTTTGGCGTGCGATGACGATGATCGGACGTGGACGTGTCCGGAGACGATTATTGGACGTTCCTGGGAGGCCATTTTGCTCCAGTGCCAGCGCCGAGACGGATCGGACCTTCCTGCATAGGCGGTGAGATGGATCGGACCTTCCTGCATCAGCGGTGCCTCCGGTGGTGATCCCTGGATCAGCGACGCTCGTGGTTTCTTCCCAGCACCAGAGAAGGCCTGAGGACTGACCCCTATGATCCCTGCCAAGCAGCCAGCCAGCAAGTCGACCTGGTAAGCGGCATTTTCTATCCTTTGTGATAGATGGGCCCTGCTTTACTTACCTTGTATGCCGATTTTTGCTTGATTTCTTGCTTAATTTGCTCCGTTTTATTTTATAATCTGATTACAATGTATTATTGATGCACTCTGCTTGATTGATTCTTATTCAGATTGCAATTTATCCTCTATGTGCTCTGCTTGATTGATTTTACATTCAGATTGCAATTTATCATTTATGCGCTCTGCTTGATTGATCTTACATTCAGATTGCAATTTATCATCTATGTGCTCTGCTTGATTGATTTTTATTCAGATTGAAATTCTTGATTTATGCGCTCTGCTTGATTAATTTTACACTGCAATTCATCATTTATGCGCTCTGCTTGATTAATTTTGTACTGAGACTCATCATTTATGTGCCCTGCTTGATTGCTTGATTCTTTTGCGCTCCGATTTTCGGCAGGAGACTCGCGGTCCGACCCGTTCTGCCCTCTCTCCCACTCCTCTAAGGTGCTGGGCCTGCGTCTCCCTGGCTTGACCGGGGCCAGGCTGCTCACCGCAGTGGAGAGGGACTGAGAGTCCATACCCTGTGCGGCTGAACCCCAAAGCTCAGCCATCGCCCTCTGGCTCGCCCTGCTACCCAAGGCGCTCCACTGCACCCCCACCAAGCAGCACCAACCATGGAGTCAGACGTCACGGTCCAATCCGGCAACACTGAAGACGACATGGAATGGAATACGAAGGCAAAGAGAGGACGTGACTCGTGCCCGAGCTCACCAGAAAAAGCAGCAAAGCTTGCCCGCGCACCCCCCGCAAACAATGCGATTCCAACCTCAATCCACTACCTGGTTCTCCAAAGTACCCATGACAATGACGCTCACCCTCAGGACCACACGGCATCTGAACCCGGGACCTCTTCAGGTTCCACAAAGAGACTACGGATCCCTCCCATCATCCTGAAGAACTTAGCCACCCACAAGGACCTCGTGGAGCTACTGGACGAACACTGCACCTCCACCTTCACAATCAAGCCTCGGCAGGACCACGCCAAGATCATGCTAACCACACCGGAGGACTACAGGAGCGTGACCAGCATGCTTACAGAGCAGAACATGGAGTACCACACCTTTTCACTGACCGCTGTAAAAGCCCAGCACTTTGTAATACGGGGGCTCCCAGCAAACGCATCTCTTGGGCACATCACTCAGGGCTTATCGGAACTTGGACTTCCAGACAAAAATATAACGCAGATCACCTCTCCAGCAGACAAGAACAAGAAGTTTCCCCTCTTTGTGGTAACCCTGTCGGCAAGCCAGAATGGGAAGCCAGCAGACCTCTCAGCAGTCACACGGCTCTGCAGTTGCACCGTCACCACAGAAGCACCTAGAGGGAAACGAGGAGCGGTCATGTGCTACAACTGCCAGCGCTTGGGGCACACCTCTGCTTTCTGCCACCAGAAGCCAAAGTGCGTACGCTGTGGAGGCGAGCACCCCTCTAACCAATGCACTAGGAACCGAGAAACCGAACCAGCAATATGTGCTAACTGCACAGGACCCCACCCAGCAAGCTATCGCGGCTGTCCCTACCTGCAGAAGGCAAAGAAGGATGGACCGCGCAAACCACCCCAACCACAAAAGACTTCTCCACACTCAACTGCAACAGACCAGGGACAAAGGAAGACTTACAAACCCACATTGGCACACAGGATCCCAACCGGCAAGCCAACCAACAGCCATAGCGACGCGCGTGTGGATGGAAGGACATACGCAGAAGTAACAGGACCCAAACAGGACAGCCCAACACCAACACCACCACCACTATCACCACCACCAACTGCCCCAGTACCATCCTGTGAAATAGGCTCAGCCATCAACTGGCAGGGACTCATCATGAAGATTGCGAAAACAGTCGCAGACATGAACATCCACCCTTTGGTGACAATGGTGGCGAATCTCATCGCCGGACTTTTCCACGGTGAAGATACCACCTGCAATGGCAGCAAAATCTAAAGGAAACTCCCTCTTCTTGATGTGGAATGCTAACAGCATTCAGAAGAAAACTGCAGAACTCCTGCACCTGATGGAAACCATGGATGTGAGTATAGCGCTTATCTCCGAGACCCATCTCCAAGGAAGCCAGAAGCTCAACTTAGCAAACTACAGGGTGTACCGCACAGATCGCACCACCGGAGCCAAGGGCGGAGGAACTGCGGTGATTGTCAGCACAAAAGTGAAGCACCACGAGATCTCACTACCACCAGTGGGGAGTATTGAAGCAACTGGCATACAGATCCAAAAACAATGGTCCTTGACCAATTATTGATACATCTGAGCCAATTGCTTCGCTTAGTTAAATAATTTCCTGATCCTGAGCTCAAAACCAAAATTCTTTATACAGGAAGGAGCTCACAATATTCAATATGCAAGTTAATCTAACGAAGAACAACATCCAAACCATTTGTAAATTATTATACATACGTTTATTATTTTGCCATTTGAAAAAGTTAATTAATAAAGCAGTACAAGGTTGCTCCAAGGGGAACGTGCGTCAAAGAAAGAGTGATTAAAGGGTGAATGAGTGAAACAAGGAATGGAGACATAGTAATAAGGACATTAAATTGATTTCAACAATAAGGATCGGTTATGATTCACCGTCCAAAACCTGGTCACATTAATCAATTGTAGAAACGTGTTCTTGTATTTCAAAAACGACCCAATAAGTGGTCTAGCACGTAGGACTGTTGTGTGTCCCAGGTAGTGAGGAGTGGGCGTCGACGTTTCGACCCGTCTTGATGGCCTTAGGGGAATTTTAAACCTTGGCCGTGCGGATCTTCATCAGGACCAGAGAGGGGCAACCTGACTGGGTGGTGATATTAATCAAAACACCTGGAATATTAAAATAAGGAGGTGAGGATGTTGTCCTAAATAAAACAAGCGTTAAAACCAAGATCCGTCATAATCAATCATCTACCTGATCGGATTGAGGAATTTAATTCAATGGAGGTATTCAAACTTCCAATGGATGGAGGACTACGTATCACAGGGTAATTATTCCAGGCTGTGGGGGGTCACAGGGTAGTTATTCCAAGCTGTTGAGAGAGAACAATAAAAGAATTCTAAGTATGGGCGATACAACCTACACATACTTATGTTCAAGTGGGAGGGTCTATTTGAGAAGGTCGTATCGTCAGGTACACCATGGGTATACTATCCCACGACGTAAGGGCTTAATTTAATCAACTGAACAATGATTCAACCTGAGAAAAAATGCTTGGTGGCGTGACGATGAACAGCCTATGAATTGGAAATAATGCTCAATAATTAGTAGAAGAGCATATTATCATGTCAGGCGTTAGTATATAATGCAAAGAGCAGTTTGCGTTGCGTGATGTAAAGGAAGCTCAATAAGCGGAAGAAACATCTTACCGCGTCAGGCGTTAATGTGCACTTCTTCAACGGATATGTCAGTAATTGGACGGATGCACCGAGACGTGTAGTTCAATCGGGGCTGAAAATTAAATGCAACAAAAGGAATTCTAAGTAAACCTGGGAATATAGTTGTACAATCCCGGGGTTTAAGGTAGAAGGAATCTTACCGAGAGGCACTCTTTATGTGCTTGCTCAAGGAGCTTTTGTCTCCGTGAAAGCTCCCGCTCAATGTGAGCTCGGCGGCGTGTACGTGCAATTACCGGGGCAACCGTCTACGTATTAATGACGGTTGTCGGGGTATGAACAGAGTTAAAAGACTAACGGGGATTGTAGCGGTACCGGGGAAATTGGAACCTGATACAAAATCGTTGGGCCACAAAAAAGCAGTGGTTTTACATACTGGGAAAAGGCGACATAACAATTACAAAAATAATTTTTGTATATTCGTGACATACTTAGTGAGACAAACTTCCCACATATATGTTCAAACAATATATTAGAAAACACATACTTATACAATACCATTTAATCACAACATTAACCACATATATGTACAAACAACCATATATTGGAAAACAATTAATTTGACAGAGCCATGTTGTCATATACATCACCAAAATTGTACAATGAAATTTACAAGGAACAGTCTAAATGTGTGGAGGATGAGCACTGGACCAACTAAGTTGTTTTTTTGAGCCGTCTAAATGTATGGAGGATGAGCATTAGGGCCAACTAATTGGCTTTTGGCAGGAGGTACTGGGCACTAGGCCAATATTTAGGAGGGACCATGTACATACAGATTACAGTAGAGTGTAAGGTTATAGCTCAACAGCTCATGATGGAAACTTGTTTATTAATTTCCTCAAGTTCGTTAAGGCCTCTGGTTACAGTATCTAAGGAAAGGATCCATCTGCACTCACGCTTATTCAGTATGTCAGAGAAGTTACCCCCTCTAGGATTAGGTTTAACCTTTTCCAATACCCACCACCTCAGACTGTCTGCTTTGTGTTCGAACCTAGCGAAGTGTTCCACCAACGGAGCCCCGGGTGTATTGCAACGGATACGACTGCAATGTTGCAGTATCCGACACTTCACTTTCTGGATGGTTTGGCCCACATATAAAAGTTCACATGGGCAGGTAATCACATAAATAACCCCGGAAGTGTTACAGTTACTGTGTTCCTTAAGTGTGTGGGTATGGTTATTGTGTGTGAATTGATAGGTCGTTCTGGTCAAAGCACATGCTTTGCACGAACCACATTTGTGGTGTCCCATGACGGGGGTACCCCATAAAGTGGTCTGTCCTGACATCTGATAGGTAGGTAGTAGGGATTTGATCAGGTAGTCTCTAATGTTTTTACCTTTTTTAAAGGCGTGCAGTGGAGTAGGTATATTGCCTAATTCGTCCGCCACTAGGTGCCAATGTTGATTAATGGCCTTTTTGATGACATGGCTCTTGGTGTTAAACGTTGTCACGCACACCAACCTTTCCACATTGTTCTTTTCTTTAGATTTGGGAGTTAACAAGAGTTCCCTATGGTTATGCCAGGCCCGTTTCCGTGCTTTCTTCAGAAGCCTGATTGGGTAACCACGATCTATCAGTCTAGACAATAAACCCGCTGATTCATCAAAAAAGTCTTCTTTTTTCGAACAGTTCCTACGAATTCGCAGAAACTGTCCGAAGGGTAAGTTATCCCTTAGGTTCCGGGGGTGGTGGCTTGAGTAACGTAATAGCGTGTTTCTTTCGCTAATTTTTCTGAACAGAGTGGTGTCTAATTTACCCGATTCAGAGTCTGATTTGATGGTGATATCAAGAAAATCAATGCTTTCTCTGCTATAGTTCATGGTGAATTGTATGTCTGTTGAGCAAGTGTTCAACCAAAGGTGGAATTTTTTAAGATTCTCTTCTTCGCCTCGCCAGACAAACACAACATCGTCGATGTATCACCGCCACAGTTCTATACACTCACTGTATGGATTTACTTGATTGAGGACATACTGATGTTCGAATTCACTCATGTAAATAATCGCCAAGTTTGGAGCAAAGCTGGCCCCCATCGCCACGCCTTTCGTTTGTACAAAGAACTGATCTAAAAAAGTAAAGTAATTTTAAGTCATGGCAATTTTAAGTAAAGCCACAATGAATTCCGTGGGGACTAAGTGTGGTGCAGGTCTAGCATTTAATACTGATTCAATGCATTGAAGGGCTGCCAGTTGTGGAATGTTTGTGTAAAGGGCAGTTATGTCCATAGTAACTAATAGATGGATATTTGAGAGAAAGAATTTTGGTTTTGAGCTCAGGATCAGGAAATTATTTAACTAAGCGAAGCAATTGGCTCAGATGTATCAATAATTGGTCAAGGACCATTGTTTTTGGTATCAAGACTATACCCAGGTCCCTTAACCATGGGTTACCCCATTTTTGTAATGGCTACCTTTGTGCAGGCAAGTCCTGCGAGGGTTTAATTGTTTAATTGTTACATGTTTTTGTTTAATTTAAATTTGGCTAATATTGTTGTGTTGGTATCAATCACTCATTACATACAAATTGTCTAAACTCTATCCCAAGTATTTGTACTATGTCGGAAAGGGAGACATTGTCATACAGTGAAGATTATATCGATAAACTATTACAATTACAAGGAGGCAACACCTTTTTAGGTGCTGCTAGTACGAGCATAGACTTAACACTTAATGAAAAAGTGTCTAGACTAGAACGTCTTGAGAAGAAACTGATTAGGACAAGATTACATGGACATACGTTGGCTAAATATCTCCAATCCAATGTAATCCCTGTGGGACTCCAAGTAAGAAATGAACCAGCGATTTTCCTTGACAATCCCAAATTTAAAGAGAATTTCAGTTTTGTGTCTAATAACTGCTCAAGGCACTGGATGGTGCTTGGTATAGAAACAGCAGTAGAAGAGGTACAACGCCTAACTAAGGAAATTACTGATCTAAAAAAAGAAATTATTGAGGACAGGGCTCTAGTTAATGCCAAAGAAGCCCTAGAAAGACTGGAGCGCACTATTCAGGAATTTGACACATACACTCAGGCAACTAAACTTGACAAAGTGGCTAGGGACATCAAATTTTACGATAAAAAGATCACCTACCCTTATTTACAGGAAGGTTATTATATAAGGGAACAGCAAGGCACCTTCTCGAGTAGAGGCAGGAGTGGCTTCAGAAGGTACACCACCTTCTCTGGCTCCTCCTTGGGCAGCAGCTCAGGGAGTGACACTGAACGCCCAGGACCAAGTGGAGGAACCTCCACGGCAGGCCCAAACCAGTCAATCCAACCACCCCCTTTTTTACCAGAGGAACCATGGTGGGGCCAACGAGGCCGTGGACGCCCCTGGGGGAGACCCAGGGGGAACAGAACACAGACATGGAATCAAGGAAGGGGCCAAACCAGGAGACAGGCACATTTCCAACAAGAAACACATGGCGAGATCCAAACTCGACGACAGCATTACAGATGGTAATCCATAAAATTGATAACCCTGTTATTAACCTGTCGGACCATATACTGACATCTAACGAACAAGGAATCCTTGAAAAAGGTTTGTCCTTTGTCCCGACCAATATGCCCAATAACTTCAATCTGAAAGTTGAATTACATCAATTTTTTCGGAAGTTGCGTTTAAAATATCACTTCCTAAAAACACCAAGTAATCCTACTTTTTCGGCAAGTGGACTACGACCACCATCTAAATTTAATCCCCCGGCATCCCTTATGCCACATAGACTCTTGGCGTATGAGCAAGTTGTAATGAAAGATGTGGATAACATACTATCTACGAGACAGTATGTGCCATACAACATAAGTAAACAAGAACGCACAGCCCTTGATACACTAAAAAGCAATCCCAATATTGTGATTAAACCCGCTGACAAGGGTGGCGCCATTGTTATACAGAATACGGATGATTATAAGAGAGAGATTATCACACAGTTGACTGTAGAAGGGAACTATGTCAAACTATGTAAAGATCCCACGCAAGATATAAGTAAGGCTATAAGCAGCCTCACGAAAATTGCCCTGGAAAACGGATATGTAAATAAGTTGGAACATGATTATCTAAATAATAAACACCCCAGACTACCCACAATCTATACCCTCCCTAAAATACATAAACGGATGCAAAATCCCCCAGGGAGACCAATTGTGTCTGGTTGCGGTTCAGTTTTAGAACCATTATGCAAGTACATTGACGTGTTTTTAAAACCTATTGCGGAACACACTTCAACCTACTTAAGGGATACCATGCAAACTATACAACTGTTGGATGAATACCCTTATGATCCGAATATCCATCTATTAGTTACTATGGACATAACTGCCCTTTACACAAACATTCCACAACTGGCAGCCCTTCAATGCATTGAATCAGTATTAAATGCTAGACCTGCACCACACTTAGTCCCCACGGAATTCATTGTGGCTTTACTTAAAATTGCCATGACTCAAAATTACTTTACTTTTTTAGATCAGTTCTTTGTACAAACGAAAGGCGTGGCGATGGGGGCCAGCTTTGCTCCAAACTTGGCGATTATTTACATGAGTGAATTCGAACATCAGTATGTCCTCAATCAAGTAAATCCATACAGTGAGTGTATAGAACTGTGGCGTCGATACATCGACGATGTTGTGTTTGTCTGGCGAGGTGAAGAAGAGAATCTTAAAAAATTCCACCTTTGGTTGAACACTTGCTCAACAGACATACAATTCACCATGAACTATAGCAGAGAAAGCATTGATTTTCTTGATATCACCATCAAATCAGACTCTGAATCGGGTAAATTATACACCACTCTGTTCAGAAAAATTAGCGAAAGAAACACGCTATTACGTTACTCAAGCCACCACCCCCGGAACCTAAGGGATAACTTACCCTTCGGACAGTTTCTGCGAATTCGTAGGAACTGTTCGAAAAAAGAAGACTTTTTTGATGAATCAGCGGGTTTATTGTCTAGACTGATAGATCGTGGTTACCCAATCAGGCTTCTGAAGAAAGCACGGAAACGGGCCTGGCATAATCATAGGGAACTCTTGTTAACTCCCAAATCTAAAGAAAAGAACAATGAGGAAAGGTTGGTGTGCGTGACAACGTTTAACACCAAGATCCAGACATCTGCAGGCCCCCTACGACTGATAGCCGCCTACTCACCCCCAGGCAAGCTAAGCCCGAAGGACTTGGATGCTTTATTGGACCCCCGCATCCCAACATTAATTGGCGGAGACCTAAATGCCAAGCACCAGTGCTGGAACTCTTGCGCGGTAAACAGCAAAGTCCACACTGCCATCGAGCGCAGCGTTCCCGAGCAGAAACTCCAACGCTGCTATATCTACGACCTCCCGAAGGGCATCAAGCAGTCAATTGCTGACAAGAACAGAGCCCAGAGAGAGTGGCAAAGGAATCGCACCTCCGACCTGCTGAAGAAGTACAACGAGCTGAAGATGCAAATAAGCCAGCACAGAGGTGAAAAGCGGGAAGCAGCTACGGCTAACTTAAAGGACTCGGACAACTCTCTCTGGAGAATGACCCGACGCTTGACTGGGAAGAAAGAGCCAAACCCACCGATACAAGGGAAGACTCACTTGGCATGCAGCAACAGGGACAAGGCTGAGGTCTTCGCTGACACGTTGGAGGCATCCTTCAGGCCTAACCAGACAAGCAAACTGGCAGCAGAAGTCGAGCAAGAGGTCGCTAAGCACCACCGGGAGCACCCACCAGAAACAGAAGCTGCAAACATTGAGGAATGCTCCACAGGCGAGTTATTGGCCCTGGTAAAGACACTAAAAAACGGCAAGGCACCAGGAAAGGACAGAATAGCCAACCAAGCCATCAAGATGCTCCCAGATGCCGCAGTGGATCACCTAGCTGAGATATTCAACGCATGTATGCAGCACCAGTATTTCCCTAATGCCTGGAAAGATGCAAGAGTCGTCGTATTCCCCTAGGCTGGGAAACCACTACGAGATCCTGCAAATTACCGCCCTATAAGTCTGCTATCTGGCCTATCAAAGCTCTTCGAAAAAGTTATCCTTGCCTGTCTTGTGGACTTTGCGACAAGCGAAAACCTCCCCGCCAAAGAACAGTTTGGGTTCCGGAAAGACCACTCAACCAATCACCAACTCCTCAGAATTGTGGACATCATCCGCCATGGATTCAACATCAACAAGTCTACTGGAGTAGTCTTTCTGGATGTAGCCAAAGCATTCGACCGAGTATGGCATGAGGGACTGCTTTACAAACTTATCAAGCTCAAGTTTCCAAGCTACCTGATTAAACTGCTGTCTAGCTACTTGTCAAAATGGACCTTTCACGTGGCGGTACGAGACGAATGCTCAACGCCACGCCCAATCCTTGCTGGAGTGCCTCAGGGATCAATCCTAGGACCATTCCTCTTTAATATATTCACAAACGACATCCCCACGGACCTAAAGAAGACTGATCTGGCTCTTTACGCCGATGATGCAGCAGTCATCTCCCAATCCTTCAGCGAAAAGGAAGTGGCTAAGAACCTTGAGGCATCACTCAGCAGACTCTCCAAATGGTACAGCGACTGGCAGATCACCCTGAACACAAGCAAAACCACAGCAACACTATTCACCAGGAAGCTGAACAGAAAACACCCAGCGATCCTCCTCAATGGGGATGAGATCAAATGGGAAAACAGCAGCTCCTACCTGGGGGTGACTCTGGAATCTAAACTCACATGGAGAAACCACATAGAGAAGATCGGCCAGAAAGCAGCAACAAAACTGTCTGCGTTATACCCACTCCTGAAGGCCAAGTCGATGCCCTTGCAGAGCAAGGTACAAGTAATCACCGCAATAATTCGCCCAACCATGACGTACGCTTCACCAGTTTGGAGCGGCTGCCGCCCGCAGCATTGGAAAGACCTGCAGAGACTACAGAGCAGGGCCTTACGGATTGCAGCAGGTGTTCCAATCTTCACAAGAACAGCAGACCTCCACAGAGACCTAGGCGTTGAGATGTTGGACGACCATCTCCGCAAACTCAACAGGACATTCTACAAAGGACTGGATCAAAAAGATAACCAACTGATCAGGAAACTTGCAGACATTTCTACAAACCCATTTGACCGCTACCCGAGGCCCATCGAAGCGCTAACCTTGTGAAACTGAAACAGCAACACAGCATCCAAAAACTCATCACTGCCTGAGGGCAAATCGCCCCGGCAGGTACCCAAAACTCATCACTGTCAGAAGGCAACCCCCGCGGCAGCCATCAAAAGCTCATCACCACCAGAAGACATTTGGCAGACGAATACAAGACTCTGCGATAAAACTTGCTGACACTTCCGCAAACCAAATTTACCGCAACCCGCGGCCTATCACAGCGCTGACCTTGTGATCCAACCTCAACTGTGACAAAGCGTCACACATCAATAAGACAACCTAAACAGCGACTAAAAACCTCAAAATGAATGTGGAGTAATTAGGCTATCGCCTCGGTATCCAAAAACTCACCACTGTCAGATGGAATCTGACAGGCGAAAACAAGACACACGGCGCAGTTCAGTTCAACACGGACTGCCGCACTTGGACCTGCGATTCGGGTAAGGAGGATGAGGCTTTTTGGTACTTTCTTGTTTATCAGCTACATACACAAGGGTGGGCGGTCCGTCACTTCTAGGCTGTACAATGATGTGGGTCGAAGAGATCGGCGCTGTGTCACTTGGCCTGCCTGGCTTTTCCCTTTTCGTTCTCATCTGCGTGCCATTGCAAGCATATGCCAATTATGCAATCAGGACTATAACAGCTTTCCACAATTGCGGTTACGCACAATATTTATGCCTGATTTAGCTTGGGGCTTTAATCAGGACATGAACTGCAAGCACATGCCACTTAGATTCAACCAAGACCTTAACCGCTTTCAGCATCTGCGGTAACGCAAGATACTGATGCCTCCGTGAAGCTTGGGGCTCTAAACAGGACTTGTACCGCTTTCTGGCTTTGCATATTGTTTTATGTATATGAGCCATGTATACTCTATACTCTTACGGTATGGGCTTATAAGGGCAGCGCACGTTATTTATGCCTTAACTATCTGGGGGCTTTGCAGTCAGTCGGCACGGTATGTTTACTTTTGACCGCGCTTTTCCTATATCTGGTATTCAGACAGGGGTGACTAGGGCATACTTCATTCAAGCACTTTTTACCACTTTTTTATACAGGCATATCTGGGCTGCGTACCACACTGGGGCTCTTTTGGTAGATGGGAATGCACACATGCGTATTCTCCCATGGTTGGATTCTTAAGGACTTGGTCACTTTGAGTGGATTTCGTTTTATTCTCAATAGATCGCCTAGTTGGGCACTACCTTGCCCTGGGAATTCCCCTGCTGTTTCCAACTTATCATACTGGAACACTCATACTGGATCACATCAACTTGTCATTACCTAAATATTGCGTGTTGTGACTTAAGGGGAGATTGCGTTGGCTCTCAACTTTGTTGTTTCCCTCTACGTTCTCCTGTGCACTATGGACTCTTGTTTTATTACTAAGTTTGCATTACACACCCCCTATGAGTTTTTAATGTCCGTCCGTCCCTCGCACGGTCTTGGTGACCCTGGTGCCTCTTTCCCTTCTAACCACCTTGCTGAGCTTGTCTATGGAACTATGAGAGGCTTGGCCCTCAAGAGGATATTTCTGTACAGGGATCCCCCTGCACAGTGTTTTTAACTTGCTTGTTGCAATATGTTAGTGACTTGCACATGCAACTTTTAAACTTTCTGTTCAATATGCCTTTGATTTTTTAATGTGTTTTTTGTGTATGACATGCTGACTTGTCGTATGTCATATCACTAGTATCATGGAATGTGTCTCTTAGTAATCCCACTGTTTTTTCCTTCTGTCTTTTTTCTGTCACATATGTTCTGTTTTATGACTTATTATGTGTTTTTGATTTGTGTCCTTTTACATGTCAATTTCAGCCCTGATGAAGTTCTCGGTGAGAGAACCACATGCGTCGGCTGAGCTTAATGTGTCATTAACACTTTGAAAAAAAGAGAAACTAATTGAGAATAAAGACTTTTTCAAATTACAAGAGTATCTTGGACTACTTTGCCTGGCGCGCACCCACTGGTAACTGCATCTTTCATGATCTGGAACACAGAGGCATCAAGAAATGGCTGGTGCCAGGGTTGCAGTGTGCAGGAACTTTGAATTTGGCAAGCTGATGTGAGGTGCAGAACTGGTAGTCCGCCATTTAAGCTTTGCTCTCCATATAGCTCTTAAATATTGGCAGATAATCGCAGTTTCGATGACAGTGAGGTGCTGATCAGCTGCCAGTGTCTTGGGCTCCTGGGTGGGCTGATAGAGTGGGCCCCTCTGCTGTACACTGCTGTGCATGTCAGTACTCTGAGGGCTGCTGCATGGTATGGTTGAGCACCTTGCATCCCTGGCCACCAAAACCACGTCGGATACAGGTAATATAAAGCAGTTTACAAAATTTTCACACAAAAAAGAGAGGGAGAGCAAGGCATGAGGAGAGTGATCACCTGGCCAGGACCCACATTTCAAGGGGCCCCTGGTAAACTGAGTGGGACAGACAAAATTCCTGCCATAATAACGCTGCTCAAAAAACAACTTCCTATTCTAATTTAACAGCCGAGCATGTTAATCAGATTCTTAGGGTGACATTTACTCCGGATTAGAGCTGGGGCAAAGTCACACAAAGTGACACAACGCACCACAAACCCTTCCAAGGGTATTTACATTCCATAGAAAAGTTAATTTTTTATGGAAATGTGCTCTTTTCTCAGGGTAAACAGCAGTTTTCAATAAGGGAGCTTTACTTAGAAATAACTTGGGTCGAAACGGACTAGCCTTTGCTTCAGAAAACAAAGTCTCATTGAAGCAGGCGCTAACATGGAGAAATCATTTAATATCTGCAAACATTCTATACATTGTTTGTCTGATGCACTGTATAGCACACATACAATATGAGGAATGGTTAAGAATGTATTCTAGGCAAGAGACATGGTACTGTAAGGGTACCTCTTCAGTACAAATGCAATGATCATCAGAACAAATACTTATGCAATATGGTGCAAATGTTCTGCAAGGCAGTAGGGAACCTGTTTGTGTGGCAGCACAGAAGTAGGAGCGAAGCAGGCCATTTTAAAAATAAATATGGCTGTCCGCTGCTTTCTCCCTCTTCTGCAACTCAGCGCAGCAACTTTGATTGATCTGTTGTGTTGCTCTAAAAATAAATCTGCCCCTTATTGTGCAGGCCCGGCCTACCTAGTCAATCAGCCTCAGGCAGTTGGTGGCAATAAAATTGAAAATAAAAATTCTGTCTCATTTTTCTCTCCTTACTTAATCTCACCTTAAAATCTCACTATATCCTAACTTCTCCATGGACATTGTTAGAAATTGGAGTCTCAAGTTGGCTGAGGTATGCACCCTATCCAGGAAGGGATAATCCTAGTCAGTGTAAGTTACAACACAGCCTACATTTTCCTGTGCTCACCCTCTTGTAACTGGGCACAGAGCAGTCAAGCTTAACTTATGAGGCAATGCATAAAGTATTTGTGCAACACCGAAACCAGTAACAAAGTGAAAACACCACAGAAAGACTCCACACCAGGTTAAAACAAATACACTATGATTTCATAAATAAAACAAGACCAAACTGACAAAAATCCATCCAGTAGAAGTCGAAATATTGATTTTTAGAGATTAAATGCAAGAATAGCGTATAGAAGCAAATATCGCTCAAAAAGTTAATTGGTCGCGCTGGACCTGGACAAAGTCAACAGTTCAGGTCACCCACAATGGAGCACAGGCCGCTTGAGCAAAAGTACCATAATCTTTGTCACAGGACAGGATGGGTCGATGATTTCCACGTAGTTGAGGTGTTGTGCCGAATTTCTCCACACAACTGCAGCGATGCGTCATGTCCATGATTCAAAGTGTAGATACAGAAGTGTGGCAGTTCCGAGTGCAATGTGTTGGGTTTCTCTACGCTGTAGAGGCGATGTGTCAATCTTCCCCACCAGTGGCGATGATGCATCTGTTCTGGAGCAGTGATTCTGAGTTCGATGCAGCGGTTCAGAGTGTTGCGCAGATCCAGTTCCCACAATAGCGGCGGTGTGTTGATTCTGCTCTCGCAGCAGAGGATACGACTGTTCCACTGGAGCAAACCAAGGTCTTCTTCCAAGGGTCCAAGACTGGGGTGGCGCCACTTGGCAGGACATACTTACAAGAAGATGATGCTAAGGGCTGGAACAGGAAGAATGTAAGTCTTTTGTGTCCCTGAGACTTAGGCAACGGAGACAAGCCAACAACCCCTTGGAATCACTTTGAATTCAAGTGATGCAGGTTCACTCCTTCTTACCCAGGCAGGGGCAGAGCAGCAAGCAGGGTAGCTCAGCAAGGCAAGAGCACAGCAAAGTATATTTCAGAAAAGCAACAATCTAGCCGAGTGGCACTCCTTTCAGCAGCACAACAGTTCTTCTTCCTGGCAGATTAGTCACAGGTCCAGAAGTGTACTGAGCTGGTGGTGTCAAGGTTCCAGTACTTATACCCAGTTGTGCCTTTGAAGTGGAGGAGATGTCAAATAAAAGCTTCGAAGTACATCAGGTCCCCATCCTTCCTGCCCTGGCTCAGACTCACTACAAGGGGGTATGCAGCTCTTTGTGTGGGGACAGGCACAGCCATTTTGGGTGCAAGTTTTAGCTTCCCCCCCAATCCAGCCCAGGAAGACCCATCAACCAGGTAATAAGCCAGTCACTTCCTGATGGCCCATCAGGCACACCTAAGTTCCCTTTGTGGGTGGCTGTCTAGAGGGAATGCACAAAGTCCAACTATCACCCATCCCAGACATGTATTGGAGACAGGCATAAGGCACAGGATGGTTTAAGTAAGAAAATGGCCCACTAAAAATGGCATTTTTAGACTTGCACCTTTAAATCCCATTTAACCAAACGTTGTGATTTTAAATTGTGAGTTCAGGAACACCAAACTCAAAATATGTATCTGTTGGAACTAGCCCTTTTTGCAGGGTTATCCCCAAACCGTTTGCCTTCCTCCTATATTATTTCTGACCTGTTTTTTTGGTTTTATGACTCTGGGCACTTTACCACTGCTGATCAGTGCTAAAGTGCATGTGCTCTCTGTTGCAAACTTGGTAAGATTAGTCTGCACCTGTTTGGCATATTTAATTTAATTGTAACTCCCATGTACATTGTAATCTCATATACCTAGGACCTGTAAATTAAATGCTACTAGTGGGTCTGCAGCGCTGCTTGCGCCATTCCACCGAAGTAGCCTTTGCAACCAGTAAAAATTGCATTTTTAGATGACCTGCAACTTAAAATCCAACTTCACCATAAGTTGTGATTTTAAATTGTGAGTTCAGGGACACCAAACTAAAAATATATATCTTATCTCAATTGAAAATTGCAATTATAAAAAGTAGTAAGGTAATCCCAATGTTAGCAATGGGAGAGATAGGCTTTGCAGTGGGGAAAACGAAATTGGGAGATTTTCACTACCAAGACATGTAAAGTTTTAAAGTACACGTCCTGCCTTTTAAATACACTGCACCCTTCCCTATGGATTATGCAGGGCTACCTAAGGGGTGACTTATATGTATAACAAGCATTGGCATAGGCAATAGGTCTCGCCTTTGGGACCTTATAAGAGTTTAGCGAGAGCTATTGTCTTTGGCGATGTTTTTAAGGTATGTTGTAGAGCAATGTGGCTGCTGTGCTCCTTACTGCATACTTGGTGTCTAAGTTCTGCTTAGGGCAGTGACGTGGGGGAAGTGGCATGGAGTGGAATATAGTGGTGTGGTGGTATATGGTGTGTGTTGGTGGGATGCATGTGGGTAGTGTGTGTTGCTGGGGTACATTTGAGTGATATATGCATCTTTACAAAAAAAATCACCAATTGTAATTAGATTAATTATGTTTGTCTGCAAACTATTAAAAGGCAATACAAGCAAATGTAATACACATTTCCCCATGGACCAATGTAAGATATTTATAATAGTAAACTTTCAATTGAAAACAACAAAACTACTGGCTTGTTGGTAACTCTAACGTTTATATAATTGTAATGGCAGTTACTGGTAAAGTCAGCAAAGGGTTTCCTAATTCTAAAACTGAAATATTAGCATTTGGTGAGCTGCACATTACAATTGGCCGCCTTGCCCTTTTAGTCAACTGCCAGCAAACCATAATAAAATAACTATAAATGTAAAATCTGGAAGGGCTGGGACAATGCAAGTTGCGCAGGTAATTCTGCTTTATATGCAGATTACTGGCAGTGGGCCAGCAGCTTTATGTAAATGAATACATCCCTGTAATAGGATCTTGTGAGCTAAGCACGGTCACAAATACATATTTTAAAGTATAAATGGCTTGGGCCTGCATGTTTAGTTTAGAAAGCCATTTGGTATCTAAATATTGTATTGGTTGAGCACCAAATATAATATACATTTTTAACAAAAACTAAATGGATCATGTTTTAAATAGAAAGAGCTAGTATGGTTGAAGTGGCGTAGAGTGAAGTGGCGTTGCATGGATTGCTATTGCATTGAGTGGTGTTGCGTGTAGTGGCACTGCGTAGAGCTGAGTGGCATGGCGTAGAGTGAAGTGCAGTAGAGTGGAGTGTGGTGGGGTGGAGTGGGGTGGCGTGGAGTAAAGCAGAGTGGCGTGGCATGGAGTAAAGCAGAGTGGCGTGGCATGGAGTAAAGCAGAGTGGCATGGCATGGAGTAAAGCAGAGTGGCGTGGTGTGGAGTAAAGCAGAGTGGCGTGGCGTGGAGTAAAGCAGAGTGGCATGGTGTAAAGCAGAGTGGCATGGCGTGGAGTAAAGCAGAGTGGCGTGGTGTGGAGTAAAGTAGAGTGGTGTGAAGTGGAGTAAAGTAGAGCTCCTGACTGCGTCCAGAGGGTGGGGGCCCCCCTCAAGTTTTGTTACGCTTCTGTTCTATATATAATAACTACGGGTGGGGAAAATTTGCTCAATTTGAATATGGGTAATTATACAAAATTCTGAAAAAAATGAATTGAAATTATGTGAAATGCAAGATCAGATTTTAGCTATATTTTTTGCATGAAATGTGTCCTCTTTGAAAGAGATAACACGTTTCGAGTTAGAAAAATAGCACCAAAAACACAAGGGCAAGGAACAACAGCATGCTTTCTGGTCATTCACATTGTTGCCAGGCATCCATACAAATGTTTTGCCTTAAATGCAGCATAATTAAGATGCACGGGTAATAATGTAATTTCAGGAATTTTATATAACAACTAATATAACATGAAATTGAAGAACTTAAGAGAAATTACGCCTGAAATTCTGCCCTTCCTCAAATTAATCAGATGATGAAAGAACTTTTGATATGAAGGTATTCACTGTGCCTTACATACAATATGAGCTGATCCTGGTCAAACTCTTTCTCAGCGCTAAGTGCTAAAATGGCGTTGCCAGGCCAGCGTGAACAGTAATCAATGAACGCTGTAAGGTTGCTAGGCATTTAGGAATTATTCTAACATCGGCTGCTACGATCAATACAGCGAAAGGTTTAATGAACCTTTTAAAATTCAACGATTATGGCACTGTATAGAGAGAAAGGGAAAATGCATGTGATGTAGAAAACGCCTTCTCATGAGGAATGCCAAGCGAGAATTGGTGCCGAAACACCAGGGTTGGATTGGGATTAAAAATCGGCCCGGGCACGCTAAAAAAAGTGGCCCACTTTTGCCGATTGCCTTGCCGCAAAACACTGCTTCGGCAACATTTTATTTTTAAAAAAGGGAGGAGGGGTTAAAAAATATGCTCGGATTAGTTTACACTGGTTAAAAACACCTTAAAACAAGTGAAACCACTTTTGCTCAGGCCCCTTGCCCCCGCTCAATATGCATATATTAATGGGCCGGCCAAGCGAGAGAAAGGGAGTGACACCTCTGCCCATTGATAAAAGGGAGGTAATGGACGCCAATCTGTCTCCCGAAAGGCCACTCAGGCACCACCCACTGGGCGCTGGCTGCATCGAACAACGCAGAAACCGCCCAAATCAGCCCCCCAGGCTTAGTGCCGGACCGGCCATAGTGGGCACCGGGCATCTCCCTGGTGGGCCGCTAGGGTGGGGGCCGGTTTTGGGCCCCTGAGGGGCGTTTTTTGTTACCGGGGGTCGGCAATATCGGCCCCCGGTAACAAAATCAGCCGAAACCAGCCCTCGCAAACTGCTCGGCTTCACTCCCCCTCACCACGGGGGGTGGGGGCGGCTGAGCAGTTTGCCAGGGCCGGTTTCTGTTCCCAGTCCAGCCCTGCCCAGGCTGCTGAAAAAAGCAGCCCACAGCTGGAATTCGGTTACCGGCCCCTCGGGCATTGCCCAAGTGCCCACGTTAACAATTCGAAGCTGTGAAACACCAAGTCCACATATTGGTGCCTATTTCTCTGGGGCATTTAGTAACAGCCTGGTATTCCCATAGCTGGGAAGTACAGCTACCCCAGTATTGGTACTGCTGAATGCAGAAATACCTATACAGTATTCCACATCCCAATAATCGCGCACTTAAGCAGGTTTGTTGTGAATGTTAGGCTTAGCACGACTGCAGAGAGGGAACAGGTTTGCGTAACCAACCACGCTCTAAGCGATAAAGTTCTTCCAAATGACAGTAATACTTTGGGTTTAATGATGCAATGCTTTAGTATTCCTGGAATGTGGATGCATTTATCAGTGCCAGGTCAGTCACACCTGTGGTTAAATAGTTAAGCTAACCAAACTTAATTGTTAACAACCTGGCCTCCAGTTGTGTTCATAACCACACTATACACTAGTACAAGGGCTGGAGAGCAATAGATAACTACCACCACTTTTAGGTTTGTGCTTTCATAGTTCAAATATATGTTGTTGTGTCAGAAGCCATCTTAGTTCATGAGATCTAGTGTCAAAATTGAGAAAATTATAAATGGGTGAATACTTGTGACATAATTGGCAAGAAAGGAGTTATCCTTAGCTCCCTGGCCTCCACTAAACGAACTTAACACTTAATCAGGGCTTTAAGTGGGCCGGGTCTGTCCGGGTCTGAGCACCGGCAGTTTTTTTTTGGGGCCCTCGAAACGGGTCTCTATCGGGCTCTATTTTCGTGGCTACTAAAGGTAGTCCGTTCTTTATTTATTTTTTTCGGACCCGTTTTGAGGGCCCAAAAAAAAACTGCCGGTGCTCAGACTCTGTAAGCGCATAAGACCTTACATCGTGTGCCGCCAGAGACCGAAGTTAATATGCAACCCGTAACAGGCGCGCAACACCCATTGGACTCACAGGGCTTCAGCCACCTTCCCCCCCCGTCGTGTGTGGCAGCCCGGGATAAGACACCTTCCCGGGCAAAAAAGCAGCCGCACCCGAGCACTTCACAGGTCTTTAAAAGACCATTTGCATGTTAATGAGGCCTTGCTGTTGTTTCACCCCTTCTAAGAGCCCCTGCAGCTCCACTCTGCCTATTGCTTAAAGTTCAGCCCCCCCCCCCCGAAACTTTTGCTCAGCCCCCCCCCCCCCCGAAATTTGGCTCTAGTTGCGCCTCTGACCCGTAATCGCCCTAGTTGCATCACACATTGTTTGTTTCCAGACGATCCGACGACACTGGGCGCCTCTGCCCTTAGAGTGGCAGCACCGAATACTAGCATTCTGTATTTCTGGGGCTTGCGGCAGACAAGAAAAGGCATATCCCTCTGCAAACACGACCTTACCTTCCAAATGATGCACGTAGGAGCTCTGTGCGGCCCACTCATGCATCAGACTGACAGACCAGTCACTCCAAGCCTGAAGTCTGCACAGTTGGCTAAGAAAAAACGCCCAGGAGCACCTAACTCCGATCAATACAATGCAACATCTCTATCACTGTCTGTGCACCCTCAGACGGACATTGCCTTCCATTCCTCCATAACGAGTGGAAGTACTTGGACTCAGGCCTTTAAGTTGGACGGGTCCTCTCGGTCTCATACCCATTAGTAATAAAAAACTGACTTGAAGCCGTTGCCTACCGGACCCCATATTCGTGTCCTTACATTTACAGGCAACCACACGCCTTGCTTATTCAACAATACCTGTAAAAACCCAAAGGTAATCCATATCAATATTGCAGTCTCTGATTACATTTCACATATATTAGTTCATCTCTCTTTTCGTAAGTGTTTGTTTTTGCTGATGCTGTGTTTCTGTAGTTTTTGTCATGCAGCTCTTGTATAGAGCACAGTGAACTGAGTTGCCTCCATATGTCTGGGTGTGAATTCATGTTGTAGTTGGGTCTTTATGGCAGGCCACTATTGAGAGCTCTGTAGTAGGAGTTGAGTGCAATGCGAGCTGCTCACGGTGACCATCAGTGACTCATGTAAAAGTGTTCAGAAAACATGCACATCTGATCCTTTGCCTATTTGCAGAGCACAAAGAGTGACAGTCACTTATGCACCAGTTGTCCCGGTACTCAATGGGAGAACACGGAGAAGTGCCGGTACTCATGATTTTCTTAAGCACACAGTGCTAGTTATTTTGATTTAGACCACGCCCCTACTCGGATAGGCCACGCCCCTTCAAGACATTAACCACGCCCCTTTTAGAGCACCCCCAGTTTTTTTTTCCCACTTAAAGCACTGCACTTAATCACCTCCACTGCACAGTCTCTTTACATCGTCCAAGGTAAGTTAAATAAAATAGGTTGGGGCAAGGGTTAATTAATTAAAAATAGAGTGAGGGTAAAAAAAAAAAATGTGGATTCCTCACCCGCATCAAAGAGATGTAATAACAGGGGATTCAGCATAGGCAATGTAGTGGAAGGGCAATTTATTGACGGGAGACAGCCTTTACAATGAAACTATTACAACGCATGCCATTACATCGCATGTCGTTGCAACGCAAAAGGTGTGCAGCAGTGGGTAGAAGATGTTGGATTTAACTCCAACTTTAATGACCAGCAATATGCTTGCATAAAACCAATGCCGCTAACACGATACATTTCGAATAGTGGGCACTCTGACCAAGAAATAGGGAATTTGGTCATGCTATCTTCACTTTTCCTTATGCTGCAGTACTGTACGTTTTCCTGTGTGATGTAGTAATCGAAAAAAGTAAACTGTGAAAACAAAATAACCAAACCATGCCATTCTGACGCAATTCACAAAAGTAAAAACGTTAGACAAAGAGGAACCTAGTTGGTGAAATAACATAAACCGACGTTACTATTACTTACAATTACTCACACTTTAAATTCCAAATCAGTCATGTAATACCCAGTAATTGCCTTGGCAATATATTCATCCTTTGGTAACTCAACTTGTTATAATAGCTACCTGGGAGGGTAGAAATTAAACTACACACTATCTATCACATTGAAAGCACAACGCAGCCACTTACCTGTAAAATCTGACACAATGTGCATTACAGACTAATTTAAATAAAGACCTCTTGAGAATCCTTAGAACTGGCCACATGCCCACGATATGCTTAAAAGTATCAAGAAATATACTAGTAGGGTTGCCTTTTAGAAAATGTGCTCTTCACCACAGAATTTTAATCGTGGTGGATATAAACAACGAAAACACACAACGTTTGTCATAATCTCAGAGCTATGAGTAGGCTGGACCATACGTTTCAATTCCCTAGAAGTGTTTTGGGGATTTTGGGACATTTTTTGGTCGACAAACCTTTATTTTTTTGCACGTTGCATGCTGTGATTTGGTGAGCTGTAATATTAGGTGTATATAATCTGGGTTATCTATTTGTGAGCCCATTTTTTTTTTTTTATAACACTTTTTATTGGTTTCATTCGTAGTTACACATACATTGGCAATCAGTGGTATCAACAGTCACTTATTACAATAGTACAATGGCATGGGGAAGAAAGTCACATTTACACAATATTTTCTTCTCGATCTCCACTTCGTCGCATTTCAAGTTCCACCATCGGGGAGATACATATATTACCACGATATTCGTTCCATTTGCTCCATTTCTTATCCCACTTCTTTGGACACCCACGATTCATAAATACTACTTTTTCTGCAATCATACATTTATCAAGTTCTTTAACCCATAGTTGGATAGATGGTATATTTGCTGCCCCTCATCCCTTTGCTATTTCCCTCTTTACAAGGACATAGCCGAGTGAGGCCATTTGTTGTTCCACTTCTGTGCGGTCTGTTGCCGCCCATACATTAAGCAGGCCTAATCTAGGTGTTGAAGGACTAGGTTATTCTAAGACCCAGCGGTGCCAGGGGACAACACCTGAAACCTTCGTGGGTTACCTGTTCTGGCGTACAAAACACAGAGACACGGGACACTTCCAGCGACGTCAAAGATCAGCGTTTATTTACTGCAGGGATACAGAGATCGCAAGAAGTACACAGCGTGTAGGTTCTCGGAGACTGCTTCGAATTGCAAAAGTGGGTCGCTCCTTTTATACATATTTTTGCCATTGCACAAAATGGCAAACAAAGGTTACAACTCAGTTCCTACAATAAACTTCAAAAGAGTCGCGTTCATGTTTCAGGAGGCCGGAACATAATTACAGCAGCATTGCCGGTTCCCAACTGTAAAAACATATCATCCCCACAGTTAAACACATTCCATTCTGACTGTAAACACATTAGGAGAAGGGACAGAAACAGATGCAAAGAAAGAACAAGGATGCACGACAGATTGGAAAAGAGTGTTGGGAGTAATAACGGAAACTTGATTACAGGATCAAAGACCTCGTGCCCAATGCATGCACGACTGAAACAATAGACTAGCACGGTAAGATGAGCCTCGAGCGGGGCCATCTGCCTTTGCCGTGTCATTTCCCCTATCATAAAAGTCACCCTCAAAGAAACACGTGTCCTTGGTGTAAGCTTGGGAATCCCAGGGTCACAGAGCGGACAAGGTCCGTTCGCTGACTACTTGAGGGCAAGAAACAAAATGGATGCCGTATCTAAAATGGAACCCGAGGGTTCGGATGGACAAACCCAAAAATGAGACGAACCATACGTGGTTGCGTAGCGAAAACGCGTACACCCACTAAACTCGTCATTTGCGGTTCGTAGACACCAAACTCATCCATATTCGACAACACCCAAAAAGTGTCGTTCCGTCTCGCACGGAACCTCAGACGCTCCTTTTGCCCTCACGTAGGCAAGCACTAGTCGATATCAGAATCGATTTCGATATTCATCAGATCGTTCAGCTGTTGCTGGAACATCATTCTACTCATCAATGTCTCCTTGGTAACAGATGGCCGTCTTATACACGTTGTAGCACAAAGGCCACATAAGGCAGGACCACACTGTACACAAAGACAACACGTGAATAGAAACGTTACAACAACCCCTACGATCATCAGAATCTTCCAACCCCAAGTGGATATTAGGCCCCAAAACCATCCTAGAAGTGTCCAATTACCTTCGTCCACGTGTATGGACTCGGAAATCTTGTGCAACTTCGAGATGGCTTGGTAGACAGTTGGAGCGTTGTCAGGAATGAAAATGCAACAGCTCGAATGAATAACTTTACACACGCCACCTCTATCTGCAAGAACAACGTCTAGAACCATACGGTTCTGCAACGTCATGAGTCTATCCGCCTGAAGTTCAGCTGTTAAATTACCAAGAGCACTCGCAGTTATGTTAGCAGTCGACTCGACCACACGGGTCAACTGTCTTAGGTTCCTACTATTAACCATAGGTCCCCAAAACGGCAAGAAACCCTTAAAGAAGTCTCCTGCTTCTTGACCGGCAGTGTCCTCTTTGCTAATAACGCCTCTCACAATTCTAGTCTTGTGATAGTCTGAGGCAACTGTAAAAGTCGGTGGTAAAAGATTCGCAATATAACAGGTACCCGAAAAATCACGGGGTAACCACGTATATGCACGTTCATAACATACGAAATAAGTACCCTTGGCAGTCAGAAAAACAGGGGAAGGGAGCATCGGTAGGACATACGTGTCAGTACAAGCACTGTTCCCAAGTTGTGCTCTCGGATTTCGACCCAAACCTTTCAAGCAGAAATTACCGAGATGGGGTACAATCCATATTGGGGACGAACTCTTGAGCTGTCTATCACCCACTGACGTACTATACTCAGCCTCACTCAGATCCTTATAGGCCTGCACCTCTTCATCTGGAATAAGCGATGCATCGAAAACATCTCTATCTAAATCAGCAATCGCTATTGCCAAAGGCTTGTGGTACGGACCAGGACCGAAGTTCGCAGAGCGTGGCTCTCGACTGGGGTAGGAATCTAGTGCACTACGAAACATAGTTTGGAATGCTCGAGCTGACCCTTGGGAGCTATAAGGAAGAACCAGATACGGAATACCCCTATCCATGGTACGTGGCATTAACCCACACACCCAACAGTTGGTAGTATTCATCACCAACTGATGCTGATGTAGGAGTTGAACGAAGGAGTTATTCATGAATTCCGCACGTCTAACCTGTTCGTGTTGAGGCAGGGGATGAAAAGAATGTGGGGAAACAGTGGTAATGGAGACTAATTTAGGAGAAAGAGTAGGTGAAACAGGAGGTAATAACAACTGTATTCCAAAACACACTCCGCCCACCAATAGCATAGACACAGTCAGAAATAGTAGGAATACCTGAAACAGAAAACATTTTGTTCGTACAATCTTATGCAATTTTGATCTTTGCGCCGACATCCTTTCTACTTCCAACAGCTTAGAGAATGCCATCCTCTACAAACCGTCCGTGACGTACTTGACGCACTTCGTTCTGAATAGCGATTATCAATTCCCAGGAGTTCCCAGGAGTCGACAAAAGTAACCGACCTAGCGTCAGAAACCTGCTAAACAGAAAGGAGTACCTGCACGGCCCTACGGTAACCCGGATGGTAGGTTTTCGTAAACGCTCAGCTTTAATACAAATCTCTTAGCAGTGAAAAGCACATAAAAAACCCAAAAAGAAAGGATGTAATTGTTCATAATGTTCGTAGCACCAGTAAAGAAAAATATAAAACAAAATTTTATTAGTCCTTGCTACGTGGACGAAGAAAGTAGCGATTTCTTCCAGGTCGGGTCTGCTCTACAAACAATTGTTCAGCTGGTGAAACAGTGTTCGGTGGAGTGGACGATGATTCAGACCTTGAGTTCTCTGCGACTGATGACTCCGCAGGTGTGTCTGGCAGCGACAAATTGTCTCCTACAGGTTGAGCATTCACTAAACGGCACAAAGCAAAAAGGGGTCTCAGTTTCCGTTGCCGCAATCCCAGCTCTCACCCAACCATCTGTTGGTGAGGGGATTGGTACTTTTTTCGTGTGGCCAGCGTGTACCCAGTTCTTTCTGCCTTCCAACCGAACTGCAGTCCTCGTTGTTAATAATACTTGGAAGGGTCCCACAAATCTTGGCTCCAAGTTACGTTTTCGGCCAAAATTTCGGGTAACGGCCCAATCGCCTGGCCGGAGCCGATGTCCAGGACCCTCTGTCTGTGCCGGTAGAGCTTCAAAGACCTGTTGGTGAATTAACCTTAATTTAGTAGTCAGATCATGAAGATAATCACTTCGCATTGGATACTCAAGACTATCAAAGGCCTTAGGTCTCGGGACTCCCCAAATGTTCGCAGGGCGGCCGAACACAATCTCATATGGGCTGAGCCCTACTCGAGAGTGTACAGTCGCTCTGGTTGATAGGAGAGCCAGAGGCAAGGCATCAGGCCATGATAGACCAGTCGTAGCTTGTATCTTTGCAAGTTTCAGCTTCAGGGTACCATTGTACCCTTCAACTAAACCCGCTGCCTGAGGATGATTAGCACTATGGAATTTCTGCCGAATTCCAAGGCCCTTACATACACTCTGCATCACACTTCCCACGAACTCACTTCCATTATCTGACCACACAATCCGTGGCATTCCATACCGAGGAAAGTATTCCTTCAGTAGGATTTTCGCTGTGGACAGGGCAGTGTTATCCTTAAGAGGATAGGCCTCGATCCATCTGGAGAACGCACAAACCACAACTAAAACATACTTCAGATTATTGCATCTCTCCATATGGATAAAGTCCAGTTGGATAACCTCAAAGGGACAAACAGGGGGAGCAAAATGACCAGGTGGAGTGGGGGTGCCCTTGCCAGGATTATGCATCAAACACACCATGCAATTCTTAATCACTCTTTCGGCACATTTAGCAATACCATCATTCTTCCATACAGGGGACAAGAACTTGCATATCCCTTTCGCACTAATGTGTGACAACCCATGAGCCATCGTCACGACAGCTAACACATACGCATCCGGTAACATCCACCTCTGACGTTCCGTCAAGTCGACCCAACATCCGTGCATATCCAACTTTCCCGTGCTTTCTTTCCACTTGGTCTTTTCAGCTTCAGTGGCCTCGCTCTGAATTGCTTTCACACTCTCAACAGTGTCTTCACACATACCAGTTTCCGTCGACCATCTCGCTGAACCTGTCACATACATTCGGGTAGCGAGATTCCTAGCCGTTTCCTTAGCAATCTCATCCGCAAATGCATTACCACGACCAACATCATCCGTCACTTTCTGATGTGCACTACATTTAACGATCGCCACCTGTTTAGGCAATGTAAGTGCATCCAAAAGACCATTCACGAGCTGCCCGTGTTGGATCTTCGTACCATGCGATGTCATAAATCCTCTTTCTCTCCACAATCGTCCAAAACTGTGCGCAACGCCGAATGCATACTGACTGTCAGTAAACACATTCACTCGCTTTCCCTTAGACAAAACACACGCTCTGGTCAATGCAATCAACTCTGCCGCTTGCGCTGAATTCTGATTCAATCTCGCAGTTTCCACAACCGTGCTCAACGTCACTACAGCATACGCGGTCGTCACATCGCCATTCGGCAATTTAAAACAGGAACCATCAACATACAAAGTGCCATCGGGATCTGTCAATGGAGTGTTTTTCAGGTCCACACGACCCTTTGTTTCTTCCTCAGTTCGTAAATAACAATCATGTGGTGGTACATCATCTGATTCCATATTAGTCGGCAACAATGTCGCCGGATTCAGTACATTACAACGCTTGATCTGTATATGACTTGCCAAAAGGGTCAACTCATACCCAGACAACCTTGCTCTCGTCAGATGTTGAGTTTTTGTCCGATTCAGGAGAGTGTCAACTGCATGCGGAACCATCACTATGAGCATATTATCCATGACCAGACCTGCGGATTGTCGAATAGACACCGCAGCTGCCGCTGTCGCTCTCAAGCAACTTGGCAACGCTCTAGCTACCGGGTCTAAAGTCGAGGAAAAATATGCACATGGACGCTGCTTCCCACCGAATTGTTGCGTCAAAACACTCAACGCACAACCTTCTCTCTCGTGAACGTATAGTGTAAATGGCTTACTGTAATCAGGAGTACCTAACACAGGAGCCGAACACAACGCATCACGTAGTTCAGAAAAACTATTCTGGCATTCTTCCGTCCATGGCAAGGGAGTCGAAACGTCCTTGCACGTGAGAGCTATCAATGGCTTCGCTAACAGTGAAAAATTTGGAATCCACTGTCTGCAGTATGACGTGATACCTAGAAAGGCACGCACATCTCTCTGAGTTGTTGGCACAGTCATTCGAGCAATTGCTGCAATTCTTTCAGGGGTCAACCTTCTTCCCGCCTTTGACAATAAGTGACCTAGATAGGTTACTTCTTGACAACAATATTGCAGTTTAGAAGGTGACACTTTGTGGTGTAAGTCACAAAGATGCTGTAACAGTGACACTGTAGCAGTCTTGCAAATCTGTTCAGTGTCTGCAGCTACCAACAGATCGTCAACGTACTGAATCAAGGCTGCACCAGTTGGCAGCACGAACGCATCAAGCTGACTCTTAAGAGCTTGGCTGTAGATCGATGGACTCTCACAATAGCCCTGAGGTGCACGTTTGAACCTGAAGCTACGACCACCTAATGAGAAACCGAATAAATCTCTGCTTTCCTCAGCAATCGGAATGCTAAAGAACGCATTCTTCAGATCGATTACCGAGAACCATGATGCAGAGGCTGGAATCAGAGTCAGCAAAGCTGTAATGTCAGGTACCACGGGAAACTGTGGAACAACAATTTTATTTACCTCCCGTAAGTCAATAACTAGACGGTACACAGGAGGCTTGGAGGGATCAGTTCGCTTCAAAATAGGCAACACAGGACTATTACACACGTTACCTCGTGTTTCCTCAATGACATCTTTATCGATCAAATCGTAAATGATCGCTAATAGTGCTCGTTCACCATCAAGGGAGATACGATACTGGGGAATGCGCGGCAGTCGCGCGTTGAATTTCAATTGAACAACATAAGGTGGTATATCCAGCAGGCCCACATCATTGGGACCTGTCGCCCACAAAGAGGCCGGAAGAGAACTCAATTCCGGTGGGAGCTTATCAATCGACAAATACATAGGAGAGGTCACTCTCTGACCCAATGTAAGCTCCACTCCCGCAGGAGAGCAATACAAAGTCGCATGTAACCGTTTCAACAAATCCAAGCCCAAAAGATTCTCACCACAACCAGTAGTCAAAATCAACGGAGCTTCTAACTCAGAAGACCCAATTGTAAGGGGCAAAGGGCTAGAAACTGGATTGCTAACCGGGGCGCCAGAGAATCCAACGGAAACATTTGTTAAGCCAGACAAAGGCGCGCCAGGGAGTTTCGAATGCATGATGGAACTTTTCGCTGCACCAGTGTCCAACAGAAAAGGCTCGACAACGCCCAATGTGGCAACTGCGACATAAGGCCCTCTCTGATCAACCGGAACTGATACTTCTCCCTTCCTCTGTCTATGGCTGTCCTAGTAGATACCATCCGCATCAACATCATGCTCGACATAATAGTCATCCACATGATACTGTGCAGATCTACCAGATGAGAGATCGCGTCGATCGAAACAATTCTGCGAGTCTGACGAAGTAGCAAGATGCTCGGCCTGATGCTGAGTAACGCCGCGACCTCTACCACGTGAAGCTTGTTGAGGACCACTACGACCTCCTCGAGCCGAAACACCATTGTTCCTGTCACGTAAAACTAGACAATTAAACTTCAAATGGCCCTCACCCCGACAATATGCGCATTGATTATACCCCAACACAAAGCGAGGTGCGGAAGAGTCATTACGCACCTGTGAGCTAGAAAACTGCGATCGTGACAGATTTGGCTGTTGCGAGTCATTGTAATTCGAGCGCGGAGGATACGCTTGCTGTAATAAGACCTTAGTTTTAAGATCCTTCGTTTTCTTGTCTGCACGCTCGCTTTCTTCCTTCTCTCTGTTTTCGTAGTACTGGGCCGTGGCTAATATCTGAGCAGTGGTAGAAACAGCCCACGAACTTTCAGAATTCTTCAGCTTGTTGCTGAGTTCAGGCAACAAATTCGATACAAATTTATCAACGAACAACCGCTGACCACCCTCAGAGCTCATGTCCTGACCACTATGATCAATAAATGCCTCCTCAAATCTCGTAAAGAAATCGGAGACACTCTCATCCCTTTTTTGTTTGCACGCAGACAACTTATCCCAATTAACGCGTATTGCTGGCATAAGTGTCTTCATAAGGGTAATTATCCTCTGGGGCAAATCCGCAATAAGCTGTTCAGGTTTAGCCCCACCAACTTGCTGGGCATCTGCCGCCGCAAGAGCTGCCCAGTCACCGCCTAACTCAGCCGCGTGATTCTCGTGACGGATTTTCGCCCAAATCGGCTGAGGCACTACATTGCCAAACAACATGTCAATATCGGCAAGGTTCATAACGGTAGCATCCACTAGTTGGGACAACTCCTTATAATAACCTGCAGGATTTTTAGAGGGGTCGGGCAAGGTTTGCTTTACCTGCAAAACTTCCGATCACTTCCAAGGGAGGTGTATCCAAACTCTCTGAAAACGTGCTGGAATAGCAGGATTAGCATTAGGATCACCTGGCATCCATACTGGGGGAACTTCCCGCATAGGATACTGACCAGGTTTTGCCATCCACTCTTCAGTCTCGTCCTTAAACAATGCTCGAGGTTGCACTGTACATCGAAAAGATAACAGACGCTCTAGAGCACATCGAACATTATCACCCACAATCACACCAGTCGAAAATTGATTCTGGAGCTCAGAGACCTCGGGCGGTACATTATCAACCGCATCATTATCCCACTCTTCTCTCAAAGATTTACACATTTCCTCGAACACGAATCTTTGTGTGGGCGCATTAAACTGGGAAAATGTCTCAAACACTATACGCTAAGTGTATTTCACAGGATGGCGAATCCATTTACGCGCCATTTTTACCAACGACTCACGTTCCCTACCATCAGGAATCTGACTGCGCCTCTGAGCAACATCAGAAAGAGTCGATCCGAGTATTGGCCCAAAAAGCGGAGAATAAAGAGTAGCAACAGCATTAAAGAGACGGCTACGAACAGAAGGAGAAGAAGGAGGAGGTACAGGAGCAACAACAGTAGGAGTAGAGACAGTAGTAGTAGACGGGGTAACAGGAGTAGTAGTAACAATAGACTGCTGAGATACTGGCAAAGGAGCAGTAGGAAGAAGAGCTGGTAAAGGAGGATGGACAATTTGTGGCACAAGAGGATTCGGGAGAGCAGGAGGAACGACGGGCTGACCAGCAGCCGCCAGAACAGCAGGTTGAGGAATAGGAAGAATCATAGGACCCACGGTATCTGGAGCATAGGGAGGTGGTGATTTCAATAGATAAGACAATAACGAATCTTCTATCACTTCCTCTCCCGTCTTATCAGAATTAGACGGTAACACCGGATAACACTTATCCACCGCCATATGATGAAGTCGAGCACTAACTTACTGCTCCTTCTCATCTTTGTCTCGCTGATACTGTTCTGCATTTCGCATCACCGTAATAACACCTTCTCTCTTATTTTTCTTAATCTGTTTGATTTCTTTCTGCTTGGCCTCTTTGCGCCATAACCGGAAGGAATCAAACATGGCCGGCCTAGCCTTCCTTTTAAACAGTTTAGCTTCAAGATTATCTAAGACGGCAGTTTCGAAACTACCATGTGATGGCCAACTAAGAACACCATCATTTTTAGTGTAACGAACCAAATAGTCATTATATACGATAGGACCTACGCCATGGCGACTATAGAGCTCATAAATTGGAGTTCCAACCGGAGGTATCGGACATGAATCCTCCAGCCGGGAATCCGTGCTGCAACATTTAAGGAAACCAAACAAAGTACTACGGCCAGGCATCGTGCACACTAACCGAGTTTACAAACTTCGAGGGCTATCGAATTATGATGTCCTCGCACAAAAAATGCAAGACCCTCGGTTTTTGGCAATTGCAATCGTCAAATAAAACCCAACAACTAAGAACCAACAACTAAGAACCACAAATGCAATGGAACCATGCAAACAACAAGGTAACTCTGGGAGCGACCCACAAATACTTAACTGAAAGAGCAATGGCGTCACCAGGAAGGCCCGTCTATCGTCTCGCCGTACAAAGGACTACGCCAGGCGCCAAAACAGGTCGACAGTCAGGGCATCAGTCCGTCGCAGCCGTCAGGAGGCGGGAATCTTCGCGGGAAAATACTTCGGGCCACTTATTTCGACAACTGGATCGATGAAGCGGGGTGCACCTTCCCTCGGAGATTTCACACGAAGTTCCTCACGACCGTCGGGCTTTGGACCGGTACCGCTGATGTCGCTCCACGTTGGGCGCCAACTGAAGGACTAGGTTATTCTAAGACCCAGCGGTGCCAGGGGACAACACCTGAAACCTTCGTGGGTTACCTGTTCTGGCGTACAAAACACAGAGACACGGGACACTTCCAGCGACGTCAAAGATCAGCGTTTATTTACTGCAGGGATACAGAGATCGCAAGAAGTACACAGCGTGTAGGTTCTCGGAGACTGCTTCGAATTGCAAAAGTGGGTCGCTCCTTTTATACATATTTTTGCCATTGCACAAAATGGCAAACAAAGGTTACAACTCAGTTCCCACAATAAACTTCAAAAGAGTCGCGTTCATGTTTCAGGAGGCCGGAACATAATTACAGCAGCATTGCCGGTTCCCAACTGTAAAAACATATCATCCCCACAGTTAAACACATTCCATTCTGACTGTAAACACATTAGGAGAAGGGACAGAAACAGATGCAAAGAAAGAACAAGGATGCACGACAGATTGGAAAAGAGTGTTGGGAGTAATAACGGAAACTTGATTACAGGATCAAAGACCTCGTGCCCAATGCATGCACGACTGAAACAATAGACTAGCACGGTAAGATGAGCCTCGAGCGGGGCCATCTGCCTTTGCCGTGTCATTTCCCCTATCATAAAAGTCACCCTCAAAGAAACACGTGTCCTTGGTGTAAGCTTGGGAATCCCAGGGTCACAGAGCGGACAAGGTCCGTTCGCTGACTACTTGAGGGCAAGAAACAAAATGGATGCCGTATCTAAAATGGAACCCGAGGGTTCGGATGGACAAACCCAAAAATGAGACGAACCATACGTGGTTGCGTAGCGAAAACGCGTACACCCACTAAACTCGTCATTTGCGGTTCGTAGACACCAAACTCATCCATATTCGACAACACCCAAAAAGTGTCGTTCCGTCTCGCACGGAACCTCAGTGTGAGAGTCATTTCTTTCCCCAGGGCATTTTGGATATGTGTTGTGGCCCCCTCCCATAGTTGTAAGAGCCCTGGGCACTCCCATATCGTATGGTAAAAGGTGGCTATTTGGCCGCAGCCCCTAAGATTGTGAGCCCATTTGATAACCTCTACTAGCTCGTCCCTCTTTCCACTGGATCAGATGACAACGGGAAAAGGCAATGCGGCGGATAATGTTGGGGAACCCGGGAAAGCAAAGAAACAGGCGAATCATGCCACAGAAAATTGCACCCAGGAAGACATTGAGGGCCTAATCGAAACAGTGGAGGGTTTGTTCATACAGAAAGATAAATGGGATCAATCACAACCATTGAAATCAAAGCGCTTGGATATAAAATCTTACCTTGTTCGAGCAAGCACTAAATCGAGTAAACCACAGGAAGCAGTGGAAACATCACCAGGGTAGCACCGAATGTACTGCTGCCTGACATTGCACCTGCCATAAAACTAAGTGAAGCTCAATCTGCCCCATTTCATGTCAATGTTGCATGTACCAACAGATTTACAGCTCTTTCACAGCATGAGGATCAGCCCACCTCAAGCACCACAGCCCCAGGTAGCCCGAGACCAATCTTGAGTGCCCGTATAATGGACGTTATTACCGACGACAAGTTGAGACCGCTAAGGGAGGAGATCAGCGAGTTAAGAAAATCTGTTACTCTTTTTATGCAGACTCTACCAGAGAAAATGGAGAGATTGTCTGTAATGTTGTGGTGCTTGAAGGAGGATAAAGGGCTTGATTTGCCTAGAAACACTAAATTGGTTGATCCCACATCGCATGTGATAGTCCCTCTATTAGTCCCCTCGAATATTCAAGCTACAAATCCATCACAGATTATGGTTTCTACTGCACCCAGGGACTCTCACATTCATTCTAGCCACAGGGCAACTCCTCATTATGCAGAAAGTTTGCTTAGTCGGGAGGGCAAGGGTATGCAACAAAGTGGGGAGGCTATGGGTTCATTTATACCACAATCTCCCCTATGTGACCTAATGAATTATGCTGGGAGGAAGCATAGTCCCTCACCCTTGACGTGCAAGGGATCGACCTCAAATCACGATGTGGTGTTAGAGAGTTGTGCTAGTGCTCGTGTGGGGGAGAAACCTTTTCTAACAAATGTACCCAAATGAATCCCTGGAGCCTATGAAAGTAAGGAAGCACTAGTAAACAGGACAGCTTGCTGGCTACGCAGAGTACATAACTGCTGGTCCATAATCAGGGAAGATATCCTGACAGTCAGACGATACAGCCGCAAGTGTGGAGACTTTGACTACAAGGTTCATCACTAGTAAGATCGATGAAGGTCTGATTGCCCTGGAGCATAGGGTTCCACTCCATAACGCCTCGAACATATGTGTTCAAATAAATCCACCATTAACATTGGTTCCTGAAGGTGGCAGAGGTATGATCTCAATTCAAAGAGCACACTGAGACGAGAATGGGCAGTGTACGTTCTCTGGCAACAGCCGATGTGGACTGACGGCTCCGGGCTGCTGTTCAGTCTAGCACTAAATGACATACCCAGCTACCTGACAGTGAGGGAAAGCTGGGGCTAGCAATTACTAAGCCCCCTACACAGAGAGGGGAGAGGCTGTCCATGCCCACAATCACACTGGAGTCTTCTACCATCCGACTTCGACCTGCTCCTTCAGCCCAATGTACAGCTTCGATACTAGTCATTCTAGAAGCCATGCAAGACACTGAATTTAAAGTGTCTCCTTGAACGTTGCGGGGCAGCAGGCTAAACAAAGTGACTTACAATGGGGGGAATTTATGAGCAGACATCAAATTATCCTATTACCTGGGCTAGTCAGCCAACTTACAGACCAAGTTATCTAACTTTTTTTGTAAATGCTACCAGAGCCACTTGCGGAACACCCTCGAGAGGCTTAATAATCTGGCAAAAAAATTCAAATAACTATAATGTGAAACTGATAGATTCAGGATCAAGGGATATTTTAGCTATCCATTTGTCATTCTGTGGAACTGCTGAGGTAAACAATCTAGCCGTGATCAACATATACATACACTCAGTTCAGGATAGCTTGGATTTACCCACTATACATGCACTTTTAAGCTCTAATAGAGGGCAAAATGGTTCACTCCTGGCATTTGTTAATAGCAGGAGAACAAATTCGAACCACTAGTACCACTGTCAGCTATGATGGCTGCTGAGGATGAAGAGTGGGTAATTCCGGAGCTTAAAAGTAAACCAACGACAAAATGGCCAAAAGAAGCAAGACAAATGGTCCATTTTTTGCTTAGACCCAGGACTGGGAGCTGCCAATGGGCGCACCAAGTCTGATATTCATCCCTGATCCACCTTTAAGGTAGGCACATACAGAAGGCATACAGATTACATTCTGCTAGACCTGAGGTTGTGGTACTACATGGTAGACATGGAAGTTGTCACTCGTGGGGATAGTAACCACAATGCCCTTGTTGCTGTTTTCAAATTAAATTTGTTCAGCAAACCTGTTGGGCATGTTAGCTATACCTCTATAATACCTCTAGTCCTCAAACAACCGTAGGAATGTAAAGTGGGCTAACATTAGTATGGACGTCCAGGTCAAAACAAAAATGTATCAATCGTTGGAAGATTATTTTGGGACTTCCAATCTTTCAAACTGGGTTGCTGTCATGTTCACCAGCAAGCATAACGAGTTCTTTAGCACCCTGAAAGATTACTTCTCGAAACAGAGCAAGAAGGGTTCTGCTTCCCGTCAAGTTGTCTTGGGTTCATTCACCAAAGAGTGTAGAGAGGCTGACAGGGTTTAATTAAAGCTATTAAGGAAGGCTCTAAATCAGATATCCTTTGCGCTAGAAAGACTTATAAGGCTACATTAAATAATCTAAGGGTCAATGGGAGAAAGGGCAGTGTAATAAAATACTAGACGCTCTTGATAAACGGGACCATAGAACCTTTTGGAAATTAGTTGCAACAACTGGCAATGGTAGTTCTACCTCTCCTGATGTGCATGTGACAGTTGACCTATGCGTTGATCATTTTGAAGTTTTATACACAGTGTGCAACCGTGACTACAGGGAATTGTCCCCAGGGCGGTGATTTGGGTGTCAGCAGCCCAATGGCAGTGGCAGTTGCCCCTCATGTTCTTAGCATCCCGTTTGAAGATTTTTCATTAGTGGAAACCAGGGCAGCTCTTTTACACATGAGGAAGGAGAAATCCCCTGGCCCAGAAACTATTCCAGTGGATCTGTTTCACTCTTAACTGGAGATTTGAGTACCTTACCTGAATATGTTAAGTAATGCTTTCCTGAACGAGGAGGAAATTCCAGAGTCATTGCGTGGTGCCATTGTTGTCGCTATCCATAAAAAGGATCGCAAAGAGACTCCTGCAAACTATAGGCCAATCGGACTCATTGATAACACCCAGAAAATCTTCTGCAGCCAAGTCCTTTTTTGTTTGCATGAGTCGATGGAAGAACATCATGTCTTGTCCCATCTGCAGGCAGGCATTCCGGAAGAATAGACCGGATTTTCTGGTTTATGACGATCTGTTTGAAGCACATCACCATTAAAGAGAACCACCTGTATGTAGCATTTATGGCTATGAGGGCAGTATTTGATTTGGTACCAAGGTGTATCCTCTGGGAGGTATTGGCTCAAATGGGGATTCCAGAAGATCTGCTTAATCTCCTCCTTAGACTACATACAACTACATTTGCTCCGGTCAGGTGGAAAAGCAGGGTGTTCTCTAACCCAGGATCCTGTTAATCGGGGGTGTAGAGACAGGGATGGGTGCTGGCTCCCATCCTGTTTTCCTTATTTATGAATGATGTAGTGGAAGCCCTGAACAAATGCCAGCATGACGCCTCACATCCCAGTTCTGCTATTTGCAGATGACACCCTGCTACTATCCTGCACCCGTATGGAGCTGCAGGAACTGCTGAACTACTTTGTGGGGATTAATAGGGATCGGAGATTGAGATTAACGCAAGTAAATCCAAATTCATGGCTATCAGTCTCCATCGCACCTTTAGAAACAAGATGGCTGTGGAGGGCTCTTGCATTGATCAGGTCAGGAGATTTGACTACTTGGGAGTCAGGCTCACTGATAAACTTTCATGGAACCTCCAGCTAGCTAAAAGTAGTGCCACATTAACACACAGAGCAGCTGCTATCCTCAGGAGATATAAAGCTCTTGAGGTATATAGAGCTGCGGCCATGGAAAGCGCTTGATATGGGGCAGAGGTTAGGGGTTTAGAGAACACTTCACATTTAATTGCAGCAGAAATAACATTTATAGTATCACTTCTGGGTGTCCCTACCACTTACCCCCTTAAGATGGGATTTAAGCATAAAGAGGGTCGATCAAATTGCTCACTTAAAAACCCCGACCTACAGGTTAAGAATATGTACTGTCAAGAAGATAGCGCCATACAGATCTGCATTACAGGAGCCGCTGCAATTAGATCAGCGCTGCACTACCCCTCCTCAAGAAGCCAACGGCCGACCCAACAGGCCTGAAAAACTAACAGTCCATCTCGCTCCTCCCCTTCACGGCCAAAGTCACCGAGAGACTCGTAAACGCCCAACTGACCGCCTTCATCAAAGAGAACTCCATCCTGGACGCCTCCCAGTCTGGATTCCTCAGCAACCACAGCACCGAGACTGCCCTCCTCACAGCCACTGACGACATCCGCATGCTACTCGACCAAGTACAAACTTCAGCCCTCATCCTGCTATATCTCTCCGCAGCCTTCGACACCGTCTCACATCGCACACTCACAGCCAGACTTCACGATGCGGGGATACAAGGAACCGCCCTTGACTGCATCCAATGCTTTCTCTCCCACCGAACCCAGAGGATCAGTCTCCCTCCCTTCCTCTCCGAACCCACCGATATCAACTGCGGAGTACCCCAAGGATCATCGCTTAGCCCCACACTCTTCAACATCTACATGGCCCCCTCGCCGCCATCGTAAGACAGAATGGGCTCAGCATTGTATCTTACGCCGACGACACCCAGCTCATCCTCTCACTCACGAAGAACCCCGAAGACATCAGACTCTGTTTCCAGGAAGGAATGAAGAACGTTGCAGCCTGGATGAAAAAACGCTGTCTGAAGCTCAACTCGGAGAAGACCGAAGTCCTCATCCTTGGACCCTGCACATCCGCCTGGGACAACACTTGGTGGCCCTCCGCCCTTGGCAACCCACCCCCCCCCTACAGACCACGCACGAAACCTGGGCATCATCCTCGACTCCACCCTCTCCATGAACCGCCAGATCAACGCCGTCGCCGCCACCAGCTTCAACTGCCTACGCATCCTCCGCAAAACCTTCAAATGGATCCTCCCCGACTGCAGAAGGACCGTCACCCACGCACTCATAATCAGCAGACTCGACTACGGCAACGCCCTATATGCCGGAATCAACAGAACCCTTCTACACAGACTCCAAACCATCCAGAATGCCGCAGCCAGACTCATCCTCGGGACTCCGCGCCACGAACACATGGCCCAACACCTACAAGACTTCCACTGGCTCCCTGTGGAGAAGTGGGTCACCTTCAAACTACTCACCCATGCCTACAAATCCCTCAACAACATCGGGCCCAAATACCTCAACGAGAGAGTATCCTTCCACGTACCGAAGAGGAACCTCCGCTCTGCCAAACTCGCCCTGGCAGAGGTTCCACCCATCCGCAGAAACAGAACTGAGGGAAGAGCCTTCTCCTACATCGTGGCCAAGACCTGGAATGATATCCCTCCGAACATCAGACGTGCCCCGACTGATCCGGAGCTGTACCACCCCCAAGCACCTTGAGAAACTCACGGGTAAGTAGCGCGCTTTACAAACCCCTGATTGATTGACTACCCGTGGATTAAAAGCTATAAACTTTATGCAGCAAACTTAAGCTTGGGGGTGTATGAGATGACCCGACTAATTTGGGGGCCAACATGGTCAAATGTGTTAAAGATATTTACACGCCAGAATCTGAGGTGCACTTCCTATTTATTTTGTAAGAAATATAACTAACCAAAATCCAGACGGATTCTGACTCTTTGCCACAACTTGAGTGTCGATTCCGATGTCGCTAAAAATGCCTTCCCAATGCCATTCGTAGGCTTACCTTCCGACCGACTCGTATCCGGAGCTTTTTTCTACGAATCAGCAAATACGATGCGCTTACAATACGCGTCGTACAGGGCTCCGCTTCCAGCACCTCAAAGCATTCGTACGAGGCGTATATTAGCTCCAAATCTCACCATAACACGTTCAACGGGGACGAGACGGAGTCATTCACGTCGTGTATGTGCTTGGGTGTGTATAATCGTTTGCGTGCGTGTCTATGGTGTTGTTTATTTGCTGCACTATGTGGCATCGTTCGCGTCCGACTCTGTCGTGTCGATGCATGGCTACATGGAGTCGGTCGCGTCCGGTTCCTTTCCTGCCGTAAGTACTTTTACCGGCCGAGTCGTTGGAAATTTCACGCATCGCATCGTACTCAGCTATTCGGAAGGCGAGTGTACGAATCGGTCGGAAAAAGTGACGGGTCCGTGTCGGGTAGAACGATTTACGGCCGACATCGGATCGACCCCTTAGATGTAAAGCAGTGCTGGGGAGTCCTACGTATCATAAAATCTGACACCTCTGTACGCGTTGTATTTGCACTTGCAAGATTCCTAAATTGGGTTTGGTCACTCAGAGCTGTTGCGTGGAAGGCTGGGGCAGCAGGTGGTTTAAGCGCTTAGTCAAGCTCCTGTAGGGTTGTTACAGAGGGTCCTGTGATGTAATTTTCTATCTTTTAACTTATGTGTTTCGCCAACATTTGATACTGCTTTAGACTACTTTCTTTTCACGAGTTTGTTTAGCTATAACAAGATGTGCCATCGCACACAAGACATTTTATTCCCCCCAAAAAGATATTGCTATATAATATTCTTATTAATGTCTGTCAGCTGTTCTAATGCTACAATTCTATAAGCCACTTTACTCCTCCTTTGGATACATTTTACGTCGCATGTGTAATGTATTAATCTGCATCAGACTGCATTTTTGTGGCCAGGAATAGAATTGTTAAGGAATTGTCAAGAACCCAGAGATGTGAATTATTCGCAGTGATTTAAATATTCTCATTTTATATTATATTTTATATTCCTATAGTAATATGTGTGATATGTTTTACAGTACTGTATCTTTTATGGGCTTTTGTGACCCAAATAAAGACGACATGATGCTTATTTAGCCTTTAGGTATCACTGTGTGTACAGGAAAGCAAACGTATGCTTCCTAATGTGAGGATAACATTTAAAAAAGAAGCAGAAAAGAAGTAACTGTAGCATAAGACTTAAGTATTGACATGTTGATTGTGTATCAGGGCTGATATATTTGAGATTCTCCAAAATATCCATCTAGAATTAATTCCATATGATCTCAGTACAACATTTCAAATGTACATGGTCTGAAGCAGATGGAGGCACTGACAACTGAAATACATTGGACACATTGTTAGAGTATGTGAGTTTCTAATCTCACAGGTACATTTATCTAAGAGAACTCTGGCATGATGAAGTTCTCAGGTTATATGTTGACATCCTGTTCTTTTTCTCTTTCAGACGTGCTACCTCAGTGGATCTTTGCTGAAAATCCAAGCCTCACTGATGACTAGGTGTGAGCATCTGTTAGTTTTGAGATGCTCCCTGCCTCCCAGTTCAGCTATTGAACGGTCTGACATGGGCTCACATTTAAATGAGTGCAATTAGCTTCATTTGGGAACATCCATGCTACGCGTGTGCTTTTCCTGTTCTTGAAAACCTCTTCTGGATACCGCATTCATTCCAAACTGAATTATGAGCATTGACAATGTTCTATAGAATTATAGAGCAAGACTGTCCTCAACGCTCGAAGACCAAAGTTCATAAGTAGTCACCGTGTTGAGAACAAAGGTTGAACTATTTAACGGTCCTGTCCATGCCTCAAGTTCAAAGACACACACAGGGAGCTCACTTCTACTTCTAGAACCAACGCTCACTAAATATTAGAGGCTCACAAACTTGGAATATCCAAGCAAAAACTGAAAACACTACAATTTAGTTGGTTCTATGTATCTCCGAGAAAGCTCTGTTAAGCACCTGGATACTTTCCAGTTTGGGTGCTTTATAAATGGCAGATCTGGACTGGACTGCTCAGGTAGGATTGCATAAAAAGAATAAGCCTGTTCAGATCATGGGTTCATGGTGGAATGATGCCCTGTCAATAGGCGGGGGAGGGAGACCTTTGTTAATGCCAAAAAATGAATTATGCATTTCTAGAAGATGTGTTTTAGAATTTTCTGACGGTTTTCAGACTTTAGATAAACCAGTGTTCCCACCAATGAGAATCAAGGCGAGGCTTCCCTTTCACTGTCATCCTGGAGTGAACCTAATTTGTATTTCCCATACTGGAACTGAAATCTCCTCTGTTCCGAGGAGATTTAACATCTGGGATACCTTCTTTTCTAGCTCAGGTATCTTTGAAGCTGTTAGACCTGTCAGCCCTTTGGGTGGTCCCTCCTCATCATTATTTATTTTGTCCCACTTTTGCCTCAAACCCTGTTTGAATTTTTCCTTTTTGGGAACCACCAGACTTTTTCGTGTTGCTACAGATTCAGGGAGCCATTTTAGCTACCCCTGAAACTTCTGTCTGAGGGCCTGAAGCACAAAATGGTGGCCACCTGTGACATCACCAGCATCCACTGGAACCTACCAGCGCCTTCCAGAACATTCCAGAACTCTGTGACAGTTGGAGGCGGTTTAGAATGTTGGGAGGTTAAGACAGAGTGTTGGCAGTTGGAGCTGGCAGTTGGCACCTGACTGGTGAAGAGAGAGCAGCACAAGAGTGAAGGAGGAAGGAGTGAAGCAGCAGGGGTGGAAACTTGTGCCTGGAGTGGGGTCCATAAACCCACCCTTGATACTAGTCCCTACTGATGGATCCCAGCCTGTAGCCCTGTGTGGGAAGAAGCCAGAAAAACTCATCCTAAGGACCTGGACAGCAGGAGCAGGCCTTAGAAACAGGAAGCAGCAAGATCCTGACCTGGAAACTGGTTTCCCTGGAGTCCGGCGTCGAGTAGCCTGAGACCTGGAGCCCGAGGTGGAGAAGCGGCGCTGACTGAGGTAGCAGACGTCGTACCCGGAGCCGCCTGAGGTCGTGAGAGGGCGCCGACGGAGGTCGTGAGGAATACCAGAGGTCGAGGAGGAAGTGAACCGAGGTCGAGCGAGCGGCGTCATCGGAGGAGTGAAGTCCGCCCTCCGGAGTCGTCGGAGACCGAGGTAGAGGAGCACCGGAGGTCGGGAGTGAGGATCGCACTCCGGAGTCGCCCGGAACCTGAGAGGAGGAGCACCGGAGGTCGGGGGTGAGGATCGCACCCCGGAGTCGCCGGAAGTTGACATCGAGGCCAGGCCGGCCGACGTCATCGGAGCCGAGAGCACCATCGGACCGGAGCCGCTCGAAGTCGACATCGAGTAAGAGACTGCCGACGCCGTCGAATCGGAGGTCGAGATCGAACCGAGGCCACCGACATCGGACCGGAACCGCCTACCGGCGTCGTCAAAGAATTGACATTGTGCCGAGGCCGCCGAGACAGAACCGGAACCGCCTCACGGCGTCGACACGACTCCAGCGGCGTCGGAACATCAGAAAAAGGGCAGTAAGTGGAGTAGAGGGCGCCTAAGGCCCTGTGGAGACCTGAGAGACTACCCTAAGGGGCTAGGGAGGTGCTGAAACCAACCTGACTGTGCCTGGGGTGAACTGGGACTAACCTAGAGAGGTTGTGTGGAGAGAGAAAGCCAGGGCACTGGTATTCCCCCCTTTGATCTACCTCAGTTTAGGCCTCAGCCTTGTCCCAGCCAGGGAGTAGCCCCCCCTCAAGCCTTCCACAACCCTACAAGCTGTGCCTGGGCCAAATCAGCCCTTAGAAATTGAAGTCATCTGATTACATGAGTGTTGCTGTATACTTTTAATAATTTATTGGGGGCACTGTATTTATTGAGTTTTTACCTATTTATTGCTTCACTATATTTATAGGTCCACAGGACTTGATGGTGTACAATATTTATTGGTACAGTATTTATTGCCTCAAAATATTTAATTGCCTGTATTACCTGCACTGATATTTATGTCCCTTGTATTTATGATCATCCCTATTTATTGAATTTTCAGATAATATTTATTTGACCTGCTCTATTTAAAATTTGTATATTGTGATTGACCTATTTATTTTCCCAATCAGCAACTAAGAGAAAAAGATAAAGAAACATATTTTCATAATTTTTACGGTGTAGAGTCGTTTTTGGAACGGATGCACGCCTGGTTATTGTATGGGTATATTGTACGCTTAGCACGGTGCCTGATTCCTGACCACTCGAGCCAAGCTACCACAGTGTGTCCGGAAGACCACCACCACCCCTTCTAGTGTGGGAGTGGTTTTCCAACAGAAGCAAACTGTATTAGCCATCGAGAGGAGCTCAGCTTTGGACTGTTATTTTCTCTTTTACCTCATCCCTGTTGCCTCAACTTGATTGGGTTTCTGACCCCCGAAACCTGTCGCTTCTAGATGAAGCGTATATTAATTAATTAAATAATAATCTGTTTGAAACTTTTTTTTGTGTATTTTTTTTACATTTCATTTATTAGCATTTAACAGGACTTACCACGTCCAATACAACTTACAACTTACAGACTTTAGGACTACCACATCCTTCATCCAGTACCTTACAAATACATAGTGACATCTTCCAACTTCTTTTTCAATCAATTAGTTTCATTCCCTTGTAAATAGTCCACCAAATATTTCCAGTAGTCTCTAGGCTTGGATCCAGTAGGCAACTCCTCCTCATACGTTTTTAGAGCATCCTTACAGTAGGCCATAGCTTCAAGCCAACATTTAGTGGTGGGGGCTTTCTTACTACCCCAGCATATCGCAATTCTACGCTTGGCCAGCAAGACTATGACACAAAATTTACGCTTAGTAGCGTGCACATCTTGGATTAGTCCCAACAAACCAGTACGGATCGTACATTCAATGTTGACACCCACCATCCTCCCCAGCATCTCCACAACTTGTACCCAGTAGGTATTGATCGGCCTGCAAAACCATGCCAAGTGAACAAAATTGGCCTCATCCTCACACTACCTTTGACATCGGGCATCCAAGCGTAGTCCATACTTACACAGTCTGGATGGAGTGTAATAGGTTTGATGCAAATATTTATAATGCAAAATGCGTAAATTACCATTTGGTGTAAGCATGCTTGTGAGCGCGCAACACCTTGCCCACTCCTCCCCCGTGATATGGTCATCCAGGCTTTCATTCCATCTCAGTAATGCCTTATGTGCGTTACCATCTATGTCCTCCTGCAATTTAGTGTACAGTTTCGACACCATATGAGCACTGCGTGTGTCAGTGATCAGCAATTGCAACGTTTTTAATTGCGGCGGTTCATCTGGGTATGATGGATATAGCTTTCGGATGGCTCCCTGTAATCTATAATACGTGAATTTAAAAAGTAATGTCTGATTGCTAATATATGTGAGGTCCTTATGCTCAATAAAGGTGTCATCTTTATACAAATCACCAAATGTATCAATATCCACTTGTTTGAGTAGTTTTAAACCTACGTCCTCCTGTGTAACTGATATTTATATAGTGGCAGCTTACGGGCCAACCTACCAATCTTTCGCCATGCTGCACTAGTGGCATCAATTGTATTAATGTCCCGTGAGTGCAGCGGGGGCCTCTTATAGGGCAATATAGCTGTCAGTGGAGTTGGATGCGCATCACCCTCCTGTATTGCCACATGTGTTAAAAAGGGGACCCTATGATACCAATAATGCGCATATTGCGCTTGCGCACATAGGTAATAAAGAAGGAAATCCGGAACTTGAAATCCCCCTCTGGAATAGGGTAGAGTCAGGGAACGAAGCTCAATTCGGGCTTGCTTACCTGCCCATATCAGTCGCGCTACCATGGCGTTCAACCGATTAAACACCGCAGCCGGTGGCGTGATAGGGATGTTATTAAAAAGGTACAGTAGTTTGGGCAATACGACCATCTTAACAACGGCCTTTCGATCCACCAATGTCAACGGGTGCTGAATCCAACGTCTGACTTTGTCCTCCAGGGCATCTATTACTCTCCCATAATTAGTGCAAATCACAGTTTCTGGGTCTCGTGGTACCAGATGCCTAGGTATTTAACAGGGTCAATTTGCCATTCAAGGGGGAACTCTGTGGAGCATGGCTGTGTAGTATTTGTTAGGGGTATAATGAGAGATTAGGACCAGTTAATTTGGAGCCCCGAATGCCGGCCGAATTTGATATACTCTCTCAGCAAAGGGGCCAAATGCACATCAGGGTCCCGCACATACAGCACCATGTCGTCTGCGTATAACGAGATATGTAACGGCCTCTGTGGGAATTGGAGCGCAGAGTAATGATAACCTTGCCATATTTTACACGCCAACGGTTCAGGTGGCAGTGCAAAAAGCAATGGGGATAACGGGCACCCCTGCCTTGTGCCTCACGCAATTGGTATTGCTTCCGATACATACTGATTAACCCTGATTCGCGCTGTGGGTGCTGTGTAAAGTAGTTGAATCCAACGTAGGAATATTAGGGGAAACCCCATGCGCTGCAACACAGCGTGTAGATACGTCCACTCGATTGAATCAAAGGCTTTTGCTGCATCCAAAAGGACTGCAGCAGCTTTCGTTGACGGGATCAGGTAATGTGACAGCGCAAACAGTGTTCTTGTGTTATGAGTTGTTGACCTACTTGGGATAAATCCTGACTGATCCGGGAGTACAAGTTTAGTCATGAGGGGTTGTAGACGTCTTGCAAGAAGTTTAGCTAATATTTTAGTATCCATATTTATTAAGGACAAAGGTCTATAGGCATCACATTGTTCCGGATCTTTGTTAGTTTTCAGCAGAGCAATAATCATGGCTTCTTTTAATGTGGGGGGTAAGATACTTTGGTCATGGGCGTCTCCGTACATTTCTACAAGGTGGGGCGCCAACTGATCTACAAATGCCTTATAAAATTCGGAGGTAAATCCATCCGGACCTGGCACTTTGCCATTTTGGAGAAACTTAGTTATCTCAGTTACTTCCTCTACTGTTACTTGCAGAGAAAGATATTCCCTCTGTGAGTCTGAGAGCCATGCAATTGCCACATCGTCCATATATAACATAATTTCCGACAGTGGAGCTGTAGATTGCGAGGCATATAGCTCACTATATGTTCCCATAAACGCCTGTAGTATATTCTGTGTATCATATTGGAGCTCGCCTTTATTATCGGTAACAGCGAGGACCGTATGTGGCCAGAGCACATTTTGTTCGCTAATACTCTCCCTGGCTGTCCCCCTTCACCGAAGGAGCGTGCATGTTGACGCTTTGTTAGGTATTTAAGTTCGTCATCTGCAGAAGATTGATATTCCGTCATGACAGTTCTAATATTCCCTAATATCTTTGCACTATGTGTGCAGGCATATTCCCGTTCCAGCTCTTCCAGTGTGGCTTACTAAGTTGATTGCGTATATCTTTCAATATTCCCGCACTAGTGCTAATACATATGCCTCGTATGTTAGCTTTAAATGCTTCCCACAGCAAACTAGGGTCGTCAATGGATGGCTTGTTCAACATGAAATAATCCGTGATAGCCTTACTAATAGTCTCAGCGTATACAGTATCTAGCAATGCTTTTGCATTAAATCGCCAAATATACGGTGGGGGGGTGTATTGCGGTATGTCTATAGTCAGAAGCACAGGATTGTGATCAGACAATGTTTTAGGCAAGTGGCGTATGCGCTGCGTCTATGACGCTAGTTTCTCTGTTCCCAGACAGTAATTAATGCATGACCAGCTGTTGTGTATGACTGAGGTGTGAGTGGCCTCCTTATCTCTAGGAGGTCGGGTTCGCCAGAGATCAATCAATTTTGTGTCGGACATAAGATCCTGCATCATTTCAACAGCTCTTCTATGTGGCTCTTTTGATCCATCCGACCTATCCAATTCGCCATTTAAAGCTAAATTGAAGTCTCCACCCCAAAGCAGCGACATCTCAGGCAAGTCATTAAGTTTGTGCCGAATCGATAGAAAAAATTCAGGGTCATCCACATTTGGCCCATATGTGTTTATTAAAGCTAGCCTCTGGCCCCTGACACGCCCTGTTATAATGACATAGCGGCCTAGTTCATCTATTTGAGTGGTATCCATAGTAAACTGTGTCCCTTTCCTCACCATAATCATTATTCCTCTAGAGTATGTGGAGTAGGTTGAGCTGTGAATCGTTTCTGCCCATTTTTTCCCGATAATATTTTTGTGCATGGGAGAGAGGTGAGTCTCCTGAAGGAGCAATATGTCAACATGAAGCCTGTCAAAATAAGCAAAGATCTGGCGTATCTTCTTGGGGTTGTGAAGACCCCTAACATTCCATGTTACCATATTTATGTGCGTTGGTTGCAATCTAACTATATCTGGCATTAGAAGTTATCCTATAAAGTGGAGCCGTCCAGTGCTATCATGATGCTAACACCTTTGGTGTTAGCATCAAGACGTCAACTACCATATTACTAGTAATCCAGATATCAGCGATGTGTCTCAAGCCCCACAGTCGGCAGAACAATGCCCATCCCCACCCCACCCAACTCCCTCCCACTTTGGCAGCTCAACTTCGCCAAAGCCACACCCCAAACTGCAATAACAACATAACAAACATGTGGTGGGGAGCACCCGCCTGGTGGGATCCGCCAAGTGCACACAACTTCATCCAGCATTGTGGATGTGGTCGGGGGTTACAATAAGAGTGCAGATATAAAACCTTCTGTAATCTTGGCAACTAATGCCGTAGATACTTCTGTTACACTGACCTCAACAGCACATAGGGCAGTATACCTTAAAGTACCCACATGCATCATGTATCTATTTACTGTGTGTCATAAAGGAAGAAATCACAAGTAATGATACACCAATCTGCGATTACCCTTCCCAAGAACCATAATTACAGAACAGATGCAATACCGCAACATTGACTTGAGTCATAGTTTTTGCAATCTTTGGTTAGTCCTACTAAACCGTACAAACTATCTTCATATCTAATGTCCATCCTTCCTGCATGGGTCACTCTAATGCATGCACACAGTTCATACATTACTGCCAGCAGAAGTCAATGCAGTTTATCGTTTCAGCAGCTGAGTCGCCATGCTTGCGACCGCCCTCGGCAGCGATGCGTGAGAGGTGTCCCTCTACTATCATCCAGTTCACAGCAACAACGCTTATGGTGCCAAGTGTCTCAACATGCTGTCCATCATAGACCTGGGAACCGAAGCCTTTTTCCATATACCAGCTCCCGCCATCGCCTCCAGTCGCTCCTATAATCCATGACGGCAGTTCGTTGTTGTACGTGTCATGGCTTACCACTGATTATTCAACATCTGGATCCTGTGCAGCTCCTTACGTTTGGTGATCACTTTTTTGAGGAAGTCCTGCGCCACCTTGGGAGTCTGAAGCACCGTTGTCCGCCCATCTTGCGTCACCTTCAGTCTAGCCGGGTATAACATCGCATATTCAATGCCGAGCTCACAAAGTTTCTTTTTTGCAGGATTGAATTCCTTGCGAGCTGCTTGTACCAGCATAGTGAAATCGGCATAAAAGGCAGTGTTGTTGCCCTGATATGTGATTTGCTGCATTTCCCTCGCCATCCTCAGAATTGCATCCCGGTCTCTGTAGTTCAGAACCCGTGCAATGATGGGCCGAGGCGGAGCGCCCGGCGGTGGCTTCGGGGCCAAGGATCTGTGGGCTCGTTCTATAAGCAGCATCGCTGAGAGGTTATCAGCCCCAAAGACGTCACGCAACATTGCCTCCACATACGTTTCCATCTTCCCCATGTTTGCTGTCTCGGGCACACCCGCAATTCGTACGTTATTGCGACGTGATCTCGCTTCTAAATCCTCTGCTTTGTTTTTTATCACCTCCAGTATCTTTTCCATTTCGGTACATTTGCGCGTCGTAGTGTGCGATTCATCCTCCACCGCTGTTCTGCGATCTTCAGCCGCATCCAGACATTCTCCCTGTTTGTCCAGCTTCGCAGTGATATTATCTACTCTGTGAGTTAGTGAGTCTAATTTCCCATTGATGTCTTGCAGGCTTTGCTGTATGGCTTGGAGTACACTTTCCATGACCTTACTCGACGCACCTTCTGGCTCTGGTTCCATATCTGAATGCATCGTCGCCCCCTTAGGATTCCGCTTAGTTTCAAAGGTTAGTTTCGACTGCTGTCTATCTGGCTTACCCATTGCACTCCAAAGCCAGCTCTCCGGGTAGTTACAGCAAGCGATGTTGATACAGCCCCACTACTACAGTCCTGAGAGCCTTTCAAGCAATCGCGGTGTACATAGCATAATTAATATGATTCACAATCAATGGTTTGGTCCTCACAACATGATGACGCAGCGTCAGACACTGGTCTGACCTAGCTTTGCCTCCTTGAATGTCACCAACTCTCAGTACTACTGGCACTGTTGAATTTTGTGTTCTGTAGGCTGGAAGAATCTACTGCTTCACATTAATGTTATTCCCCAGTCACAACATCATGGGCACGTGCGTCAACTGTCCCTGTACCTCCATTATGATATGTTCACAGAGGGTTCCACTTCGACTTCCCTATACATGTTGCCTAGAAGGCGTCCATGTCTATAATCTTAATTTTGTAATATTGGTTGTGGTGCGCTTCTGGCAGTCCAGTGCTCCCTTCGTCACACCTCACCATGGGGGTGAGCCACTTGCACTCCTCTGTACAGGGCGGTTGTACACCAGGCAGTTCCTCAGACAATCAGCTTATTATCGGCATCTTCCCCGTTATTTCTCCTCTCACACAGGCTGCGCGGGCAGGGGAGAAGCCCTGCACTGCATCCGCAAATACACACAGCAGCAAAGGCATAATTTAATCATCACGCAGGGCATACCGTGAGTCCGCTCGTTGTCCCCCGTCACACCGCAACTGCATCACGGAGCCACCCGAGTCGGCCATCAGCTTCTTCGTCGATGCTAGCGGCCGCCATTTTGTAACGTCCGTTACGCGCCTTCCAGCAGTCAATCCTCAAAGCCGGCAACACAATCATATACGCTGAAGTTGCCCCTTCCGCTGTTTCTGCATCATTTACTTTGCGCCAACAGTGTGATCCAACAGCGGGAGCGGTGCCAGTGGCACCTTCCGTCTACTTCACCTGATTTATCAGCTCCGATCCGCCAGCTCTACGGGCGCCGCCATGTTATGGACTGCAGACCTTCGCACCGCGCTGATTTTTAATCGCCGTTAACTCAGCTTCTGGGCATTTTCTGATTATTCCAGTGCATTGCCCTCGCTGCAGATACTTCCGACGCCCCTGTGCTGTCTTTGGTCTTACTGTAGCCTCCGCATAACGCTCTTTTTTTCACCAAGTGGATTCCCGACCGGCGGAGCTGTCTTAAGCGGCAGCCATTCCGCAGTGCGCCCTCTAGCGCCCCCCCAATCTGTTTGAAACTTGGAGCGTGTGGAAAGCTTGACAGCATTCACAGCCCACCGACTACATCTTTTGAATCAACACTGAAAGCTTCAAGAGCCAACCACCGAGCATTCAGCATCCTACTGAATACTGCACATAACACTTGGCTTAAACATGGAACTCAATATCCTGATGTCTCTTAATAAGGACACTCTAAACGTCACATTCTGGTGCCGATTACGATCCTGTAAAAACCGGGTACGAACCGTCGGACGGAGCATATTCTCCGTCCGACGCGTACCCGGTCGTAACAATATACAAACATGGAATTACGATTCGCACGGAAACTCAATATCCGTACGAATCGTACAAAACCCCGACCGACGAAAATAAACATACAAATGCGATCCGGGAAAGCGCCGAAGTGACGTCGGGACGCACGCAGCCTGCCATTCACGAACCAGGAATTACGATTCGCACCGACGTCATCCCGCACGGACAATATTTTCCGGCTGCCAAAAACTGCCGGGAAATCAGTACGACGCGAACAAGGAGTACCTGTACGCGACGGACAGACATGGACCCGAACCTACGTGTCATCCCGGCCCTCATAGCAGTCGACCTCCTCTACAGGTTCGGACGCAGACGCCGCAGAAGGTCAGAACAACTAAGAGAGCAGGACCAGGGGCAGGCCACAAAACCCCCACCAAAGTCACACAGCACACATGCCCTGGACATACCTGACCCCCAGGCCCTGGTCACTACGAGGGGGTGGGGGCGTGTCCAGCAAAAGCCAGCGTCCGCCACAACGGAAGTGCCTGACGACGCGAACCGGCAACACAACAATACAGGTACGTCCCGTACCCACGCCTTAAGAGCGTGGGTACGAGTCGTACCACGCCCACACCTACATCACCCCAACAATGGCGGGATGGCTGTACCCACGTGGCAAAGGCCTGGGTACGGCCCGCACAAGCATTCCACAGCGTGGGGACGGATATGTACGGACCGTACCCCCATCCCCGTATGCATGGAGCGTACCCCCCATGCCAACAGTGTACGTACGGACCGTACCCCCACCCCGTATGCATGGAGCATACCCCCACCCCAACCGTGCATGTACGACCCGTACCCTCACCTGCGTATGCATGGAGCGTACCCCCACCCCAACAGTGTAAGTATGACCCGTACCCTCACCCGCGTACGTATGGAGCGTACCCCCCACCCCAACAGTGTAAGTACAACCCGTACTCTCACCCGCGTACGTATGGAGCGTACCCCCACCCCAACCGTGTATGTACGGACCGTACCCCCACCCCGTATGCATGGAGCGTAACCCCACCCCAACCGTGTATGTACGACCCGTACCCTCACCCGCGTATGCATGGAGCATACCCCCACCCCAACAGTGTAAGTACGACCCGTACCCTCACCCGCGTACGTATGGAGCGTACCCCCCACCCCAACAGTGTAAGTACGACCCGTACCCTCACCCGCGTACGTATGGAGCATACCCCCACCCCAACTGCGTATGTACGGACCGTACCCCCACCCCAACCGTGTATGTACGACCCGTACCCTCACCCGCGTATGCATGGAGCGTACCCCCACCCCAACAGTGTAAGTACGACCCTCACCCGCATACGTATGGAGCGTACCCCCACCCCAACAGTGTAAGTATGACCCGTACCCTCACCTGCGTACGTATGGAGCGTACCCCCCACCCCAACAGTGTAAGTACGACCCGTACCACCACCCGCGTATGCATGGAGCGTACCCCCACCCCAACCGTGTATGTACGTACCGTACCCCCACCCCAACCGTGTATGTACGACCCGTACCCTCACCCACGTACGTATGGAGCGTACCCCCCACCCCAACAGTGTAAGTACGACCCGTACCCCCACCTGCGTATGCATGGACCGTACCCCCACCCCAACCATGTATGTACGACCCGTACCCCCACCCCAACCGTGTATGTACGACCCGTACCCTCACCCGCGTATGTATGGAGCGTACCCCCACCCCAACCGTGTATGTACGACCCGTACCCCACCCGCGTACGTATGGTGCGTACTCCCACCCCAACAGTGTAAGTACGACCCGTACCCTCACCCGCGTACGTATGGAGCGTACCCCCCACCCCAACAGTGTAAGTATGACCCGTACCCCCACCCGCGTATGCATGGAGCGTACCCCCACCCCAACCGTGTATGTACGACACGTACCCCCACCTCGTATGCATGGAGCGTACCCCAACCCCAACAGTGTAAGTACGACCCGTACCCCACCCGCGTACGTATGGAGCGTACTCCCACCCCAACAGTGTAAGTACGACCCGTACCCCCATGGAGCGAACCCACACACGTGTATGTTCTAAGCGTACATATTGTTAAATAGGAGGGGTGTGTGCAGAGTCCTCCCAGCAGTGCCCAGACACAGGAGGGGTGTGTGCAGAGTCCTCCCAGCAGTGCCCAGACACAGGAGGGGTGGGTGCCTAACACTCCCAGCAGTGCCCAGACACAGGTGGGGTGTGTGCAGAGTCCTCCCAGCAGTGCCCAGACACAGGAGGGGTGTGTGCCTATCACTCCCAGCAGTGCCCAGACAGAGAAGGGGTGGGTGCAGATTCCTCCCAGCAGTGCCCAGACACAGGAGGGGTGTGTGCAGAGTCCTCCCAGCAGTGCCCAGACATAGGAGGGGTGGGTGCAGAGTCCTCCCAGCAGTGCCCAGAGACAGGAGGGGTGGGTGCCTATCACTCACAGCAGTGCCCAGACACAGGAGGGGTGTGTGCAGAGTCCTCTCAGCAGTGCCCAGACACAGGAGGGGTGTGTGCCTATCACTCCCAGCAGTGCCCAGACATATGAGGGGTAGGTGCAGAGTCCTCCCAGCAGTGCCCAGACAAAGGAGGGGTGGGTGCAGAGTCATCCCAGCAGTGCCCAGACACAGGAGGGGTGGGTGCAGAGTCCTCCCAGCAGTGCCCAGACATAGGAGGGGTGGGTGCAGAGTCATCCCAGCAGTGCCCAGACACAGGAGGGGTGGGTGCAGAGTCATCCCAGCAGTGCCCAGACACAGGAGGGGTGGGTGTAGAGTCCTCCCAGCAGTGCCCAGACACAGGAGGGGTGGGTGCCTAACACTCACAGCAGTGCCCAGACACAGGAGGGGTGGGTGCAGAGTCCTCCCAGCAGTGCCCAGACACAGGAGGGGTGTGTGCAGAGTCCTCCCAGCAGTGCCCAGACACAGGAGGGGTGTGTGCCTATCACTCCCAGCAGTGCCCAGAGACAGGAGGGGTGGGTGCCTATCACTCACAGCAGTGCCCAGACACAGGAGGGGTGTGTGCAGAGTCCTCTCAGCAGTGCCCAGACACAGAAGGGGTGTGTGCCTATCACTCCCAGCAGTGCCCAGACATATGAGGGGTAGGTGCAGAGTCCTCCCAGCAGTGCCCAGACATAGGAGGGGTGGGTGCAGAGTCATCCCAGTAGTGCCCAGACATAGGAGGGGTGGGTGCAGAGTCATCCCAGCAGTGCCCAGACACAGGAGGGGTGGGTGCAGAGTCCTCCCAGCAGTGCCCAGACACAGGAGGGGTGTGTGCAGAGTCCTCCCAGCAGTGCCCAGACACAGGAGGGGTGGGTGCCTAACACTCCCAGCAGTGCCCAGACACAGGAGGGGTGTGTGCAGAGTCCTCCCAGCAGTGCCCAGACACAGGAGGGGTGTGTGCCTATCACTCCCAGCAGTGCCCAGACAGAGGAGGGGTGGGTGCAGATTCCTCCCAGCAGTGCCCAGACACAGGAGGGGTGTGTGCAGAGTCCTCCCAGCAGTGCCCAGACATAGGAGGGGTGGGTGCAGAGTCCTCCCAGCAGTGCCCAGAGACAGGAGGGGTGGGTGCCTATCACTCACAGCAGTGCCCAGACACAGGAGGGGTGTGTGCAGAGTCCTCTCAGCAGTGCCCAGACACAGGAGGGGTGTGTGCCTATCACTCCCAGCAGTGCCCAGACATATGAGGGGTAGGTGCAGAGTCCTCCCAGCAGAGCCCAGACATAGGAGGGGTGGGTGCAGAGTCATCCCAGCAGTGCCCAGACACAGGAGGGGTGGGTGCAGAGTCCTCCCAGCAGTGCCCAGACATAGGAGGGGTGGGTGCAGAGTCATCCCAGCAGTGCCCAGACACAGGAGGGGTGGGTGCAGAGTCATCCCAGCAGTGCCCAGACACAGGAGGGGTGGGTGTAGAGTCCCCCCAGCAGTGCCCAGAGACAGGAGGGGTGGGTGCCTAACACTCACAGCAGTGCCCAGACACAGGAGGGGTGGATGCAGAGTCCTCCCAGCAGTGCCCAGACACAGGAGGGGTGGGGGCCTATCACTCCCAGCAGTGCCCATGGAACGCAAAGCGTGGAGTAGCCACAGATACCATGCCCACAAATTTCAGTCAGGTGCACAAAGACCCTGCAGTACATGTACCACATGTGTGCGAGGCTGGGAGTATACGCATGCATAGCGCAGAAAAGAAAACATGTCCACATGAAGTCATGTCAATAGTCCACATACACAAGTACAATGACTACCAAGGATGCCACGAATGATGCAGGTGGAGACATTGCTCAGCATGCATGTGCGAAGTAGAAGGAGTCCGTCACACACCCAGCTAATGTACACACAGCTCAGCGCTAAATATTGGGGACACCCTGCAGGGAAGATGTCAGGGTACACAGAGGAAGGAATACACCTTTGGACAATTTCACCATGCAGCAACTGCTTACATGAACAGAGAAACCTAGCTAACACCGTGTGATGGCACACAGATCCCAGGGTCCCCCCTATGACCAGCACACTACAAAATTTCCCACACACCCAACACATGAACACCACCCAAAACCATGTAGCAGCCCCACCAACAGCAATACCAGCAAAGCAGTAGTGTTCCAAGGGGAAAAAAATAAATTGCTTTATTCAGCATGAACCAAAAAATCTAGTTTGTAGGAAGTTCAATATTTACAAAGCCCATAGGGCAGTCCAGAAGTCACAGCTGGATGGGGGACACAGTGGGATGCGTGTCCCCTAGCTTGCCTGCACAGTTAGATTCCGTCGTCTTCCACAGGGGTGAGGGCATCATGTGGGGGGGAAGAACCAGGCACCGCAGGGACAGGAGGGCGAAGGGTAGGCGTCGTGGGTGCAGGGATGGAGGACTCCACCACAGGGGGTGGGGCAGGGCCAAAGGCGGAGGCCAGGATCTCGCTGCACACCTTAGCAAGGTCCTCCAGGGAATCCCCTGCACCCGAAGGAACCACAGGCCCCAAGGAGGGGGGGGGGGGGGTCAGAGAGATGGGTCGCAGCGCCACTGGGGGAGGGTGTAGACAGGGGGGGGGACTCAACCACCCTGACCGGGGACTCCCTTGACCGCTTGCGGGGTGGTGTCACTGTGGGGCTCAGGGACAGAGCGGCCATGAAGGAGTCTTTGTGTGATATGTGGCCAGGAGAGCTGAGGGGAGGGGATTTGGAGGGAGTGGATTTGGTGGAATGCGGACTCCCACTCTGGCTGCGTGTCTTACGTTTGCCCCCCGACCCAGTGGGTGTGCCTACCTCACCCTGTGTGTGCGTGCCAGGAGGTGTGCGGGTGACCTTCCCTGCTGGTGTGGTGCCTGTGTCCGTCGTGGTGGGTGCATGCTGACGTCTGGGTGTACGTGGGACAGGCATGGGAGTGGGAGGTGTGGATGGGGCAGGGGTAGGGGGTTGGACGTAGCGCTGCAGGAGACCCACTGCTGCAGTCAGTGTCGAGTCTATCGACCTCAGCAAGCTACGTTGGTCAGCCTGCGATGAGAGAATGCCCTCCAAGTATGCCTCCATGTTGTTGAGGACCTGGCTGTGGCCATGGAGGACATTAAGGATCGCAGCCTGACCAATCTGCAACTGCCGCTGGATGTCCACAGACTCGGCATTGGCGGCAGCAGTGGAGACAGGGGCAGGGGGTGCGGTGCCTGGCAGGAAGGAGACATGTGGTGACCGGGCACGTTGGGAAGGGACACGAGCAAGTGGGAGGTGGCTGATGGCAATGGAGAGGGCGGGGTGCGATGTTGTGCCACTGTCAGCTGGTGGTGCAGCCTCCGCCCACTCGGAGAGATCATCCTCGGACCCGTCGGCTTCATATTCGGTGGTGCCAGTGGACAGGTCCTCGGCCTCACTCTCCTCCGCCTCTGTACCACTCAATGTGCCAGCCACGATGTCAACGCTGGCACTGGTGCTCGGTCCCTCCGCTCCGTCTGTGCTCATGTCTCCCTCCGTGTCCCCCGACGATGCTGTGGGCAAGGTGAAGAGACAGCAATTAATCACACACTTGTATACATATGTCACATGAGTCCAATCTACACAGGTTACAGTGCATAGCCTGAAAAGAAAGATCAGTAACATCTACAAAACAAGGTACAGATGTAGGGCATGCAACACACAGTTGGTTGACCCACCATGCCAATGAAAATCCATGGAGAGCATGACACAATAGCAAATGACATGAAATGGAGTTTGACATAGGAGCCAGGCCCTGGGGACAATCCAGCACTGCATCTGCACCACACAGCGTTGCCGACAATAGGGATGAGGAGGGACCAAATCCATGAGCTTGAGGCACATGCTGCATAGGTAATACTGAAACATGCCCAACATGACTGGCTCACTGCACCTTGAGTGTATGTCCAGCCAAACATCACACACTGGTCAGAACTAGCAAGGAGATTTCAGGTTTTGACATGTAGGCTTGCCCCGCACCAACCACCCCCTACATGAGACAATTTGTTGAGACACAGGTGGCACTTACATCTCTTAGTCTGGGTGAAATACACAGGGGATGCATAAATGCAAGATTGGACGCCAAATACCCGAGGTGCGCCTGTCCAAATAATCTTATACAAATGGCCAGCATCAGATGATTGTAACAAGACACACAGGCACTGGCCACTGTGACTATGAACAAGGGAAATCAGGTCAGGCTGTACAGTGGACACTTGTACTACATTTCACGTCAATATACATGGTGCCAGGGGACAATGGCACAGAGCACAACCTATGCTGTAGACACTGAGAGTGTCCACGTTTTGTGATGACACACATGACACCTAGGAAAATATGACCCAGGGGACAGTAGTGGCAACACAGCTCCATGGTCCTGAATGGGAATGACTGCAACACACGCCACCATCCCTGCACTATGCGTATCGCACACTCATGCACATCATGTCACAGGCCACAACATAGGACATGCGCACTGTAAGGCATGACACTTGTGAGACTAACTCCCATGTCTGGACTCAGCATCAGTGCCAACTGACATGGAACCCACATGTACTGAACTGGACAGGGCACAGGCAAGGTCCCAAAACCTGTTACACACCACCCCCACACATGATGCTACAGGCTTAGTTCACGTGGAGAAAGCGCAAGCCTAGATAACCTTGTGAAGGAGTGACTACACACAGACCAGGGAACACATTGCAAGGAGGGGAAGGGAGGCAGGAGAGCACAGCTATACAGTGGGTAACTGGATCTGCACAGCACCTTTAAACCCTGGCAGTGTATCCATGCAACTGTGCACTTACAAATGCTGGTGAAACACAACAAGCACACATGTACCTACCCCCTTCCTGCTGCTGCATCTCCTGTAAGCGCCTCTCCAAGTCTGGAAAGACCACCGGCAGCACACGCTTGTGGATGTGGCTCAGTCGGCGGCGCCCGCGGTTCTTATGGCTCTCAGGTGAGTCCCCCAGCAGGACCCGTGCGATCCTCCGCGTCCAGCACCGGATATCCTGCCAGCGTTTCCTCACCTGGGACAGGCGCCGCTTCCGACCATCCGCACTCCTCACGGCGCTGACGGCGGTCAGCCATATCTGCTCCTTGGCAGAGGCGCCTACCTGTGAGGATGAACAAGTGACACTACATCAATACACCTGGCACATGTCACAGAGACACATATTAGAACACATTTGCTGTTTACAACAAGGCATAGTATGCATCCAACGCATTGCACCTTTGTCATAGGGACATGATCCTCTGGGGAAGGGCAAAAGCAGTACGTGCCATTGAAAGGACACAGGTGGAATGAGGGCAACTACACAATCAATGATCCAAGCTCACACTGTGCATCACAAGCTACACCAGGATAATGTGCAGCACCTCTAAGCAGTCACATGCCACAGGCCACTGACGCTACCGCAGCAGAGTACACAGACACACACAGGCACAGGACATTCACCTGCCATTGCCAAATACAGCGACAAACCACACTCTGCACATGTGCCACTAGACTGGGGGGGGCTCACAGGTGTGGGGCTGGCTCTGCACGTCAGACACACAGCACTGCTCCCTGCTCACATCACATGGCCAGGGTATATCCATCCCTCATGCAGCTGGGGTGCTACACTCCACATATGCACCCACCCACATGACAGGGGACTTACACACACACCGATGTCCAGGGTACGAACACATCATGTGGACACTCTCAGCACAGGTACACAAAACTAACACACATCTGTGGGTACAGTCACCTCTCACACTGGGCTGACCACATATCCTCCTGGGAATGTTGCCTCTACAGTCCTCATGTGATTAAGACAGGCAGAATGTGGGATGCACCATGCAGTGATTGTCACAGTAAACACGATGCAAGTGAGGACGGCAGACATGCACCACTGCATGCTCTGGCTGGGAGACATCAGGCATTCCCCCCCGGGACCCCCCCTACAGTACATAGCATGTGTGAGACACCTGGACACAATGCCAGAAGTCACAGTCACAAAAAAGGGACACAGTCTGTGCTAGTGGACTCTGCACTCACCTGATACCCTGATCGCCCATACAGCATGGGGTACTGTGGGAGGATCACATCCAACAAAGCCATGTTCTCCTCCAGGGTGAAGAGCTGTGACCTCTCCACAGACCTTGACATGGTTCCAGGGAATCAGTAGCAGCAGCTGGGTCGTGGAATCCAGAGATGTGCAGGCAAGTGCTCCCTCATGGGACCTGGCTGCCTTATATCTGCCTTGCTGGCCTGTTTCATGCACAGGAGTACAGAGTGGTCACTCACATTTGCATCCTATGTTTCCTCCAATCCCTTCAAACCTAGCACAGTCAGTGGGTTCTTATTGTGTTTTTTTCTTCAGCATGATGTCAACCCCACAAACACATTGCAACAAAGTAGATTAATTCCAACTGACTTCTGCTGTGCACCTTCCAGAACAAATTCAAACTTTAAACTTGGTCTCCATGACAACCAGCATGCATGTAGGCCTTAATACTTGTCCCTCATGTGTCCCCTATGTAATTTTGAGCTTCACACACAGGTACGGTGCGTTCCGGGGCCCTAGGGCACCCCAAATGCATAGCAACGGCCCGTACAGGCGTGTGTACGGGCCGTACCACTATGAGTACGCATACGCAAGAACACCCATAGTGGTACGGACCGTACACGCGTGCGTACGTTCACTATCACTATGGGTGTCCTCGCGTATGCGTACTCGTAGTGGTACGGCCCGTACACACGCCTGTACGTTCACTATCACTATGGGTGTCCTCGCGTATGCGTACTCATAGTGATAGTGAGCGTACAGGCGTGTGTATGGGCCGTACCACTATGAGTACGCATACGCGAGGACACCCATAGTGATAGTGAACGTACAGGCGTGTGTACGGGCCGTACCACTACGAGAACGCATACGCGAGGACACCCATAGTGATAGTGAACGTACAGGCGTGTGTACGGGCCGTACCACTAGGAGTAAGCATACGCGAGGACACCCATAGTGATAGTGAACGTACAGGCGTGTGTACGGGCCGTACCACTACGAGTACGCATACGCGAGGACAACCATAGTGATAGTGAACGTACAGGCGTGTGTACGGGACGTACCACTACGAGTACGCATACGCGAGGACACCCATAGTGATAGTGAACGTACAGGCGTGTGTACGGGCCGTACCACTACGAGTACGCATATGCGAGGACAACCATAGTGATAGTGAACGTACAGGCGTGTGTAGGGCCGTACCACTACGAGTACGCATACGCGAGGACACCCATAGTGATAGTGAACGTACAGGCGTGTGTACGGGCCGTACCACTATGAGTACGCATACGCGAGGACAACCATAGTGATAGTGAACGTACGCATGCGTGTACGGTCCGTACCACTATGGGTGTTCTCGCGTATGCGTACTCATGGTGTTACGGACCGTACACACGCCTGTACGCTCACTATCACTATGGGTACACATACGGCAGCACTCCCATAGTGATACGGGAACGTACACAGGCCCTCTTAGCAAAAGTACGGTGGTTTTAACACATCACAGTGGTGACAGGCAGCACACAGGAAGGAATAGGGCTGACATACTTGTCCATGGATGGACATCAAGGCATTGTCTGGGCAGTACTACATGTGTGGGGCACAGGTGTGAAAGTCTGTGATGTGGCACATTACTCCTGAGTCGAGAAGGCACCAGATGTATGATGAGATGTGTACACATGTAATGTGTGACGGTGCAATGTGTGCCAGGCATGCCCTTGACTCCTTTGACATGTGTGCATGTCGTACTGCACACTTGGGATGAGCGTCACTGGCATGGCACGGACACCAACACACGGAAGTGTCCCCTGAGGCCAGGTACAGGGGTTACCACACCTGACATGTCACTACCCACGGTGCACGATGTGACTATGTCATGTATGTGTGGGGGATTCGCATTAGCTTGATGTTGGAGCTCCCTCAAAAGCTGCAGCTGTTGCAGCAACCAACATGTGTCTGTGTGTAGATTGACATTGCACACTGTTCCGCACACCATGCCACATGTGGTATCGGATGTGAGGTGCGTATGTATGCATGGGACACGGAGTAGCGTAACAAGGACATGTCTGCATCCTCTCTATGAATGTGTGGTGAGTCATCACATGTACACCTTAATGGCAAGGTGTGTGGGCTGTCCTAGTGTAATGTCATGTGACCTGTGGCTCTAGTGTTCCGCTACCAGTCTCTGAAATCAACATCCTACTTCTGCTGATGTGTGGATGTATGTCACTCCTGTCTTGCGTCTGGCTGTTCACTTACACTGGGACACAGCTAATCCCATGCCATGGCATGTGGAGGTTCACAATCTCCGTGTGTAGCTGGGTATTGGTAGGAGTGTCACCTGGCAGCCATACGTATCCAGGCCATGTGGCACATACCTGACTCCGTATGTAGCATATGTGTATAGACAGATTAACATGTGCTCAGTACAAATAAATTGTTGTTGTGGTGCACTCACTCTTCCTTGTCACTTCCAAATTACTGCAGAGCGCCGCCTCTTCCCCGACCAATTCCGGACTTGGCTGCCATGCGGGAGAATGACTGTATCCGGTGCTACCGCTTCCCCCAACGGTTGATTCTGGAGTTGACGGCAAGACTGGCACCACACCTGCAACCGCTGCACAGGTATCCTACGGCACTGACACTTAAGCTGAAGGTAATGGCAGCCCTACATTTTCTAGCCACGGGTACCTTTCAAAATACCATAGCTCATGTTGGTGGCATGTCCCAGAGCATGTTCTGCCGTGTGCTGCATGATTTCTTAGAGGCCATGTTGATTCACCTGGATGACTTCATCCATTTCCCAACCCCTGAAATGTTGACTGGGGTCAAGCATGGATTCTATGCCCTGGGAGGGATGCCCCATGTCATTGGGTCCATAGATGGGACACATGTGGCTTTGGTACCACCACAGGCACAGGCGGTAGCGTACAGGAATCGCAAGCACTACCACTCCATCAATGCCCTTGTGGTGTGTCTGTCCAACATGGTGATTTCACATGTCTGTGCTCGTTTTCCAGGATCAGCACACGATGCCTACATCATGAGGCATAGCAGGGTGCCTGAAATGATGACGCAGCTGCGCAACGAACGAGCATGTGTTGTTGGTGGGTACACTCTGTCTGTCCTGTATTTTGCGTGGACTTCCAGCACGACCGCTTCTCCTGTCCTACTTGTGTCCATGTGCTTTCCATGTAGGGGACGCTGGCTATCCCAACATGCCATGGCTGATCACACCTCTCCGCAACCCCATCACGCCGGCCCAGCTCCGCTACAACACCGCCCATGACCGGACAAGGCGAGTGATAGAGAGGACGTTTGGCCTCCTTGTGAGACCGGCCTCACGGCGTATGCCCTCCCGATCATCCAGCCAACCTGCAACCACCCCCAAGACACGGCATCTCCGACTCCGGCCGCCCCAGCCACACAGACCCGAGGGCCGGCCAGAGTCTCCGACAGACTCGACACCCTACCACGCATGTTCGACCGAGGGAGCGGGAACCCCCGAGCCAGACCAAGAGGCGCCAGCCCAGTCACACCTCGGATTGCCTTCCCCCGGGAGGACTCGATCGGCCACCAGGCCCCTGGGGAGCAGGCGCCTCGCCTGCCGAGCGTCTGGGGACCCTCCCAGACCCACCTGAAAAGACCAAAGAAACGAGCGGCAGGAAATCCCGCCGAACCCCCTCAGTCACCAAAGGCCCCTCTCTGCGAGGACTCCGGACTTCAAAGGGCAGGTGGAGTATAATAGGGGGTGCCGGAGGAACGAATGGCAGAGAAGACCTGGAACCATTGAAGCCTGCTGACGCTGTCGCGGCTCCCGAATACTGGACCACCTAGGCCTGCTGAGTGACTCGCGGCCCCCAGCCATTGAACCATCTGAGCCCTGCTGACAAGATCGCGGCTCCCGAACTCCGAACCACCTGGGCCTGCTGAGTGACTCGCGGCCCCCAGCCATTGAACCATCTGAGCCCTGCTGACGAGATCGCGGCTCCCGAACTCCGACTACCTGTGCCTGCTGAGTGACTCGCGGCGCTCCCCTCGAAGACGAATTGGCAAGAGATCGCCCAGAGAAACAACACCCTCCAGCTCGAGGATTGTGAGCTATCCGCAGGGTACTTTGCAGAGACACTACCTTCAAAGACTGTCCCGCTACCCCCATTCCCCTACCACTGATTTGTAGTATCTTGTGCCGCTGAGGTACTACTTGCACCTTGGATCATAAAGATCCCTTGAAACCTTCGATAAAAGAACCTATCGTCCTACAAAGAATGCGTGTGGTGTCACTCTGTTTGTAGTGTAAGCTCAGGGTGTGCGCGCCTGGTTCGGCCTACTTGGGAGAGGTGGGTCAAAGGGATGGGCAAGACGTGCATCGAACCCCCCTCCGGCGAACGCCTTTCCAACATTTGGTGGCAGACGACGGGATACAAGCCAACACCGAAAGAGAGCGTGCAGTGAACGACTGACGCACTACCAAACAGAGATGGAAGGAGAAACCTCCCTGGGTGCCGCAGGTACCGAAATGAGCTCGCCGTTCCAAGAGGATCAATTGGACTATTATACGCATAGAGAATTAAAACAATTTTGCAAAGACCTTGGAATCGCTACCACCGGATTAAGCACAAAGGAAGACTTCCAGAAAGTATTGAAGACCTGGGTCGAGACGGGGGCGCCCCCGACCCAAACAGAAGGAGACTCCGCCCATGAACCACAAAGCATCCCGGTGAGAAACAACGGGCCAGAGGGGAACCTGTCCCCCGAGGAACTAGCAGACCGAGAGAGAAGCCGCAACCACGAACTTGAACTGGCCAAGCTGAAAATCGAGGGAGAAATAAAACTGGCCGAGAAAAAGTTAGCCGTCGAGCAGTTACGGCTACAAGGGGAACTCGAGGAGAAGAGACGCCAAAGAGAGCACGACGAAAAGAAACTCCAGCTGGAACATGAACGCAGCCTGAAAGAGATCGAGTTAAGGGCTAAAAGCGAAGGGTCACGACCTTCCGGGAATCTACCATCCGCTCCCACCGTGGAAGCCAAAGTCCACATCCCCAAGGATGTGGTAAAGGAGTATTACAAGAACGACGATATCCAGCAGTGGTTTAAGGCCTACGAAGTCGCCATGACCTCTCACCGAGTCCCGCAGAAGGATTGGGGGGCTGGCCTGTGGGGCCGGTTCTTAAGCGAAGGAAGAGATACCCTGCTGGATCTGCCCTCCACGGTCATGAACTCCTACAGCCACATGAAAGAAGCCCTCGTGGGCCGGTATGGACTCACCCCCGAGATGTACCGGCAACGGTTCCGAGATTGCAAAAAGATACCGGGCACCACATGGGTAGAATACGTGAACTTTTACAGCCGGGCCTTAGACGGGTGGATCAAGGGCAGCAAGGTCTCCACCTTCGAAGAGCTGTTTGATCTGATCGCCTGGGAATATTTAGCGGCCAATTGCTTTGTAGAACTGCGCCAACATCTCCTGGACAGTAAACTCACCGACCCTCGAAAGCTGGCCGCCGAGGCTGACCGTTGGGTGAACACCCGGGCCACCCGAGGCCCCGTGGGAGACTACGGTCGCCACAGTCAAGGACCCCCCCGCCAGAGGGGCGGAGGAAACCACGGCCGACCGAGAGACTTCCCAGGGGGGCCCCCGCACAGCCCTCCCAGCAGCCCACCAGCGGCAGGTCCAGCCCCGTCCCCAGCCAGCACCGGAGCCCCGGGGCGGCTAGGGCCACGAACCAGGATCACCTGCAACAGCCCGGACACTACGCCAATGACCCCCAGTGTCCCCAGTATCAACGAACCGCAACGACCAACCCCCCGGCCCGGCAGATGGCCTCCGTGGCCCTAGGGGAAGAGATAGAGGACTCCGAAGAGTGGGAACCAGCGGCCATGGCCCTGGTCTCCCTTGGTGATCGAGAAATGGTCCCCGGGACACCCTTGCCTGCCAACACGAAGAAGTACCGACAGCGGGTGACCATCATCGGCCACCGAGTCGAGGGCCTCCGCGATACCGGGGCAAGTGTCACCGCGGTCCACCGCAGCCTAATCTCTGAAGACCAGATCCTACCCGGTGCCCTCTGTCCGGTCATATCCTCCGACAATTCCGAGAGCCTCTGCCAGATGGCTCTGGTGCCTTTCGAGTGGGGAGGAGTCTCCGGAGAATTGAAGGTAGCCGTCCGAACATCACAGCCCGTAGACTGCCTCCTGGGCAACGACCTTGAGAGTTCCCCGTGGGGGCAAGTGGAACGAAGAGCCCATCTCGAGATGATGGGCCTACCAGAATGGGTCTGCGCCACCACGCGCTCCATGACCGCGCGATTGCCTCTCTCCGAGGGCGGTGAGGCCCTCCCACCGAACAATGTCCCCGAGAACCGGGACACCCTACCAGAAGCGGACCACCCTCCTTCGGAGAGAGAAGAAGACACCAACCCGGGAGAAGGGCCGGAACCTTCCGCCCCTGAGGCACTGACTGAGCTCGGGGAACTGCCCGAGATGGCCCAGTGGCGCTGTGAGGGAGGGCCCTCCCGCGAAGAGTTCTGCCAGGAACAGGCCACCTGCCCTTCCCTCGTGGGACTCCGACAACAAGCCGAAGCCCAGACCGCCGGTGACCGGACCGGAACCCACTGGGTCTATTGGGACAATGGCCTCCTATACAGTGAACAAAAGTCAGCCGAGCTAGGCGCAGCCCGAGTACTGGTGGTACCCCTGCGCTTCCGAAGCCTCCTCCTGGGCCTGGCCCACGATGTACCCTTGGCAGGACACTTAGGCCAAGACAAAACATATCAGCGATTAGTTACCCACTTCTATTGGCCCAAGATGCGAGCAAATGTAGAAGTCCACTGTAAGTCCTGCCTCACGTGCCAGGGCAGTGGGAAAAGTGGCGGAAAGTGCAAGGCTCCATTACAACCCTTCCCCGTTGTGAGTACCCCGTTTGAGCGGGTCGGCATCGACATCGTGGGACCCCTGGATCCGAAGACCGCCCAGGGCCACAGATTCATCCTCGTCCTGGTGGACCATGCCACCCGCTACCCCGAGGCCATTCCCCTCCGCACCGTGACGGCTCCCGTGGTGGGCCGGGCTCTCATGGGAATCTTCTCCCGTGTCGGATTCCCTCGCGAGGTTGTGAGTGATCGCGGCACTAACTTCATATCCCGCTACATGAAGTCCCTGTGGCAGCAGTGCGGAGTAACATATAAGTTCACGACCCCCTACCACCCCCAGGGCAACGGCCTGGTGGAACGCTTCAACCGAACTCTGAAGGGGATGATCCTGGGCCTTGAGGAGCCCCTGCGCCGAAGATGGGACGTCCTCCTCCCTTGCCTCCTGTTCGCGTACCGGGAAGTTCCCCAAAAGTCCCTGGGGTTCAGCCCATTCGAACTGCTATACGGACACCCCGTCCGGGGGCCCCTGAGCCTGGTCAAAGAGGGCTGGGAGACAAGCCCCCGGGGGACCCCCCTGATGTGTTCCGCTACATCCTGGCGCTCCGCAACCAGACCCGGAAGTTCAGAGAACTCGCAGAGGCTAACCTCGAGGCCAGCCAAGAAGAAATGAAGCGCTGGTATGACCAGAATGCAACTCTGGTCGAGTTCCAGCCGGGCCAGCAGGTTTGGGTCATGGCCCCGGTGAAACCCTGCGCCCTACAGGACAAATGGACTGGCCCCTTCAAGGTGATCGAGCGGAAGAGTCAGGTCACGTACCTGATCGATGTACAGTCCCCACGGAACCCTCTCCGGGTTCTCCACGTGAACCGTCTCAAGCCCCACTTTGTGAGAACGGAGTTGAGTTTGCTACTGGCCACCGATGATGGGGCGGAAGAAGACACTGAACCTCTACCCGACCCCCTGTGCGCTAAAGAACTAGATGGGTCCGTGGAGGGAGTGAAGCTGTCAACCACCCTCACTCCCCAACAGTCCGACGACTGTCGCCAGCTGCTCAGACAATTCGCAGACCTCTTCTCCCTCATCCCAAGAGTCACCGACTGGTGTGTCCACGACGTGGACACCGGCGACAGCCCACCTGTGAGACACCGAGCCTACCGGGTGCCTGACTGGGTCCGCACCTGTAGCAAGACCGAAGTACAGAAGATGTTAACCCTTGGAGTGATCGAACCCTCCGATAGCCCCTGGGCCAGCCCGGTAGTCCTGGTCCCGAAAGCGGCCGCCCCTGGGGTCGCCCCTGAACTAAGATTCTGTGTGGACTACCGGGGGCTCAATGCGGTCACCCGAGCGGACGCTCACCCTATTCTCCGCGCCGACGAACTCATCGACCGCCTTGGGGCCGCACGTTTCCTCAGCACCTTCGACCTGACCTGCGGCTACTGGCAGATTGCGCTCACGGAGGGAGCAAAAGAACGCTCCGCCTTCTCCACACCCGATGGACACTACCGCTTCAGGGTCATGCCGTTCGGGATGAAAAATGCCCCGGCCACTTTCCAGCGGTTGGTAAACAAGCTCCTGGCCGGACTCGAGGAGTTCAGCGCAGCGTACCTTGACGACATAGCCGTATTCAGCTCCCAATGGCACGAGCATCTCCAGCACCTCCGACAAGTACTGCTGGCCCTGCGCCAAGCCGGCCTAACAGTGAAGGCCAGCAAATGCCAGCTCGGGTAAGGCTCCGTGGTCTACCTGGGGCATCAGGTGGGCAGCGGGCAGGTCGCCCCCCTCCAACCAAAGATCGACGCCATCAGGTCCTGGGAGCCCCCCACCACTCAGACGGAAGTCCGGGCCTTCCTGGGCCTCACAGGATACTACCGGAGGTTCATTAAAAACTATGGTAGCCTCGCAGGGCCTCTCACGGAGTTGACCTCCAAAAAGCTCCCGAAGAAGGTGCAGTGGAGCCCCCCCGTGCCAGCAGGCGTTCGACGCCTTGAAAACCGCCATGTGCACCGCCCCAGTACTCAAGGCCCCCGACTACTCCCAAGAGTTTGTGGTCCAGACCGACGCATCCGAACACGGCATCGGAGCCGTCCTCTCGCAGTTCAACGACAAGGGTATAGATCAGCCCATAGCCTTCATCAGCCGAAGGCTGCTGCCTCGAGAACAGCGTTGGAGTACCATAGAACGAGAGACCTTCGCCGTAGTCTGGGCCCTCAAGAAACTACGGCCCTATTTGTTCGGAACCCACTTCCAAATGCAGACGGACCACCGGCCCTTGCGGTGGCTGATGCAGATGAGGGGAGAGAACCCCAAGCTATTACGATGGTCAATCTCCCTCCAAGGGATGGACTTCACTGTCGAGCATCGCCCCGGGGCGGATCATGCCAACGCCGACGGCCTGTCCCGGTTCTTCCGCTTCGGCGAGGAGAACCCCCCAGTGGATGGGTAGTTCTCCACGCCTTTCAGCTGGGGGGACGCGTGTGAGACCGGCCTCACGGCGTATGCCCTCCCGATCATCCAGCCAACCTGCAACCACCCCCAAGACACGGCATCTCCGATTCCGGCCGCCCCAGCCACACAGACCCGAGGGCCGGCCAGAGTCTCCGACAGACTCGACACCCTACCACGCATGTCCGACCGAGGGAGCGGGAACCCCCGAGCCAGACCAAGAGGCGCCAGCCCAGTCACACCTCGGATTGCCTTCCCCCGGGAGGACTCGATCGGCCACCAGGCCCCTGGGGAGCAGGCGCCTCGCCTGCCGAGCGTCTGGGGACCCTCCCAGACCCACCTGAAAAGACCAAAGAAACGAGCGGCAGGAAATCCCGCCGAACCCCCTCAGTCACCAAAGGCCCCTCTCTGCGAGGACTCCGGACTTCAAAGGGCAGGGGGAGTATAATAGGGGGTACCGGAGGAACGAATGGCAGAGAAGACCTGGAACCATTGAAGCCTGCTGACGCTGTCGCGGCTCCCGAATACCGGACCACCTAGGCCTGCTGAGTGACTCGCGGCCCCCAGCCATTGAACCATCTGAGCCCTGCTGACAAGATCGCGGCTCCCGAACTCCGAACCACCTGGGCCTGCTGAGTGACTCGCGGCCCCCAGCCATTGAACCATCTGAGCCCTGCTGACGAGATCGCGGCTCCCGAACTCCGACTACCTGTGCCTGCTGAGTGACTCGCTGCGCTCCCCTCGAAGACGAATTGGCAAGAGATCGCCCAGAGAAACAACACCCTCCAGCTCGAGGATTGTGAGCTATCCGCAGGGTACTTTGCAGAGACACTACCTTCAAAGACTGTCCCGCTACCCCCATTCCCCTACCACTGATTTGTAGTATCTTGTGCCGCTGAGGTACTACTTGCACCTTGGATCATAAAGATCCCTTGAAACCTTCGATAAAATAACCTATCGTCCTACAAAGAATACGTGTGGTGTCACTCTGTTCGTAGTGTAAGCTCAGGGTGTGCGCGCCTGGTTCGGCCTACTTGGGAGAGGTGGGTCAAAGGGGTGGGCAAGACGTGCATCGAACCCCCCTCCGGCGAACGCCTTTCCAACACTCCTAAGGAGCCGATTCAGATGCCTCCACAAGACCGGCGGCGCCCTCCCATATGCCCCGGCGAAGGTCTGCAAAATCTTCATGGTCTGCTGCATGCTGCACAACATGGCAGTTGAGAAAGCTGTGCCACTCATCCTGGATCAAGATGACCAGGACCATCCACCCGTGGAGGACGAAGGGCTTGGCAATGGGGCTAGTGATGTGGAGCCGCAAGAGGACATCCGGACTCGGCTCATACGCGACTTCTTTGCTTAGTGGTGAGTACCAGTGTCTGAGTGTGCACGCATTGGTCCCCGTGTGGCATGTGTTGCGATGTGTGTCTCCATCTGCATGTATGGCACGTGAGTCAGAGGTGTGTGTGGATGTGTCACAGGAGTGATGGTGCCAGTGATGAGTGTATTTCCCCAGTCATAATTGTGACCTAGCATGTTGTCATCCATACATGTGTCGAGTACATGCACATGCAAGTGGCTGTGCTTTTTGTGGCTGACTTCTTGTGTGTCTCTCTTCCCCAGGTACTTGCGCATGCCATCTGCTGCTTGCATTGCTGTGGAACTGCTATTCCTCATGGACACGTCATCGTGTGCTGACTCAGCGTTACACGCACGGACAAGTTTGGAAGTCTCTTTAGGGTAAGGGATGCATCAGGGGTGTATTGGGTGTGGCAGTAGTTCACGATGTATGCACACTGCCCCTGTCGATGTTTGTTTCCTCTGCAGACATGTTGCATCACCATGGGAAACATGACATGCAGATGGGTACACCTGAATAGATGGTCAGACTTGTTGACAGTCATCAGTGATGGGATTGTGGAATGTGATGATGGCATCAATGTGTGTAACACTGCCCTCGGACACATACGGTTTGCATTGGCTTGACATGGTGTGGGACTTCCACATCAGCAGATCAATGGTGTATGGCAGGGTCTCCGTGAGCAGCAGGGGGTGTTTAGCTGTTAGCCGACACTTGTGTGCCAGTTCCATGGATATCACGCATTTGTGCTGCAGAAGGGGGGTGCCAGTGTTGGACCCACATGTTACTCCACATGACCCGTTCATGTGTACTCCGACTTGCCTCTGAAATCCCAAATACATGACTAATAAAGGTGTCCCTATGCCTCCAAGGTGCCTCTTCTCCGTCAATGCTGGTGTTTTGCCACGGTGCATCCGGCATGTCTGGCATGGTTTTCCGTGATAGTGGCTATGTGTCTATGTGTAGAGTAGCAAGATGCAAGCTGTTTGTGTGGGATTAGACCGTGTATTGTGCATGATGTCCATGACTGTGTGGGTATTGTGACATGTGCCATCCCCATGCATCCAACGTTGGCCAGGCCACCATTCTCTGCATCCAGCTGACTCAAGCTTGCAGGACATGGTTCTGCAACCTGTCCACACATACCTGGGTGCCCCCCAGGACACTCGACATGATCCCTGACCTCTGCGCATGACTGTTGCTGTACTCAATATGTCTGTCGGCACGGTTGTGTGGCCACCCCCTCAGCTGGTTGGGCCCATCACGGGTGTGTATGGTGCTCCATGTCTGTCTTGCCTAATACACTGTGACCCGTGTGTCCTGTGCCAGACTCAGGCCCCAGGGTGTGGATGGTTGAAGTCAAATGAGAACTCAGGCATGTTTAGACTTTACAAGACACATGTAAGGTAATAATGCAACCAGCAGGCATCTTCTCTTCATGGTGACTTTTTATTTTAGTGGGGGGGGGGGTTTGACATGAGGGGCTTTCCGGGTGTGTGGAATCCAAAGTTCACTAGGGGAGTTGGTGTCCTTGCCATTAGAAATCCTCAGAGTCCATGCCACAGTCTTTGTCAACATTGGTCAGACAGTGACCAGCAAGGCCATGTGGCAGAGAATGTCTTTTGATGCTGTGCTGCTGTTGCTCCAGTGGGCCAGGTGCCAGGCCAGGTGTCCTGGGAGATGGTGCTGTAGCGCCGACCCTCACGGTCTTTTACATGGACGACCCGCCCTCCTGCGGGGACCATCAGAAGCAGGCCGTGACGATGTTTGGGATGCTCCATCGGATGTTTCCTCCTCCTCCTCCTGATCCCTCCCTGTGGGTGGTGATGTTCTACGCCTTCTGGCACAGGGAGGGTTGCCCATGTTGTCGGCCATCCGACGGAGTGTACTGTGAATTCCCGTGAACACCGTCACGAGCTCAGCCTGTCCTCTATCCTCCGTTGGTGTTGCAGTAGACAGGCATGTTGCTCCGCATGTTGCTGGGCCTGCTGGGTCTTGATCCCCTCGAGGATGGACACAACCTGGGCCATGCCCGTGGTGTCCTGCCGGTATGTGTCCAGGATGTTTCGGACATGGGAATATACCGGTTCCCCAGCCAACTGGTCAGGCTGGCGCCTCTGCCGTCCTCCACTCCCACCACCCCTGCCCACTTGCACCTGGCCTGCCCTTGTGGGCACATCGGGTCTCCGGGACCCCTGAGGGGTGGCATTGGCGTTGTCGCCTGCCTCCTCCTGGGTGCCCGGGACACCGTGTCCCTCCTGGCCAGCCTGGCTGCTTTGTGGTGGTGGGGCAGGGATCCTGGGTGTCTCCTGGGATGTGGCAGGAGTGGGGGTGGTGGTTGGCCCCGTTGTACCTGGCGCAGGTGCTGCAGGTCGTTGGACACCAGAGGGGCAAGGTTGGTCGGGGTCGGGTTGGTCCACAGAGTGGTGAGAGTCGTCGCTGCCGGTGGCTCCTTCATCCCGCCGAGCCGGGTCCTGTGAGTCTTCCCCCCCAGTGTTGGGGGGTGATCCACGACGTTGACCTGTGTGTGAGAGAGACAATGTTATTTTTGTTCCATGCAACATCCATGTTTCATTAGTTTCAAAGTTGGCACATCTCCTCTGGGAAATTGGATATATCTTGGATTCCACTCACAGTGCACTTGTGCATGGGTATGTCCCTTGGGCACAGCTTTGCCGACTTTACCTATGTGTGGCACAGTCTTACTTGCTGCGTCAATTGTGACTGCAGTCAGCAGTGGAGTGGGCAGGTGTGGCGAGCCGTGCATTGGCGCCTTCCGTGTAGCACTGTATGTGGGCACATGAAGTTGTTCCACACACTTATATGATGCAGGTAGCTGTCGTTGTGCTCGTGCACAGGTTGTGACATGGCCCTGTGTTTTGCCATGGAGGAGAGGGGGGTGCTGGCACTGGCCACCCTTGTCTACATGCACGCAGTCCACCTGCTGACGAGCAGACATTCCCACACACCACAAGGCTGATTTGCTCTCCCTGTGTCTCCCTCCCTCTCTGTCCCCCTCTCCCTCCCTCTGTGTGTCGGCCTCCTCCCTCTGTCTGTCTTCCTGTGTCTCCCTCCCTCTCGGTCCCCCTCTCCCTCCCTCTGTGTGTCGGCCTCCTCCCTCTGTCCGTCTCCCTGTGTCTCCCTCCCTCTCGGTCCCCCTCTCCCTCCCTCTGTGTGTCGGCCTCCTCCCTCTGTCCGTCTCCCTGTGTCTCCCTCCCTCTCTGTCCCCCTCTCCCTCCCTCTGTGTGTCGGCCTCCTCCCTCTGTCCGTCTCCCTGTGTCTCCCTCCCTCTCTGTCCCCCTCTCCCTCCCTCTGTGTGTCACCCTCTGTCACCTCAGCCCAGCTTACTGTGCACACACTGTTAGCAGATCTTTGAATGGCCCTTGGATTGTTGATGTGAGTTTGTTTCTGATCTCCAGGCACCCATTGGGAGTAGTGTCTGTGTCTGCACTGCTGCTGTGGTGGTGTGTGCTGCCACTCTTTCACAGTGTTGGCTGTTCATTAGCTGCTGTCATGTGCAAGAACGTGCCGTCACCCCCATGTGTTGATGCAAGGCGTCCGCCATTTGCTGGCAAGTCATTCCTGTGTTGGGACACACTGTTTGTCTGGCTGTGACCTAGGCCATATGGGCAGGGGGCATTGTTGTCTGCTTCTGAGTTGCACTATGTGATTTTTTGGGCCCACCCTCCCGCCATCCGGCTTACCGTGTCATGTGTTGGTGTCTTCTGTGGCCTGTGACTTGACATTGTCCAGCTGGGTGCATGGGGCATGGTGGCGCCAGTGGCATGTGCATGTTCATGGAGTGTGGTTGAGTCATGCGATAGCTTGGGGTGGTTGCGTGCCTGTTTGTGAGTTTGGTTGTGGATGACGTTCCCCCCATGTGAGGTGAGTTGTTTGTGTACTCACCCGGGTCTCGGAGTCCTTCTAATCCGTCCACTGCCTCCACCGGCAGTATGGCCATCACCCTCTCCTCCCAGGGATGGTAGTGTACGGGTCTGCGGGACGGCCCTCCTCCAGTGACGTTGGCCTGGTTGTGTTCATCCGTCATCTTGGCTCCGACCCTCCTCCGCAGATCGTACCACCTGGCTTGGCATTCCTGCTTGTTCCTTCTGGTATCCGCAACAGCATTCACAGCATCGACGATGGTCTGCCACATGGCTGTTTTTGCTGAAATGCTGGTCTGTCTGACCAATGTTCCAAAGAGGTGTGGCTCAACTCTGAGGATTTCATCGACAAGGACCTCCAACTCTCGGCTAGTGAACTTTGGATTCTTGTTAGTGGGCATGGTGAGGGGTGTGGATGGTGGGGGGGGTGTGGATGGTTGTGGGTGTGTGGGTGTGGTTGTGCAGGTGTGTGTGTGAATGTGATGTGGGGGTGTTTGTGAAGGTGTGTGTGTGAAGGTGTGCAAGTGTAAGGTGTGGTAAAGCTTCTAGTATGCTGCTGTAGGTTGTCTGTGGGGTCTGGCAGCAGTGAGTCTGTTGCAAAGGCTCATGGTTTGTGTGTGTGGGCCCTTTTTATTGTTCCATTGGTGGGTGTGGCTGTGTTTGAACTTTGGGTGGGTGTGTTATAAGGAGTGGTTGTGTTTTGGGCCTCTGTTTTGGATTTTGGCAGTTGCAGGTCAGTGAATGTGTTGTTTTAGTGGTTGTTGGACATGTTTAGTGGCTCTGTGCCATTCGAATGGTGTATTCTTGTGTCGTTTTGGTTTGTCCTGGTTGTGTACGTGCGTTTTTTGCGTGTGTACGGTGTGTACATGGGCCATTTTGTTGTACAGTGCTGTCCTTGTGTGTGGCTTGGTATGACTCGTACATGCGGTTGTGATGTTGTGGTGGGGGTACGCTCCATGCATACGCGGGTGGGGGTACGACTCTAACGTACACAGGTGTAGATACACGGGGGTACGACACGAACGTAGAGGGGGGTACGACACGTACACGGGTGTACATACAGGGGGGGGTACGACACGTACACGGGTGTACATACACGGGGGGTACGACACGTACATGGGTGTACATACGGGTGTACATACATGGGGGGTACGACACGTACACGGGTGTACATACACGGGGGTACGACACGAACGTACACGGGTGTACATGCACGGGGGGGTACGACATGTACACGGGTGTACATACACGGGGGTACGACACGTACACGGGTGTACATACACGGGGGGTACGACACGTACACGGGTGTACATACAGGGGGGTACGACACGTACACGGGTGTACATACACGGGGGGTACGACACGTACATGGGGGTACGACACGTACACGGGTGTACATACACGGGGGGTACGACACGAACATACACGGGTGTACATGCACGGGGGGTACGACACGTACACGGGTGTACATACACGGGGGTACGACACGTACACGGGTGTACGACACGTACATGGGTGTACATACACGGGGGTACGACACGTACACGGCTGTCCATACCCGGGGGGACGACACGAACGTACACGGGTGTAAATACGAGGGGTACGACACGAACGTACACGGGGGGTACGACACGTACACGGGTGTACATACACGGGTGGGGGTGTACATACACGGGGGGTACGACTCGAACGTACGGGGCTGGGGGGAGTGTTGGGCGCGTATGCGGGCACATGTCTCCATGGTTGCTATGGGAGTTCGGTGCGGACGGTGTTTTTTCCATACGGTTGTAACATCGGACGCACGGGATGGATCGTGATTCCGCGGTCGGACTTCACTTTTCAAATTTGTACGGTAAATCGTCCGAGGATGTGTCGGACACATTTTCCGACCCGAGGACGTGTGGGGAATTATTCCCAATGCGATTCGTATGGTCTTTTTCCCATGCGAATCGTAATTGGCAGTTTGTACGGCACTTGTACGATTCGTACGGTAAAAAGACCGGATACGAGTCGTACGGGAAATTTTTTTACCGGATCGTGATCGGCACCTGTGTGTGTATTTTCTGCAGCTTGTCTTGCCTTTATGGTTCTTAGAGAATCAGAACCCCTGCTATGGTTGTGTGCACCATAAGTGGGGGTGTTTTTTGGTTGTAGTGGGGATATTTAACTGTGCTGGATAGCCTTTTGTCATAACCATTAATTAGAGCTGAAGGGGAAAGCCAGGAATAAGGTAGCTAATCAAGTTTATCGATAGTGCACATCACACATGGGCTAATTATGTCTTTGGGCCCAGATTGCAACTATGGCACTAACTCGCGTGCAAGCCCTTGTTTGAACTTGAAACAGCATTCCGTGACGGCGCTAGTTTTCTATGCACTATTAGCACAAAATATTTGTCCATGCACAATTTGCATACCTGGTGCTATTTGCCCACAACTTTAGGACAGGTAAAACCTGGCCAGGATCTTTGTGACAAATAATGTACAATTCTGCTTTGTGAACCCTGTAAAGTGTAATGTAATGGTTTGTACTTCTCTATTGTGCTTTGTTACTATTGTGTTATTTTCTGGCTGGCTATTTCTAAAGCTGTATCAGGGGGGTCTCCATCACGTTAATCACTAGCTACCAGTAGCTCACAGCCTGCCTATCAGTAGCTCGCACATAATTAATTGCCTGTCATGTGGTTTGTTCTGTGATGCTTGGGGAGATCACAGTGCTGAGTACTCTCATCTGAAAATTTTATTTCTTTCTTTATTGGCTTGCTTCTCTCTTTCTTCTTCTTCCTTTCAAGCATTTTTGCGCTCTTGCTTTTTTCCATCTTGATTAATTTTATCCTCACATTTCCTGCTCTTTTGCCTTCCCTTCTTTCTCTTTCTTCCTATGTCTTTCTTGGTCAACCTGTTTCCTTTTTTGGCATGCCTCATTTTTCTTTCCTTATTTATTCTCTTTTTTGCTGTTTATCTTTCTCTCCTTTTTTATTCTTCTTTCCCTTTCATCCTCTACTTCTCTCGTTTTGCTTTCTTTATTCTCTCCTTTCAGTTTCTTTCTATTTCCTTGTTTTTTTTACTTTTTTCATTTCTCTTGCTCATTCCCTCGCTGTTTTTCTTATTCGCCTTTTTGTTTTTTCCATCTTATTTGTATTCTTCTTTTTTCACACATCTACTACCTTCTTTATTTCGGATTCTTTCTTTCTTCTGTTCCTCCTTTTTTCTGCTTCTGCCCTAATTTTCCTCTCATTCACATTTCTTCATTCTTCAAATATTTCTTTCGTTTGTACTCCCTTTTTCTCCTTTCTCTGCATGTTTGTCTTTCACAATTACCACTGTAGTTTTTCTGCCGCTCTTTCTTTCTGTTTTTGTTTCCTATCTTCTTTCTTACTTTTTCTTTTTTCTTGTTCCTTTTTTCCCTTTCTTTCATTTGTTTCCTTCCATTTCTCCCTTTGTTTGCTCCCCTTCTCGTTATCCTTTCTTCCCTTCCTTCTTTATTTGCTTCCATCTTTCTTTCTTTCTTTCTCTCCTTCATGTTCCTTTTATCCTTCTTCCCCTTCCGTCTTTTTACTGTTCTTTCTCCCTTCCTTTCTTTCACCCTTCTTTTCTTACTTCCTCTCCCTTTCTCTTCCTTTCCTTTACCTTCCTCGCTCCCTATCCTTTGTTTATCCATTGCTTTCTTTCTTTTCGTTATTCATTATTCTTTTTTTATTTCTTTGTTTGTCCTTTGTTTTTCCTGCTTTTTCTCTCATTCTCTTCCTTTTCTCTTTTTTTCTTCACCTCTTTTTTTTACTTTTTCTACTTTCTGTGTAGTCCTGCTTTCTTTAGCTTTTATAGAGAAATCTCTTCCTACATGAATGTCTGCCTTGGACGGTATATCAAGTATCCCCTGGCTTTCATACATCGGACACACCCTAAACACTCTAGGTCGTCCTGAGCGTTTTATTGAACCAGAAGGTATAGTAAGGAGGGATATTTCATGGATAAAGCAGGCCATTTTTGCAAAGATGGCTGCGGACCGAGAGGCAGTGGTCCTTCACAAGCACATCATGCGCCATTTTATCATGGTGAAAACTGTCCCTGGGATGGAGCCCTATTTGTCGCTCCAGAAGTCTAAGTTTTATCGTAGGTTGTTAACCTATTTCAGATTTAACATGTTTCATCAACTTTTGCTGCCTAACAGGTCTTGGTATAAAGTATGGGACCTTCCAGCATGTTCTTGTGAGGACGTTTCTCTCCCTGACACTCTTCATATTGTAATGACATGACCAAGATTTACCAACCTTCCTTACAAGTTTATCTGTTTGCTCCTTCTGCCTATGAATTTTCGTCAGGCGAGGTCTGCTTTTCTCTTCTCCCAACTGTTAAAATCACCCACCATCTGTTTTTTTCCTGACTTGTTTTTTATTGAGGCTATGCAGAGGCGCTGAATTTGAGTATGTGTCTTTTAAGTGGGTTTTGTCGCTTTTTAGCTTGTTTTTATGCTGTGATCTTATCATGCTTTTTACATTTTCACTGTCCACTATTTGCTTCTTTTATATTTCTATTAGTAATTTGTCATTTCTATTGGATGTGATCTAGAGTCTTTCTTCTGTATATTTTACCATGAATACTTTTGTGATTAATGTGTAAAATCGAATAAAGTTTTACTTACTTACTCTTGTTCATGTTCCTTTCTTCCTTCTTTTCCTTTCTGTCTTCACTGTCCTTCCCCCTTCCTTTCTTTCACCCGTACTTTCATACTTATTATCCCTTCAGTTCTTCCCTCCTCCATCTTCCTTTCTTTCCTTTCCTTCTCTTTCCTTTCTCTTCTTTTCCATTACCTTCCTCGCTCTCTTTCCTTCCTTTACCCATCGCTTTCTTTCTTTTCTTTTATCTTTTTTCTTTTTCCATTTCTTTGTTTTCCTTCTTTGTTTTCTCTCCTTTGTTTCTCTTTTTTCTTCACCTCTTCTTTTGAATTGTTTCTATTTTCTGTGAAGCACTTCCTTTTTTTTTTTTCTTTAGCTTTTATAGAGAAATTTCTATATAACGGGTATAGGCTAATGGGTGACCGCAAAGATGTGTTTACTTGTAAACAGCTTTCGAGTTTGCATGTAGCTTTCAAAATTGATTGTAGACAATGGTCCTGGTTAAGGATGCAATCTATATTGTAAGAAATAATGTTTTGACTTCCTTATTTGTAGACATCAACTAATGGACCGCATGACTATTAGGCAGATAGTAGAAGTGTTTTGAGCCCTTGCTCTCAAAACCAGAGCAGGGTAATTATTTGTATTGGATTTGCAATGAGACACAAGCCCCAAGGAGATATTCTTTTGTGATACAACTAATATGAATTAGTGTATGGTCAATGGAGCAAACTGGAGCACTCTGGTGGAGGTGTTTAAGTTGTGTAGCCCATTTGAATCCTTATGTTAGGCAGTAGCTGAAGAAGGGTTTCAATCAAAAAAAGTAGCTTTCACTATAGGAAAGAATGGAGATCCCTGCACCTCACCATTATCATTACCTCATTGTCCCCTCCTTCGCTTCCCTCGATTACAACAATGAGGCATTCCTGCCTCCCAGACACCCATACCACTTGGTCTATATCACCAATAAAAACTACATCCCCCCCCCACCTTCCTCCTGTTTTCCTTTGTCTTACCTTAGGATACGCGTTTCACGCGCCAGCTGTGTGCGGTGCTGTGGTCATTTTTCGGTTTTTTCCCTGGATTTTCTGCTTTTGCTGTAGATCGGCAAAAGCATGTGTGCATGTTGTCGGGCACTGTGGGGCCGGCCCGATCGACGTGGAGGCCATGGAGCGCTGTGCCGGGAAGACACGGTGCGTCTTTTTGTTACAGATTGGTTCCTTGTGGGATTTGCTGCCTATTTGAAAGGAGAAGCCTGTTCCTTGCTCATTATTGTTATGGTGGCGGGGAAGCGATCTTCCAAGTGCAAGCATGTTTGACATCTTCTGAGGAACATGAGCCTATTCCTGCTCGCCAGAGTAGTACCAGGGGCCCTGCTGATCCTTCTGCTTTGCTGTCTGCCTCTGAGGTCCAGGCTATGATTGAGGTGGCTGTGGCCAGAGCATTGGATGAAAGAGCTAAGCCCAAGCACAGGGGCTCACTTTCTGATGTGGGTTCGGTGGTTTCCCCCTCTAGAGATTCCTCGGCTTCTGAGACTGACCGCCCATCCACCTATACAGGGAAGTTTTTGCGCAGAGAGGAGATCCATACTTTCTGCAGCACATCCGGGAGAATTTGGGTTTTTTGCCTTACCCTTCCACTGAGGCAGCTGAAGGTATGTTTGCATAATATACTATACCTCCCGTTTTTGCTATGCCATTTCATAGCAGAATTAAGGACTTGATCACTGGTGAAGGGCGAGACCTGGAACGCTCCTCGGTTCCCAGGGTTCTGCAGAAGTTGTATCCATTAGAGGAGAGTGACCAGCCTTCTTCCTTTCGTTCCTCCCGGAAACCTTCCAGGCTGTTTTCGGATCATCAGTGGAAGTTCCAGCCCAAAAAGTCATCGGCCCTGGTAGGGGCCAAAGATCAGCAATGTTCCTTCCAGAGGAAGTCCTGACAACTATTTCAGGGGGGCAACAAATCCTGTGGACGGCAGGCTTTTATTTTTCCTGGATGCCTGGTGACGGCATGTGAAGGATCTATTGGCCTTGAACATTGTCAGGAGTGGCTATCGTATTGACTTTGTCAATCTGCCTTCTGGCTGGGGCACCATCCGTACTCCTATACCCAGGGATACGGAGAAAAAACAGGCTCTTTTGGAAGGAGGCGAAGAGGGCAATTGTTCCGGTTCCCGTGGCGGAGCAAGGAAAGGGTTTTTATTGGATTCTTTTTCTGGTTCAGAAGTTGTCCGGAGGTGTCAGGCCGGTTCTGAAAAGAGTGAATGGGTGGGTGAGGACCATTTATTTCAAGATGGTGACCTTACAGTCCATAATTCTCTTGGTCGGTGTCTGGGACTTTATGACTTCAATCGACCTCCAAGACACCTACCTCCATGTTCTCATGGCTCTAGATCATCAGAGGTTTCTGAGATTTGTGATTGGGGACGACCACTTTCAGTTTGAGGGTCTTTACAAAGCTGTTGGCCCCCTTGGTGGCAGTGGCTCACCATCAGTGGATCTTCGTTCATCCGTACCTAGATGATTGGTTGGTTCACGCTCCCACAAGCCTGTTGGCTCGCAAGCACACGGGTAGTGCTGGCCATTTTACAGGGGCACGGTTTTCTTATCAATCTGATATGCCCTGCCTTGTCCTGGCCCAGAACCATCTCTTTATTGGAGCAAGGTTTTGTAACAATTTAGGTGTGATCACGTTGCCTGATGTGAGGGTGGCAAGGATCTGGTCCCACAGCGGGATCTTCTGGCCAGGCCTGTCGAGGTGGATATCTTTTGGCTCCAGGTACACGGGGATCTTGCAGCAATGGTGTTTCTGGTTCCCTGGGCTCACTCTCAGTGGCACAGGCTAATAGCTCACATCCTGGTGCATTGCTCTCCCAATTGTCTTCCCATGTTGTTTCCGATTCCTCTATCCCCTCAGATCCAGGTGGACCTGGGTTGATTGCTTGTCAGGGAACATATCCTGAGGGGTGTCCCTCTCTCCCCTCCTGCCCCCTTGATTGTCACAACGGATGCCAGTCTGTTGAGTTGGGGTGCCTATCTAGGGGTGCATTAGATCAAGGGCTCTTGTCCCGATCTCGGAACAGGAGGTCTTTGAATTGGAGTGTCCACTTGGTTCTGAGGGCCATCTCTTGGTTTCTGAAGGGGGCAGTCATTCTAGTCAGGACAGACAACGTTACAGCGATGGCTTATGTGAACAGACAGGGGGGACCAGGTCTCTTTCTCTGGCTCGGGTGATGGGCAGAATGTTCAGTTGGGCAGAGTCTCATCTGTTGGTTGTGTCTGCGATCCATATTCAGGGGGTCTCCAATACTCTGCGGACACTCTCAGCAGGGTCTTTCCATCATCAGTGGTTTTATTGCCTCCACCAGGAGCTATTTGTGGCGTTAACGGAGTGGTGGGGTGTCTCGATGGTAGACCTTTTTGTGAGTCTTCTCAATGCCAAGGTTCCGCTGTTTTGCTTGAGGACCAAGGAGGGGTGGGCTTGGGCTGTCAATGCTCTCTCCTGCTGGTGGCCCCAGGCGCTTCTTTATGCTTTCCCTCCCTTTCCACTGATTTTCAAGTTCCTTCTCAGGGTCCAGAGGTTGGGTGCGTCAGTCATTCTTATTGCCCCAGCTTGACCCTACACCTCTTGGTTTTCTCTTCTTGTGGAGATGAGGTGAGGAGGAGGTTGTTGTCTTTGACTTCCTCCCCCTTGGTGTTCCCTGTGTTGTAGCAGGATGTTCTGTCCAGGATGCGGTTAGCGGCATGGAGGTTGAACGGCAAGGTCTGCTGCATAAGCAGGTTCCAGCTAGTTTGGCTCCGACTCTGCAGGCAGCTAGGCGATCCTCTACCAATTAGTCTTACTTGCGTCACTGGAGTTCCTTCAGTAATCGGTGTCAGGGTAAGGGTTTGGACCCTACTTCTTCTGACTTGTCTGATGTGATGCTGTTTCTGCAGGAGGGGGCTTCTTTGGGGTTGAAAGTTGCCTCCCTTAAGCTTCAATGGGCTGCTATTAAGGCTTTTAGGGTGTTTTGAAAAATCTATCTGATCCCGATGGTTTGGTGGGGCATCCTTTTAAAGAGTTGGTAAATGTTCTTCCTTCTCCTCTGAAACACTTACCTTCATGGGATCTCTCTTTGGTTTTGGGAGCATTTATGGATCCTCCATTTGAGCCCCTGGACTTCGTAGATTTGCATTTGTTGTCCCTTAAGACTTTCTTTTTGTTGGCTATTTAATCTGTTAGGCTTTTGAGTGAGCTGGGCACTTTTCTTTTAAGCATCCTTTTTGTAGGGTTTTTGATGACAGGATAATTTTGAGGCCTCTCCTCTCCTTATGTCCTAAAGTTGATTCCATTTCTATAGGGACCAGGAGTTGATTTTACCTTCCTTTTTCGAGTCTACTTTTCTGAGGAGGAAATGCGGCTGCATTGTATGGATGTCAGGAGGGCTCTTCTGATTTATTTGGGCAGGGTGGCTTCTCTTTGGCTTTCTGATTCCCTGTTTGTGAATTTTGGCTCCGTGAATAAGGGATTGCAGCCTTCCACTTCTTCTTTGAGACGCTGGGTTCGGACTCCAATTTCTCTGGCCTACAAAGCTTCTGGTCAGGTTTCACTCCTGGGGGTTCAGGGTAGGTCCACAAGGTAAATGGCTACCTCCTGGGCTGAGGTCCAAGGAGCTTTTATTGCTGAGATTTGCAGGACTGCCACCTGGGCTTCCCCATTGACGTTTGCCTCTCATTATCGGATTGTGCAAGAGGCTGACCGGTCTGACGTGTTTGGGTCTAAAGTCTTGTCCACATGTTTTTGTGCATTACTACTTTTGGTTGTCCTGTTTGGCTTTGTACATCTCAGTATTGTAATGTAGGGAAGCGCGGGAGGGAATGATGAGGTAAATTGTCAATTACTTACCAGTAATTGCAGTCCTCTTCCATAGCTTTAATTCGTTACATCTCTCCCTCTCTCCCTGGTAGTCTGGGCCAACCATTCATTAATGTTGTGTCGGGTTACGTGCTATTACAGGAGGAAGGGGGGTAGTTTTTATTGGTGATGGAGATCACATGGTATGGGTGTCTGGTGAGGCAGCAATGCCTCATTGTTGTAAGAAGGGAAGAGGACTCAGAGTAATGCAATTACCGGTAAGTAATTGAAGCAAAAACCTTCTATGAAATAACCAAAAGTTCACTACATATCAATTTCAATGTCAAAACTACAATTAATATACATGACACATACAAGTACTAAACGCTAATTATAAACTAGAATAATAACAATTTAAAAGTCTTACCTTAACCAATGACGAGCTCAGCCTCCTCCAAATACCACAGATGAATGGTCAAAGTAAAGAAAACAAAAAAGACAAATCAAATATACGAGGGAAAAAATTGTGTTCTGACAAAAAAACACACATCCACAGAAGTCTGTGGAAAGAAACAAGCACATATAAATGCTTCTATTTAAATACGTACAAAAATGTAAAACTTGTTACAAAACGTTTACAAGCTGTAAAAAAATGCACTTCCTGTGAATTATGTCACCAAAACAAATTGCATATTGGGCCTGATTGACCAAAATACAGTTTTGATTACGTTTACACTTTTGAGGAAGTTTACTACTTTTCAGCATCAACAAACTCAGAGTGCAAGGTACTGGTGAAAACAAGACAGTGGTAAGTCCAGCACTACACATGGCAATCACTGGTGCCGCAATATGCTTGCTCCCATAGGAAATAATGGAGGCAGGGACCCTAAATAAAACCATATTGGAAACAATCTTACATTGATTTAAATGATTTATATATTTAAAAATATAAATATATATAAATGAATGTTTTAAAAAAATATACATATATAAATATGGTACAAATGTATTATTTAAATATTACATATTTTAATCAATAGTTTGAATTTAAAAAACAGTGTAACAATACATTTTTATTAAAAAATAATTACATTTATTTTAATTAATTTTATACTTCATTGTAAATAAGTATTAATGCACTTTAGAACTATTTTTTTATTTAGGGTTAGACTATTATTTAATTTAAACTTCAGAAAAATAATTGTAATTTAATACAGTTCCATTAATTAAAGTATGAATTCAAATATTACAATACTGCTGTGGCATTTATTTTGTTCTACATTTAAATTGAATATATAAAATGAATTTACAGTAACATTAAACATAACATTATTTTGAATATCTATGTCCCAGTTTTCTATTTGTACCAATACTATACCATGCAGGTATTTCCTGCTTTACTATAATATAATTCTAACGTTTTTAAATTTTAAAAAACAATAATTTGCACATGTTAAAACGTTTATGCTACAAAATACCAGCTTTGACCTCATAAACATACAAAATTGAATTTGAAATCATTTATTACATATAATTATGTGTATACTCAACAATGTTTGAACATTATTAAATGTAAAAACATAGTACTAATACATGAATAATTCATCTTAAAATTTTCAAAAATGTACATTAAAATCATACACATTATTTTAAAACGCGACACATCTAACACTCCTATATTTCCCATCCACATGAAATGAAAATCAAACTTATTATATTAATATTTAAGAAAAATTTAAAATAAGCACTTTAAAATATTTAACTTTAAACAAATCTATAAAAAAATAAATAAAAAGCGCACGCAATTATTAGAATTTCAAAACATTTTAATTAAATCACTACCCACCCTACTACCCCATTTACCCAACACCCTGATTATTCAAACAAAGAAATTACAATACAATAATTATGACTTTACAAAAAAAGATTATCAATAAATATAATAAATCTATAAATAAAAACATTATATAGAACAATACAAAATACAAACAAAAAAATATATATAAAAAACAACAATATTCAACAACTTGAACTTATAGACAAACACAAGTAGGATACACTCTACAATGATATTACTTACCTCTAAGTAAATGCACTAATGATATTCCATCTTCGATATTTTGTACCATTACTGTTCCAACTTTGATATTAAGGGTGCACACTGATGCAATTTTTTGTTATAGACCAGTTTATCTACCCGAATTTTAGATCACAGCAATAGAAAAAGGACCCTTTGCCATTGTGAATATTTTTTCTCAGTATGGCGCCCATCTGGGATGCCAGTGTGCCAACACATGGGTCTGGTGAAACAAAAGGAGGACTCCTATGCATTCTTGGGAGCTACACAAAACATGGTGCCCACATAGAATACTAGGGGCCAGCTGTATAGCAAAATCTACAGTTAGAACATCTGAACTTATTTCTCACTGGTAATCTTCATTATTGCGAATCAGGAGCTCCTCATCCCTGTCCTGAAGTGTGAGGATCTGCCCCCCAGACTGCGCCTTCCTATATCTGTTTGACATCAAAAAAGAGCTCTACTTCGAACTACAGCATAAGGCCCCTCCCTTCCCTTGGTACGATGTTCCTGGCACTGTCCAGGGGGCACAGTCTGAATGATTAGGACTGGGACAAGAAGCGGATGATGAGGGGGTAATGGTTTCTTTCTCTTGTATTACAGCATGATTAGATGATTATCATCCAGGTATACACTTTACCTCTTCAATGGAGTCCAAATGAATATTCACTGGTTCTGCTCCTGACTTTTTCTTCACTCTCCACCACTGCCATCTTCGTTAAGTCTGTGCTAGGTGAGGTTTACTGCCTCGGAATTCACGTTGCTTCCTTTATCACATTTTATGTGAACACGCAAAGCCTGTGCACTTAATATTTAGTGTTCTTACTATCATTGATCCCCTGTAACATCATATGCCTTATTTTACAACTGTTATTGTTTTGAATCGACCCTATCAAAATCAACAAATGTATATGTTACATGGTTGCACTAATTCCAACTCATCTGACCCATCACACTCTTTATTTGAAAGTGTGATGTATGTCTAACTGCAATGTCAATTGTTGTCTAATTCTAAGATATGTGCAACCTCTATGTGTTCAGGCAGTTTGCATTAACAAGTAGTTTCCTGTTTGTAGTTTCTTCTCTCCAGTGAATATTATTTAGGGCCTGATTTCGATGTCGGGCGGAATTCCTTCTGCCCGACACCGACTCGGTCCTGCGACTACTGAAACCCGGTTGGTGGGCCCGATCACCTCATCAGAATGCGACCGAACAGTGTTCGGTCTCATTCCTATATTTCACTATGAGAGCATGCATTACTGCTGTAAACCAGCCGTAATGCATGCTCCCATAGTGAAATGGGAGGTGTGATTCATCCCTGCCACAAGGTGCAGCAACAGGGGGGCATCATAGGTGCCCCCACGGCCTCCAACCGGAGACTGTGCACCAAAGGGGACCCTGCTGGGGGCCCCCCAAACACGATTTCTGACATGGTTTCCATGTCGGACAGGCCGGCATGGAAACCATGTCGGAAATATGCATTGTAATCACAAGGGCAGAAAGGCCCGCCCTTGAGATAACTAGCCGGCTTCCGACTGGCAGACGGGCTCTCCGAGCCCATCAGAAGCCAGCCAGAATGACCCACCCATTTCCTTTCTGACCACCTCCATCAAAATGAGGCGGTCGGAAAGGAAACCGAGCTGCCCATTACGATGCTTTACGGGCGACATCGTAATCGGCCCCTCAGTGTTCTAAAAAACCTTGACCATGTTTATATTCACTTAATTTTGCTTTTTTGCTAATACAAAATTTAAATGTGTAACCACGTCCACTTGAGAAAGAATCACAATGGTCAGAAATGCACTGGAAAATGGCAATGTTCTTTTTATTTTGAATTAAGAAGTATACGGATATTGAAAATATATCTATATTTCATTAACTATTTAATCAAATACCCCCTAATAAATGTTTGGCAGACTTTATCAAACCTCAATGGCTGTAGTAATATATTTATGTGTTGAGTAGAGTTTATGGATTAAATCTATGCCTATGAACAGTTGAAGTGCTACGCAAACAAATGATGGACGGAATGCTGAATAAATCAGCGCTGCAAGCCCACCAGTAGCATTTAATTCACCAGCCCTGGGTATATGAGATACCACTTTACAAGGGACTGACAGGTAAATTAAATATGCCAAACAGGTGTAGACCAATCTTACCATATGTAACACACAGAGCACATGCACTTTACACTGGACAACAGTGCTATTGTGCCCAGAGTCCTAAAACCACCAACACCATGTCAGAGAAAAGGCTAGGAGAAAGGCAAAACATTTAGGGATAACCCTGCAAAAAGGGCCAAATCCAACAGCCCCCAACTCAATTCCTGGTACAATAACATGTACTGGTGAATTGGGAAGAGTGGGTTATTTAATTTGTTGCAAGAGACCAAGAAAATTCGAGAATTGTCTATATTGAGGCAAGTTTCAGAGTCTACAAATTAGCCATCAATATCTGTAATTGTGGAAACTTAAAGTTGTGCCAATATGTTAGGCAATGAACAAGACATTGCGGTTTTGGTTTCTTTCTATATGCAGAAGATGACGACCTCTGGCTCTGTAATTTGATGAATAATTTTGTTTTGTGATAAAAAAATTGTTTTAAAGAGTTAAGCAAATTTTGCAACTTATTTGCCACCATCTCCCTCTGCCCACGTCTGCCAATCACTTGAGCCCACCACAGGGATTGGCAGAACGTTTTACAACCATTTTTCATTTCTGTCTTTCTGGCTATCTTCATCACTAAAATGTGAATAATAACTCCTCCGATAATGTAGTAATACATTTATTATAAGATACAACGTGTGCCTGGTCATCCCCAGCTTGCACAGACATCAAATGCTATCTGAAAACCTTTACAGAAACACATCACCCACTATTCCACAGGGCATAGAACATTTGGGGGGTGTTCCTAGCTTGGCGGGCCACCATGAGTCTTCCCAAGCAGAGGATGAGGACTTCGGTCTTGTCCGAGTTGAGCTTGAAGCAGCTGTTTCTCATCCAGGTGGCGATGGCCTTCATCCCATTGTGAAAGTTGCTCCTGGCAATGGTGGGTTCTTTGGTGAGGGAGAGAATCAGCTGGGTGTCATTGGCATAAGAAATGATGTTGAGTCCGTGGCTCCTGACAATTGCTGCGGGTGGGGCCCTGTAGATGTTGAAAAGCGTGGGGCTCAAGAGGGAGCCCTGAGGCACACCACAGCTGATCTCTGCTGGTTCCGAGAGGAACGGGGGAAGTCTGACTCGCTGTGTTTTACTGGTGAGTAAGGAATGGATTCAGTTGAGGGCTTTGTCGTGGATGCCGGCGTCCTGAATTCTCGTGATTAGGGTGCTGTGAGAGACGGTGTTGAAGGCGGCTGAGAGTTCGAGGAGAATGAGGGCTGCTGTTTCTCCCCAGTCGAGAAGGGAGCGGATGTCGTCGGTGGTGGAGAGGAAGGTGGTTTTGGTGCTGTGGTTGCGTCTTAAGCCGGATTGAGAGGATTCCAGGACGTGGTTAGTTTCGATGAACTCGGAGAGTTGGACATTGTTGGCCTTCTTGTTTCCCTTGGCTAGGAAGGGGAGCAGGGAGATGGGTCTGAAGCAGTTGGAGATCCATCGGTGGAGGTTGCTTGCAGAGATATTGGCATCTATGGATGTCGGCGGTATGGTTGTGCTAAGGGAGGCGGTGATATGTTGTTCTTCGGTGACCTTGTCCAAGTTGCAGCAGTGGCGGTTGGTGGATTGTTGTACAGTGGGTTTGGTGAAGGCAAAGTGAACGCAGTGGTGGTCGATCCTGAGGAGTTGGGAGGTGTGGCTGTAGGTGATGTTTTCGCTGGCGGTGAAGACAGGATCGAGCATGTGTCCTGCTGCGTGGGTCAGGGGGGAGACTAGCTTCTTGAGTCCGATTTTTGTGAGGTTCTCCAGAAGGGATGCATTGCTCTGGTTGTTGGGATTGTCAAGGTGGAAGATGAGGTCACCGAGTAGGATGTAATAGGTGGATGCGAGAGCCTACCGTGTGATGAAGTATATGATGGCCTCTGTGAAGGACAGGTGGGCGCCAGGAGATCTGTAGACGAGGGTCCCGCGGAGGATGGTGTTGGGGTTGGTCTAGACCTGGAAGTGGAGATGTTACATGGTTGTCGTGGGGTCATCCGTGTGGGTGGTCAGGTGGAGGGAGTTCTTGTGAGTGATGTCGATACCCTCTCTGGGTTGGTTGGTGCTATCCTTGCGGGTGATATTGTAGCTGTCGGAAATAGTGATGCCCGGGCCCGAGCCAGGGTTTGTCCAGGTTACAGTGAGGAAGGGTATGTCGGGGGAGATGGAGTCAAGGAAGTCCCAGAGTTCTGTGGCATGTCCGTGGAGGAAGCACGTGTTGAGAATGCTGTTGAGCCATTCAGGTGTGCTGTGGGTCGGCGTGGCTGTGGGCGGAGCTGGGTGAGAGTGCAGCTGCAGTTTCGGCAGGAGAAAGGTCCTTGGGTGTCCTTCTGCGACTCTAGCTGCAAGTGGCATGGAGTCTTGTGTTGTGGGCGAGAAGGGTGCTGGCGTTGTATCGGTGGAAGTTCCACGAAGCAGGGTTTGTGGCGCTGGGCAGGGTCCAGGGGCAGACGGGCTTGCCTTTGGTGCACCTTTGGTAGGCCAGCAGCGCTCCCGCCTTTAAGTAGTGTGAGGGAGAGGACTGGACAGATGGGAGGCGGAATGTGGGAAACGCGGCGCTAGAGAAGGGGTGGGGCCATGGGTGTCAAGCAGCGGCAGAGCACGAAAAAAGTGAAAAACAGCAAACAAAACAGCAAAAAACAAAAAGGGTGAAGAGAGAAAAAGCAAAAAAAATGCAAAGGGGCAGAAAGCTAAAGGACAGAGGATAGACCAACAGTACAGCAAAGATGCTCCACACTAGAGCACCAGGGATGAGGCGCAGGCGGGAGCCTGCGGGTGGAGGAGGGCCTCAAACGACCACCAACCAGCAAAGGTCAGTGAGCCTGCAATGGGCAGCAGATACCAGGCGGAGCAGCGCAGGAAGGGAAGCAATTCACTGACAAGGTCAGTGAAGTTGCTCCTTTGTTGGCGCAGTGGCCACCATTAAGTAGTGTGTGGGCTGGACAGCTGGGAGGCGGGAAGCTGGAAACGCAGCACTAGGAAGGGGGCGCGGTTGAGCTTGGGCACAGTGCATAGAGAGAAAAAAGTGAAAGACAGCAACAACAGAAAAGGGTAAAGCAAGGAAAAAAGCAAAAGGTAGTGGAAAGAGGCAGAAGGACAGAAGGTAGACTAGCAGCACAGCAAACATGCTCGCACTAGACCACCAGGGATGAGGCGCAGGCAGCAGCCTGCGGGTGGAGGAGGGCTTTGAACCACAAACCAGTGAGGGTCAGTGAGCTTGCAAGGGGCAGCGGCTGCCAGGCGGAGCTGCGCCGGAAGGGAAACAGATCACTGATGTTACTGAATCGCAATATGCATGTGCCATTCAGTATTTGGAAGGAGAGTGTTTTGGGTCTCTTAATACCGAATCAGTATGGTATATACTGTTTTGCAACTGAAGTTTGGTCGCAAAGCAGTAATACTTTACCACCTGTTTTGTCATGTGTCTTAGTTAGGCCCATGTAGAAACACTGACATCTTTCACTATGAGCACGTTTCTTAAGTTGCCTTCCCTTTCACACAATAACCTTTTACACGCATTTGCGAGCATTGCAATGCTGGATTAGGTTCTCTGAAACTGGTTCGCTTATAGACTCCACTTAGCAAGACCAGTATCGCAACTGCTTGAACACCATGTGCAAATGTTATTTTTTATTTTTTTATCCACGAGACAACACGCTATCTATAGACCATAACAATGCTGGCTTGCCAAGGACTCGCAAGGATGCTTTTCATTATAAATAAACAAGCATGTCTGGGTTTAGTTAGAGGAGAGCTTTGCTGGCAAGGTCTCTACAGGCTGACACTTCAGCCAGCGGCTTGCTGATATCTCTGCGAAGGGTGTCCAGCTTGTGACCATGACAGGGACTTACATTCTTTCCCTTCAGGTAACCAGGGTTGGATTATCCAGTATGGGGATTCTTGGCAGAACACACAAACATACCCTTGACACTTAGGTTAGAGGATCTGAGGATGGCCAGAGCAGGAGGTGGGAGCCGCGAAGATGGAGAGTGCAACAGAAGCTGCCTGGAAGGACTGACACACCCAGCGCTGCTCATCTAGGACAGTATGGTAAGAGCTGCTGCTTTGAGAGCACTAAGAGGGTGGAATCCAGATGAAACGGGAGAAACGCGGTGGAAGCAGGGGCTATTCTCAGCATTGCAAGGAAGCTGCAAGTAGCAGCAAACTTCATGCATGGAGCAGTGGGAGCCGTTTTCATCGTTACGGCAGCCCACCTGCGTGCTAGGATAGACACATTACCTGACCCTGCAGAGACAAGGGTTCAACTTTATATTTACCTTAAATCACTCCAATTTCAGAGCCCATGCAGGCCAACAAGAGGGTTACAGAGGACGGGTTCCCCGAGTGGTGAGGGCTCAGACAGGAGGTCTTCCTTTTACTCAGTACAACATGAGAAGCACAAGGGCAGCAGAGCGAGGCTGCAACTGCCTAAGCCAGGAAAGGAGCCAGATACCTGGTTGACCTTCAGGTGACTAACACGATGGGTGACAGCAAAGGGGCAAGCAATTAAATCAGTGCAGAGGCAGCAGCCAGAAGCCAGCGCAGGAAACCAGCTCTATACAGGGTGGAGTAGGATGACCACAAGCGGGCAAACTGGTATGGAGTTGTCCAAGTGTCTGCAGCGGAGCAGACGAGGGCGCCCAGGCTCGGAGGGCAGCTCGAGGGGGAATGAGAGGCAGGAGCTATCGCCCGATATATAAATAGGGACAGGCAAAAAAGCCAACCCAACAGGTAAGCCGTAGCAATTTTGGCAGACTAGCGTGGGGTACCCAAGCACAGGCAGGCACTCGAGCGCACAGGAACAGGTTTAGGGTCTTCTGGCAGGTAACCGGGGTTAACAAGCTGAGCAGTGTGCTGGCAGCAGCAGCGGTCGAGAGGTTTATCCTATGGGCATTCACAAAAAGGAAGAGGATCACGTGGGCACAGTGTTCACTGCAGTCGCACACTTTGCAGAGCTGCAAGGAGGGAGGGACCCACAGTGGCGTAGCTAGGGGGGGGCGGTGGGGGCGGTCCGCCCCAGGCGGCACTATTTTGTGGGCGGCGGCCAGTTTTGGCTATTTCCTTAAAAAAAAAATTGTACTTTTGCACGAGTTCCGAAATCTGCTCATGTGGCAGAGATTTATAGAGACGAGGCTGCGGTAAACCCATTTCTCACCTAACGGTGCATGACAAATTGCGTCGTTCCCTCCCTCCGCTCTACGTCTGCCTGGAGGAGCGTGCGTGTTTGACGCTGCGCAGCGGGGCTGCGTCGCCCTGTGGAGGAAAGGATGATATTCAGTCGAAGAAATACTGCCCTCAGCATGCCGGGTGGCGATGTAAATCCGTTCTGCTATTCATCGCATGTAATCATGCATTTGTTCTGGGAATGAGACTTTACACCCGCTATCACCTGCTCTAACAGTACGTTAATGTGAGAGACTCACTTTGTTTTCTTCTAACGCTGGTTCCCGCCATAGCGCCATTTGCCTCTCAGCTTTAATTTTTTTTCCCCGCATATTTATATAGCGTGAACTCGACTCGAAGGTATTGGAGCGCTTTACATAGCACCCTATTTACATTACACATTCAGGCACGCACGGGGAGATTAAGTGATTTGCCCAGAATCACAGGATGTGGACGCGACCTCGAGGCTTGAACCCTGGATCCTGCATCAGAGGCGGCAGCGCAGCCCACGGACAGTGCAGGTGTTTAATCGAGCACTGCATGTCGCGCTGTACACCATGCATCATCGCAGAGGATGTGTGATGGGGAAAGAAGCAAGGTAAACTCGTGAACAGGATTTCTACCTAATCACTAAATTGACAAGAGTACTTGGCCAAATAATGAAACGTAGACAACATTGAGAGAGGTAGAATCAATGCATTATTTAACTCGTTTTTGTTGATTTGGTAGAATATAATTAATTCATTTATGCATACGTTTTGTAAAGTGCAGATGCACCCACAACATGCTTCAAAGTGCTCGTCGAGACTGCGGAGTTAAAATAGGAGAAACATTAGAAAGAGAACTTTGGCTAATTGAAGTGTCAGGGTTTTTTGGAATAGGTGGGTTGTCCGATGTTTGCACAATATCCCGAAGCTAACCCCACACGTAGGAGCTTGGACAATAGGTTCTCAAGGTGGTTATACAAAATGGGGGACTTTCTAACAGCTGTTTGCATCAGTGACAAAGGTCGTTGGCAAGACAATGTTAGGCCTCTGGTTGGATTGTATGGGAGGCATAGTGTAGAAAGGTTGTCAGGCTAATTCTTATGTTATTTCCTATGAACCAGACAGAGAGTTTTTAATCCAGTCCTTCATTCGATTGGCAACCAGTGAAGTGGTATCAATGCAGGCAACACTTTGATCCTACAAGCGAGACATGCTTTCAAAAGCAGCCAGACAGCAAAGTTTTCAGGTCTTTGAGATTTTCTCGCCGTATGTCAAGACAGACCGCCAAATGGTGCAGAGCTCCAGGACACTCATGAAGTAACAGTGCGCTTTACAAATGCCCGTTCATTCATAAATCATTAATTTAATGAATGCTTTAAAAGGCCATCATGAGGACAATACTGATGACTAAACAGTTTCCATGCAGGCAAGAGAGGTGAAAGAACCCACTCTAGGTCATATTGTTGACCTGTGTGGTGAAGGAGAAATCTGTCACACATGACTCCACGATTTCAGACCAAACTTGTAGAAATTAGCAGAACACCAAATGCGGGGTATACGTTGCTTATCCTGTTCCAGTGGCGTAGCTAGGGGGGGCAGTGGGGGCAGTCCGTCCCTGTCGGCTCTATTTTGGGGGCGGCAGCCAGTGTTCCCAGTTTGGGCTATTTCCTGCACAAATGGGTGACATTTTTCCCATTTGTGCGGGAAAAACCCATACTTGGCGGGTGGCTTTATTTTGGGCAGATATTTGTCCCATTGAGTGCAAATTTAAGGTTGGGCCGGCGCAGACAATCATTACTAAGTGGCACACTGGCAGCGGGGATTGGCTGGCTGAATGAGGTGAAAGCACGCTGCATAGCTTATGCAGTAAGTTTGACAGGGCCGTCAATCATTGGTAGTGTGACGGCCCTGCTTCATCCTGCTGTCCCGCCCCCGGAGTGACTACTGGTCCAATGTGGTCACAAGGGGCAGGCTCGGTAGTAAATTTTTGCTTTTTTGATTAGCCCGGCTGTGGTCTGGGCAGGGCCTCGAGGGACTTTCACTTCTTGCCACGCGCGGGAGGATCGATTCAACTGTGCAAGACTGGAAGTGGAAATTAAGCGAATGCTATAGTGGATATGGGGGCCCCCTGGAATTGCTGCCGCCCACCGTAGTTTGGCTGTTCTCCGTGACCTCAACATACATGCTGCTTCCTGCTGCCCTAACGTTTGAATGGAGGTGTCTGGTGATGCTGAGAGCAGAGCTGCTGAGTGTCTTTAAAAAGTGCATACACTGCAGATCTCTAAAATTAAGACAGTGGTGCCACCACTCAGAGCATCTCGCCATAGACTTAATCGTGATGTCCAGGACCACAGCAACTGTCTGTAGTCAGTGTGGCTCATGGGCACTTAAGGCAGCAGGCTGCTGCAGCACAGAGTTGTAAGATTCTGAGGTGCGCAGGTAAGCCAAATAACTTGCTGCTATTGATGCTCCTGCTGACAGGGCCAAGTTTTATCTACTGGCAGTTTTGTTTCACCAGCCACACTGAAGTTAAGTTTCCTTGTGTGTCCAGATGTTTTCAGGAAATGGTAAAAATGTCATAACACAAGTAAAAATTGTTCCTGCTGAAGGAAGATCAGCATATTGTCTACTTGCAGATATCACTGTTCATGAATCTCACTGATCATGAAGTAGCGCATAGGGTTAATGTGCCTGCTGCAAAGAACGTGTACCATGCAGTTCACTAAACTGCATTTTATGTGTCTATCTGAGTGAGTTCCTGCATTTAGTCACAGAGCTCCTTGGGTTACTTGCAGTTCATAAGTTACAATCCTAATAGCACAATTACATATGAACTCCCATCAAGGAGCTGCATTCAAACTGCATAGTATGTTAAAACGTTATTTTTACCTCCAGTCTTTAATTATCCTAATGTTGTTAAAGGTTTTTTTTGGGGTGGAAATACATTCTTTTTATAGTACAGCCAACCACTAAGGTATTTTTTAAATCCTGAGCCTGTACTTCCCCGGATCAAACACTTTAAAAATATACTGCCTACTTGTATGGATGGCATGAGATTCCTACAACTTGTAATCCTCACTGTCATATGGATCATTTTCCGTAGACTGATTTACACACATACAATTCGTTGTCTCTGCATAATGTATGTATGATGTAAAGTGCTCTGACACCCTACACTGGTATGAGGAGCTCATTAAAAACAATGGAACACATGAAAGAGAGAGGTTAGTACCCTTCTATTTCAGACGCTTTGCAGTAGTTTCAAGACCTTAGTTTCTCGTTGCTCATATGGGTGTAACTTCTGATATTAATCTTTCTCTGTGGACTGCATTACTTTATTTTACTCGCAATACAGTTCCACTCCTAAGTGTCACACATTTGGCCATTGAATGTCACTCATAGTCACACTGAAACTATGAAAACGCCACACATAAGCAATCTCAAACCTTGGCAGCTATGCCCTATATAATATGTATTACTGAACTTCAAGGCCAAGAAACATTTGAGAGGATTGTACCTCCTGCTAAAGACCTTTCAGAAACAACCCTATGTCACAGCTGCATAATAGCCCATGCTTCACAACAGTTCCATGATGTACATGTTTGGATTTGTGTGACTGGGTGAATTGGAGCCAGTGGATGGATGTGGCTGCCACGCAGTGGCACAATTGCTGGGCTAGGGGAGCAGTTGAGACTCGGACCGATGTGTGGGAAGGGGACACATTGCATTGGGTGTGTTGAATGCTGTGGTGAGCAGGATTTGAGGGTGGCTGCGCCGACCTGTGGAATTGTTCTGTGCTGGTGGTGGAGTGGGACACAGGCCGTTCGGCACATGGGTCGGGCGGTGAGAGATGGGCCCAGACTGTGGCGGGGTGTGGGAGTCCCTGGCACGGATCTCGATTGACTTGGGCCTATAACGTGGATTCATTGGAGTGAGCTGACTGGCGGACTCCGGCTGCCGCGGTGAGCATGTGGGTGATGGCATGGTGGATGGGCGGACCTTGGGAGAGCCAGTGGGACGCTCGTGCAGATCACAGTCAGGCAGACTGACGGATATGGTTGGAGGTATTTGGAAGAATCACACCGGTATGGTTGGGCGAGTGGCCCCGGGGTGCTGCGCGTGGCCCTCTGCGGCTGCGAGTTTAGATGGTTGGCATTTGCTTGCACTGGTTGGTGGACCGGTGTGGAGCTGGCATTCCGGTGATACATGTGAGAAATATTTGTGCCCGAGGTTTGACAGTGGGGTGAGATTCGAAATTAGAGTCGAGATTTGGCCTCGCACGATCACGGGGCTGCGGATGCCATGGGCGGCAGTCTGTGGGATGGCCCCGGGCGCCACGGACTCTAGCTACGCCCCTGGGGACCCATCTCATTCCTTTAGATGCAGGGGGGCAATGAACGCTTGGGGGTGCATGCAGACACAACAAGGAAAATAAGCTCCCCACAGGTTTTGATAAAATGAGGGACATCCAGGGTAGCATTGGAATGGTTTTGAAGTGACTCTTTCAAAACAGCTCTGTTTAGAGCTGCGTTGATACTATCCTTCTTTGAAGCATACAGAGAGCGAATCAGTGGCTCTAAGTTGAAGTGAGTGCGTCCTGCTAATGTGTCACAACCTATTCCAAGGGGTAGATTACATGGAGCTAAGGCTACTGCGCTCCAAAACAGGGCATGGGGGTGCAACGGGTGTTTGCACCCGCTTTGCTCACCCCCAGGGCACATTGGTATAACAGACCGGGCCACAGGCGCTTGTGCGTCCCCTTCAGTGATACCAATAGCGCTGACACAATTAAAGCACCAACGCTACCTTCAGGGGGCATTCCCTCGTTTGCATGAAGGCATGCCCTATTCAAATGAGGTAACTACTTTGCCTCTGCGCCCATGCCGTACTACCGACGTGGGCGCAGAGGCAAAGTAGGTCTCAGGGGGCGCACTCACAGTGCCGAGTATACCCTCGGAGAGCAGCCCTCTGAAGGGGCGATAGGGGGCCCTTTGGACCCCCCCAGACATCCGCTTGCAGGCAGGTGCAGTCACTGACTGCACCCGCCTGCAAGGGGATCTCTAATCCCCTGTAAAAGTGCAGGCGGGTGCCGTTTTCACATGAATGCGCTGCCTTGGGTATTCACCATAATAGGGCGCACTTTCATTGTTTGCACTGGGCGCACCTTTTAATAGGTGCACCTGGCGCAAACAATGAAAATGCATAATAAGCCCCGAGGAAGTTAGAGGGATGAGATCATGTATAAAGTGCATACTGTGGCTGAGAGCTGCCTAGATTGCCCAATGCATGATTATGTGCGCCAGAGGCCACTAATAGATGCTCCTTTGTTCATCCGCCGCAATGGTACCTTTTGGACCAGATACAAATTCTCTGCTGTGTTGAGGCAGGCCCTCAGCATGGTAGGTTACCTTGTGGGTGTTTTGTAATACACTCCCTCAGGATCGGGGCAGACACCATGGCAGAATGCCATGGAATGAGACAGCAAGAAATAAAAAGACTAGGCAGGTGGAGGTTTGCTGCCTACAGGGCATACATCAGGTGTCTTCTCTGATACTAGGAGCAGCGACTGACATCTGGACGGCATGGCTAGTTGAGCACTTGTACATCACAAGGGCCCAGATATGGGCAAACTTGCAGAAGCAATACAAGGTAATCTGGCTGAAGAACTCAAACCTGATTTGGCTGGGGCTAAAATGAGCTGAACTGTTTCCAATAATGGCACCACTAGACAAGAGAGGGCCGCTAGTCACCATGGTGATTAATCTTGGGGCAATGACCTTACAACGTAGGACAGGTGAACACGCCTAGCAAATATGAAAGCAGATCTGACAGAGATAGCTAGGCTGGTGCAGCCCACGGACGTGCTATGGTCAGAAATAATTGCTTGTTTTGAGTGGCGAGGGGCTAAGGACCACAGTGCGGTCAAGAGGTCCAGAAGAAGGCTGAATATACCCAGGAGTAAGTTCTGCAAAGGCATAGGATGGGAGTTTGTTAGACACAGGCTCATAAATCTGAGGATGCCAGGTTACTAAGTGGAGGACCGGGTCCACCTCTGAAGGGTTGGTTTGGATATTTTCCTCCTTAACATTGCAGGGGACCTGGAGCTTGTAGGTTACTGTTAGCGATGCATGTGTTGCAGGGATTCTGCTCATGCACAGAACCATGGAGAGGAAACCAGGAACTCAGTGAATTGTGGTGTACCCAAAAACTCACCTCAGTACCCAGAACCCCTATCCGACTAGCATCAGTGTCTCATTCGTTCTCCATATCATTTCGAAGCTACAAAAGATTAGACAACCCAGAACAAGCGACTTAGAGTACTCAGGAATGGTGGGAATCAGAAACACCTTTTCGTTATTATTCTCATATCAGTCCACAACAAGAGTAATCAGAGAGACGGAAAAGTTTAAAATGTTTATTTCTGACTACGTGCTCTAAGGTGTAGTACTTTGGCTAACATAAACAGACAAATGATTACAAATAAAACCATCAGCATTGTTACAATACCATAGAAAATGAAGGGAGAAATCATATTAAAAATCATAGTGGAAAACAAGTCCTATAATACTTTGTGAACCACCCTCTCTTGGCTAGTAAACTAGTTTTATAAACTAATAGAAGGTCTCTAGGTTTGAATGGGGAACCCCATACCTCAAAGATCAGCTTAGGTGAATCACATCACAGGATCAGCACTGCTCTCTGTGTCTGGAAAGGTTTTCTCCAAGTGTCTGAATCATGCATGCAAATGCAATATTAAAGGCACCCGAGTTTCAGATATTTGCAGCTGTGTGCGTGTTGTGTCTAGAGCGTGGGCCGATCAATCTGAATTCAACAGCATACATTGTTATTTGACCTTGATGGCTTCTGAACACATTGTTCAGACTAAGGTCACGGGGCACGTCTAGGGATGTGAACAACAGACCGATCTCATAAGGAAAAAAAAAAAGCAAGCAGTTTTACTTGTAATAACAGCTACCTGTAGTGTCCTGTGCAAAAGCAGCAAAGTGGCAAGATGGCGTTTAACTTCTAAAGCGCTTATGCTAACATAGCAATGTGTGTACATAAAACCCCGTCTCCACTACACCCTCCCTTGATCGGACCACGAACAGAATAGGGAATCAATGTAGGAACGCAGAGTTGAAGTTCGAGTGAGACAGAACCAAGTTTATATATTGCCAATCCATTTAATTGGTAGTGAAAGTTCAAAAAATGTGTTGGGAAAAAGAAAAATTAAAGCATCTCTCAGGGGCGGTATACAGCCCAATGTGGAGTAAAAAAGAAAAATTAAAAATCTGGATTAGGAAGTGCGAAATATGGACAACTGCCACTTTAATCCATCAACGTATAGGCACAATAAGTTGCAACTGCCTCTAAGAGGAAGTCATTATAATGTTCAGTAAAAGAGTTAGCCATCCAATCAAGTGAAGTAAATGAACATACATGTTCTTCGATAACCGGAGCCTCTAGCACTATCAGAGGACAACTTGCGCGTTCTTCAAGGTAACTTCTCGCCAAGAAGTCATATGCTGCCGCATATATATCCCAATTCCCAGGGACTCCATGCACCGCTCCACAGGCCATAATCCCGATTTCAGAACAGTCCAACTCATGAGCCACTAAGGGACTCATTAGTCGATCATAATCCGGGGCAGGAGACGCCGTGTTCGATAGGCACAAATCCAGAGCACACTCGAATGAACAATCTAAGCAATGGAAAAAAGGTTGCACGCAAGTAAAGTATGAGAACCCGGAAAGATAATCCATAGGCTACGCTCAAAGTGGTCAGTGGTAATGTTCCATAGTAATCAAGCATCCGGTCACGTAGTTGAAGCAGCCGGGGCAGGCTGTCGCATGATACAGATCGTGCAGCCATTGAGGAGCAAGCAAACCAACAGCAGCACACCATAAGTCAAGGCGAGAACCAACGGAAGCCCGCCGAAGATGCTGGAAAAAATAGAATGAAAAAATGCCGGTATCACACCAAATATTGTTTGGAAGGAGGTCACAAGGCCGGAGCCCACAACTTAGAAAAAATGCACCAAGCCAGTTGTTTACGAGGCATTGAATATAGTATGAATCAGAGCACCAAAATGAAGGGGGAGATCAGTATTCAAAAGCGCATGCACCTCGGTGCGTGTATTTGCTACGGGAAGGACAAATGTTTCACGCGAGGAAGTCAGGGCGACTTCTTTTTGAGACAATAGTGCCCTTATTCTGCTCATCTTGTTGAACTCTGCTTTCAAGGTTGGTATGGAAGGCCAGATGGATACATCCAGTCTCCCATGCGGGGGTGGGAAAAGGACATTCTTACAACAGACTACTCGTTGTGAGACAGTTACAATGTATGGAATCCCCACTAGCATACCGCAGCATGGTTCATTATTTAAAAGCAAATAACTACCATTAGCTAATAACATGTAAGTGGGCGTAATTGCTGGCACAGGATGTCCCTTCAGAATGCAAGCTAAATTTGGTGCCTGAACGTTGCAAGCGCCATGCAATTGGATGTTCCTACAGACTACTGAGTGATCAGGTGTGGAAGTGCATTCCTCTCCTTTTAAATAAACTTCTTTACCCTCTCTCATGCATCTGTATGTAAATGGGAGTGACCAAACTTCATGCAGGAAAGCGGTACCAAATGGTCCGTACCTGCCTACGGCATAGTGTTTCATACATGAACTGAACTTAAACAGTGGAAACGGTAAAGTGATCAATCCATGGATAAGCCACACAGCTGAGTTCGATTCGGCCACAGAGAATGGTAAATGTTGCAACTTTTCAATATGCAATAATGAGTATGTGGCATCCTTCATGGACATGAACTGTTGTTTAGCAGTCAGATTAAACAGCAGGAATAAAGATGATGTATTCATGTAGTCCCAGGGAACTTTCCCAGCCTTCAATGTTTGTAAAGTCCATACAAACTACATTATAGAACGCAATTGATTTTGACCATGGTATGAAACAGACATATCATCCTGTACAATATCCACAACAGATGAAACAATATTATCTAATGTATAAATTCTGGAAGAAAGGGTGTTAATGCTATCATCAATGACAGCAAGTACTTTTTCTAAATTGGCTTGATCAACAGCCCTCAATCTAGAAGCAGCTTCAATTTGAGATAGTTTCCAAACTTCGTTATAAACAGCATACACCCATCTTTAGGACCTGCCACGCACAGGGCCTTTAACAAAATCATTTAAATCTACCTTGTCATTCAATTTGGATAAATGAAGATTAACAGATGCCAAGGTGGAATGTTGCAGCCAGGTCTGACATATCTTCCCTACTGAATAGGTAGTAACCGAATGGGAAGATTCAAATCGGGGGTCCACCCTAACCTGTGTATAGCCGAGGTACAGACCCAGAAAACGATGTTGACAGGAATCTGAACTTTTCTGCCATATTAACCATCCTTCAGGATCTAAGTTGGAAATGTTGAAGGATGTATTAGTAATGAATGACTGCAATGCATCAAGGGACAGATCTGTGTGATTATCCCATCTTGGATAAGCCCCCAGATCAGGAATAGAGGGGGAATTCATCTTTTTAGAAGTAGCCAATCCAAAGCAGGTGGTCTGAAAAATGGTAGAATTCAAAAACAACATGTGGTTTGGGATAAGGCACGCACGATGCAGAGCTTCTGTACCTTGTACTTGCCAAGTTTTAGAACCCCAAACTGATTTAAGATTGTTAGACCTGGCACCTTGGCGTGAGTCTCCCTTCCTCTTTTTGTCGCTGTGCCTCATGTGTTTTTATGGTGTTGGCCGCTCAGCGCGCTGTGCCACTGCCAACCAGTGTCACGGTGCGAGTGCTCCCTATGTAAATTGTATATGTTGGTTGGATTCCATGATTGGATTGTTTGATTTACTATCAGACCCCAGTAAAGTGCGCCAGGAGCGCCAGGGCATGTAAAGGCAAACACCGCTGGTGGGCTTGCAGCACGGGTTGTGCCACCCACAGAAGCGGCCGGTAAAATACGTCTAAGGTCTGCCATCGCAGAACCTGCGTGCAGTCTGGTACTGACGCGCCGACCGACAAGTGGCCACACTTGCCGGTCCCCGAAACCTTCCCTTAGCTGCATGTTAGTCACCCCTCTGGTAGGCCCACGGGCAGGGTGCATTGTGAGCCTGAGGTAGGACAAGCCTAGATGCGTGGCATGTCCTGGTAGTGAATGACCGCCATTTTGTTGTTCACTACTGTAAGGCTACCCTGTTCTCATAGGCCAGTATGGGCGGCCTGGATTATTACACCCTATGATCCTAACCGACCCAGGGAACATGGTAGGAGATCGAGTTTAGTATGCCTGAACTCGGAATGATAAGGTACATCTTTTCGCAAGGTTTATTTTAATATTCCGGGTTTGCAAATGTCACTTTTAGAAAGTTGGCCTTTGCTTGCCTAACCATTTCAGCCGCCTCTGCGTGATGTGTATCTGATGTCTGGCTGGTGTGAGTGACAGGGCTGGGGGAACCCAGATGGGCAGGGCTAGGTAGCCTAGTATGAATAGGACGATCGACAGGTAGATGGGTGGGAGGAGTGCTCCTAGGCTCTGAATAGGACAGTGCTCCGCTACCTCGATGCCGGCTCCACCCCCTGTGGAGCGTCTGATGACTCTGCCCTGCACTCTGAAAGGAGAAGCCTGCATCACGTAAACAAAGTGCTCAGAAACCGGACTGAACTAGGCAAGGGCCCCCCTGGCCTGGGAGAACCAAAGATTTGTGGTATAAATGGAGGAGCCCTGCTCCTAAGAAACTAGATCCGCTTTTGACCAAGAAGAATCTCTGCCTGAGGAGGAGGCACCGGGAAAGCTGTAGGAGGAAGACTGTCCCTATCCTGGGGGATTGGCCTGCAGTGGTGACCTTGCTGCCAAAGGAGAGAAGAGAAACTGTTGCTGAAGACTTTTACTTTACTTTTACTTTCAAGACTTGTGCTTTTCCAAAACGATCTCCAAGGGCTTGGAACTGAGCTTGCCCCCTGAACTGAGCCCCAGGACCATTGGGCTCTACCTGATCTTCACTCGCCTGCTGCTGGACTGTGGTGTCCTTTCCCTCGCCGGAGCTGTGACCCTCGTGCCCAGTCCCTCCCTGAGCCGTGACCAGGACTGCTTAGCCGCCCCCGCCTTGGGAAGAGCCTCGCTCGATCGGAGCCGCTCCCCCTACGCTGTGCTGGGCTGCCCCGTCACCTCGCTCGTTGGAGGCTCGCTGTGCACCTTCACCCTCCCGCCGGAATCGGCGTTTGTGAGCATCTCCAAGCCTCGGACGGCCCGGACGTATCTGCGTGCCCGGCTGCCCCGCTTTGTTCACACGCCACCTGCAACACCCCGCTCTTGTCGTGAGCCTGAAGATCAGACACCCTCGTGAAGTGTGGGAGCCCCGGACGCCGCCTCGCTCTTCTGTCGAAGAGCCGCTGAAATCCCGCACCCGCCTTTGCGTCAAGAAACAAGGTACTGTACTTACGACCTCGACCGCGAGCTCGCATCGGATCCAGGGTCCGCAACGTTCTTATTTCCCTGTCATCTGCTGTGTGCTCCCTGGGCGCTGCCTCAGCACGAAGTGCGCTGAGGCCTACAGTTACCTTGTGCCCGCCTAAAGAACTTTCCGTAAAACAAAGAGAACTTGACCGTACTTCCAAGAATTGTGGCCCCATCAGTTCAACGTTACTGGGCCTTGTATTTGAATCTGCTGAATCTACATAAAAGCTTATTTTTATATACTTCCTGATTGGTGTCCGTTTGTGGTGCATGCAAGGGGTTTACTGTATGTGTAATTGCATTTGCTTAACCGTGTACGCCTGAGACTTAGCCTAGACTGCTCGCGCCACGCACCTAGAGGGTGAGCAGGGGTTATTCTGGGGAGTCATCCTTCGCCCTGACAAGAAGTAAAGGGTCCCTGCTTGTTGTGGGTTCACACCTGCGTCAACCAGAGCCCCCTCATTTCTAACATTGGTGGCAGCGGTGAGGATTTACGGATTTGCATTTGTGGTTTGCGTATAGTGAATCACTGATCACCACGTAGTGAAAGCAGACCAGTAACACAGCCACAAGGCTAGCATTTGTTTTTGTTTTGCCAAGAGTCTCCGTTGCTAGAGCCATGCCTGGTTCACTTTCAGCCGGAAGGGCGGCTTCCATAATCTCTGGATTTGAAGACGTAGATTGGGAGGAAGACGCACTTCAGAATCGTACCAATGAAGACTTGAAAGGTCTTTGCTCCAAGTTCAGGATTGCCCAAACTGGATTGAAAAACAAGACCCAATTTGTGAAGGCGCTGAGGGCCTGGTATGAGTCAAAGGCACCAGAGAATCAGGTGGAAGTGGTTCCACCAGAAAGTGTCCATGAGTTTGGCAGATGCCTGTCACCAGAAGAGTTGGCGGACAGGGCAGCAACCCGGGCACACGAGGTGGAAATGGCAAAACTTCATGGGCAGATGGATATGGAAAAACAAAGATTAGCCATGGAAGAAAAGAAACTACAATTAGAGCATGACATGAAGCTGAGGGAGCTGGAGCTGAAAGCAAAAAGTTTGGAGCTTAATCCCTCTGGTGGCAGCACACCGCCAGTACCGGCGGAACCAAGAGTTTATATTCCCAAGGATGTAGTGAAGGAGTTCTTCAGGAATGACGACATCGGGCAGTGGTTCAGAGCCTACGAGGTAGCCATGTCTTCCCACCGGGTCCCTGAGAAAGATTGGGGAGCGGGGTTGTGGGGACGGTTCCTGAGTGAAGGGCGGGACACACTGTTAGATTTACCTGCTGATGTTCATAATTCTTATGCCCATATGAAGGAAGCGTTGATGGCTAGGTATGGGTTGACCCCTGAGTTATATAGACAGAGGTTTAGGGGTTGCACTAAGATTCCCAATAGTACGTATGTGGAGTATGTGACTTTCTTTTGCAGAGCGCTGGATGGTTGGGTGAAGGGTAGTAAGGTGAATGATTATCAAGGGCTTCTTGATTTAATGGCATGGGAGCACTTGTCCAGTAATTGTTTTCCTGAGCTACGCCAGCACCTGATCGATAGTAGGCTGACTAACCCTAGGAAGCTTGCTGAGGAGGCGGACCGCTGGGTCAGTACCAGGGTCCACAAGGGTACCGTGGGAGATTCCGCCAAAGGTGGGCATGGTCCCCAGCAGAAGAGTGGGGGGGACAGGGGTAAACAGAAGCAGTTCCAAAAAGGGCCCCAAAATAGTCCCCAAGGGAACCAGGGGAAGGGTTCTCAGCCTCCCCCACCCCAGAAACCGACCGGGGCCCTGACAGGTCCTCCTGTTCCAAAGGGGCCCGTAAGATGTTACAGGTGTAACAATTTGGGGCATTTTGCCTCTGATGTAAAGTGTCCATTGTTTGGTAAACCAGCACCCACTGGTGCTCCATCCCGGCAGGTGACTAGTGTAGCCTTGGGGGAGGAGAGGGATGTCCAAGGTGGGTGGGGTCCCGCAGAGATGTCCCTGGTCTCGCTAGGAGACCGTGAAGTGGTCCCTCCAACCCAGCTGCCTGAGAACACTAAGAAGTACAGGCAGTGGGTGACCATAAATGGCCATAGAGTGGAAGCTCTTAGAGATACAGGAGCCAGTGTGACAGCTGTCAGGTGTCACCTGGTGTCTCAGGAGCAGGTGGTCCCCAATGCATTCTATCCCGTTGTTGCCGCTGACAACACAGAGAGACACTGCAAGGTGGCTCAGGTTCCCTTTGAGTGGGGGGGGGTCTCTGGTACTCTTCAGGTAGCTGTGAGGCCCGCCATGCCTGTAGACTGTTTGTTAGGGAACGATTTGGAGAGCTCACCTTGGGCTAAGGTGGAGCGGAGTGCTCACCTGGAGATGTTGGGTATGCCGGATTGGGCGTGTGTCACCACACGGTCTATGGCAGCCAGTAGAGGTACTCAAGAGGTCCTGGAGCCTGAGAGGGAGGCCCAGGAACCGGCCTCAGAGAGAAGGAGCAAGGGGCGCGGGAAGCCGGCCCCTGAAGTTCCCACGGTCCAGGAGGAAGCAGACCTTGAGGGGGATGCCCTGGAGCCTACAGGGGAGCAGATAGCTGAACTGGGAGACCTGCCGGAGCTGACCCATTGGCAGCAGGAAGGGGGTCCCACCAGGGAGGACTTTTGCAAGGCACAGAAGGAGTGCCCTTCTCTCGTGGGTATGCGGCAGCAGGCTGCAGACCAGGCCGCAGGTGATCAGTCAGGATCACATTTCGTTTACTGGGAGAACGACCTCCTATATACAGAGCCTAAGGTTGCTGAGCCTGGGTCAGCCCGTGCGCTGGTGGTACCCCAGGACTTCAGAGCCTTCCTACTGGGGCTGGCTCACGATGTGCCATTGGCAGGGCATTTGGGGCAGGACAAGACCTTTGAAAGGCTTGTCACCCACTTTTATTGGCCTCAAATGCGCAGGAGTTCAGATACTCACTGCAGGACATGCCAGACTTGCCAGGCAAGTGGAAAGAGTGGAAGGAAGCAGAAGGCTCCACTCCAGCCATTCCCTGTGGTCGGTACCCCATTCCAGCGAGTGGGGATTGACATTGTAGGGCCACTGGACCCCAGGACAGCGATGGGCAATAGGTTCATCCTGGTCCTGGTGGACCATGCCACCCGGTACCCGGAAGCCATTCCTCTAAGGACAGTGACGGCCCCCGTGGTGGGACGGGCACTGATGGGAATTTTCTCCCGAGTGGGATTCCCTCTAGAAGTGGTGTCTGACTGAGGTACCAATTTCATGTCCAAGTACATGAAATCTCTTTGGCAAGAGTGTGGTGTAACCTACAAGTTCACCACCCCTTACCACCCCCAAGGAAACGGGTTGGTTGAGAGATTCAACCGAACCCTCAAAGGCATGATAATGGGCCTAGAAGGAGCCATGAGGCGTAAGTGGGACGTCCTCTTACCATGCCTTCTCTTCGCTTACCGTGAGGTGCCACAGAAGTCTCTGGGGTTCAGTCCCTTTGAGCTTCTGTATGGCCACCCAGTCAGAGGACCTCTAAGTCTGGTCAAAGAAGGCTGGGAGCAATCTCCCAGGAAGCCTCCCCAGAATGTATATAGTTACATGCTGGCCTTCAGGAATCAGACTAGGCGATTCAGGCAACTTGCTGAGGCAAATCTGGAAGCCAGCCAGGAGGAGATGAAGCGGTGGTACGACCAGAATGCCACTCTGGTAGAGCTTCAGCCTGGACAGAAAGTATGGGTCTTGGCCCCCGTGGAGCCGTGTGCGCTCCAGGATAAGTGGACCGGTCCCTTTGAGGTGGTGGAGCGCAAGAGTCCTGTTACCTACGTGGTGGACCTGAAGTCTCCTAGGAACCCCTTAAGGGTCCTACATGTCAACCGCCTCAAGCCCCACTTGGAGAGGTCCCCAGTGGGCATGCTCTTGGCAACAGATGCTGGAATGGAAGAGGAGACAGAACCTCTTCCTGACCTCCTGTCAGCCAAGGAGCAACATGGGTCAGTGGATGGTGTCATCCTCTCTTCCACCCTGACCCCTGAGCAACAGAATGATTGTCGCCAGTTGCTGGGACAGTTTTCTGACCTGTTTTCCCTGGTCCCTGGTGTCACTGATTGGTGCGTCCATGATGTGGACACTGGGGATAGTCCACCTGTGCGGCACAAGGCCTACAGGGTGACTGACAGGGTGAGGACATGCATCAAGGAGGAGGTCTCCAAGATGTTTGCCCTCGGGGTAATTGAGTCTTCTAGCAGTCCTTGGGCCAGCCCCGTGGTCTTGGTCCCAAAGGCTGCAGCGCCGGGAGCCACACCCGAACTCCGGTTCTGTGTGGACTACAGAGGACTCAATTCGGTCACTAGGACAGACGCCCACCCCATCCCCAGAGCTGATGAGCTCATCGATCGGCTAGGGGCTGCCAACTACCTCAGCACGTTTGATTTAACGTCTGGGTATTGGCAGATCGCCTTGACCGAGGGGGCCAAAGAGAGGTCAGCATTTTCCACCCCAGATGGGCACTACCAGTTCCGGGTTATGCCATTTGGGATGAAGAATGCCCCTGCCACCTTCCAGAGATTGGTCAACCAGGTGTTGGCTGGGCTGGATTCGTTCAGTGCAGCCTACCTGGATGACATCGCAGTGTTCAGCTCCACTTGGGAGGAACACTTGCGTCACCTCTGGGAAGTGTTGATGGCGCTGCGCAAGGCAGGCCTCACGATCAAGGCGAGTAAGTGCCAGATCGGGCAGGGTTCCGTGGTGTACTTGGGACACCAAGTTGGGAGTGGCCAGGTGGCACCCCTTCAGCCCAAGATAGAAACCATCCTGAATTGGGAGGCGCCCAAAACCCAGACGGAGGTGAGAGCCTTCCTAGGTCTCACCGGGTACTACAGGAGGTTTGTCAAGGGGTATGGCAACATGGTTGCCCCCTTGACAGCGCTGACTTCGAAGAAGCAGCCCAGGAAAGTGATCTGGACTGACACCTGTCAGAAAGCTTTTGAGGCCTTGAAAACTGCTATGTGCACGGCGCCCGTGCTCTTGGCTCCCAACTTCTCCAAAGAGTTTATCGTTCAGACAGACGCTTCAGAGCATGGTGTGGGGGCTGTTCTTTCACAGATTAATGAGGAGGGCCTAGATCAACCCGTAGCCTTTCTTAGCAGGAGGTTACTTCCACGGGAACAAAGGTGGAGTGCTATTGAGCGTGAGGCATTTGCTGTGGTCTGGGCGCTGAAGAAGCTAAGACCCTACTTGTTTGGGTCTCACTTCCGGGTTCAGACGGACCACAGGCCCCTCAGATGGTTGATGCATATGAGGGGTGAGAATCCAAAGCTGTTGAGGTGGTCCATTTCCCTACAGGGTATGGATTTCACGGTGGAACATCGCCCGGGTACAGATCACGCCAATGCTGACGGTCTGTCCAGATTTTTCCGCCTTAGTGATGAGGAACTCCCTGGGGTAGGGTAGTTCTCCCCACTTTTCAGCTGGAGGGGACACGTGTTAGACCTGGCACCTTGGCGTGAGTCTCCCTTCCTCTTTTTGTCGCTGTGCCTCATGTGTTTTTATGGTGTTGGCCGCTCAGCGCGCTGTGCCACTGCCAACCAGTGTCACGGTGCGAGTGCTCCCTATGTAAATTGTATATGTTGGTTGGATTCCATGATTGGATTGTTTGATTTACTATCAGACCCCAGTAAAGTGCGCCAGGAGCGCCAGGGCATGTAAAGGCAAACACCGCTGGTGGGCTTGCAGCACGGGTTGTGCCACCCACAGAAGCGGCCGGTAAAATACGTCTAAGGTCTGCCATCGCAGAACCTGCGTGCAGTCTGGTACTGACGCGCCGACCGACAAGTGGCCACACTTGCCGGTCCCCGAAACCTTCCCTTAGCTGCATGTTAGTCACCCCTCTGGTAGGCCCACGGGCAGGGTGCATTGTGAGCCTGAGGTAGGACAAGCCTAGATGCGTGGCATGTCCTGGTAGTGAATGACCGCCATTTTGTTGTTCACTACTGTAAGGCTACCCTGTTCTCATAGGCCAGTATGGGCGGCCTGGATTATTACACCCTATGATCCTAACCGACCCAGGGAACATGGTAGGAGATCGAGTTTAGTATGCCTGAACTCGGAATGATAAGGTACATCTTTTCGCAAGGTTTATTTTAATATTCCGGGTTTGCAAATGTCACTTTTAGAAAGTTGGCCTTTGCTTGCCTAACCATTTCAGCCGCCTCTGCGTGATGTGTATCTGATGTCTGGCTGGTGTGAGTGACAGGGCTGGGGGAACCCAGATGGGCAGGGCTAGGTAGCCTAGTATGAATAGGACGATCGACAGGTAGATGGGTGGGAGGAGTGCTCCTAGGCTCTGAATAGGACAGTGCTCCGCTACCTCGATGCCGGCTCCACCCCCTGTGGAGCGTCTGATGACTCTGCCCTGCACTCTGAAAGGAGAAGCCTGCATCACGTAAACAAAGTGCTCAGAAACCGGACTGAACTAGGCAAGGGCCCCCCTGGCCTGGGAGAACCAAAGATTTGTGGTATAAATGGAGGAGCCCTGCTCCTAAGAAACTAGATCCGCTTTTGACCAAGAAGAATCTCTGCCTGAGGAGGAGGCACCGGGAAAGCTGTAGGAGGAAGACTGTCCCTATCCTGGGGGATTGGCCTGCAGTGGTGACCTTGCTGCCAAAGGAGAGAAGAGAAACTGTTGCTGAAGACTTTTACTTTACTTTTACTTTCAAGACTTGTGCTTTTCCAAAACGATCTCCAAGGGCTTGGAACTGAGCTTGCCCCCTGAACTGAGCCCCAGGACCATTGGGCTCTACCTGATCTTCACTCGCCTGCTGCTGGACTGTGGTGTCCTTTCCCTCACCGGAGCTGTGACCCTCGTGCCCAGTCCCTCCCTGAGCCGTGACCAGGACTGCTTAGCCGCCCCCGCCTTGGGAAGAGCCTCGCTCGATCGGAGCCGCTCCCCCTACGCTGTGCTGGGCTGCCCCGTCACCTCGCTCGTTGGAGGCTCGCTGTGCACCTTCACCCTCCCGCCGGAATCGGCGTTTGTGAGCATCTCCAAGCCTCGGACGGCCCGGACGTATCTGCGTGCCCGGCTGCCCCGCTTTGTTCACACGCCACCTGCAACACCCCGCTCTTGTCGTGAGCCTGAAGATCAGACACCCTCGTGAAGTGTGGGAGCCCCGGACGCCGCCTCGCTCTTCTGTCGAAGAGCCGCTGAAATCCCGCACCCGCCTTTGCGTCAAGAAACAAGGTACTGTACTTACGACCTCGACCGCGAGCTCGCATCGGATCCAGGGTCCGCAACGTTCTTATTTCCCTGTCATCTGCTGTGTGCTCCCTGGGCGCTGCCTCAGCACGAAGTGCGCTGAGGCCTACAGTTACCTTGTGCCCGCCTAAAGAACTTTCCGTAAAACAAAGAGAACTTGACCGTACTTCCAAGAATTGTGGCCCCATCAGTTCAACGTTACTGGGCCTTGTATTTGAATCTGCTGAATCTACATAAAAGCTTATTTTTATATACTTCCTGATTGGTGTCCGTTTGTGGTGCATGCAAGGGGTTTACTGTATGTGTAATTGCATTTGCTTAACCGTGTACGCCTGAGACTTAGCCTAGACTGCTCGCGCCATGCACCTAGAGGGTGAGCAGGGGTTATTCTGGGGAGTCATCCTTCGCCCTGACAAGAAGTAAAGGGTCCCTGCTTGTTGTGGGTTCACACCTGCGTCAACCAGAGCCCCCTCATTTCTAACAAAGATCAATGGTATCTTTCCACAGCTCATAGCCCCCGATAGCTAATTCATCCATAAAGGACTTGGAATACAATAATTTAGTGTGGGTCAGCCTAACTTTGGAAGCTGACTCAGTAGCCATTTTCAAATAAAACGCTTCAGGTTCAGATACACTGAAATCAGTAAAATATGTAAATTTTTTCACTAGAGTTTTGGAGCTGCCTTCCATCGGTGCTGGACAATGTTCCCATTGTGTATAATTGACATTTCTAAATGTATTTGCTTTATGCAGGAAAAGATTGCCATAGTGTTGGTAGCAAAACAACTCTTCATAATTTGCTGTGTCTAAATATAAATCTTCAACATCAAAAGCAGCATAATATTTCAAATCAGAAAAAAGAGCCTCTACGGCTTGGACATCCCAATCATCAGAGCGTATATTTTGTTTCACAACATCCCCCATAGAAACACAAAGTACATTGGGGACATTTATCATCTGTGTGGGACCATGAATTTGAAATTTGACAGCATCCCATACAATCCCATCCAACACAGGCCAGGCAGTAATATTCACAAAAGTCTCGCCCCTCTTCATGATGTGTGATGAGGAGTGGGGTGCTAAAGTTCCATCAATTAATCTAATTGCAGATCTTTCGGTCAGATAGTGTCCATTTAATAGACGAAAAAATACGACCACAAATCCAATTGACATAAACAAAAAAATAGTTTTGAGCACCAGCCAAATGTAAGTCCACGGGGGAATTAAAAAATGTCTTTTAAACCAAACAGCAAAAATAGAAATTTTAGATGGGGCGTTGGAAGTTATAGAGTTAGTGTCAAATGAAAAACATGACTGGTCAGCTGCACTTGATTGTAAACCGGGCAACGACACATCTATGGGATAAGTATACTCAGTATCTTCAACTGGACCACCAGCCGGGAGTGTCAATAAAGGATTAGTAACTGTATGCATCTCGATGGCAACGTCAGGCCTGTTGGTATTTGCCGGTGCCAAAACAGAATTTCTCAGCATTGCTGGACAAGAGACTGCAGGAGTCATACTAAGGAGAATCGGCCACTCGTTGTAGTTTGACATTGTCAACGGAGATGTACCTGTTATCCTTGCGACCAGGAAGTGGAGGTAAAATGACTGTTCTTGTACCCTTCACACCAAGCACTGGAACTGGAGCACGATAAGAGGGGCCGAACTCCTTCTTGTTCTCCACCTTCTCATGGACCAGGTAACCAACTCGAGGTAGCCAGCCGACTACCGGAATCTGAAGTGCAGCATCAGTTGTGGAGGGCAAGTGTTCCTTTGCAAGACTGTTTCTGGTCTCTTGTAGAGTCTGTAATACAGCAGAGTGATCATCTTCGTCAAAGGGTGCGGCCGGCGCCGCCATGACTAGACCATCGAGGTCCGGGACAAACATCTTTATGCCAAAAGCATTTCGTATGGGGTCCGCCCACCCAGAGACCTTCTAGGGAGATTATTAAGTGCACGTGGAACGCTATACAAATGGGCCAACCAATTCCTGCCAGTACCTAAAACCCTAGCTGTCAGGGATTGCTTTAAGTCACGGTTCATTCGCTCCACAACGCTATTGCCCTCAGGCCAGTATGGAGACAAAAATTTGACTTGGACCCCCAAAGATCTCATGGCATCCTTGTACGCCTTAGAGGCAAAATTCCCACAAAGACACGCAAATCCCTGATGACAGTTCGACCATCAGCACTCCGTTGTGGCCAGACCCATAGAAAACATGTTCACGAATCCACTGCAACTAAGATGTACTTATACGCAGTGTCAGAGGAGAAAGGGCTGCAGTGATCTAAATAAACACACCCAAGTGGTTTATTAGATATGTACAACTGTGTTTGAGGTGGACAAGCAGCAGTCAAAGGTTTAATCTGCTGGCAGATGTCACAATTAAGAACATAATTTATCAATAAGGGGGACTAGTGGGCTTATAGAAAGAGGTCCAGCATACGGGCCCAATTAATCATTGAAAGAATAAAGAGTATGCAGTTCCTCAGGATAGAGGGAAAAAGAGAGAGTGTGTAAGAAAGAGACCGTGTGGAAGAGGAAAGGAGTTCCTCTAGTCGGAACTAGGGTCCTCACACACCAAGCAAGCTAGGTGTCATGCTTCATCATATGGACCTGCTCCTCGTCGGGTCGGCGCTGCAAAACCCGACGGGCACCCTTAAAGGGGCTCTTTAGCGGAGATCTTCTGTTCCTGGCCGTATGGTGTAGTGCGTGTGAGGGGTCTAGTGGTGTAGATGTGAATGCGTGTGGGTGATTAAAACAAGTTGGATAATCCAAAATTAGGACTTTATTAGGAATGGCTATCCACTTGATTAAAAACGAAAACAGAGTGGCAGCTAGCTGACGTTAGGGTTCAGCTTAGCTATGCTCTTCTGTGGTGGTCAACATGTTTCATGCCTCGCGGTCCTAGTGATCCTTGGCATTTCTTCAGGACCTATTGAACTGTTAACTATCTACACACTGTGGAAAGTACAAATGTTACCTGCCACATGTATTATGGAAAACGATCTCGCCATATGTCAAATGGGAACCTAGGAGAAAGAAATAAGGTATCCAAGACACAGGTCAGTGTAAAATATTTGGTGCTTGTCCGGACAATTATCACAAACAAGGTCTCTCTTTCTACAATGTGTGGTAATAGACTATGCCAATTGTCACCACATGTGGTTAATCAAACAGTAGAGTAAGGAATTTACTCCACGTGAATGTGAGATTAAAAACAAGAACCATTAAAATCAGAAGACTAGAAGTGTGGTAGTGACTGCAGTGAAGTCTAGTGGACTAGTATTCACATCATGGAGTTACAGGGCACTCACCTATTAGAGTGTATATCCCTGCTTCTGTCCGTGTTCGCTGCGCTACCGGGACACCAAGATTCTGGTGTCCTAATGGAGGAGAAAGTGAAAAGTAAAAAATAAAAAAAATAAAAACACTAAGGGCAGCTAGCCCAACTTGTGATGTCAGTACAAGTAGAACGGTATCGCCCGTAGTGCGGTCGAGTCATGCGGGCAGTGGCAATGTGAGCAATAACCCAGATATGTGGTTGAGCACCGAGGAGGCACCCAAAGAAATTCCTGAGAGTCAAAATGAAGCGCAACGTTAGTGTACTCAACAACCAGCCGGGACATCGTGTTATCCAGCTGGTGCTATACAGACAATGTTCAGAGCACGTACACCGCCACGCTATTGCCAGAACTCAAAGTGATGTCCGGGGCTGGACCGGCGTACAACCTATGCATCTGCATGGCCCGCACCTAGGGAGTAATACTGTGTCGGGGATGCACAGTCGCGCACCTGGGGAACCCCGTCACCCTTTGGGGGTCAAGCATAGTGCGCGGCGGGGGTACCTAACACGCCGCTGGTACACCCCGCTGACGCCGCCAAGTGTAGAAACCTTTGCTAGAAGGCTGAGACCACTGCGTATCAATTGCCACCCACGAGTAACGTGAGACTCCAACGGCGAAAAACCGCCGTACCCGTAGGTCATGGGTGCACATCCATACCGCTGCCAACACCCATCGCAAGGAAACGGGAACACATCAACATTGTGGTAACACTCAAGTATTAGGTGCTGCCAGGATGGGCCGTTAACCTACCCAGGCGCCGCTCGAACCGGGAAGAACAACACAGGTCTGAATCCCATGCTGAAATACTGGCCGATGTGGGAGGGGTCGGGCCGGCATCTGGGAAGTGCGTCCTACGTCAAGGCGTAAGGGGTGAAGCTAGGTGTATGGTGTTGGTCCGTCAAAGGCAGTGGCCATCTTAAGATGTGGTAATCTTAATGTAAGGCAATTACCAGTGATCGGTGGTGGTATAACCATGATCAAGGGAAAAGAGAAACAGGAATCACAATCGCGGAGTTCCTCATGTGATCTAATGTGGATTTACCAAAGTATGTTATAATTTTAAGGTAAAAGGGTAAAAAGGGGAAGAACAACGCTGAACTTCCAACGGGGGGCAGAAAAATATAAATTGTATATTCACAAGACAGTGAAGCGAAAAAGGAAACTCCGTGTAGAGTAGTGTAACAGACAACGGAGTGACCATGGATGGAAAACTATCTATCCATCAGTGCCGCCCATGGAATTTGATCATTAAGGCCTTCAAGGTCTGCCCTCAGATGATGTACCCATCTCTGTTCTATCTTGAACAGTGCCTTCTGCGTGATCCTAGGGTGGGACTCAAGCACTAACCATCTTAGGGAATCCGGTTTGTGGTTAATCTCTTTACAGTGAGTTAAAGTTTGGTGGTGATCTTTTGGCATCTCACATTGCTTTTATGTTCTGTTATGCGTGTCATAACTGGTCTCAGGGTCATGCCAACATATCTCTTATCACACGGACAGGTGATTAGATAGATACAGTGAGTGGTGTTGCAGTTAATGTGCCTCTGAATCTTCCAAGTGAAGGAGTCTGAAAGAATCACTTCTTTTGTCACTGCAGTTTGGTGGCACACAGCACATGAGCCACATGGGTAGTGACCTCTCACCGGGGGAAGGTCCCATAGAGTTCTCTGCTCCTTAGGATCAATGTGTCTTGGTCTCGTATTGATGAGGATATCCTTCAGATTTTGTGTTCGCTTGAATGCAAAACGGGGGGGAGGAATGGTAAGGTCACCCGTAGTTAGGATTCCCCAATGTTTCTTGATTATGCTTTTTATGCATGTATAGTCAGGAGTGAAATATGTGACACAGGTCAAGGTGTCTGTAAGTTCCCTATTGTTGGGTTGTAGTAGGGCCTCTCGTGGATTATTGCGTGCCCTCTTAAGTGAGTTTCTAACCTGACGTTCAGGATAAGCTCTTTGTCTAAGGTTGGAACTCAAGTGATGAGCTTCAGTCAAATAGTCACTAGTGGAACTGCAGTTCCTCCTGATACGGAGGAACTGCCCAAAGGGCAAATTGTCCTTAATGGCCCTAGGTTGGTGGCTGCTGTATAAAAGCAAGCTATTCCGGTCTGTTGGTTTCTTATATAATGTGGTGCTCAGTCCTGTGTCATCAAGTGTCACCTACAGATCTAAAAAGGGCACATGGGAGTCTGAAATTGTATGAGTGAACTTCAAAAATTGGTTCTGTGTGTTAATCCACTCACAGAAGGCTAGACAAGTCTGGTGGTTCCCCTTCCAGAAGATTAGTATGTCGTCTATAAAACACCTCCACAAGGTCAAATTGTTGATATAGGGGTTATTGGGGTGTCTAATGACTTCTTCCTCAAAGGTGGCCATGTAGATGCAGGCCACACTCGGGGCGAAGGTACTCCCCATTGAAGTGCCCTGCGATTGGTGAAACAGTTGTTTGTTGTATTCAAAATAATTCTCCGTTAGTGCCAAGGTGGCACATTCCATTATGAAGGAGATGGGGGTAGGAGAAGTCCATTCCTCTCTCATGAGGACATTCTCAATTGCCGTTAATGTGGCACGCTGGGGGATATTAGTGTATAATGCTTCCACATCCAGCGTGACCAGTAGGTCAATGTCACTTGTGTCATGTATCTCCTCTATGACCTGTAGGATATCCGTAGTGTCACGGATATAAGAGGGGGTCTTTTTGACCAAAGGTTGTAAGAAATGGTCTACAAATCTGGACAGGGGTTCCAGAAGTGACCCTATTCCAGATACAATAGGGCGCCCTGGGACCGGTGTGGTGCCCTTATGAATTTTAGGCAGCGTGTAGAAGTAAGGAGTCTTAGGATCCTTTGTAATGAGAAAATCAGCCTCCTTCCTACTAATCCACCCATTACTTTCTGCCTCAAAAGTGATGGTAGCAATCTTGGTGGTAAGTCTTGGTGTAGGATCAATCGAGATAGGAGTGTAGTAAATTGTATTATCAAGTTGTCGTCTACACTCGCAGTCATAGTCAGTGGTATTTTGTATCACAGTGTATCACAGTGTATCACAGTGGCCTTTCCTCTTCCACACGGTCTCTTTCTTACACACTCTCTCTTTCTCCCTCTATCCTGAGGAACTGCATACTCTTTATTCTTTCAACAATAAGGAACATAAGCACGAGTCTGTTTATACAATCCGCTCCACCAGTAACGTTGTTGTAAGATAGTAACAGTCGCAGAAACACCGGCATGGGCAGGAGCCATACCTTCGTGAGCGGCTGTTATCAAGGAAGGTCTGCAGTCCGTGTTGGAATCAATCTGTCACCAATGTCATTAATTCTCACATAGGACACTTTATTATGACTTAAATGATAAGAGTATTTAGAAGGGAAACCCCGAGGGTAATTATCACCCTTCTCTGTTGCAGCAATTGCTGCCAAGATGTCATCATCAATCTTACTTTTGGACCTTGTAACTGCTGCTACTAGATATGTTGCCACTGCTGTTTTCGCTGCTTTGTCAGCTAAACTGTTGCCAACAGCGTGGACACCTAGGCACTGGTGCCCAAGAGTATGAATTACATTCACGAGCGGCAGACGTTGTTTAAGTTCTGCGACTCGCACCCTAAGCATGTTATGCTTGATTGTGCTACCTTTGAAATCACGATACTCATTTTGAGACCAAAAGAATAAATTGTCGTTGTAAGACTGAACACAGTAAAAAGAGTCACTCACTATAAGAGTAGTCACACGAGGATCAGCAAACTCCAGTGCAAGAACCAGAGCACGAAGCTCTGCCAACTGGGCGGTACAATCACCTAATGTCTGCCTGTGCACGACATCAGATTTGAATTCACCATTTGTGAAAGTACCAGCCACTATTGCGCAGGCCGCCGAAAAAACATGCTTAGAATCCGTCGCAGGTTGCGCCGAACCGTCAGTGTAAATGACACAATGGTAATCCTCAAGCGGGCTCAAGGACAGAGGAGCTGGATGAACAAATTCTTACTGCAAATACTCCTGAGTCTGTAATGAGGCATCAAAGATGTAAGTGACATCCGGAGACGTCAAAGAAGTGGCCCATTGTATCCAACGTGGATGCAAAGCTTTAGAATTTGGTACACTGGCTCTCATCACAGCCTCTAGGGTAGGATACGGTGTGACAACCAACATGAGTTTCGCTTGCGACAGCGCTCTCTCTTTCAGAATCGCCATCTGCACTGCAGTCAAAACTTTTTCGACAGTGGAAAAGCGCGTTTCAGCCGAAGTGTACAGGTGTGACTTGTAAGCAATAGGGACTGCATCGCCCCCATTGAACGTCAAGTACGTGAAACCCACTGCGCCAGGCACAATTCTTATTACAAGGTTTGTGTGGTTATCACGCATCAGTAAGTATTTAGAAGCAAAAAGATCAGCCTGCAAAGATTGCAGGATAGCTGAATGTTCTGGCAGCCAGCTCGATTTGGAAAAAGTTGGTTGTACCAAGGCATATAGCGGCTTGATACGCTGGGCATAATTGGGAATGTAAGTACGCCCGAAATTCCAAAAACCCAGTAAAGATTGTAGTTTTGTCAGGGTTGTGGGAGCGCGTAAACATGCGCATTCCTCCAGGAAGTGAGGTGCTAAACCTCGACCTTCGTTGTTGAGTTCAAAGCCCAAAAACAACACTGTGCACTCTGCAATGTGTGACTTTGCAAAGTTGAATTTGTAGCCGAAGTCAGCAAACATAACAATGATACGGTCAATGCGACACAGATGCGGCCATAATTCGTCGTCTGTGAGATAGATATCATCAACATACAAGTACGCATCAGGGTCAATGCTCTCCAACAGAGAGACTACACGCGCAAAGACTCCAGGACTTTTTTTGTAGCCCATGGCTAATCTTTTTAACTGTTTTTGTTTGCCGCCTGAAGTAAAGGCTGTTCATTGACTACTAATAGAGGACAGGTTATGGCTATAAAAGCCATTGGAGATGTCAAGTGTTGTCTTAACCCTTTTTCTCACAAGACTATCAATGAGGGCAGAACTGTGGGTATTCTGTACTGTACATGTCCGACAATGAGAGTTCAAATGCCGGTAATCGAAAACTAGGCGGTACGACCCATCAGGTTTGGTTACAGTGAAAAGAGGATTATTCATGGGTGACACACATGTTTCTATTACACCTTGATATTCCAATTGTTCAAAGATTTCTGCGACGTGAGATCTAGCTTTGCGGCGCATGGGATATTGGGGTTGTGCCTGGTGCATAGACCGTAATGGAATCTCATGGTTCGGCGACAATTTATCCCACCCAACCTGAGTACGGTACAACGCCGGAGCAAGCACTTGGGCCCACTCTTCTGCAAAGTTCTGAGTTTGCTCCTTCGGTACAGTGTGCGCGAAAGATGGGAGGATTACCTCCTCCCCTCTGGGAGCAGCCACAACGAAAGCTGGGGGCCAGTCCGCCTTCACTAACAGAATGTCATATGTAGAGGTCAGATTTTCCCAAAAAATCCCTTTTATGGTACATTGTATGTCACCTTCTATTAAAAGGACTATGTCATATAGTCTGTCAGGGGGAGCCACTCTAGTGTCAGCAGTTTCTACAGTAATGAATGTATTAGTTGCTGTCGCCTTCAGATATGGACGCAGTGCTTGCCGCACTATTGTAACTTCCGCCACGCTGTCGAGCAGCGTTAGTGCCCATGTCAGGTTCCAAAGCTGCGTTCTCACTATCTGTGGCATACCTCGCTGTTAGTGCAGCAACTTTCTTTTTCTGAAACGGGGGTCGCTGACGTGCAAACTATTCCTGCTTGCCTTTACCGTCAGCCGGGCGGGGCTGCTCACGTCCTTGTTGGGCACCCCAACCTTTGCCACGTTCTCCTCCACCGGACTGTGAGACCGATGTTTCCTGTGAAGAACGAGGAGAACGTTGTTCAGGAACCTGAAATCTATCAGGAGACCTAATTCTAGTGCGATCGAGCAATTCATATGTGCGTTCAGTAGTCACTTGTAGTGGTGACGTGGGCTGAGACCCCTGTTTCTGTTGCTGCTGCCCCTGTTTCTTAGTTTTCCAATTTTGTTTCGGAAAAGCTGGACGGTCGTCTTTAGGAGGCGTAACCGTCTGAGTTTGCGGTTGCGCTATTTTTTTAGCAAAAGGCTTAATGCCTAAATATTAAGGGTGGGCGGACAACTCTGTTCCGCCCACGGAATGTGCGGAGATTTGCCCTTCCACCTTCCGCGATAATAGGCGGAGAAACAAGGTAAATCTCCACACACTCGGGCATAACGGAAGTTGGCCGCCCGCCTCCCGCCCGCAGTATTAAATACATTAAAAAAGCAATTTTTAAATAACCTTACCTTATCGGCGGCGTCCCCGGGCCTCCATCCTTCTCCATCGCGTCTTCTTCTGGGAACTGCGCATGCACGGGCTCCCGCGCATGCGCAGTTCCCAGAAGAAGACGCGATGGAGAAGGATGGAAGCCCGGGGACGCCGCCAATACGGTAAGGTTATTTAAAAATTGCTTTTTTAATGTATTTAATAATGCGGGCGGGAGGCGGGCGGGCGGGAAGCAGGCGGGAGGCAGGCGGGAGGCGGGTTGTGCGTAACGGAACTATGCGGAGAGTGCGGAGATTGGTTCCATCTCCGTGCCTCTCCGCGTAGGTCCCTTACGCACATTACGCCCACCGGCCAATGGTCTTATAAGCCTCCGCAATGATTTTCGGTAACTGTCGCGGTTTATCGACGTTGGCGACGAAGCGTAGTTCTTTCGACACTTGAAAGTTAACCGCATCTCCCTTGACGTTAGCAAGGATGAGATCAGCAACTACGTCGAACACACCAACAAGCTTCATGCCTAACTCGATCGCCGCCTCCGGACCGTGTTGATCCTGAACACGCTTGACCACGGAGGGCAAAACAGTCATAGACGGTGTGCCGAAGCACTTCGAGTAGACTGCTGCAAACACTTTACCCCAGTTCTCACAATCAGTTACCTCTGGGACTAAGTCTTTCTGCAAACTAATGGTAAGGATCCTGTGTTTCTCCACAGGAGTAGAGTTAGGAAACACTGCTTCCAGCTGGTCAAATTTCTCAGCAAGCCAATAAGGCATATCGTCCTTATTCTGGGGGCGCTTGCCCATTACCGAATTAACCATGACGGGACTAATAGTAATCCCGGCCGGGCCAGCTGGTTCCGCCGCATCTCCAGGTGCCCCCACCTGGACATTGCGAGAGACGTATTGCACTAAAGCCCTATGTACCGTAATCAAGGCGGTATGGAGTTGACGTAAGTCATCCAGTGGGGCTTGCAAATAACGTGGATGTGGTGTAAACCCGGCCAAGACTGGCCAAGTGGCCCCTGGAATGGACAAGGGACCCAAACGAACCGGTGTAACGTTGTGGGGGAGGGCGCCATTAAACCAAATACGATGCTGCCAGGCAGAAATGGGAATTTCCTGCGTCCTATACGGCGTGTAATTAGCTGGGACCGCCGTAGGAGTGTATGTGTGAAACGTCTTATCATTCGCATTCACCTCCGGCAAAGTAACCCAAGAGTAAAACAATTCATAGGGAAATGATGCATCGGCACTCAGTACAAACATAATAGCCATCCCATCGTCAGGCACCCCGAACTGCGTCAAATGACGCCGGAGAGGTGCGCGACTATGCTCTGCAATAGCGACTTCAGCCATAAGGATACAGAGAAGAAAAACAATCTATTTTAAACCATAGCACAAAAAGGGTATAAGATAAAATGAAAGCTTTTTAATTGTCAAGCTTGAGAGACCCTATATATTAACTTTTAGGTAGGTTTAAACCGTCACTCCCGTTAACCGGAAACAAGAGTGAGGGTGTTGTGGACAAATATAAGCACTACTAAGGCGTTTCAATCATAAGACCAAAACGTTAGGTGTGCCATGTTGCAGGGATTCTGCTCATGCACAGAACTATGGACAGGAAACCAGGACCTCAGTGAATTGTGGTGTACCAAAAACATCACCTCAGTACCCAGAACCCCTATCCGAGTAGCATCAGTGTCTCATTTGTTCTCCATATCATTTCAAAGCTACCAAAGATTAGACAACCCAGAACAAGCGACTTAGAGTACTCTCAGGAACGGTGGGAATCAGAAACACCGTTTCGTTATTATTCTCATATCAGTCCACAACAAGAGCAATCAGAGACACGGAAAATTTTAAAATGTTTATTTTTAACTACGTGCTCTAAGGTGCAGTACTTTGGCTAACATAAGCAGACAAACGATTAAAAATAAAACCATCAGCATTGTTACAATAACATAGAAAAAGAAGGGAGAAATCATATTAAAAATGATAGTGGAAAACAAGTCCTATAATACTTTGTGAACCACCCTCCCTTGGCTAGTAAACTAGTTTTATAAACTAATAGAAGGTCTCTAGGTTTGAATGGGGAACCCCGTACCTCAAAGATCAGCTTAGGTGAATCACATCACAGGATCAGCACTGCTCTCTGTGTCTGGAAAGGTTTTCTCCAAGTATCTGAATCATGCATGCAAATGCAATATTAAAGGCACCCGAGTTTCAGATATTTGCAGCTGTGTGTGTGTTGTGTCTAGAGCGTGGGCCGATCAACCTGAATTCAACAGCATACATTGTTATTTGACCTGGATGGCTTCTGCACACAGTGTTAAGACTAAGGTCACGGTGCACGTCTAGGGATGTGAACAACAGACCGTTCTCATGTGAAGAAAAAGCAAGCAAGCAGTTTTACTTGTAATAACAGCTACCTGTAGTGTTGTGTGCAAAAGCAGCAAAGTGGCAAGATGGCGTTTAACTTCTAAAGCGCTTATGCTAACATAGCAATGTGTGTACATAAAACCCCATCTGTACTAAACATGCATGTCGTGACAGGGGGAGCCACCCACGCCCATGAAACCACCAGCGGCATGACTGGGTCAGCACCACTTAACCTGTGCTAATAAACTCTGAGGGGTGGCCAGTAGGCCAGTGCTTGCCAGCAAGGAAATCCTTGGTATGCCTTATGGCAGGGACACTGAAGGGCTGCAAAAGAGCCCAAAGGAGCGTGGCAAAGCAGGCAAAGCACTTGCAGCCTGGGCATGACCGGAGAGGGACTCATATCCTGCACATCGGTAACAAGAGGAGCCTCGATCTGCGTCACAAGATAAACAAGGATCTGTCACAATGGTACAAGATAAAGGATGATTTACAACAAAGCAGTTAAATGCCAGTGTCTAAATGGCGATGTCAGAACTATGATTTGTGGCTCTATGAATTATACATTTGTGGATGTATACCTTTGGTAGCTTTGAGAGAACTATGATGTTTAATGACCGATTACTTTTGTGAAATGCAAAAAGTACAATTGATGGACAGAATTCAGAACAATGTCATACATTCACCCCAGTACATAGATCTGGGCCTAAATCCATCGTTTTTTTCCTTCCCATGACATTCCAGTTTGGACCCAGCCATATGCAAATCAGTCTTGACACTGTGCCCAATGGGAACAGTCCAGCCCGAACTGCCAGGCCAGGTCCTCCCTGGACTAGAAACAAGCATCCGAGAACCAGTTTTGGGCCTTCAACCCTCATCAGTCAGGATAGCTTGACTCCAGTGGCATGGAGAGCACGGGACCCACATCTGGGCATACCCGTCCCACTCGGGGTGACAAATGCAAAAACAACAATTGAAGGACAGAATGCAGAACAATGTCATACATTCACCCCAGTACAGAGATATGGGCTTAAATCCATTGTTTTTTTGATCACCACGCCATTCCAGTTTGGACCCAGGAATATGCAAATCAGTCTTGACCCTGTGCCCAATGGGAACAGTCCAGCCCGAACTGCCAGGCCAGGTCCTCCCTGAACTGGAAACAAGCATCCTAGGACCGGTTTCGGGCTTTCAGCTCTCATCAACCAGGATAGCTTGACTCCAGTGGCATGGAGAGCACGGGACCCACGTCTGGGCATACCCGTCCCACTCGGAGTGACAAATGCAAAAAGAACAATTGATGGGCAGAATGCAGAACAATGTCATACATTCACCCCAGTACAGAGATCTGGGCCTAAAGCCATCGTTTTTTTGCTCAGCATGCCATTCCAGTTCGGACTCAGCCATATGCAAATCAGTCTTGACCCTGTGCCCAATGGGAACAGTCCAGCCCAAACTGCCTGTCTTGGCAGTGCGGTCTGGACTGTTCCCATGAGGCACAGGGTCAAGACTGATTTGCATATGGCTGGGTCTAAACTGGGGTGGCATGGTGAGCAAAAGAACGATGGATTTAACCCAGATCTCTTGACTGGGGGTGAATGTATGATTTATTCAGCATTCCGTCCATCATTTGTTTGAGTAGCACGATTACTTTTGTGATGCATCATGTTTATGGTCTAATATGCTAGAGACTAACAATAAACTGTGTCTGTACTACCACCTAGAGTGATGTGATCCTTCTGCCATAGGGCAAGGGAGGATGTATGGGAGATGGAGTGGTGGTTGCCAGAAGGCCGAGAGCCTGGTGACGGGGGTAGCTTACTTAGGACAGGTTTACGCTATTTCTAATGTTTATACATCTGGACCTCTGTCTGCTGCACTGGGCCTCGCTCTTCTAAACAGTGAGAAGCAGAACAAATGCAAGAACTTAACTCATAAAGCTTCTGACATCCCTGCACTTCGAAAGTCTTTATTTTTTTTTATTTTGCAGAGTTTTATATAGCGCAAACTTGACCCGAATCGGGTATCAGAGCGCTTTACATAGCACTAGTTGCGTTACATGAGGACACATTCATTAGGTCTCGGCCTGACGTAAGCAGCGCATGCGCTGCTCTCGTCTTACTGGGCTTCTTGGAATCGATACGATTTCAGCAGAAGTCGTGTGTCAGCTCCGCCCATAATTTCTATTGGCGTGCATCATTTACCGTCATAGCTTATGCTAAACAGAGACTTCTAATTGTAAATGAGGCTATTTTGTGCCTCCTGGTTTCCGCCTTGTCTCCTTTTGGCCCCGCCCCCTGGGATTTGATCTTTTACTGGCGGTGCAACACTCTCTCCCTCATTAGTTGTTGTAGGCAATTTTTTTTCCATTAAGGAGAAAGCCTTTCCGCAATAGTGATGTCTCTTTCTTCTCCTTCAGCTCAGGCTGTGATCGCTTTGAACACAAAGCATTAGCGCTCATACTGTGTTTCCGTGCATCCCCCTCTCTCTAACAACATATACTAATTCATTCTGTTCGACTCGATCAGACCGTGACTGTCTTGCAGCATGCCCTGGGGGGTACTGCTCCGCTACTCACTTGCCAACCATGATAAAGGTAATCTTCATAGAACTCAAACTATTTGGTTTGGCAATTCGAGATTCGGGGGGGTTCTGGCATTTGGACAACAAGAGCCTCCAAGCGGTTTCCTATTTTTATCCTGTAATTTTATTTGAAAACAAACGTAACAAAAAACGTCCTTTTGAATACCGGACATGGTCTTTGAGAGTACCACATATCGCTCAATTAAAATTTGGACTTGTTTTCGGAGATATTTATTGCGCCCACAAAAAGTTCATACATAGACAACTCCACTTCAGCATTCGTTTAGAGTTCTCATACGTCACTCTGGCTGACAGCTGTTTAAGACCCTTATTGGCAAAGTTCCTTGGCCCTGAGGAATGGGCCCCCTTTGGAACGTGTAAGAGTCGAGCTTAGTAGGACGTCTTAATTTATAAGGCATTGCTTTAAACTCATTGCGGGGCTGATTTTATTCACTTGCTCATGCATCATGCGATGCTATTTGTCCATGAACATTTTCTAATCTGATGAAAGGGGTGGTGTTAAATACTGTAAATGCGCCCCCTTCAGGTTCGCTGCTTGGTTGCTGATGATAGGTCTTGCGAATGTTTTTGTGGACACTTTCTAAAAGAGACCCCCTTTCAGTGGACATCACTGTATACTGGTCGTTTCAGTTTCAAAACCAAATTGTCTTATTTCCTCCAAAAAAACATATTTCCCTTTCTCACCAGCTCCCAGGAGGACCCTAATAATACCTCAACCCTGTCTCTACACTAATGGCCTCCATCTATGTATTGTAACAACTATTATTACAATATAATTGTGCTCAGTTTGCCGACGCGCCAAGAGGCAGTGTAAACGGTACAGTGCGCTACATAAACACACACGCAGGTAATAGAATATAACTAGTCATAACACGTGTGCCCTGCGGTATTCTACAGGTTGTATGGCTGGTCAGACACATATCATGAATGCAGATCGTTATAATGTGTGAAATGCGGCGGGGACCTCCTTTTGATGCGTGCCTCTCTGGGTGTGAGCCGGCGGTGCTGTGTGTTTCTCTTTAAATGCCTGGTGATATACTGTATCCTGCAGGACACTGGCCTGCTGTCCCCGCTGCCCTACAGAAGCCGAGGGGAGGAATGTGCAGCCCGCTCCAGTCCTGTCCCAGCTGCCAACCCTCTCACGTGCCCTCTGATCGCCTCCAGATGTGGCGGGGAAGGAGGTAGCGCACACACACAGCTGCACGAGGGACTCCCAGTCGCTGGACCAGAGAGGGAGCTGCCGAGCAGCGCCACTGGTGGCATCTGACTGGGGAGGAGAGGAGCCGGGTACCGGGCGTGTGGGACCAGGGGCGAGGGGTCGAGGCACTGTATCCTGGCAGGATTCGCCTTCAATCCCTGCTTCTCCTCGCCTTTTATTACGGCGTAGAGGCAAAAGTCTCCAGCAAGTGGACAAGAGGTAAGAATAAAGGCTTGGTATACTGGGCATCTCGGTGGGTTTAGTGCCTGCGGCAACAGTAATGTAAATCCTTAGGGAGCAAGCCATGTGCATTTTTCTTTGCAGATGTTTTTTGATTAATATATTTAATATGCTGCTCATAAGGCATAATAAAAAAGTTTTATCGACAGTTTGTTCATATTTTTTAGGTCTTTTTATACATTGTTTTCAAATAAGTCAGATTAAACATCTTGCAGATGTTCATAGTTCATTTACAGCTGTTCCTCGGCAGAACCATCGTCCAGGAGCGCTACCTCCTCTCTAGACCTGCCATGCTCCTTAGCTGGAGTGACCCGTTCCGGTGGGCGCCAGTCTTTCCTGTAGAGCAGCACCAATTTATTCATTTATTTATGTATACATACGTTTTTATATAGAGCTTACTTTACCCAGAGGTGTCAGAGCGCTTCTCAATGGAGCGAACTAATTTACAAAAAGGAACTAGGAGAAACATGGTAATAGGAGACACTACTTATATCTACAACAGTTACTCGTGGTAAAAGTTACAGAGTAACAAGTCACATATTCACACAAAATTACATATTTAAACAAGCATTTGCAATGCAATAGGTCTCGCATTCACGCGAGTTTAAGCTATTGGCATTGTAAATGACACTGCCTTTTATTTAAGTTATAAAAAAGAAAACAAAAATAAAAGGCATTGTTATTTGTAATGTGAGTAGCTCAAACTTGCGTAAATGCGAGACCTATTGCATTGCAAATGCTTGTTCTGCAAATGTAGAGGGGAGTAGAATTACGTGTTGTCAAGTAGAGTGGAAATATGCAGAGTGAAATTATGATGTGTGGGGTGAAATTATGTGGCATGAAAGTATGTTGAGTGGCTTGGAACTGTGTGGCATGGAGCTGAATTGTGAGATGTGGAATTCTTTGGCGTGGTGTGGCATAGACTGCAATTGTATGGAAATGAATTATGTTACCTGGAGTTAAATTATGTGGCATGGTGTGGAATTAAGGGATGTGGTGGGATTATATGGTGTGGTGTGGAATTGTGTGGAGTGGAATTGTGTGGCATGGAATTGTGTGGCATGGAATAGTGTTGAGAGGAATGGAAGTATATGTCATGGAGTGGAAATATGTGGCATGGAATGAAATTATGTGGTGGACTTGAATTATGTGCCGCTAAGTGGAATTATGTTATTGAGTGGATTCATTAATAGTGGAGTGGAATTATGTGGCATGGAATTACATTCCATGGAGTGTAATTATGTGGTATGGCATGGAATTAATTGGTGTGGATTTGTGTGGTGTGGCCTAGAATTGTGGGGTGTTGAGGGAAATTGTGAGACATGGAATTGTGTGGCGTGGTATGAAATTGTGTGACATGGAGTGCAATTCTGCTGAGAGGAAGTATGGGGGTGGAGTGGAATTATGTGATGTGGTGTGGAATTATGGGGTGTGGTATGGAATTATGTGGCATGCAATTGTGTGCCATGGAATGGAATTATGTGGTGTGGATTTATGAGAAGTGGAGAGCACTTTATGTGGCATGGAATTATGTGGAGTGGAATTATTTTGCATTCACTGAGATAGACATGTTACTGTGTGGCGTGAACTACAATTATGTGACGTGGTGTGCAATTGTGTGGAGAGGAATTCAGTGCCGTGAAGTGGAATTATGTGACATGGTGTGAAATCAAGTGGTGTGGCATAGAATTAGGTGGCAAGGAGTGGAATTATGCTCCGTGGAGTAGAATTATGAGACGTGACATGGAATGGTCTGGCATGGAATTGTCTGGTGTGGAATTGTGTGGTGTGAAATTATGTTGGTTTGGGGAGATTAAATTTAGGTGGTACAGTGTGGTACAATGTGGAATTATGTGGTATGGAGTGGAATTATGTGTCATGGAGTGGAATTATGTAGCATGATGTGGAGTCGTGATGTTGCATGGAGTGAAATTATGTGGGATGGAGTTGAATTGTGTGGCATGGAATTGTGGGGTGTTGACTAGTGGAATTATGTGGTGTAGAGTAGAATTAGGTGGCGTGAAATTATGTGGAGAAGAATTGTGTTGCATGGAATTGTTTGGCATGGTATTGTGCGGCATTGAGAGGATTGGAATTATGCGACATGGAGTGGAATTAAGTGGCTTGGATTGGAAATATGAGGGTGGAGTGCACTTAGGTGGCATGGAGTTGAATTGTGTGGTTCAGAATTGTGTTGCATGGAGTGTAATTGTGTTGACTGAAGTGGAATTGTGCAACGTGGAATTGTGTGGCGTGAAATGGAATTGTGTGATGTGGAGTGCAATTGGGTGACATGGAGTGTCACTGAGTGGAGTGGAAATCATATAGCATGGAGTGGAATTATGTGACATGGTAATGAATTGTGTGGTGTTGAGTGGAATTACGTGCCGTGGAATTATGTGGCATGGAGCCGAATTATGTTGATTTGAATTGTGTGGCATGGCATTACATGCCATGGATTGGCTTTAAGTGGCGCAGAATTTTTTGGCATGGAATTGTGTGGTGTGAAATTGTATGGCGTGCAATTGTGTGCCATGGAGTGAAATTTTGAGACATGGAATTGTGAGGAGTGCCACTGTGTGACATGGAGTGCAATTGTGTGGAATGGGATTAAGTGATGTGGAGTGGAATTATGTGACGTGGTGTGGAATTATGTGGTGTGGAGTGAAAGTGTGTGGCATATAGTAGAATTATGTGGCATGGATTTATGTGATGTGCAATTGTGTCGCATGGCAAGGAATTGAGTTGAGTGGAAATATGTTGATCTGAATTATGTGGCACGAAAGGGAAGAGGCAATATGTGACACAGAGTGGAATTATGTTGTAGGGAGTGAAATTATGTGGCATAGTATGTGGCATGATGTGGAATTATATGTTGTGCACTGAAGTGGAATTATGTGGTATGGAGTAGAATTATGTGGCATGGAATTGTGTGAGTGGAAATTTGTGGCATGAGTAGAATTATGAGATGTGGAATTGTGTTGCATGGAACTGCGAGGCCTTGAGTGGTGTGGAATTATGTGGCATGGGGTGAAATGATGTGGTATGGAGTGGATTGAAAATAGGTGGAGTGGAATTATGTGACTTGGAGGGGTAATATATGGCATGAAATTATGTGGTGTGGAGTTGAATTACGTTGCGTGGAACTTGGTTGCGTGGGATTCTGTGGTGTTGAGTCGAATTGTGAGACATGGAATTGTGCAGCATGGAGAGCAATTGTGTGGCATGAAGGGCAGATGTGTAACTTGGAGTGCAATTGTGTGATGTGGAATGCCATTGTGTGGAGTGGAGTGGAGTTGAATTACGTTGCGTGGAACTTGGTTGCGTGGGATTCTGTGGTGTGGAGTCGAATTGTGAGACATGGAATTGTGCAGCATGGAGAGCAATTGTGTGGCATGAAGGGCAGATGTGTAACTTGGAGTGCAATTGTGTGATGTGGAATGCCATTGTGTGGAGTGGAGTCATGTAGGGAGGAGTGGAATTATGTTACACTTTGTTGAATTATGTGGTGTTCTGTCAAATTATGTGGCATGATGTGGAGTGGCATTATGTGATGTGGAGTAGAATTGTGTAGCATGGCGTGGAATTGTGTTGCATTGAGTGGTGTAAAATTATGTGGCATATAATAAAGCATAATTATGTATAGAGGTCATTTAAGTGCCTGCTGCTTGTTTCCTCTGACAGATGGTCACTTGAGAGCAATGTATCGGAGTTTGGAGCTGATCAATAACGTGTCCACAGGACCCGATGTGTTCTCGGCTCAGAGGGGAAACAGCAATTAAGGAGGATGTCTCTGTCTCCCTTCACGCCCAGGGAGGAGGGAGATGCGAGCAGAGCATCAAAGGGCTGGGTGAGAAGGGAGGGGGGAATGCAAGGGTCAAAGCGGCGAAAGTGAAAGTAATCGAGCAGAGCATCAAAGGACTGGGTGAGAAGGGAGGGGGGAATGCAATTAGCAGAGGAGCAGCTGTGCACGTGCATGTGATCTCGTGCACTCAAGGTTTAGGCCAGCCAAAAGTGTGGGTAGCACTTTGAAAATCCCACATATAAAATGTCTCTTCGAGCCTTTGGCTCACGAGACCTAAAAAGGAGCGATTAGGGTTATACAAATTACATATTAACAAAATATAGATGGAGAGTCGTAGTAGCTCTATCCGGTGCCATATAACAATCAGGGTCATGACCTGAGATGAGGGGGCGTGTGCCTGGTGGGGAGCTGGCCAGTAGAGTTATTGATAGAAGTGTCTTTGAAAGAGTATAGATTTAAGGTCTGTTTTGAAGATCTAGAAAGAGGTGGTGGTGAAAAGGATTGGAGGTAGCGAGTTCCAAATTCTAGTCGCATTGCCTGGGAAGGATTGCGCCATAAGTCTTTCCCTTTTGAAAGTTGGAGGTTCGAGCAGCAGATTTTCAGCATTGCGTGAGGGTCTGGATCCGCCTGATATTTTGAGTTTGTTGGCCAGGTAGCAGGTGTGGAAGTGTGAATGGATTTATGGGTGATGCAAGCAGCCTTATGTATTGGCCTAACTTCAGTGGGAAGCCAGCCAAAAACAAGCATTGAAAATGCAATAGGTCTCGCCTTTGATTAAGTTAAAGCTATTTGCTTTGCTAATGGTGTTGTATAGCAAAGCAAATGGCTTTAACTTAATGAAAGGCGAAACCTATTGCATTTTTAATGCTTGTTTTTTTTAGGCACTGGGAGACTAAGTGATTTGCCCACAATCACAGGATGTTCAGCGTCATTGCCTAGACTCAAACCCAGTTCCCCAGATTCGAGGTCGGCTGCCCTAACCCCTAAGCCATATCCTCTCCCTCCCTGATCTAGGTTCAGGCTTTGCCACTCGTCTATATTTATTCATTTAAGTGCTAAAGCAGGTTTTTACTCAGAGGTGCCCTGGCCATTTAGAGTGAACAACCATGCATTAAGGAGTTTCCTAGAACTAAACAAGTTGGTTCGACGCTTTAGGTATCTCAATTTAAGGGTTGGTATGGATATGTTCCTCCTTAACATCGCAGGGACCCTGGGAGCTTGTAGGTTACTTATAGTGCTGCTTTCAAGTCATGACAAGGGGAGCCACCGACACCCGTGATTTATTATATTATACTTTTTGGAGCTCAACCCTCCATCCCGAGAATGGTGGCCACACGAACTTGGTCCGCTTCCATCGCTGGTTAAATCCGTTAAAAATCTCAGAGTCGTTCTCAACACTGACTTGCCCTACTAATCAGGTTAATTTTGTTACTTCTGCCACCTTCCTCAGCCTCAAAACTATTAATAAGACTCAACCCTTTATCCCTCCTCCTTTGCAGAAAACTGTGGTTGCATCCTTGGTCTTGTCGAAACTCGACTACTGCAATGGACGTTACTAAACGTGCAACAACACATTCTCAATACTACAGACCGTGCAGAATGAAGCTGCCGGGTCCTATGTAAACCTCCCAAATATCATTCTGTCTCTCCGGTTATCCAGCTGCTTCATTGGCTTTCTGTCACGGAATAAATTATTTTCAAATCTCACTGTATAGTCTACAAAGCCCTGCATGGTCAGGGTCCTATGTTTCTGAGGTCTGCCTTCTCCTCCTTCTATCTCCCGTCTAGGTCTCTGCGTTCCGCCTCTTCTAAACGTCTGTGAAATGGGGCAGTCGTGGTGTCATTCTGGGGGCTTCCAAGGCCTGGAACGCTCTCCCATTCTCCATCAAATCCGTGCCCAATCTTTTGGCCTTCAGGAAGGTGCTTAAAGCCTAGCTTTTTGTTTCTTACTAATTTAGTTTTCTCTGTGGTAGCTCTCACTCTAGTTTGACACTCTGCGAGCGCCAAGATGCCTTGTTGGTATTCGAGCGCTCTATAAATTCACATAACATATCTTTAAGAAGCAGCACTTGCATGCGCATCACTGGTATTTGATAAGCAAAGGAAGGAAACTGTGTTAAGTTATGTGACATCGACCTTCTCCACAGTGGCAGAAAATGTTAGATCTAATTATCTTTGACATTCTGTAGCAAAACAACACGGTTAAAAACGCTGGAGGCAAAATTTTGAAAAATGCTATATGTAAAAGAAATTCGGAGTGAAACATGTAAAAGCCTATAAATATAGTTTTCTTTAAAACCAGCTAACAGCCAAGAGAGCCCTTGCAAGGTACTGCAGTTGCCCACGGCCCCCGCAGGGGGCCACCTCAGAGGGCAGCCCCCCTTAGATCCATTTGGGCACTTCCCCACCCCCATTCACTACTGCGGGACTCCAGGAGGAGTCCCCTTACAGGGCGCGCCAGACACATCATGTCCGGTTCGCCGTGGGGAGGGTATTTAGGCCTCCCCCCCTCCATGTTGGGTCCTCTTTGTTGCCTGGCACGCCGTCTCCCACCCTACCGCGTACCCAGCATGGGACAGGCAGGCGAACTGCAGAGGACATTGTAATGTTTTCTTTGTCGTTGCAGGCGGAGTTACAGGGCGATCTGGAAGCAGCTTGGGTACAGAAGGATACCTCTGCAGAGCCAAATCCCAGGAGTCTCATGGGAGGGTCCTGGAACAATGACGTTGGCGCCCCGTTAGTCCTTTGGGCGGTTGTGGGCCTGAACAACCGGGGGCTTGCCTTGCTACGCTCCACCCTGAAAGGGGCGTGAGTAATAAGGGACCAATGTGTCACGTGATCCAGTAGGGGGATCACCCCTATAAGGGTAGCGCTGATTGGGTTTTCCACAGTGCTTGGCTCATCAGGCTGGCAGGGCAGCATAGATTGGTACAGCTGCCTGCCCTTGGATCGCCCGTAAGATAAACCACCGTATTTGCATACTTTTGTATGGAATAAACCTGCAGCAATATTTTCTCCAAACAAAAGTTGTGTCGTGTATTTATTCATGCATGCCTATTCTGCTGTGGTGTGGGTGGGGTCTTGTGCCTATAATGGAACTTTGCAACCGAGAAAGGCTTCTAGCGCTAGAGGGGGGAACAGCTACGAAACCATAAATCAATCTACTCAAAGCTCACATATAACATAAACAGTTAATGCCTTGACTGCAACGTTAGACACTTCCAGCTGATTTGAGCCACACTTAGTGACATATTTCTTTGTCTGTCTATGTGCCTCACTTCTTGTGTTCTTGCTTTGCTAACCCTAAGATATGAAACTGCCTGATAGATGTTTGCACGTTACCATGGGCAGTTAGAATAAACCGACAGGAACAGCAGGGCACACCTCCCGTTCGCGAAGTCATGAACACAGAGGTTCAGGACGACACAATACTTACAAAACAGAAAAGCGCAAAATAAGCCAACGCTGCATGTGTTATGTGAGGCTGGTTGATGGTTAGAACACTCCCCCGAAGAGAACCCTCCACTGGAACAAGCAACCATAGACAAACAAACATAGACAAAAGACTATGTATGACTGTGACCAGACTGTAAACTTCACAGTTGCCAACATTTGAAAAACATTTCCCGGGCACTTTGCAGAACAGGGCTGCCACAGATAAAAAAATTCTTGTTTGCGTACCTGTTTGTAATTTAGAGGAACAGTTACAACATTACCCGGGACAGCCTCCAACTTGCCAGGCCTTGTCCCTGCAAAAACGGAACAGTTGGCAACTATGAAACTGTGTATGCAAAAACATGGTTAGATGGCATGTGAATGAATGCGTTGGTACTTACATTGTGAAATAAGCTGAGTGTGGAGCAGGACCAGCTTTTGGCAAGGCTGAACTAGGCCCAGGTCCGGGATGCCTACAGTTAGAGTGACACACAGTAGCCAGTGGCGTAGCTAGGCCTTTGGCCATCTGCGGTGGCCAAATGGAAAAGCAGGGGGTACTTGCGATTTCTGTGACGGCCGCAGGTAAGAGCGGGGGGTTGAGGGTGCCCCCACCAGTGCTTTAAATGGGCCGGCACTCACAGGTACTGAGTACCGGCACTTCTTATTTTTACCGCTCTGAGTACCAGCACTTCTCTGCTGCCAAGGAGAGTACCGGTACTCATCAAAGGTAGGCTCATTGTTGCTAATACTCACGAGCATGGATGAGGCTGTCTGACTGCTAAAGCGCCTCTAGCCCATGCTGAGCCACCGCTAAACAATTCATCAGGGTTCATTAGCATAATGTCCGGTGTTCATCACCACGCTGTGTTTGACAGCGCAGGGTCCATTCTGGCCCTGTGCTGTCAATCACATTCACACCATGGTGTGTATTTGTGCACACACTGGAATCCAGGAATCCCGCTGACAGAAGCAATAGCAGCAATTAAGAAAGCCATGGGAGATAAGGGGTGTAAAATGGCCTTTATCCCACCTGAGACTTTTAAGTGAGTGTCTCTTTGCTTATGTCTGGATGTTTGCCTGTTTGTGTGCGCGTGTGTGTGCGCGCGTGTGTGTGTGTGAAAAGCGAGTGAAAGAGGGAGAGAATCCAGACACTAGGGAGGTATTTTAAAGGACATTATTGAAATGATTTGTGTGAACATTGCTGTTTGTTTGTGGGAGTGCGCACACATATATAAGCAATCGGCCACATAGCAGAAGTGTCTTATATGTCTTGTCCTTAGTCCCGCCCCTAGCCCCGCCCACTTTATACACTCATAGCTCATTTTAAGAGTACCTGCACTTATTTTTTCCCATTTAAAGCACTGGTGCCCCCCCCCCCCCCTCCCCTTGCTAGGCCACTGCACCTAGCTCACTCCCCAAGCTGCTTAGAATAAGGCTTTCATTCCAAGCCGCCTTTCAGTTCATTACATCTGGTGTGCAGTTGGTATATTAACGTTATCCTCTCTCTCTCATTATCTTTCCCCCACTACCCCTTCCTGCTCCCTCACCCCCGCCCATGGAATTTCACCTCCAGTTTAGCTACTGAATACTTGATAAAAGGGAGGGGTCAAGTGGCCACTGTGTTTTGCCAGGCTGTTCATTGGTCTGAGGTATTCAGCCATGGCCAAGCAGCACAAAAGGGCCTCCACCAGGATCAGCAATGGGAGGGGGTAGATGAGGAGAGGATGGGGGAAGAAGGATCAGGAGGGGTGCCCAAATTTAGTTTAATCCTGGATATGGTGCCAAAATGTTAATTTTTAAATTCCGACTTGCAAAAACATTGTATCCAGAATTTTGATTACCAGAATATTATTAAGGCAAGTATATATAGTCAAGTGTAGAATTACTATATTTAAATTCATATGTATGAACCTTGACGATAAATGCAAGACAGATGTATATGACTGAAGGCCGCAAGCAGCTGCCCCAGAAATTTGGAAGGTTTACAACCATATGTGCAGGTGTTTCATCAGGAATGAGGGATGGATGCAGGGCCACACCTTGCCCCATGGCCCACTGTGTATGGTTGAAGACCATGTATTGTGCTCCCTGTGAACTCACGACTTTGGGGCTGTCATATCTGCTGCTATACCCTTTCGTATCAGACTCAATTCCTTGATTTGGTCTCGGAACTGCTCAGTGACTTGCACTATCCTCATAATGTACGGCAGTATGTACTTTATCGCACACATAATGAATCTGGTTTCAAATTATCCTCTTCCTCACTTACCACACTGCTTCTTCTAACTCTCCAGTAATCCAGTCATTGATTGCACACAAAAAAAATTGCCTGTATGGGGAAGCAGGACAAGACAACGAGTTAACTTGCAGGGAAGTGTTCTGGGACAGATACCCTCTTCACAACCCTGCAACTCAGATGTGGGCTACAACAGTTCAGCTTTCCTGCCCCTGTTTAGCAGTAAGATTGAGCCAATTAATATTTTGAAACAAATTGAAAAGTCATGGCCTAAATTTAGTAGAATCTGTAGATCTTTATTTTTTACCGTTTTTATACTGACTAAAATCAGAAACTAGACTGGTGTTGTATTCTTTAAAATTGGAAAAATTTCTTATAACGTGCACTATTCATTCTCCATATAAAAGCATGGAGGAAGATTTCCTAACAATTCAGGCAACGCAGCTCAGCAAGCAAAGCTGCTGCACTGCGCTGCACTGCGTGAATGAGCGACACCTGAGAATGCCTTATCTATTGCGATATGGCACTCTTCAGCCCTCTCCCAGTGCTGACGCACTTGTGGGTGCCTAGCGCCAATGCAGTCACCCACCATGCAACAAGGGTTCCTGTGTTACAGACACGATTGTTTTTGTGCATGAAGGATATCCTTTGTACACAAAAACAACCCGCAAAGACATTGTCATCTTTCTATGTGTTATGCCGAATGCACTACGCATAGAAAAAGTAAATAGCCAGAAGAAATAAACATATTTTTCCTTGTTACGCCTCTCTGTGCTAGGCATATCTTTTTCACACAGTTCCAGCTTTACAAACCTTAGCAAACCTGCAATTGCGTAAAAACCATGCGTGGATGCACAGGAACGCCTATGCTCCACCCACGAAGTGCTTGCATCTAACAAAAAATTAATGCAATGCAGCGGAGGCTGCTGCATTGCATTTTATGTCTTTACAAAACCACGCAAGGCCAAGGAAATCAGGCTTTGCATGGTTTTGTAAGTCCCAAATAAGCTATGAAGTTGCCCTGCTTCACCTTGCTTGACAAAAGGGCAGCGCAAAGGCTAAGTAAATCTGCCCCATTATTCTGCAATCATAGCAGTAGAGTACATGACTATATAGCATTAGCAATTCTGTTGAGAGCTTTCTTAAAAGATTGGCTAGCACTTGGCAATGAAGATGGTGGAGTGGCTGATGGAGGCCTCAATTTTGCATTAGAGTTTGCAAAGGTTGTCAGGGAGAAGAGGTGAGCTACAGTGTGCACTCACTGATCTAGCAGTCTACCAATATATTTGTATTGCACTACACATTGATTTTTAGCTGGTAAATGTCCTGTATGATTTTCGAACCTTCATCCAACCCTTTTTTTCAATGTAACTGCGTACTGCATACTGGAATTATTGAGACTGGACTTTAAAAACAAAAAAATTTTAAGTCCTCATTTCACCATCAGTATCTGCAAAGTTAACAATAAAAACCCATTCCAACCTAGGCACCCAGGGCTTATGTTATTGCATATGCATGAGGCCGACCAGGCCAGCTTCTTTTGTACGAGGCTTGGTGTAATCATTGGACCTTTGAGGCCTTAGACCAGCCTCATTTCCGTGCCCCAAAAAATCAATGGTGACCAGATGTTGTTATCCTCATTGTCCACCAAGCCCTGATCCAATCACGCTGTGCCCAGTGCTGCACCCAACCAGCTCTCATAAGACGGAGGTCTAGAGTCTTTCCACAATTTACAAATCTCCCTGCGAGCAATCAAAATCAAGTAGAAGAATAAACCCACTTGCATCATAGAGAGCTGCCTTATAAGATCATTATCCAATCCAAAAATGACTCGAGCTAGGTTCATATGCAGCTTAAGTTTAAAAATGCCTTCCATAGCACACTCCACGTTGTGCCAAAAGTCTCTTAAATGGGTACAATCGAAAAAAATATGCATTTCATCCGCCTCAACCAGATCGCATCTAGGACACTTAGGAGGTGGACAAGAAACAAATTTTGCAATCTTCTTAGGCGTATAATATAGCCTATTAACCACATAGAAGTGGTTCTTTTTAAGAGAAGCTGGCTTAACAAACTTGTATAGGGCTTGGAGAGAAGGAGCATATAAACCAACAGATGCATCTCCCAATACAGTTGAATTCCATACAAGATAAGAAGGGGGAAGCTCTTCATCCTCGGCATCTAATAAGCTCCTATACCAGAATCCGACCTTCTTTTTCCTTGAGTTTGCATTCTGAAGTATATTCTCAATCTCCCAATTTCCGCCTATATGCTCCTTCTCTGCTGAAAACCAGGAGCACAATTGCAAATATTTGAATCTAGAAAGGGAGTCACCTATTTTTGATCTTAAAACCTCCCAGGGAAGAACTCCATCGGACTATATAAGGTCAGACCAGATCATGATTCCTGCCTTCCTAATGGAAGACGCCAGACTATCTTTCAAACACGCGGGTAGTCCCGGGGAGTCCCAGATTGGGGCAAAGTCTGAAAAATATCTTATCCCCCATCTCGCCTTAACTTTATACCACACATTAAGTGCTGATTTTAAAACCTTTAAGCGAACCTTCTTAAAATACCTTGGCGCCCCAAACTTGTACAAAAATCCGATACCCCCTCCCTCAAAATTGGCCATGACCCTCAGAATCCTCTCCCAATTAGTATCATCAGGGCTTGAAAGTAGACAACGTATATTTTGAAACTGGAAGGCAAATGAGTACCAAAGCACATCTGGCAGGGCTAGTCCGCCCTTTAGAAGTCTTCGTTTTAACTTCTTCCAGGATAATCTGGAGTTTTTATTAGTCCATATAAAGCTGCCTATATTGCTTTGGATTTTTCAAAGAAGTTTACCTGGGAAATCAAGGGGAATAGTGCTAAATAAATACGTCAATTTAGGCAGAATTACCATCTTGACTAGATTTACACGGCCATAGATGGTGAGGGGTAGATTCTGCCATCTAGAAAAAAGATGGTCAATTTCCTTAGCCACTTTCCTCAAGTTAATCAGTGAGATGTTACTTAAATCCTGTACTATAGTTATCCCTAAGTACTTGAACTCCTTACTGCAGCTTTCAAGCCAATTATAAACACCCCAACACATTACCTCAGTCTTGGAGGAGTTAACCAGGTACCTGGAGTACAGACCAAATTCCTTCAGGGTAGTTTCCACCCTGGGGATCACCTCCGCTGGATTGTTGGTATAAACCAACAAATCGTCCGCGTATAGGGCTAATTTGCACCTATATTCTAAAGCTTGAAAGGGAGTGATTTGTACATCCAGTCTCAATGCTTGTACAAGGGGTTCGATATAGATATCAAACAATAGGGGTGAGATCGTGAAGATCCGGGGTTTAACCCAGCGGCGTCAGGAGCACGCCTAAGATCTTCGAGTTCACCTGTCTTGGTATACAGAGACACGGAATACTTCTGGATGGCATCAGAGACCAAGTTTATTAGCTGCAGCTAGTAACGGTGATCCTAGAAATACATCACAGTAAAATGAGCAGTCTCCTGAGAATTTACACCAAGGCGAGACGTCTCCTTTTATACCCAATATTCACATTATAAATGTACACCCACTGCACAAAATTCTAGCCAATAAGGTACATTTTCAAACACAGTGTCACATTAACAAAAACTCAATTTACAGTATCCCAACCCAAAAGTTAATTATTAGGAATGTACCAAATTCAATCTCCACAAGCCGGACAAACCTATAATTGAAAGCATAACCCATGTAATGAAGAAACATATAAAAAGAAACGGCAACAGATGCTGAAAAAGATAAGGCATGTGCAAGGAAACTAAAAGTTTACGATGTCCTGAACATTGATTGGCAATCTCAGACAAAGATCGATCAGGGAAATTGGCTTTGCGGGGTCAGTTCCAGGTGCAGAAGTCAGTTTCTGACAGTTCATTTCAGAGTCAAAAAGAAAGCTAGTCAATGTATACATGAACTAAGAAGGCCAGGCCACTTTATTCGCCAGGCTACCTTCACAGGCCTACGTGAGGGCAACACAAAATGGTGGCACAGAACAAAATGGAGTCAGACTCGAGAATTACAGAACCTCAGACCCTCCTTTTGCCATTACGTAGGCAATAACCTAGGACTCATGTTAATCTGAATCGAGGTCTGTGTCGATATTCATTAGGTCATCAAGGTATTGCTGTAGCATCATCTTATTATTCTCTACTTCTCTCAGGACAGGTCTCCGAACACACATAGTAGCACTGTTAGACCTGTCAGCCCTTTGGGTGGTCCCTCCTCATCATTATTTATTTTGTCCCACTTTTGCCTCAAACCCTGTTTGAATTTTTCCTTTTTGGGAACCACCAGACTTTTTAGTGTTGCTGCGGATTCAGGGAGCCATTTTATCTACCCCTGAAACTTCTGTCTGAGGGCCTGGAGCACAAAATGGTGGCCACCTGTGACATCACCAGCATCCACTGGAACCTGCCAGCACCTTCCAGAACATTCCAGAACCCTGTGACGGATGGAGGCGGTTTAGAATGTTGGGAAGCTAAGACAGAGAGTTGGCAGTTGGAGCTGGCAGTTGGCACCTGACTGGTGAGGAGTGAGCAGCAGAAACCTGAAGGAGGAAGGAGTGAGGCAGCAGGGGTGGAAACTTGTGCCTGTAGTGGGGTCCATAAACCCACCCTTGATACTAGTCCCTACTGACTGAGCCCGGCCTGGAGCCCTGTGTGGGAAGAAGTAAGAAAAACCATCTTAAGGACCTGGACAGCAGGAACAGGCCTTAGAAGTCAAGAAAGCAAGATCCTGACCTGGATACTGGTTTCCCTGGAGCCGGACGTCGAGTAGCCTGGAGACCTGGAGCCTGAGGTGGAGAAGCGGCGCTGACTGGAGAAGCAGACGTCGTGCCCAGAGCCGCCAGAGATTGTGAGAGGGCGCCGACGGAGGACGTGAGGAGTACCAGAGGTCGAGGAGGAAGTCACCCCAGGTCGAGTGAGCGGTGTCGACGGGGGAGTGAAGTCCGCCCTCCGGAGTCGCCGGAGACCGAGGTGAAGTGTGCCGGAGGTCGGGAGGGGAGATCGCACTCCGGAGTCGCCAGAACCTGAGAGAATCGTGCCGGAGGTCGGGAGTGGAGGTCGCACTCCGGAGTCGCCGGAAACCTGAGGAGAGGAGCACCGGAGGTCGGGAGTGAGGATCGCACTCCGGAGTCGCCGGAAGTCGACATCGAGCCAAGGCCGGCCGACGTCATCGAAACTAAGGTCGCCATCGGACCGGAGCTGCCCGAAGTCGACATCGAGTCAAGACTGCCCGACGCCATCGAATCGGAGGTCGAGATCGAGCCGAGGCCGCCGACATCGAACCGGAGCCGCCTACCGGCGTCGTCAGGAACTGACATTGTGCCGAGGCCGCCGACGTCGAACCGGATCCGCCTCACGGCGTCGACACGACTCCAGCGGCGTCGGAACATCAGAAAAAGGGGCAGTAAGTGGAGTAGAGGGCGCCAAAGGCCCTGTGGAATCCTAAGAGACTACTCTAGGGGTTAGAGAGGTGCTGGAACCAGCTGGACTGTGCCAGGGGAGAGCTGAGACTAATTTAGAGGGGTTGTGTAGAGTGAGAGAGCCAGGTCTCTGGTATTCCCCCCTTGATCTACCTCAGTTTAGGCCTCAGCCTTGTCCAAGCCAGGGAGTAGACACCCTCAAGCCTTCCACATCCCCACAAGCTGTGCCTGGGCCAAATTAGCCCATAGTAATCTCAAATGTGATCTGATTCTATGAGTGTCACTGTCAGCTTTTAATTATTTATTGGAGGCACTGTATTTATTGTATTTAACCTATTTATTGCTTCACTGTATTTATTGGTCCACAGTATTTATTGATGCACAATATTTATTGGTTTACAGTATTTATTGCCTCGGAATATTTAATTGCCTGTATGTATTGCACTTATATTTATGCCTTCATTATTTATGATCACCCCCATTTATTGAATCATTAAGCCAGTATTTATTTGACCTGCACTATTTAAAAAGTTTGTATATTGTGATTGTGTTATTATTTATCTAATCAGCAACTAAGAGAAAAAGAAGATAAAGAAAGATATTTTTCATAATTTTTACGGTGTAGAGTCGTTTTTGGAACGGATGCACGCATGGTTATTGTATGGGTATGTCGTATGCTTAGCACGGTGCCTGATTCCTGACCACTCGAGCCAAGCTACCACTGTATGTCCCGGAATATACTCCGTTACCACCAACCCTTACCGGTGTGGGAGCGGAGTAGATTTTCCAACAAGCACAAAAACTACAAATGGCGGGACCACACTGGATGCAAAGACAACAAGGGAAAAGGATGGTTAAAACAATACCAAGGAATGTCAAAATCTTCCATCCCCATTTGGACAGCAATCCCCAAAACCATCCCGTCAATGACCAGTCTCCTTCGTCTACATGGATAGACTCAGAGATTTTATACAACCTAGAGATGGCTTGGTACACTGTAGGGGCATTATCTGGTATGTAAACACAGCAACTGGATCCAATCAATTTGCATACTCCTCCTCGATCTGCAAGTATGATATCTAATACCATACGGTTCTGCAAAGTCATAAGGCGGTCCGCTTGAAGCTCAGCTGTAACATTACTAAGAGCACCTGCTGTCTCATTAATAGTAGCTTCAACAACGCGGACAAGCTGTCGAATATACCTACTATTGATCATAGGACCCTAAAAGGGCAAGAAGCCCTTGAAGAAATCTCCTACTTTGTGTGCTGCGGTATCTTCCTTATTGAAGACACCTCTACCATATCTCGTTCTATGATAGTCTGAAGCAGTAGTATATGCAGGGGGAAGTAGAAACGCCACATAACACGTTCCTGAAAAATCAGGTGGCAACCATGTGTAGGCTCTGTCATGACAAACAAAATATGTGCCTTTAGCTGGCACAAACGGTGGAGAAGTCCGAGATGAATAGACATAGGTTTGAGCGCACACACTCTTACCTAGCTGAGCTTTCGGATTCCGACCATTACCTTGAAAACAAAAGTGGCCTCGGTGGGGTACAATCCAAATAGGGGGGAGACCTTTTTCGTCTCTCCTTCTCTGTCAAACTGGTACTATATCCAGTCACGTTCCAACCAACGTAAGCCTGCACCTCATCCTTAGGGATAGCATTATATGCATCAATATCTCGAATCATAGCTACTATTCCCCTTATTAAGGCACTATTGCTAGAGTTATCTTTAAGGGAACGTAAGGGGCGTACCTCATTTGCATAGATAAACATGGTCTGAAAAGCCCACACAGACCCATTAAAAGAAAAAGGCAAAACCAATTATGGCATACCTTTATCTGTCGTATGAGGCATAAGACCAGAAACCCAACAATTAGTGGTATTTACTACTAACTGATGCTGATGCAACAACTGTATAAACGAGTTGTTGACAAATTCTGATCTCCTTGTCTGTTCATGTTCAGGCAACGTATAAAACTGGTGCAAAGAAACAGTAGTGAAAGAAAGCATAGGTTGGGAGGTGGGTGCAGATGTCTGTTGTGTAGCATAGACAGTCCAACCCACACAAGCGAATGTGATACTTAAAAACATCAAAAAGCACAATATTATAAAACATTTGCTATGTATCAATGTACAAAATCTTGTCTTAAGGTCTATTCTCTCAACATCTCTTTCAGTTACAACATACTCCATCCTCTAACGTGCTGCTTGCGGCAATTTTCCTTCTTCACTCAAGTGTGCGTCCAGGCGTCCTAGACGTCCCTAGAACCGCAGACCTTTCGTCAATACGCGGGCCACCCCTTAAGTTCTTATACCGCGACCCTGCAGCTGAACCCGGATGGTGGTTCGAAAAAGAAAAAGAAAAATAGTCTCTTGTCTGAAAGAGTGTAATTCACAAAAAAATTCAAATTTTATTTGTCCTTTTTAGACCTTAAGTTGTAGCGTTCTTTACCAGGCACAGTTTGATCCTGAAAGAGTGTCTCTGGGTGCGTAGTATCAATTCTCAAACACGGCGGCACAGCTTCTTGCAAGACTTTATCATCCGCACGTTCTGATTGAGTCCATTCCAGATGTGCATCGCTAAAAGGTAAAAATCCCGGAACCCTTTCACTCTCGGAATCGGCAACACCTTCCCGGACCCACTTATCGTACGGTAAGGGCAAAGGTATCTTCTTACAATGGGTACCATGTACCCAGTTTTTCTTGCCGAACACCTTTATAGCAGTCCGAGTTGATAACAGGACTTGGTATGGACCGGTCCATCTTGGTTCCAAGTTCTTTGACCTCTGGAAATTCTTGGTTAGAACCCAGTCGCCAGGTTGAATCGTGTGGCCTGCGTCTACAGAAACTGAAGGCAAAGTGTCATGGACCTGTTGGTGAAGAACACGCAATTCAGCAGTCGAATCATGTAAGTAGTCAACCAACATAGGGTACTCAATATCACTGTACTTCTTAGGCCTCGGCACACCCAGACATTCGCCGGGCGTCCAAAAATAATCTCGTATGGGCTAAGTCCCACGCGAGAATGGACTGTCGTTCTCGTGGACAAAAGTGCCAATGGTAAGGCATCGGGCCATGTAAGACCAGAGCTCGCTTGCACCTTGGCCAACTTCAGCTTCAGAGTGCCATTATAGCACTCGACCAGGCCTGCTGACTGGGGGTGATTCGCAGCGTGGAATTTCTGTGTAATACCCAGACCCGCACATACTTTCTTCATAATCTGACCCACGAATTCACTTCCATTATCACTCCATACCATCCTCGGCGAGCCATATCTGGGAAAGAATTCTTTGAGCAAAACCTTGGCTGTAGACAAGGCAGTATTATCCTTTAGGGGGTAGGCCTCTATCCATCTGGAAAAGGCACAAACAACCACAAGGACATACTTCAAGTTATTGGATCTTTCCATATGAATATAGTCTATCTGCAGCACCTCGAACGGATACGTTGAAGGAGCAAAATGACCCGCTGGAGTTGGGGTTCCCTTTCCAGGATTATGCATCAAGCAAATCATGTAGTGTTTAACCAAATTCTCAGCACACTTAGGAATTCCACCATTCTGCCATACCGGAGCCAACAACTTACATATCCCTTTTGAACTAATGTGAGCCAACCCATGAGCCATAGTAACCACCGGAAGCACAACAACCATCGCTGGTGCTCTGACAACTCAACCCAACAGCCTGTTGAATCCAACATTCCCGTACTCTCTCTCCACATACTCAATTATTTCTCAGTAGCTTCTGCCTGAATCATCTTCACACTCTGTTGTATCGTCACACATTCCTCCTTCCACAACCCATCTGGCAGGACCTGCAACATACATCCGACTCGTCACATCTTTCGCCGTTTCTCTCGCTACTTCATCTGCAAACGCATTCCATTGACCCACATCATCCGTAACCTTCGTATGCGCACTACACTTCACCATCGCAATTTGGGTCGGCAAAGTAAGTGATTCAAGAAGTTCTCACTAATTGTCCATGCTGAATTTTCATACCATGGGAAGTAAGAAATCCTCTCTCTTTCCACAAGCGACCAAAACTATGAGCCACGCCAAATGCGTATTGGCTATCAATATAAACATTCACTCTCTTTCCTTTTGACAACACACACGCTCTAGTCAATGCTAACAACGCCGCTGCTTGCGCTGAATTCTGTGCAATACGTGCTGTTTCAACAATCGTGTGCAAAGTTGTGACAGCATATGCTGCAGTCGTCTCTCCATTCGGAAGCTTAAAGCACGAACCATCTACCCATAGGGTACCATCAGGATTCGATAGAGGAGTATCTTTCAGATCAACTCTACCTTTCGTTTCCTCCTCTGTCCGGAGAAAACAGTCATGCTGTTCCTGAGCATCTGTCTCTACAAAAATCGGCAACAATGTAGCTGGATTCAATGTGTTGCACCGCTTGATGTGCACATGGCTAGCCAAAAGCGTCAACTCATAACCTGACAAACGCGCACTGGTAAGATGTTGTGTCTTCGTTCTATTCAATAGGGTATCCACTGCATGTGGGACCATCACAATCAATGTATTATCCAATACCAAACCAGCAGACTGTCGGATAGAAACAGCCGCTGCCGCTGTAGCTCTTAGACAACTAGGCAACGCCCTAGCTACCGGATCTAAAGTAGCTGAAAAATACGCACATGGGCGCTGCTTGTCTCCAAATTGTTGCGTCAACACTGACAACGCACAACCTTCTCTCTCCTGTACATAAAGTGTAAAAGGTTTACTGTAGTCGGGGGTACCCAACACCGGAGCAGAACACAATGCATCACGCAATTCGGAAAAACTCTTCTGACATTCGTCAGACCAAGGAAGAGGGTGTGGTGTGTCCTTAAGAGTAAGTGCCAACAAAGGTTTCGCTAGCAAAGAAAAATTCAGAATCCACAGTCTACAATACGAGGTGATACCTAAGTAGGCACGCACCTCTCTCTGTGTGCATGGCACAGTCATTTGGGCAATCGCTTGAATACGCTCTGGGGTCAATCGCCTTCCCTCCTTCGACAAGAGATGACCTAAGTAGGTCACTTCTTGGCGGCAATACTGCAACTTCGAAAGTGACACTTTATGATGAAGGTCTGACAGGTGTCGCAACAAAGAAAGAGTAACTTCTTTACAAATCTCTTCATCAGCAGCAGCAACCAACAGATCATCAACATACTGGATAAGAGTAACACCAGAAGGCAATGCAAGAGTTTCAAGCTGAGTTTTCAAAGCCTGACTGTAAATGGAGGGACTCTCACAATAACCTTGAGGAGCGCGCTTAAACCGGAAACTGCGGCCTCCTAAAGAGAAGCCAAAAATATCCCTACTTTCCTCAGTAATCGGAATACTGAAGAAAGCGTTCTTCAGATCAATAACAGAAAAACAAGCAGCTGAGGCAGGGATCATAGTCAATAAAGCAGTAATGTCCGGGACAACAGGAAACTGTGGCACAACGATCTTATTGACCTCTCGAAGGTCCATCCCAAACCGATACACAGGTGGCTGAGAAGAGTCAGTACGCTTAAGGACAGGCAGAACAGGACTGTTACACACATTACCTCTCGTTTCTTCAACCACACCTTTCTCAACCAAATCATAGATAATCGCTAAAAGAGCTCTTTCGCCATCACTGGAAATTTTGTACTGGGGAATGCGAGGTAATTTAGCATTCAACTTAAGGGTAACAACGTAGGGTGGAATCTGCAAGAGACCAACATCATTGGGACCTGTAGCCCAAAGTATATCAGGGAGAGAACGCAGTTCCAGTGGAAGGCGATCCTTAGACAGATACATCGGGGAAATCGCTTTCTTACCCACCGTAAGATGTACTCCCGACGGAGAACAATGTAATGTCGCATGCAATCTTTTCAACAAGTCCAAACCCAACAGATTCTCGCCACAGCCCGTCGTTAGAATAAGGGGAGCCTCCAATTTACAGGGACCAATAGAAAGGGGCAAAGGACAAGAAACCGGATTACGAACTGGGGCGCCAGAAAATCCTACTGAAACATTAGTCAAGCCAGACAAAGGTGCGCCGGGGAGTTTAGAGTGCATGATAGAACTCTTTGCTGCACCAGTATCCAAAAGAAAAGGTTCTGCCACACCTGATGTAATCACTTCAACATAAGGTCCACTCTGGTCTACTGGAACTGACACTACTCCCTCCCTTTGTCCATGGCTGTCCTAACTATCATTAAAACCAGCACTCTCACTTCCAACACAATAATCATCAGTGTAGTACTGAGCGGACTGGACGGTCGGAACATTCTGTTTGTCAAAATAATTCATAGAATTCTGAGGGAAAAAGGAACGTTCATTCTGGGGAAACATACCACGTAGGTACTTGTTGGAAACCACCACGACCTCTCAGACCAGACATACCATTCACACGCTGTAGCAAGATCGGGCAACTATTCTTGAAGTGACCTTCTTCTTTACAATAAGCACACTGATTAGGGCCTAGCGGGAGTCGCGAAGCAAAAGACTCAGGCTTCTGCAACAGTTTCTGAAACTGTGGGGGTTGCTGAAACTGGGAAGGTTGCTGAAACTGACGCTGATTAGGGCGAGGCGGATAAGCCTGCTGCAGAAAAACTTTCGTTTTTAATTCTCTAGTCTTCTTCTCTACTTTATCCTTCTCATCTTTATCTCTATTCTCATAGTATTGTGCAGTAGCCAATATCTGAGCCGAAGAAGAAACAGCCGATGAACTCTCAGTGTCCTTTAACTTATTAGAAAGTTCAGGAAGTAAATTAAAAACAAACTTGTCTACAAACAACCTCTGACCACCTTCTGTACTCATATCCTGACCACTATGATCAATGAATGCTTCCTCAAACCTAGTGAAGAAATCAGACACACTCTCGTCTTTCTTTTGTTTGCATGCTGCTAACTTGTCCCAATTCACCCGCAGAGGAGGCATCATAGTTTTCATTAAATTAATAATCCTACCAGGTAGTTCTGCAACTAAGGGTTCAGGTTTGGCACCTCCTACCTGCCGACCATCTGCAGCAGTAATATTAACCCACGTATCTCCTAACTCTGGCGCGTGATCCTCGTGACGGATCTTCACCCACAAGGGTTGAGGAACTACATTACCCATCAACATATCTATGTCAGCTAAATTCATAACACACGCATCAACTGTCTGAGACAACTCCTTATAATAACCAGCAGGATTTTTACGGGGGTCAGGCAAAGTCTGCTTAAGAGCCAGGACCTCAGCTCTCTTCCAAGGGACATGCACCCACACTCGCTGAAAATGAGCCGGTGCAGCCGCAATACCATGAGCGGCATCAGCCACAACTGCCTCTCTCCATACAGGGGGAACCTCTCTCATAGGATACTGGTTCACTTTTCTCCTAATAGAAGGGTCAGGTTCAAACAATGACTGAGGTGGAAGTCTAGACCTAAAAGTGAGTAGTGTCTCTACCGCTTCCTCAACATCGGAACCCACTATCGTCCCTTTAGCAAATTCAGACTGAACATTAAGCAATTCCAGTGGAATTGAACCCAACTCATTATCTTCCCACTCCTGACGAAGGAAGGTACACATGACATCAAAAACATACCTTTGTTTTGGTGCCTCCCACTGTAGGAAGATATCCATAACCACTTGTGGACTGTACTTGGAGGTATTCGAAACCCATCTACGAGCAAGGAGATCTAACACTGCCCGCTCTTCGGGACCAGGGAGCTGACTACGTCTCTGCTTACGTTCAGAAACAAGGGTCATATTCAGTGACCCAAAGAAAGGAGACAAAAGACTAGTGACAGTCTCAGTCATTCGTTGCCGAGCAGAAGGAGAAGAAGTTGACATGAGGACAGGAGACAAAGTGTTTTGAGGTGACAGAGACATAGGGACAGAAATAAAAGACGTCGAAAATAAAGGAGTGTAAGGCAAAGGAGTTTGAGGCAAGGCTGGTGGCAAGGCGGGCGGCCCTGAAGGGGGCTGCGCCGGGGGAGGAAGAACCACCTGTGAAGCAACGGGTGGCTGAACAACAACAGGGGGTTGAACGACAACAAGGGGTGCAACAACTGGAGGTAACGGAGGTGCAGTAGCACCCTGCACATAAGGGGGTGGTAATCTCAGTAAATGTGACATCAAAGGATCCTTTTCAGGGTCTACAGTCACATTTGAAAGGGGAAGTGGCAAAGCTGGGTAACATTTATCAATGGCCATGCAATGTTGTCTATCTGACACTTCAATCGCACGATCTTCTTCATCTTCCTTAAACTGCCTAGCAACTTGCATTACCGATATATTCCTTTCCTTCCTATCTCTCTTAGCTTGCTTAATTTCTCGCTGTTTGACTCTTTCCGCCTTTGGCGTAAGGAAGCCAAACATCGCCGGCCGGGCTTTCTTCTTAAATAGCGCAACTTCTAGATTATCTAAATCATCTGATTCAAAACTACCATGTTGGGGCCATCGTAAAACACCATCTTTCCTTGTATAACGGACCCATACTTCATTAAAGGTAATGGGACCTACACCATGCTTTGAATAGAGCTCATAAGTTGGAGTTCCAACCGGAGGTATCGGACACGAGTCCTCCAATCGGGAATCCCTATTACAACTTCAACAAACCCATTTCCTAAATTTGCTAAAACCAGGCATCTTTTAGCTCACTAGTCTTGCTTCAAACTTCAAGGGGTTATCAAAAATGATACACTCGCAAATATATGAACCCCCCAGCTTCGACTATTGCAATGGGCGAATCAAAACCAAGAAACAAAACAAAGTCGCGGGAGCGACCCACTTATACTTAACCAAAATGTCTGTCACGCCACCAGAAGACCGTCTAACGTCTCAACTTACAAATCATCACAAGAGGGTCCAAGACAGGGCGACAGTCAGGGAAGCAGTCCTTCGCAGCAGTCGGAAAGGAGACGCCTCGCAGAAAACACCTTCGGTCCACGTCGACATGCAGGGGTCGATGAAGTGGCAGCCGTCCTCCAGAATTTCCTCACGGGGCTCCTCACAATCTTCGGGCTTGGACCAGTACCGCTGAAGTCGCCCCACGTTGGGCGCCAGTTGAAGAACCGGGGTTTAACCCAGCGGCGTCACGGGCACGCCTAAGATCTTCGAGTTCACCTGTCTTGGTATACAGAGACACGGAATACTTCTGGATGGCATCAGAGACCAAGTTTATTCGCTGCAGCTAGTAACAGTGATCCTAGAAATACATCACGGTGTAAATTCTCAGGAGACTGCTCATTTTACTAAGGCGAGACGTCTCCTTTTATACCCAATATTCACATTATAAATGTACACCCACTGCACAAAATTCTAGCCAATAAGGTACATTTTCAAACAAAGTGTCACATAACAAAAACTCAATTTACAGTATCCCAACCCAAAAGTTAATTATTAGGAATGTCCCAAATTCAATCTCCACAAGCCGGACAAACCTATAATTGAAAGCATAACCCATGTAATGAAGAAACCTAAAAAAAGAAACAGTAACAGATGCTGAACAAGATAAGGCATGTGCAAGGAAGAAACGCGTTACTTACCTGTAACAGCAGTTATCCAGTATTGGTGTCTTTCATAGATTCACATGCCTGAATCATTCCCCGTCGTCGAGACGGGAGCCTCCGGTACATAAAAAAAAATAATGTCCTATAGACATACATAGAGAAAAATAGGCCTAAGGGCCTCCCCTTAGCCGCCTATCATAGTCCTTATGTAAAAAGGACCAAACTCCTAGAACCAGCCAATCAGCTATCACCTCCCTCTAGAACCGTCCTGGCAGGAGCCTCAGTCCCTCAGATTTTCGTACGCACCAAGCTAGGTAGGCGTAATATAGTTAGAGAGAGGTGTGAGTCCTTCCAGGGGAGGCGGGAGGGTTGCATGTGAATCTATGAAAGACACCAATACTGGATAACTGCTGTTACAGGTAAGTAACACGTTTCTTATCCAGTATTAGGGGTGTCTTTCATAGATTCACATGCCTGAATCAGAGTAGTTAGCAATACATTATGCACATTTCTGATGTAACATGCCATAAAGGTATTTGAGATAATACAGCATTATCATAACAGTTCGAAACATTGGCATACATCCAAATAGTAAAACAGTAAAGAATGTGCATACCAGGATGGCGGGATGTTGGAAGGCTCACCTCACTGGAATAGATGGCGAAGCACCGCCTGGCCCACTGCCGCATCCTTCGTAAGTTCGGCATCCAGGCAGTAGTGTCTGGAGAAGGTATGCGGTGACTTCCACGTCGCCGCTCTACAGATGTCCAAAATCGGCACTCCAGCGAACAGCGCTGCTGATGTGGACATCGCTCTGGTGGAGTGTGCTTCCACCCTGTCTCGCAACGGCCGTCCGGCCCCTTCATGGCAGAACGCTATTGCAGAAGAGATCCACCTTGAGATGCTCTGTTTTGTTAGAGGCATACCGCCTTGGTCTGCTGTAGGCCACAAATAGCTGCGAAGACTTTCTGAAGGTTTTTGTCTTGTCTATATAAAACTTAAGACACCGTTTGAGATCCAGAGAATGGAGCGTCCTCTCTGCTGCCGTGGTAGGGTTGGCAAAGAAGGAGCGTAGGACCACCGGCTCGTTGAGGTGAAAGTCTGAAGGCACTTTCGGTATGAACTTGGGATTTGTCCTCAGCACCACCCTGTCCTGTTTGAACTGCATGAAAGGCTCCTGAATGGAGAGAGCTTGCAACTCGCTGACTCTCCTGGCAGATGTGAGCGCAAGTAATAGAGCCGTTTTCCATGAGATGTACTTGATGGAGGCTCGGTGAATGGGCTCAAAGGGGTGCTTCATGAGTTGGTTAAGGACCAAGTTGAGGTGCCATGTCGGTGGGACCCGTCGGGGCCTTGGAAAGGACCTATAAAGACCCTTAAGGAACTGTTTAACAAGTCTGCTGGACCAGAGAGACGGGCCTTGAAAAGTCCTGGTAAAACGTGAAATTGCCGCTAGATGCACCTTTATGGATGCATGCGCTAATCCGGACTGTGCCAAGTGCAGGAGATATGGCAATATCTGCTCGGGTGTGATATGAAGTGGTCTCAGGCCCTTCTCCGAGCACCAAATGCAGAAGCGCTTCCATTTGAGGGAGTAGGTTTTGTTGGTACTGTCCGCCCTCACTTTTGCTAGCACATCCCTGCAGTCCTGCGGGATGTTCAAATGGCAGAACTCTCTGTGCTCAGGAGCCAGGCCGATAACCTGAGCGATTGGAGGTTCGGGAATTGCACCTGCCCTTTGGACATTGTCAGCAGGTTCGGGTGCTGTGTTAGACGAATCGGCGTCCTGATGGAGAGGCGATGAAGGTCCGAGAACCAGTGCTGCCTCGGCCAGTACGGGGCGATCAGAATTAGAGTACAGGGCTCCGCCTTCATCTTCCTGAGGACCCTGGGAATCATCGGGAACGGTGGAAAAGCGTACGCAAATACGCTGAACCAGCCTATGGAAAAGGCATTTCCGAGCGACTCCGGTTGGGGATGCCAGCTTGCGTAGCTTGGGCATTTGGCGTTCTCCCTGGTGGCAAACAGGTCGATTCCTGGGACTCCCCATTCCGAGAATACGTGTGTTAGTGCACTCTCGTCGAGCTCCCATTCGTGGGAGAGAGATTTCTGCCTGCTTAGGGCGTCCGCAATGGTGTTGTCCTTTCCCGGGACGTAGTCCGCCCTGAGCGTAATCCCCTGGAGAACAAGCCAGTTCCAGATCTTCTGCGATTCGCGCGATAGCGTGAGCGAACGCGTTCCTCCCTGTTTGTTTAGGTAATGCATCGTCGTGGTGTTGTCCGTTCTGACGAGCACCTGGGAGTTCTGGATGCGTGGTAGAAAGGCCTGCAGAGCTAGATACACAGCCCTCAACTCCAGCAGATTTATATGGAGGCGTTGCTCCCGATCCGACCATTTGCCGCTGACTCTGAGGTCCTGAAGGACAGCTCCCCATCCCGCTAGAGATGCATCTGTGGTGATCACCAGTGGCGCTGCTGGCAGCAGGAACGGTAGTCCTCTTGAGAGGTTTCTGGTATCCTTCCACCACTCGAGACTCCTGGTTATTTGCGGTGTTATGCTTATAATGTCCTCGAACGAACCTGCACTCTGAGTCCACTGGTTCGAAAGAGCCTCCTGCAGTGGGCGCATCCGCAGCCTGCAGTGAGGGATGAGTAGTATACAGGAAGACATCATCCCCAGGAGTGACTTGAAGGTGCGAACCCTCAGGGATTTCCTTGATTGCACCGTTTTGGCCAGGGATATGATCCTGTGTTTTCTTTCGTCTGAGGGAAATGCTCTTGCGCATTCCGTATTCAAGGTAGCCCCGAGGAAGGTGATGCTTCTCGTTGGGGACATATGTGATTTCTGAAGATTGAGCGTCAATCCTAGATGTTGGAAAAGATTGGTACAAGCGTTGAAGGATTTGGTTGCGCCTACGGCCGTAGGCGCCTTGACCAGCCAGTCGTCTAGGTAGGGGAAAACTTGGTGACCCATTTGACGTAGGAAAGCTGCCACAGGAGAAAGGCATTTGGTGAAAATCCGCGGAGCGGATTTGAGGCCAAACGGAAGGACCTTGAACTGGTAGTGTTGTCCTGCCACTTCGAAACGTAGAAACTTTCTGTGCCCCTTGAGTATCGGGATGTGATAGTAAGCATCCTGAAGATCCAAGGATGTCATGAAGTCTCCTTCCTCCAGAATGCCTAGGATTTCTTGGAGCGTCACCATCCTGAACGACTGACTCTTTAGGAAAGAGTTGAGTGCTCTGAGGTCCAGGATGGGCCTCCACTTCTTTTCTTTCTTGCGTATCAGAAAGAAACGGGAGTAGAATCCCTTCTCCCTCTGAGCTGATGGAACTCGCTCGATTGCTCCCTTCCTCAACATCTCCGATATTTCCCGGAGCAGCAGCCGCAGATGTCTGTGTGGAGACCTGCGGGGAGGGGTTGCAGGCGGGATGGCGGTAAATTCTAGGGAATGGCCGAATCTGAGGAGTTGGAGCACCCAACGATCTGATGTGATGATGCGCCAATTTTTTAGGAAATGGGTCAATTTTCCTCCAATTTGTGAAGAAGAAGATGGTAGCTGGACTGGCTGGAGTAAGCGGTCACTGGCGTCCGCCGGTGCCCCTTTTCTGGTTCTTACCCCTGAAATTGGATCTTCCGTAAGATGATTGTCGGCCCTGTTGTTGCTTTTGCTGGTACTGGGTCTTATTCTGGAACGAATATGAGGACTTATTCTGGAATGATCCTCTGTAGGAAGACTGACCTCTAGACTTGTTGCCCCGAAAGGACTGGTTCCGTGCCTGCAAGGTTCCAAGCGCTCTAGCCGTGTCCGTGTCCTTTTTAATGGCTTGGAGCGCCTCGTCAATTTTATCTCCGAATAGATGCTGCCCATCAAAGGGCATATCTAGCACCTTCGTTTGCACTTCCTGCCTGAACGATGTTGCTTTGAGCCATCCTTGGCGGCGCAGGACTGCAGCCCCAGCCAGTTGACGGAAGCCTGTCATGGCTACATCTATGGCGCAGTCGATGATCTCTGCCGCAGAAGACTGGCCTTCAGAAAGGAGTGCCTTCACCTCATCCTGTACGGCACTCGGAAGTTCTGCTAAGTATGGGGCAATATCCTCCCAAAGTTGGCGGTTATAACGCCCTAAAAGGGCTATGGAATTGGCCACCTTGATAGTCATTGCCGAAGTGGTTGAAAACCTTTTGCCTATTGTGTCTAACTTTCTGCCCTCCTTGTCTGGTGGTGCTGACAGAGGCGAGGATGGATTTCGAGAATTTTTCTGGGCCGCTTGGGTCACGACAGAATCTGGCTTCGGGTGGCCAGTCAGGCAAGCTGGCGCCGTGGACGGTGCTTTATACTTCTTATCCAGGCGCGGAACGACCGCAGGAACTGAAGCTGGCGTCAGCATCAACTTCTTTCCCTGGTCCCAGAGGAAGTCAATGATAGGGATAGATTTGGTCGTCTTCTTCGTCTGCTCCTTAAAGTCATGGAGGAAGCATTCAGTTTCCGTCGACTCCATGACCATATGGAACCGCGTCGCAGCCCGTTCCACTAGCTTATGAAAACCACCGATATCCACAGGTGGTGAATCCGCCTGGCGCGGTTGTGGGGAAGGTGGTGAAGATGCTACATACTCCTCCTCATCCTGGTCCGTCAGGTCTCCCTGGACCTCCCCTTCCTCCATCTCCTCAGCCTCCTCATCCGTTGAGTCTATCACCTGAGGTGGCGGCTCGTGGCAGGCCTGCGTTACCGGCCGTGATTGCCTTGGGGCTGTCGCTGGGGGGTTTGTAGCTGGCACTGGGACCCCTGTATCCTGTCTTGGTGGTTCCGGGAAACGTTGTTTGTAATCCCTGATAAGGAACTTGAGGTCCTTAACTATTGCCAGAGGGAGGCAGACCATTGGGGTGACCTCCGTGCGGACTTGTTCCTGGACGGGGCGCTCCTGCGCGCTTGAATCTTCCTGCTCCTCGTCCGTGCTTTGGCATTTGACAAACAGCTCGGAAGGGGAAGTAGCCTGTTGGAAGAACTCTTCTTCGGACTCTTCACTCTGCAGGATCTCCAGAGGTAAATTGGTTTGGACCTTGCTTGGAGATGTTGTTTCCGGGGTAATCTGTGGTCTGGAAGCAGATCCTTGCACAGAAATCACCGTGGTTTTCCGTCCCACGGACGACGACGACGTTCCCGTCGACGGCTCGGCTGTCACCAACGGCGTCCCCATCGACGACATTTTCCTCGTCGACGATGTGGTCGTAGACGATTCAGTCGTCGTCGATGCCTTCGTCGTCGACGCCTTCGTCGTCGACGCTTCCGTCGTCGACGCTTCCGTCGTCGACGCTTCCGTCGTCGACGCCTTCGTCGTCGCTTTCGTCGTCGACGCTTTCGTCGACGATGCCTTGGTCGTCGACATCTTCGTCGACATCTTCGTCCTCGATGCCTTCGTCGTCGACGCGCTCGTCATCAATATCCTCGTCGTCGACTCTTCCGTCGACGGAGGGCTCCTCGTCGACGAGGTCCTCGACGGGACTATCTTCGTCGTCGACGATGATTTAGACGACGGTTTTAAAAGTATAATAGAGGAGATAGGGGTACCTGCAGACGATGATGATGGAGTCGTCGTCGTCGACGAGCGGGCCGACGCCGCTGTGGACGTGGACACTGTCGTCGTTGCTGTGGAGACATGTCCTGATGGCCTTTTTTGCGCAGAGGATGGTGTCGCAATTTTTGAGGCCGACAGAGTAGGCTTCTTGAAAGTGAGAGAGATTTTATCAGACACTGAAGATTTCGAAGATCTTGCCTCTGAAGACTTTTTGTGCGTCTTCTTAGGAGGAGCGTCTGAGGGGCCAGGAGATGTCACTCTCGGCCTCTTCAGGGAGACTTCCGAGGCTCCGGAAAAGCTCGCCTCTGAGGACACCACACTGTCTTTGTCCTTGAGCCTGTCCAGCCAGATAAGCAGGCGGCCTTCCCTGTCTCTCAAGGTCTTATGTGGAAAAGACCTACATATTTTGCAGTCCTTAGGGACGTGGTCCGGGTAAAGGCAATACAAGCATAGTTCATGCTTGTCGTCCACATGAAGCCTCTTCTTCCCACATGAAGAGCAAGCCCTGAAAAGGGCTTTCTTCTGGGAGTCAGACATGCCAGGAGTTGTAGATGAAATAAACACTCACTGCAGCAAAAAGAGGCCTGAAGTAGTCAGCGTTGAAATCCTGAAGAGGAAAGTCACCAAAAACCGTGAATAACCTGGTTTGAAAGGAATCCTGAGGAGAACTCAGGCTGGAGACTCCCTAGCACAACGTGCGGTAGAAAATCTGAGGGACTGAGGCTCCTGCCAGGAAGGTTCTAGAGGGAGGTGATAGCTGATTGGCTGGTTCTAGGAGTTTGGTCCTTTTTACATAAGGACTATGATAGGCGGCTAAGGGGAGGCCCTTAGGCCTATTTTTCTCTATGTATGTCTATAGGACATTATTTTTTTTTATGTACCGGAGGCTCCCGTCTCGACGACGGGGAATGATTCAGGCATGTGAATCTATGAAAGACACCCCTAATACTGGATAAACTAAAAGTTAACGATGTCCTGAACATTGATTGGCAATCTCAGACAAAGATCGATCAGGGAAATTGGCTTTGCGGGGTCAGTTCCAGGTGCAGCGGTCAGTTTCTTACAGTTCATTTCAGAGTCAAAAAGAAACCTAGTTAATGTATACATGAACTAAGAAGGCCAGGCCACTTTATTCACCAGGCTACCTTCAGAGGCCTACGTGAGGGCAACACAAAATAGTGGCACAGAACAAAATGGAGTCAGACTCGAGAATTACAGAACCTCAATGGGACACCCCTGTCGTGTTCCCCTTTTTATACTAAAACTCGATGTCAATAAACCATTTAAAAGGATAACTGCAGAGGCGCCCTCATAGCATTTAATGAGGGTTTGTATAAATATTACATCAAATCCCATCATTTTTAGAGTTTCCCATAAGAAGGCCCAATTAACACGGTCAAACGCCTTGGCTGCATCATATGCAGCCACAGCCAGGGGTTCCGACAGTGCCAATGCCAAATCAATACTGCCTATTAGCTGTAGAGTTTGCTCCTGAATGAACCTTCCCGGGATAAAACCCTTTTGATCAACATTGATCAACCGTGGAACTATCCTGACCAACCTCCCCGCCAAAATGCTAGTAAAGATCTTATAATCCGCATTAAGCAGGGAGATTGGTCTATAAGAATCTGCCTTAAGAGGGTCCTTTCCCGGCTTCAAGACAAGTACTATTGTTGCCTCTTTCCACGACGGGGGAACCCTACCTTCTGAACTGTAGATATAATTAAAGAGTTCACATAGCCTAGGAACTATCACCTCCTGGAGGGCCTTATAAACTTCACCCGGGAGAGCATCCGTCCCCGCTGCCCTATTATTCTTGATCTTCTTTATATGAAGTTTAATTTCCTCTTCCGTAATAGGATCATCTAGCATATTACGACCCTCAGCTGTCAATGTTGGTAAGGCCTAAGGGAGTAGCGGTCTTCTTCAGATTAGGAACTGGTGGCTCCATAAAGTCCATGCTAACAGATCAATCTGGCAGATGGATTATGGTGCAGGCAGCCATTAGGGGGACCGAGATTGCTATAGTATCCTATTACGGCCCCAATGTTGATGATCCTGCCTGTTTGCTCAGAGTACAGACCAAATTGGTTGACGTCACTACTCCAGTTGAAATTGGTGGTGATTTTAATGTCCTTCTCAATCCCGTTCAAGATAGGTCAAATTGTAGCCATCATGTGGTGGCCCCGTGTATGCATCGGGCAATGATCAATATGATCCATGAGCTAGGACTGGTAGATGCTTGGAGGGTTAAGAAGGGCGTAGAACCAGGTTTCACCTTTTTTAGTAAAAAACATGGACACTCCTCTAGAATCGATTATATCCTTATGGATAGATCGGGGTTGGAGAATCTAGAGGATATTGCTACTCTCCCAAGCATTTTATCTGACCATGCCCCTATAGCTTTCTCATATTTAGAAAATAAGTCTAAGATCAATTCCACCCCTAGATGGACATTAAAAAGCGCAATCTTATCCAACCAGGAAATAATTTGTGCCATTAAAATATCTACTATTAATTATTTTTTAGAAAATATGGGCTCGACATCACTAGACTATGTCTGGGACACATTTAAGGCCCATATTCATGGTCTGCTACACAGCTTGATATGTGCTAAGAATAGAGAAGAGGAGCTAGTATTCCAAAGATTGGAAAAAGAGATATCTAAATTGGAAAGTGTTAGGTTGAGCTGTCAACTTGACAGCTTGGCACAAACTCTTAGCGACCTGGAGCACCTGCGATTGGAGTATAGAGGAAAGCTAGACCAAAAAGTAAAAGCACAATGGTTGGCCCATAATATGGAGAACTACGAATATGGAGAAAAAGCGGGAGCTATTCTGGCATGGAAAGTAAAGGCAGATCGAGTAAAAAATAATATCAATAAATTGATCATAAATGAGACGGGGGAAACCTCTTGTAATCAAGAGGATATGCAAAGGTGCCTCCTTTCTATGTTTTCTAATCTTTATGGAGAGGAGACATCTTCGAGTCCCAACAGTATTCGAGAATGGCTGAAAAATAAGGCCTTACCAACATTGAGACTGGACTTTTAATGTTAATATGAAAAACTGCAAGTCCCTCATTGCAACATGTTTTGAATGAAAAAGGAGGAAAAGTTCAAAGGGAGATACATGATATGGGGTCATTTGGCACTAGCTCCATTGATAGAACAATTGACTATTTGTTAACTTGTTACTGTTTCAACTGGAGCTCTGAAAAAAGTGTCATGGCCAATACCATCAACACTTTGACCATAGAGTTGAGCCTTGCCCAGGTATCATGAACCAAATCCTGACAAGTATCTTGCTTTGCCCCATAACAGCGTGAATCCATTACAGGTTTTGCTGAGGAAAGGTAACACCTTGCTCCTTGACTTTTGCTCCTTATAAAGATCATTGGATGGCCCAAGCTGCCTGCCACTGCTGAAGATAATGGCAGCAAAACTTACACCAAGTATCTCTTATGGAAGCAAAGCTCTCCGAGGTAGAGACGAGTCAATCCTAAATTCGATCTCCTTGAAAATATTCAATTAGCTTTTTCGTCTCCCTCCTAACGCTTTGCCGGCTCAGATAAGGCAGGAGTTTGGCCTAACAAACCAACTAATAGCAAGAAAAGGAGCCTACATAAAAACATGGAATAAATAAAGTCCTCTCCAACAAACCAACTATGCCAAGTGCTCTGGCAGGAAATACAAACAAAAAAGACACCCCTTCTCTTCGTTTCATAGACCTGGCCATTGACGATCTGGGTGCTCGGCCAACATAGAAAAGGTCTCCATCTCCAGCTTCCTTTAAAAAACAGATTAATGGCGTGATGAAATAAATCTCGGCGCTCAAAGACAAAGAGACCTTTTCCTCCAGATCTCAAACCTGGATGATCTTAAACGAGTGTAAAATCCTTAAACCCCAGACTTACTTGGAGGCCGGGTGGTCCAGGCACATAAAAGTTTGTTTATGACATTCCGCTTTGGCCTTCTTCCAGGCCAGACCCACAGTATTCCATGGAACCAGATCATTAAAAAGGTTTGCTCCAGATTGCGTAAATCTGGGGAAGAAAACATTATTCACATAACATGCTTGTACCCTGCTCTACTGAGAGAAAGGAGGGCACTGCTGAGAGCTCTTTTTAATCAATGAGGCATCCGGTCCTGCAAGCAGGCTGTGATTGCATGTCTTAAAACTACAGACCCCATTCTGAACTGTTGTTTCACAAAATTCTTAAAGCTTATGGCAATAAAGCTAGATACTTGTGATGTTCTGCTTCCTTAAAGCTTACTTTTGTTTTATGGATCTTCCCTCTTCACCCAAGACCATCACAACGTCCATCAAGAAATCCTGTTTAAACCTACCACCATTTAAAGCCAAGGCCAGTCCATCGGAACTTCAAGGTGCCTGTTTTTTAAATACGACAAAGCAAGCAATGATTTCTTAATCATGAGATGTAACACAACCAAATCCCAGTTGCTGTAAAGGTCAGTTAAGCCCAAGCAGACGGCCCGGACTGTACCTTAAGACTTTACAAGCATCTGACCTATGACAGTCCTGGAAAAAAGGCCTGGAAATGGATGTGTCTCCTACATTGGTCGGAAGCACGTAGTGTTCTTTAAATACCCCTCACACATCAAAAGGGCCCTTGGTGTCATGTTTCATCATAGGGGTCTTCGTGTACCTCTACGGAACGCGGCCTGCTACTAACCAGCGGGTACGCGGGAGCACTGATATAGTCACTATGTGTGGTGTGTGAGGGTGGTGAGTGGTAGGGTCAGGAGTGAATGGTGAGTGAGTGTTTAAAAAATACCTGGCAAGTGAGGGCTACAAAGAATTTTAATATACCTCCGTGCTGGTATTGTTAAAATGGAGGTTTTGTGTATTTAATGTACATAACCTCCTGTGTGCGTCGACATGTTTCGAAGCCTAAAGCTTCTTCTTCAGGACGGGTGCACAGATCCCTACCCTACTCACATGCGACAGTGTAATACCGTCACTACATAAATAGTATTATGTGTAGAGCAATGCCAAATGTGCCTACTATGGTAATTGACCTGGAACAAGGTGAATACCTTCAATGTTAATTTGCTAAAATGAAGCCAGTGGCATCATGAGCCTGCAAAAAACGGAGGCGACCCTGCGCTAAATAGCACTTTGAGTAGTGGTACTACCTGCTACAAACGTCCCTTCCATGGCTCCGTATATATATATATACACACACATATTTGAATGTTTTTCATTTGACATCTGGGAAAGCCTTTTTGTTAGAGAGCGTTGCACAAATAAAACCCCATGCCTTATTCTGAAAACAGTCTTTTGATGTGTCTCATTTTATGAAAGTAAAATCCCTTTCCAGGGGGTGTTTTTATTGCTTTGCCGTGTTTGAGCATCCATGTGGGAGGACCGTATTTTCTATTATTTGGGCGGGTGAAGCAATACACTGTGCTTAGTGCACTTCAAGTATCTGTATAGGTTATAACACACACCAGGGAAGACGGATAGGATAGGCTTGATCGAGGATGCGTGCTGCGTGCCCTGTGCTGTACCCTAAGCTGACTTCTCACACCTTGCGTGGGACTGCCCTGGTATGTGGCACTTCTGGCACATGGTTTTGACGCTATTGCGGATATCGCTGGGTTCACCCATGAGCACTCACCGCAAGTTGCGCTTTTAGGATACGTGTTGTTTGCAAGTGCCATGTGGCAATGCATTGGGTTCGGCTCCTGACACCGCGGAGGGATGAGTGGCTTCAAGATTAGACTTATTGTCAGGAACAACTGAATGTCTGCGCGGACTCGCCCCTATCCCCTTTGGAGATGTTTCTGAGTGCTCAGAATGATGAGGAGTCAGTATCCTTTAGACAGCTAAGTTAGATAGCTGTGGGATACATGTATTTGAGCACGCTACATGTGAATTTCTTTGAGGTGACATGAACTGGTTTCCCCTTGCTGAGTGGCTATTCCACTTTCTCTCTCTCGCTCGCTCCCCCCTCTTTCCCTACCCAGGTGTGCGCGCATGCAGTACAGCTGCCTGACTTGTTATTTGACGGAAACATTGTATTGAACGTCTTGACTTTTAACTGCTCTGTATTCTGTTTTCTTTTGTTTTGACTGAAAACTTCAATAAAAAGAATTTTTAAAAAAAGGGAAAACATGTAAGACACAAATGCAATCAAATGCAAGGAAAATATGAGGTAATGCTTAGGTCAGGCTCCGTTGGCACCCCAGATCTTCTCTGAAATATGTTATGAGTGTTCCCTTGTAAACTCATGTAAAAACTATTGCTTTTTGTTCAATTTATTGTTTAAATTGTGCTGAAAAATCCATTGTTTTACCCAATTTTTAAAGGCATTATCAGAAACAGGACCTCCCGACCACCTCTCACGCAGTTAGGATCCCTTCCTTTGCACATTTTCGCAGACATATTTGGGATGGGTCTTATGTCCTTCTACTTTAAAGGTTTACCTGCTACCAAAGGCATCCTACCCACTGTGGCTCATCTCATCGAGGGTCTGAAAATATTTGACCGCATCACCCCAACACTGAAGGAAGTTCACTGTCTGTCCATGCAGGTGTGCTTCATCCAAAAGACCATCTCCATCACCTACTTAGCAACAACAACCTAACATACCTGTCAGAAAACTAACCATATTGGACACACAATACTTAATAGAGAAAGAGCCAAAACATCACCAGATTAGAAACTGCAAGCTGCAGGAATGCAAAGGCTAGAAGGTAAGCCTTCTCGGCCTACACACGCAGGATCTCGAACTGCATAGCCATTGCATTGGAATCTGAACTGCTCCTACCCTCCTGAAATGTTGGGGGAAAACACACCTCTACACAGAACGCTAGTACCACTCCTTTTATTTATCCTTCCCCTCTCTGCCTATGTGCAACATTCATACTAAAGTTCCTTGGCCTTTGCCCCATGTGCAGCCCGCTTTCTCCCCAGCTATGCTTACACTATAAAAATGCCCCCACATACTTACATGCATTAGGGATGCCTGAGAATTTTCCCTGTTTCCAATGTTGTTTAATGTGTAGGTCTGTCATCTCTCCAAGATTATTTGCACCTTCGGCTGCAAAGCCCTTTCATACGTAGGCAGTACCCAGTTATTCATCCACTTGCGTCATCAAGGTCCCTGTCTCCCTGCTTAGTTTCCATAACTGGCAGCTGGCAGTCCAACAGTTGGCTGTGGTCACACAATTTTAACATTAACTGCCAAAAAGAGTGAAATTATGGCAGTAATGAAGAGTTCAGGGCTGCAACAGCCTACCTTTGGGATTACCCGCCTATGACTTAAGTAAACTTTAATATGTGGTGAATAAAAGTAGTGCGACTGATTTGCCTTGTGAAGAAGTTCGACGGAGTCTCCAAGGCACATGAAATCTGCACTGTCTAGGACTTCAAAAGAGAATTCAATTGCACCTGTTCAATGCATTAAATTGTCTAATATGCCGATCAGTCTTGTTTAATTTACCATTTCCACGTATATGTCGCCAGGTGGGTTCTTGACTTGGGCAGCTAAATGTTGCAGATCCAGAAGATCTCTCACGAGAGTATGAGGGGGTGCAATATTTAGGCACTGGACTCTAAATTGTGCATCACTTTGCATCTCCAGCAGTGAAAGACTGGAACACACTTGGCCTTCGTGAAGGCTTCGTAGTTATTGGACTCCACGCTCTGTATAGATTTTTTTTTCTTTAGAATTTTGATATTCAGCTCCAAGAATCAGGCCTGGGCATATCCGACCCTGCACAGAATTGAAATTCAAATCACAATCAAATAGAGTTTCTTGCACACTCTTCTCATGCACACACGTCACATCACACCTTATTTTTTAACGTAAGTTGGCCTTTTCATTGATGCCATTGGTACGTCATCACTGAGGTCATGTCTGCAGCAATGAGCAGCTGATAGGGGATGTGAATGATAGTTTGCACAGCTTGGTACAAACCAAGAATTTCAGTGCTATTCAGGTTTTGTATTGTAACTATAATTTCACAGTAGTTTTCAGTGGAATATCTTTAATATGAGCAAAGACATTTGTAACTGACCTTTAACAATGTTTTTCTGTGTTTTTGTATGATACACTGCAACCAGCCAATATCCCAACCAACAATTCTGCATACAGCCTTTGGTCATAATCAGTGGAGTCCGATCTCAAGGACTGGCCTAGTTCAATGCCCTGCAACCACGCCTGGTACCCTTCATTCCATCTGCCGTCCATGCGCAGTAGAAGCTGGGTGCAAATCCAGGCCTATACATCAAGTCCCATTCCACTGAATCATATGCGCACTGCCTTTGGCCATGCGCAGTAACTGCCGGCAGCAGAATGTGGCCTATGCTCCGCACACCTCCTTGACCCATAGAACCCAACTGCAAATGGCCTTTGGTCATGCACAGCGACCTGTGGATGCAGGGGCTAGACTACGGTGAGGCCCTTTACCAGCCACTGTCACATCTAAACCAGCTGCATATGGCTTTCCGCTATGCGCCAAAAGCTCTAGAGCTGCATTAAAAAAATATTCCTTTATTTAAAAGCAATCTCAGACATGGTGTTCTGCTGACCCCAGCATGCCACCATCCATGTGATGGCAGCAAAACTTCGTTGGCCACAAATTGCGACCTACCTCATTCATGAAGTAAGTCCATTTGCGACCCACTACGAATCGATAACTAGAAAATAAGGGCCAGATATAACATTAGTAATAGCGATTAACAAATAGTGATTCCCAAAAATCGTTATTTGGTAATCGCTATTACTAATGTTAGTACATCTGGCTCTTTGACTGGAATCAAATTTGACACCCATTCTTTTATATCACTGTGAATGAAGGAGGTGAAGGGCACATTTCAGAAGGCCCATGTTCTTCGAACATTGGTGAAGTGATGAGCTGCATAATAAGAATATCTGCTTCCCCTCATTTAGTGTGAGCTATGCTTAATCGACAACTCCATCTAATCGGGTAATGAGCTTTGTGTTGTCGTAAATGTAGAAATTGAATTTGAGGTCATGAATGACTTTGACCCATCAACCAAGATAGTATCAAAAAGATGATTACACCAATAGCGAAGAGGATTTGATTTTAAATAACAGAAAGGTAAAATGACCCATTGAGACATATCAGAGACAAAACAATTGTCCCAGGCAAGCACTGGGACAGCTACAGTGGCGGGAGCGTCGCCCCACTGCTCTTAGAGCAGTGAAAAGGGGAAAATGAAACTATAATACCAAAGTTATTGCAATTTTATTTTTGGTTGCTGCAGGCTGGATTAGGGTGGAGCTGATGTATCAGGGAGGAGGAGTCTATGTGCACAATAAGTGCACATAACTGCTTGGCCGGCTGTTTCGGCCTGCCAAGCAGTCATGTGCACTTTGCATATTACCCACCAAGCTATAATGGACAGCCTGGTGGGGAATAGGCACAGGCTCCCTGTCCCGATCTGAGCGCCGATCCACGGTGCTCAGACCAATCACAGCGCTGCAATAGCATTGTGATTGGTTCAGGGCGGCCTGTGTGCCGGGTACTTCCTGAAGCTTCTTCCGGACTGGAGTCATGAAGAGCAGAGAAGCGGAGGAGAGACACAGCTGTCAGAAGAGGCAAGTGTTTTAAAAAATATATATTTTCAACCCCCAACCAGTTTCCTACAGGGAGCACCGACTCAATACTGTGACTTGCGAGAAATCTTGACTGGAAGGGAGCAAAAACTGATTTAGCCTTACAGCAATCCCTCAGCTATTCAGTATCTACCCCTTTCAGTAATTTAGCCCCAAGTGATAAGAAAGAAAGATATAGAGAGAGAGTTATGTCAAAGGGTCAGGGGGAGAGTTCAATTTTAGACTGAACAGAGACTGAGACTGCACAGTTCAATTAGTCAAAGAGAAGGTCATTTAAGAAGAACTAGTCACTGCTTCATTATCACTGACTGATAATGGGCCTTTGTCAATTAGGCTAAAGTAACTGTGCGTCTGCAGGATTTTTTCTTTAAAACACAGACTGAGGGAGTCGAGCAGACTTTTCAGCAGCCTTGATGGAGTGCCAGAGGATCAATCATAGAAAACCAGAGTTGGAAACCTCTTTGTCATTGTTGCTGGGCTCCAGAATTTTAGTTGAATAGAAAGATTGACGGCAGGATATGCAGAGCACCTTGTAAATCTAAAGTGGTTCTTTCTAAAGTAACTTTGGCCTCTGGATTACAATTGCAGGGACACCCATTTTCACCTTTCTCCAAAGTTAGCTTGGCAGAAAACCAAGGGGCTCATATGTGCCAAACACTTTTAACTTTAATTCTCAAATGGAACAATTGGTCAGCTGTACAATTAACCCAGGTGCTAAAGGAAACTTAGAGGATAGTAGGAAAAAAGCATCGGCAAAGCCAATAGGTATTGCCCAGGTGAGATTTATGGACTTTGATAAGGTTTTAGCTATATTGCAAATGGCTGAAAGTAAGGTAAAAAAGCTGTATGACACAGCCAGCGTTGTCCACGTAATAGTGCTTTATTTTTCATTTTCAGTTATGCTGCACTGAAGCTAGCGCTGTTGTATAACATGGCTAAAAAACATTGTCATAGCCAATAGATCTAGCATAGGCGAGACCTATTGGTTTTGCCAATGCTTGGTAAGAAATGCCATATGGTAACTTATAAGTATTTATATAGTGTTTACAACGGTTGAAGTGCTAATGTTATAGAATGGAGAATGCCCTTGACAAGATGTTAGTGTGTCCAGATTCAGAAGCATTTTAGGAAGATACAAAAACTGTGAAAGTGTGCAATATAAATGCGCTGAATGTAACGTAAGTTGTAGGTAGACAGAAAAGTCCACTAGGTTACAGCTTTTATTACAGTGATGCTTTAGGCTATATGTTACTTTGGGCGGAATGGTTACAAAAGAGCCAAAATCACACTCCTGACTGCTTGTTTAGTAGTAAAATATAGTAGTAATCAGTGTTCAGTGGAGTTCCTAGACCCTTTGGCCCTGTGCCACTGCACCTGCTGCACCATTCAAATCATGGCCCTAGTGCCAGGAAGGTAACTGCACTTGTGACTGTTTGTTTAGTAATAACATATGGCAATGATCGGTGTTCAGTGGACTTCCTAGGGCTTCTTGCCCCTATGCCACTGCACCTGCTACACCATTCAAATCATGGCCCTGGCGCCTACAAGGTAACTGCACTTGTGACTGCTTGTTTAGCAGTAAAATATAGCAATAATCGGTGTTCAGTGGGTTTCCTAGACCTTTTGTCCCCTGTGCCACTGCACCTGCTGCACCATTCAAATCATGACCATAGTGCCTGAAAGGTAACTGCACTTGTGGCTGCTTGTTTAGTAGTAGCATATAGCAATAATCAGTGCTCAGTGGGTTTCCTAAACCTTTTGGCCTCTGAGTCACTGCAACTGCTGCACCATTGAAATCATAACCCTAGTGCCCCTAAGGACAACTAAAGATATTGTTTATATCCATTAATATATGTGTTCCGAATAAGGCACAGTTGCAGAAGGAATACATAATGTTTGTGTAGCTAAACAAACACAAAAACGTTCATAAAAAGTGCCTTTAAACTTATCCAACTCTCCAAAACAAGTTGCCACAGATGTCAAAAATAAATGCTTTACACATCAAAGTAAAAAGTAAGCATTGTTAAATTGTTTTTCAATGTGGCTGGCTCTTTCCCGTAAAAAGATCTTATCATGTGCCTGGCAATGAATGGGCCATAAACAGTGTAAATTGTCCAAGATCAACATATGTTAGGCTGGCTCCCGAGACTGATATCTGTTTTTGTCCTTTGTTCTTAAATAGGCAGCTTCACGAATTAAAGGGACGCACTAAAGAAGAGGAATTTTGTATTAAAAAAAAGTGCAAATGTCTTGTGCAGCTACCTTTTGAGATGGCTATGTCAAGAAGTTTTTTTTTTTTTAAAGGGCACAAGCAGGCTCCATGGAGAAAGTACATTGCATTCCGCTTTCCTACAAATGCTCTTACTTTGAAGTCAGCCAAAAGCAAAATAAACACTAGCATCCCAAGATAACACAGCTTGACATTTGACCTCGGTCTTTGAATGCCCGGCAAACTGACGAGATAAGAACACAATTTAAATGCCTTTTTATTACACTGAACAAGTTTGTGGAAGAATATTGTAAACACAGCTGTAGCAAGAGGAGGTACGAACTCAAGCTGCACAAACTAAAGCAAATAAAGCCAACAAATGGAAAGCCAGAAAACGTGAGTTACAAACCACAAAGCCAATAACAAGCCACAGGTGGAATGCATTCCCAGGTCAACTTTCTGAAGGTCCCCAAGATGTCTTTCGCAAACCAGTCAGCTGCGCTGTCTGGAAGGCGGTGACCTAATTAACATAAAAATGTTATCAATTTAATGTAAAGAAGAGATTTGGAGATAGAGGACCAATTAAGTCAAGCAAATTGATCCGATTTTTTTAACAGTCGCACAAGTCTGTAGCCTAATCAGGCATTTGATAAAATAATTATCCTTCCAGATCATAAGCATAAAACACATAACAAAATGTAAAAGTCCATAGCCCAAAACACATTAAAGGTGTGCCTTGTGGTGGCTCGGACATTTGACCCACCGATTGAGGTTAGGGTCTCAAAAGAGCTGTTCAAGTTAAGACATTGCTAATCCAGCCATAAGACTGATTTTTTGGGTTTTGGGCTTATTTCAGTTCTAAGGGAAGGAGCAGTAGAAGTAAATGTACATTGCTGCAAGGTGAGCTGCCATTTTGGGTTAGCTATTTCCAGTGGTTAGATGAGATAGTATAGCTGATTCACCTGTCTGGAATAATCAATAGGAGCTGAGCAGTCGTTCAGTGCTGCAGCACTACACAACACTTTTCAACCTGTACAATGATTGTATATGTCTATGGTTGTTTGAATATTCAGTGTTATCATGTTACACTGTATGAACAATTTATGCAAAATGCAATATATTTTTATAAAATACGTCTATGTACACACATAAGGACCCTAATCTCGAGTGATACTATTCTTTGTCTGGCCTTCACTGTTGGAAGTATTTTCTTACTTGGTGAGTATTAGCTGTGCATGTTTACGGTCATCCCTGAGGTTGATTAGTATTCCAATTATTGGTACATGGTATGGTAAGTGTATTCACAACTAATTGGTTCTCTTAATAGCATTGCCAATAGGATTGGATCTTTGGTGGCCTTCCAATGCAAAAGCTCAGATGTGTCAGGAGTGTTAGCTTTTTAGTTAATGTAAGGAATCTCGCTTCTGTATTCAGATATACTGTTAAATGTTCCTGTCACTTATATGTTAATAGGAATAGAGTAATGGTAATTTATTTATAATGGATGGACAGATTTATGTATAAAGAGAAGCACTTTAGCTTCATGGAATAAAATTGGAGGAGGGCTCCATTTTAGTTACACTAAGAGGCACTCTCAGTATGACGGATGCTTGGGGATGGTCTAGTTCAGGTGCCTCCACCAGTGAATTGCGAGCTACCGGTGGCTCAGAGGCACCTTCAGAGTAGCTCACATCCTCCAGTTCATTTTTAAATAAGCACTGGGTCACATTTTCCTTTTAAAGTTAAAGTAGTTCTGTGTTTATTTTATTTTACATTGTTAGCATCAGACTGCAGATAACAGGACGAATAATGAGCAGTGTTCAGTCAGATTTATGACCAGGATGAACAGAGGTTTAAGAATCGAAGCGCCGTTATATTTAACTCTTATATAAAAGTCCTTGTCAACTCAATAATGGAGCTGAGAACAAAATGATGTTTCTGAACGCTTTTAAATGGGAGAAAATGAAAAGTTACCTTAATGATTAAGTTAACTCTCCATTTTAATTTTGTACCATTTGAAGGTGTCAAACAGTAGGCCTCTTGCTCCCAGTGGCCAGTAGACATTGTACCATATTTATAACTGAAAGATAAAGTCATTTTTTTAAATGGGAGAAATTTAAACTGAAGAAAAATGTTTCTATTAAACATTAAGTGGTAATGACTTTCTTCACTTTCAATTATGCCAGTTACATCTTAATATTTGTATAATGAAGTATGTTTATTCACTTTAAGTTCCTCCCTTTTAAACAAATAGCTGTAATTTGTCTTTTATAAATATAGCAATGTGTCTACAGACCACTGGGAGCAAGGTGTCTGGTGTTTATCAATTTGACACTTGGAAATGGGAGATAATTTAAATGATGAGTATTATGGAATCTATATAAACATAAAGTTAACTTTTCAGTGTAATCTTCTCCCATTTCAAAGTATTGCCTTTACACACATCTTGATTCCTGTGGCTGGTAGACACTGTGATATATTTATGATTGAAAAATGCACCCTTTATTTTAAGTGTGGAAAATGTAAAGTGCAGAAAAAATGCTCCATATTATAAAAAATTTTGCAGAATATTTTTCTGCACTTTAAATGTATCCCATTTAAAAAAAATTGTTGCATGTTTGCGTTATACATGTAACAGTGCCACATAGGGCAAAAGATATGTCCTGTGCCACAAATACATCCTATACAGGCTTCCAGTCACCTATGCACATATCTCATTCACATGAACACATGCTCATACATCCCCAAAGACAACACTCTCACTGACACACATGTCAGCCCTGTCATAGTGTCCCTAGTCAAAGTATTTTGTTCAAACCATAATATCTGGCTCTGTGGACATTAGGTTTAAGTCAATAAAGCTGGGCGTGGGGTGGTCTGGTAGCAATACCCGAGTTGCTTAGCCTTTAGTAGCACACAATGATTTTCACTGATCAGAAGTAGCTCTCACTACAGAAAAGGTCAAGACCCCTAGTCTAGTTCTTTAGATACTTCAAGAGATATGCTCAGTAGTATCTGCTGCGTGTCTTAACTTCTCTGATGGCAGCAATGTAATGAGGAAACACAGAGAAGCTGATTATTTCGGGAAGTGGTTCTGGGAAAAACTTTGAATGTAGAATTTGTTGAGTATATCAGAGGAATTGATTAGACACTTTTGACACATATTTGATTGAGAGGTTCTCTTCCTCGTGTAGTTTAAACCTGGACAGTAATTCATTCAGATCACCCGACAGGCCCCTTAAACGTTGTGTGGGGGTCTGAGAGTGGTGTGAGACCATGTGTCCATGTGATGTGAGTGGTGGAGGATACTCCGCCCTGTTTACACAGCATACTCAGGGGATGCCATTTGTGAACCCTGTATACAGACCGTGGAACGGAGTACGTGATGTGCAGGCACAGGGCATTTTCACGTGAATGACTTAGGATAAGTATGTCAGGATGGGCTACTAATAGTCCCTCTATACATAGATTGTTTGCTCAAGCATGATCATTTGGCAGTACAGCGTAGGATGCATTAACTGGACACAGACACACAAATCAGTGAGGGTGAGCATGAGGTGACAGTATTGTGGCTTCATTTACTACTAGGTATTCATGCACCGGATTTGCACATGGTGATGACATTGGTGAATCGTTGATTGAGATACAAACCTATTGATAACACAATGCCTTGCATTGATTGCAGAATACTAAGGTGTGACCATTTTGAGTGCCTATTTACTCACACAAAGTGCGATTAGTATGTATCTTCAATAGCCATAAGGCACTGAACATGGTTTCATTTGGGTACATAGACTAAGAATAGTTCTCTCTTCTGCTATTGGTAATTTAGTTGTAGGACAAAGGTCCTGATTAGACCCGACAATTTGATACAGGTCGAAACTTTGACACCCCATCTATTGGTTCTTTAGCGCTTTGAAATTCGCTGAGAGGTATTGTATACAAATAGATACAATCTCTGTCGACTATTGGTGTAAATCATCTTTGTTTATATGTTCACTGTGAGCACTGCGTTGTCTGCACTAGTATTATCTTGTACAACAAACATGTTTTTCCATAAAAGAATACTAATGAGCTGTTCAAAAGAGAGAAAGTGTCCTGTATTCACTTTTTGACAGTTGCACGTACGTAATGAATGATTAAATGAAAATACACTGAAATGATATGAGGGTGTTGACAAATTAGACCCATGGGGAAATTGTGACACTACAATGGGTTTGCCCCAGTTCTTGTGGGTGGATAGAGTTCTTCTTGTACTATTTACACATAAAATTGTAGCAGGCCAGCTCGATGAAAGTGGCTGGGGACGAAGGATTACCCCAAAGCAGATGGGGACCTTCTAATATGCTTAAGGTCCAGTGCTATGACAGCAGAAACAGGACCTCCGCCAAACCAATGGCTATGTGGACCGCCAGCAAGGGTTTGTGTGACCAAATGATGTGCATGCTCGGCTACATTCTGGTCAAGCCTGTCATAAAAGTGACTCATGCCTGGCATATTGTAGGGCAGTCATGAGATCAGTCTGGCTATCGCTGGCTTAATAGTCACCCTCCCTCTACATACTGTGGGCACTCTTTTGGATTTATCATCCATAGCTATATGCCGCCCTGAAGTCACAATTCTGTGTTTTTTATAACAGGTTTTAGCACCCGTTCTGAAGAGGTGCTAAATGTCTGCTAGGGAGCAGGGCCAGCTTAAAGCAATGCAACTGGTCTGGCCACACTGGGCGCTGAGCTGAGGAAGGGGCGCTGACCCCAGGGGTAGAACTGTGCTCAGCAATAACTTACAATTTGAAAACCCCTTCTGCAGAGTTCCTTGTGCATCCAGCTTTCAGGCAGCAATAAAAATAACAAGATAAGTCTTGTTATTAATGTTCCAGTTAGAGAGAGAGAGATTGGAGTTTTGTCTAGTGGCATAAAGTAACTCAGGGTCTGTATTTTGTACGGGGAGCTGCATTACAGCCTGCATGGAGAACATGCCACCCCTTCCAGCCCCTGGCTAAGTGCCGTGTCACGGCCCTCAGATCAATCACAACACTGCATTGCAGCATTGTGATTGGCTTAGGGGAGGGAGCCTGGCTGCCGGTTTCCTGTTCCTGAAGTCAGAGGCAGGAGAGCAGGAACAGCGATGCGGGACCCGGCAGAGGCAAGGTAAGTGCTTTTTTTTTTTTTCTCACTCCCTCCATCAATCGCGACCCCCGCACGACCCTGCGCCGCTCCCCACCCGCGAGCCATGCCGGCCTCCACTTGTCCTAATGTTGCTGAAAAGGGTTCAATTGGGTAGATATACATTCTGATTAGTAAAGCCCGCCTTTACCAGTGCTTTAAAATGTATTAAATGTATGTGAAAGAGGAGCTTTGGAGAGATGAGGGGCACTTTTGCCCTTGTTAGCCAGGGAATCTGAGGAGGTGGTCATGGGGGAGGGGCCACCAAAACTGATTGCCACAGCAGGCTCCAACAGCGCTAAAGTCAGCCTGCTAGGGAGCCACATAACTTTGGAGGAAGGAGGAAAGAAGGAAATTCATGTGAGGGAACAGCAGCCATCTCATAATTTTGTGCAGTGGGACTCCACAGGGGATATCTCCTCCACACAACTCGTAATTGAGGCCTAAGAGTCTGTGAAAATTAATGTTTAATACAGGGGCTTTTGAGTTTCCTTACTGAGTGAGTTCATTCAGACTCACAATAGGGGCTGTTAAAGCACATTACATCCAGGGGCCATTGATGCTTATTAATGCATGGGTCCAATAAGGTTTGTTCCCTGGACAATTGATCTCGTTAAAGGCCTGCATCCATTGAAAGCATGGCATTGGTTTCTCAGCCCCAAAAGAACCCACACAATTCACTGGAAGTATCTTCAGATAATTTATTCCAATCTTATTTGAGGTTTAGTTAACAAAAATGGGAAGTGAATATAGGTCATAACAAAACCCTCAAAGTAGTGGAAATACAATAGTTACAGTACTACATGAACTTGACTTCCACCAAATTCACCCTAAGTTCTTTTAAAATTGTGAGTCCAGAGACACCAATTGTCATTTTCCGATCTTGTCCCAATTGGAAACTACTCTTATAAAATGTTGTAAGGCAGCTCCAATGTTATCCTGAGGGAGAGATAGGTCTTGCAGTAGTGAAACTGAAATGAAGAGTATTTCACCACCAGGACATGTTAAACTTAAAAGTACATATCCTGCTTTTTAAATACATTGCACCCCTGCCCATAGGTTGTATAGGGCCTACCTTAGCGGTGACCTGTATGGTATAAAACGGAAGGTGTGGGCCTGGCAGTAGTCTAACTCGCCAGGTCGAAATAGTTGTTTAAAACTGCATACACAAGCTCTGCAGTGGCAGGCCTGAGGCATGTTAAAAGTGCTGCTTAAGTGGGTGGCACAATCAGTGCTGCAGGCCCACTAGTAACATTTGATTTCTAGGCACGTGCAGTGCACTGTACTAGGGACTTATAAGTAGATCAAATATGCCAATTGTGGATTAATCAATGTTAGTATGTTTAGAGTACAGAACAAATGCACTTTAGCACCGGTTAGCAATGTTAAACTGCCCAGAATACTAACACCGGTCCTAGGATGCTTGGTTCCAGTCCAGGGAGGACCTGGCTTGGCAGTTCGGGCTGGACTGTTCCCATGAGGCACAGGGTCAAGACAGATTTGCAGATGGCTGGGTTCAAACTGGAATGGCATGGTGAGCAAAACAACAACAGATTTAGGCCCAGATCTCTGTACTTCGGTGAATGTATGCCATTGTTATGCATTCTGTCAATCAACTGTTGTTTTTGCATTTGTCACCCCGAGTGGGACGGGTATGCCCAGACATGAGTCCTGTGCTCTTCATGCCACTGGAATCAAGCTATCCTGGCTGAAGAGGGGTGAAACCCCAAAACCGGTCCTAGGATGCTTGTTTCCAGTCCAGGGAGCACCTGGCTTGGCACTTCATGCTGGACTGTTCCCATGAGGCACAGGGTCAAGACTGATTTGCAAATGGCTGGGTTCAAACTGGAATGGCATGGTGAGCAAAAAAACGATGGATTTAGGCCCAGATCTCTGTACTGGGGTGAATGTATGACATTGATCTGCATTCTGTCCATCAACTGTTGTTTTTGCATTTAGAATACTAACACCAGCAAAAATGTAGTCAGCAAAACAAGAGGGCAGAAGGCAAAAAGGGAAAACCACGCCACGGATGCCAGGTCTAACAGGAGGCATCAGTAATTTTGGACCACAGGATGGGATTGGATTATAGGACTACTAATGTGCCAGAGAGCCCCTTGAGAAATGGACCAGCACAAATGCTCATGGATCTTTCAGCCTATTTGCGCCCAGCAATTTCACAGTTTTTAATAGGTGAAACATCAGGTAATATGGTATCCACATATTCCTTATAATTCCCAGTTTGTCCTGAAATTCATTTTTCATGCATAAGAGTTGTATCCATTTCTTGGGTGCACATTTTGAAACGGACTACCATGAAATACTTCTAACTTATCAATAACTTGTCGTAACTGTGAGGCACTTCTGATTGGATCACTGACCAGGCCCTCCAACATTTTTTGATTTTGCAAATCACTAGTTTTCTGCAAAATTACCCGATGTGCAAAAAGGCCACAATTTTGAATAGAAGTACCATAAATATAAACAGTCTTGTTTTATGATCTCTGTTTCTTTAAATTTCTTTCTGGCCTTTGGCTCTGCACACAGTCAGAAAATACTTACCTGCATATCTGTGCCATCAATAAAGCCATAGTGCAGGTAGGAGATAATTTTAACCTGCTCAGCACAACAGTTTTGCTGCCACCTTCCCAAAGACTGGATATTTTCACCCTGCATATAGGAAAGCAGGCCTGACAACCGAAGCATGGACATTGATTCAACAACATAATGCCAAGGGTAGCGGAAGTGACATCACATACCCTTTGACCTTAATGGCATCACAGGAAGTGACATCACATATTGGTAGTTGCATGGGAACGCCCATGCACCATCCATGGAACACCCACTTGATGCAAAATAATACAAGGCATTGCATTATGCAATTTTTGTTATTTTGGAATACTATCCAGACAGAAATTTTTACCCTAACACTTCACACCAGGTTTGCATCACAAAACACGGAGCAAAGCATTAGTAAACCCAGGTCTTATGTGTCAGAGTCAGTAAGTAGAAGTGAGATTAAGAACGAATGCAAGTGAATGAGATTGAATAAGAATGAGTGTAAGGGGGTCTAAGAGAATGTGAGTATGATGTTGAGGTCATGTGACATACTTTCCTGGAAGAAATTTGGATCATGGGTCACAATGTCACTCACTACCCGTCACTGACTCTCACTCACTTCCACTCACGCAGACATGCTTACACATAGACACATGCTCACACATACACACGGTCTTACGTCACATAAACACATTCCCCCGCACACAACATACATTAAAAAAATATTTTACTTACTACAGCTGCCACCAAAGGTTCTGTGCCAGCTAAGTGTGCTCCTTGTTTTATTACACTAATAGTGAATAACGCAATATTATTCACCATTAGTATAAAGTAAAACGTGTTAAAAATATTAAATGCAGAGCCGCCCCTGAGTTTTGACACTGATTTTGCCACCTCTGAGGCCAGGGGTTGCAAACCAGTACCAGAGGTCTCAAAGGGCAAGCCGAGTGTCACAGCTGCGAAACCGGTGACCCCTAAATGACGCCCATGACGACATCTAATGGTTTTCCATCTAGCCACCATGCATGTGTGGAGTCTTCCTCAAACACCATGACGTGTGCTTGTGTTGTTAATCTTTACTAAATGATGCTTTGAGTAATATTCCATTTTATGACAGACACTGCAGGGGCTTTTCATCACTTACGGTGCTCAGCTGCTTGTGTATTGTGCTGAGTGGTGGGGTCTCCTATGGGCTTGACCCACCTCAACACACCACCTCCTAGACACCAGAAGGAAGAGACTCCAGCACAAGTGGAGGGTGGAGTCATCCATTTCTGATCTAGAAATGGTCTTCCAGAACAAACAATGTTCTGTTCCGCCTCCCATAAAAAAAAGCTGTTAGGTGTGGTAATAGCTTAGAAACAAGAATCAGGCGACAATTTCTGGAAATATGATAACATTTATAATGGTGATAAAAACAGTGTTACACAGAACAGTTTATTAAAAAAGAAGTTTACTGATAATCCGATTCAACAAAAGTCTTCAGCCATGCCCTTGTTTGCTATCGCAGTACATTTAACTAATTTCTTTTAAATTAATAAATAACTGTAAAGCATTTACCTAACGTCAGTTGATTTTTCAAGAGCGTTTTGGAAAAAAATATAGGAAAATGAGAGAAATGGAGCTAGATAAGCAACGGCTCATTGCTAAAATGTGACACTGCTCCTCCGAGGCAGCTAACAATTCCAACATTCCGGCCGGTCCACACTTTGTGATGGCGGAAGTTGATTGTTTGTTTCGACAGATTCTGCCTTTGTCCGATTGGCCATATTCAAGTCTCCAGACTTAGGGGAGAGTGGGCGGCATGAGGGTTTAAGAGTGGGCGAAAGGCAGCTTATGATTTCAAAGAAGATTCCAACGATGAATAACAAATAACTTTTCCTTCCAGAGCTTCATAGATGGTCTACAGACGTGTAACTAAAACAGAAAATGCATCTCCACTATGGCAAACAAAAGGCAAAGTAAGATAATACCTCAACCAGATTCCTGAAGGAGGCAATCTGTCCTGCTGTCATAATTCTACTTTAGAGCCTGCTGATGTCCGTTTACAACTGAAACATGTCAGCAACAGGGATGTGTTTCTTAGCGCTGATGTGGCAGCTTTATCTCTTGTTGAATGTGCCAGAGTTACCCAGAAAAGGACCAGTTCAGGAGAGAAGCTTCCACTGGTGCAGCAGGTGCAGTAGCACCTGAGCCCAGAGACCCTTGGGGCCCACTGACCCCGATTATTGCTGTATTTTATCATTCAAACAGCTGCAGGGGGTCAATTTCCTTGCTTGCTATAGGGTGCATGACACACTGTCTATGCTACTGGACCAGAGAGCGGTTTGGTAGCCGAGAGCTATATAGGACACAGTCCACCTGTAAAACTGATTGTTTGAAGCTAAACGCGCTCAAACAAGTCTATAATTCACATATAGTTTTTTGATTACCCGATATTAGTTGTATCTAGTTTAATTCAGGTAAGAAAAAGACTCCGCTAAAAGCCAGTGTTTAATGATCTACTAAAAAGGAAGGTTTTTTGGGGGTTTTTTTTTTTTAAAAGAAGGGGGCAAGAACGTTGCCTTCCTATGAAAACCAGAGACCACTTTTTCATGTGAGCTGGATGGAGTCTCAAGACTACAGTATTCAAAATACCATGTATGATCTGTGGGGCCAGTAGGTCGGTAGCTCTCTAACCAAACAGCTGCCTTGAGAACTGCTTCTCCCAAACATGATGTAAAGCTGCATAATGCAAGGGGACACTCATCATGCTACATAATAAGATGGATTGACAATTAGAGAGAAAACCTTTTCAATAGCTTCTGAAAATCCTGCCTCTGTGGCTAAGTAAAAATGTAACCTTGTGATGAGATTAACCCTTCCGGTAAGCAATAATGACTTTAAAGTGCACCTTAATGGAAGATATTTGAAGACTGCACTCAGCAAACCTAAAGAGATTAAGTCAAAAGAAAGGTTAATTGTCTGTAATGCTAATTGTCTCTCAGTGATATTTTCTCTGAATCCATGACCTGAATACCTGTATGTCCATGACCCCAGGAAAAACCTTTAAAAATTATTGCTTATGAAGAACGTCTGCGTTATGCATCATCTTTGGTCTTTTTCAAATAATCACAAAATGTCCTATTGGAAAGTGAAGTATGAAGGGCCCTCTCCACTCGAGATATAATTAAAGCAACACTGAAACATCAGGGCTTGGAAGGACACAATTAAACGTAAGTACTAAAGACAGCCAAATGTACTTTATTCACAATTAAAAGGGGATTTGGCCAAAGAATGAAGGTAAGGTAATCCTGCCTGTACTAGGCAAGCTCTTGGGTCCGACTCCTGCTGGCAATATATGGAGAACTAACTCCACTCGAAGAATATGAAGACATAGTGGAAGGAGGCTTTGTCACTTTTAATATGTTTATACAGTAACTGACAGACTTAGACAGATGCATTGCGAGTACTCAGGAGAGAGCTCAGCAACGGCAAGGTAGGTGCAGGTTCTTATCTGACATCCTGGTATAAAGACCCAGTATATTTACAACAAACGGATGCAACGAGGCACAGGAAGCCATCTTTCCGCACCATAAGGAAAGTGCAGGGATGCGTCAATTTATAACAATGCGATGCATTCCTTTCCTTTGCACAGACGCACAATTTGATGCCTAGCGCCAATGCAGGCTCCCTTGCACCCTGGTGCAAGAGTATCTGCTTTGTAGGAATGGTTGATTTTGTGCAGGAAGGGACACCTTTCTGCAGACAAACAATTAATGGAGGTGGTTTCCTTTTTCTATCTGTGCTGCAGAATGCAGCGCACATAGACAGAGGAAAAAACAAGGAGAAATAAAGATGTCTCTCCTCATTAGAACTCCCCTGGGGAGACATAGGCTTTTGACGTATTCCCAGGTGTACAAATCCTTGTAAATCTGGGAACGTGTCAAAATCCATGGGAACACCCACAGCAACGCTCACGGAATGCATCTTTGATGCAGAGTAAGGCAGAACGGCAACTGGGTCTGCTTTGCCTTACTCCATATCTACGAGGCCATGAAAAGCCAGGTAAAGTGAGTTTGCGTGGTTTCGTAAATAGGCGTCTGCACTGTGCGCTGCCGCTGTGTCAAAAAAAGTGATGCAGCAGCGCCACAGGCTCCTTGTAATTATGCCCCCCCAGCCTACATGAAATCCTCCTGTGAGACTGCAGAGATAGGGGAATCTGATACAGATAACACATCTGTAAAAGCCAGTTCAGAGCACTTGAAGTTGTGTGAATGCCTCGCCTTGGCAATCAGCCTAGGAAGTAGAGGAGTGAGAGAAAAGGAACCAATAAATGTCCTTGAGCAGTTTATAAAAAATAACATTCCACATGGATAGGTATTCTGGATATCTTGGTGCAAAGCCTCAACAACTTACACTGTGAGGAACAATTACACTGCTCCAAGCTCTGAACCCATCCACAGAAGTCATCATTCTGCACCCAGTGCCGTTCTTCCACAAGATGCATGTTGAGAGTATCTAACTTCCAGTTCTGTAGATGCGGTAGGTGCACCGCTGTCAGGATAACATTGTCTGCTAGTGTCCAATGCCAGCTAAGCCTCCCTCGAAAGGACTCTGAATGGGATTCGTCCTTGCTTGTGGAGTTAAGGGATCATTTTTGTCTAGTACGAAAAAGGATATAGAATAGTTTAGGAAAACATTGATGCAAGAAAAGATTTGAGCTCCTGATGGCCTGCTCGTAGCTGCAGGAAGCTGTGTGCTATATTTTTTTCTCAGTGAGATCACGCCCCCTGAGCCGAGAAATTGAACATATGGGCTCCACTTTCTTCCATTAGGGCATCCGTCATGGTGGTTTGCCCTGAAAGAGGATTGTGAAAGGTAATTTGCTGAAGGAAAATTTGCTTACCTTTAATCTTAGTTGTCCATCAGGAGAATCTCCAGTGAAATGTTAGGCAGTGAATTGTCCCACCCATGCATGGAATCCCAGAGCACGTTTTACAAAATACCAATATAGTAAAATTTCATTTAGAAGAACAATTTGTAAAAAAAAAATAAGAAAAAGTAATGTCAATCTATTGCAGGATATATTTGTCATTTTTTATTTATTTTCTTTCATAAAGAAGACTATTTTAATTTTAGAAAGACGCTATATTAAAAAAAGTAGCAAGCAAAACTCTTTCACAAATATTGTTACAATAACAGTGAGAGATAAGCAAACAAAGTAGCTGAACAGACTCTAGCCCAGTGAAGCTGGGAAACCGATGCCCCTCCTTTAAGAAAGCGCACTCCACCCATATCCCATCATGCCCGGTCAACGGTTGTTGCTCCAGTTCTCTATCATCAACGACTTAGGGTCCTGCCCTTTAAGGAAACAATGTATTTATCCATTTACCGGGGAGGATTGCTTATGGAGATTCACCTGAATGAGAACTTAGATTACAGATAAATAACTTTCCCTTGTCCTTCAGTGGTTCCTATTGATGGTAATAAGCAATGAATACATTAGCAAGCTTGTCTTAGACATTAGGCGATGGAATTAAAAAATTCAATATATTGACTTAACTGAAAAGAATCTGCATCAAGACAGTAGTGTCTGACGAATGTATGTACAAACCGCTGTATGGCTGCTTCACAGATCTCCATTATGAGAATGTTGCTCAGCAAGACAGTGGTTGCTGCATTACTACTAGGAGAATGTACTTTGGGTTTACCTAGCAAAGATATAATCACTTCCTGATCACAGGGCACAATACAAAAGACAATCCTCCTGGATATAGAGTGATTTGAAGTGGCCAAAGCTATACAAACAGGCCCATAGTTTACAAATAGAGACTTGGATTTATGAACACTTTTTGTGTTATCATATTTTAGAACTCTCCTTGATTGACTGATCATAATTCTAAGGCGCCATTACTCCAAAAGCATGTAAAGAGCTTTCAGCTGGTGAAAAAGAAATCTGAAAGAATTACAGAGAGCGAGAGTCTAATATGAAAATCAGAGATTACTTAGGGTAGAAAATTTGGATCTGCCCTCATGACCAACTTTGTTCTTATGAAGCACAATATAAGGTTCATGGGAGCCTAGGCCTTGAACCAGTCTTCCGTAAGGTATGCTGTAAGGAGGCCTTCTGTACAGGTTCAAAATCGGACCCATGAGATTTAGAAGGACCATATTGAGTCCCCAATTGGGAGAAGGCCTCTTAATTGGTGGAAACCATTTTAAAATGCTTTTTAGGATATCTTAAAACCAGGGACTCTTAAGAAAGAGGTTACTGAAGGACATTGCCTGCAATAGCAGCAAGAGCCTCTTTCAAAGATATTGCCCCGTGTAGTATCCATTGCCGTCTGGTTCCAGTCACCAACAGAAGGACAAGTTACTTACCTTCGGAAATGCCTTATCTGGTAACGACATGATCTAACCACACATTCCTTACCTTTGAACTTCCACGCGTCAGGCTGGATCCGCAAGATTTTCCTTAGCAGTACCCCTGTGCGTCGGTAGGTGGTGTCGGTCGACTCCGCGTGACGTCATCGGTGTTTTGTTCCCTGTCGTCATGATGTCCGCATCATCAATATGACCGCCACTCTGGCGTGCTGACGTCAGTACTTTTCACAACTTTCCACGCCACAAGTGCGGAGCCAGGAAGTGACTGACCATGGAGTGTCAAAAAGAAGCTAGGGCCCTGAAGGGGATAAGCCCTAACACTATAAACAATTCCACAGTGCGGTGAGAATGAGTGGGTTGGTAAGGAATCTGCGGCTAGATCATGTCTCTACCAAATAAGGCGTTACTGAAGGTAAGTAACTTGTCTTCCGATAGAGAAATCTAGGCGCTGATTCCTTACCTTTGAACAGATAACCAAGCAATACGATCCCCGGAGGAGAGACTGCAGAAGGGTTTAGATAAGAAAATCCTGCAAAACAGAGCGACCAAACAGGCCTTCTCTGTGATCTCGGGAATCCAGGCCGTAGTGTCTGGCAAACGTGTGCAGCTATGCCCGTGTGGCTGCTTGGCAGGTATCAGAAACAGGGACAACATGCTGGAGAGCCATGGTGGCCGCTTCTGCACTGGTGGAATGGGCCCTAAGGCCTTCAGGGGGATCTTTCTTCGCTAAGGCATAGCAAATTCTGAAACAGAGGATAACCCAGCAGGATATAGTCCTCTTCTGGACAGCACCCCTTTCTTTGCACCCATGTACCCTATAAAAAGTTGGTCATCCACCCAGAACTCTTTTGTTCGATTGATATAGAATTATAATGCTCTTTTTGGATCCAGACGATGCAGATGCTCCTCTTCCTAGGAATGGTGCAGTGGTGCATAGAAGGTGGGAAGAGTAACCGACTGTCCTATGTGGAAGGGTGTCAACACCTTAGGGAGAAAATATGCCTTTGTGCGGAGCACCACTTTAACCGGGAAGACGGTCAGGGAAGGAGGCCGTGATGACAGTGCCTGCAGTTCGCTCACTCTCCTGGCAGATGTTATTGCCACTAAGAAGGCTGTTTTGATGGTGAGCAACCATAGAGGGCAGTTGTGTAGCGGCTAAAACGATTCGCACATCAGAAAAGTGAGAACCAAATTAAGGTCCCACTGTGGCATAATAAAGGGTGAAGGGGAAAACAAGTGCATTCACCCCTTCAATAATCTCTGAACCAGAGGTGATTTGAAAAGAGAAGGCTGATCAGGCAGCCGAAGAAAAGAGGAAAGGGCCGAAAGATAGTCCTTCAAGGTGCCCAGAGCAGAGCCCTGCCGGGCCAAGGAAGGCATAAATGGGAGGACTTCAGATAAGGATGCAGCTAGAGGGTCAGTAGACCAGTCTGCACAATATTTACAAAATGTGTTCCATCGGCAGGCGTTTACCGATTTTGTGGAGGGACGCTTGGCTGCCAAAATAACCTCACAGACTTTGGGAGGGAGGTCGAAAGCTGCCAACTGTCGCCGCTCCATCTCCATGCAAGGAGGAAGAGAGTGGACAGGTTTGGGTGGAGGACCCTCCCCTGCTGCTGTGACAGAAGACCCTCCCGAAGGGGTAACGTGACCGGAGGATCGATGCTCATGTCTAGAATCTAAGTACTTGCGCTGAGCGCTACTCACGCGAGTTTGGGGCTGAATTTTATTACTGTTGTTAAGGGACCTCTGCACTTTGCACTTTTAGAAAAGTCTTTTTAAATCGTTAGCTTCCGCATTTCGGCGGCGCTGAGCGCTGATTGGCTGCCCAAGGGCCAATCAGACGCGACGGGAGGTGCCTCTTGTTGCCACCGTCTTCAAATACGAGTTGAGGCAGCCGCGCGTTAATCTAAGTACTTGCGCTGAGCGCTACTCACACGAGTTTGGGGCTGAATTTTAAAATGTCTTGGTTGTATTGTTATTACTGTTGTTAAGGGACCTCTGCACTTTGCGAAAAATCTTTTTAAATCGTTAGCTTCCGCATTTTGACGGCGCTGAGCGCTGATTGGCTGCCCAAGGGCCAATCAGACGTGACGGAAGGTGCCTCTTGTTACCCACTGCCTACGTAAATTCCACCTAATGCGGACGCGCCACTGGCGCGCCTAAGGCAAGCCCATCTGCGCCGGGATGCCGCCAGCTGCCGGTTGTGATGTTCAGAGTTTGGGTAACAGACTTGTATATACGCGCTATGAACTGGCGGCCTTGGATACTAATAGTTTGTGCCATGCAAAACACTCCTGGACGCCGGAGTTGGAATCCTTCCGGTGCGAGCAATGTTGCTCAGTTTTTAAAGTGGACGGCAGAGGGACTATTCCCTCTGACTCCACTGAAATTAGATTTTTTAGTCTTAACTGCAGGTCTCTCGTAAAACATCATGCAGAGATCTGTGCACTACTAATAGAAGAACGGCCAGACTGTCTCTTTTTAAGTGAGACTTGGCTAACCCAGGACTCAGGTGCAATGGCGTGTCTGGCGCTGCCATCAGGCTATACTATGCACCAACTCAACCGCCCCATTAATCGAGGTGGCGGTATTGCTCTAATCTTGAAAGAGCCTTTCTCTGGTAGTTTCAGGAAGGAGGAGATTCCTGAGTGCGAAAGCGCCTCTTTTAAAATTAATCTTAACCATAATGTTACGGTCTCGGGGCTGCTTATTTATCGGCCTCCAGGGCCTTCAAAAAAATGGAGGGAAGCTTTGGCGAATAAAGTCACCTTACTTGCAAATGGAGCGGCGAATTTCACTATTTTGGGCGATTTTAACCTCCATCTTGAAGAGAGTGACAAGCCAGAGATTGCCTGTTTTCTTGCTGATTTGGAAGCCTGTCAACTAGTACAACGTGTGATGGATAGTACTCACATTGCTGGGCATCTGTTGGATCCCATTTTCTCTAATTTGGGTGCTCTAATGGTGTCACCTTCCGTTCCTTTGACCTGGACAGATCATTATTTGATTCCTTTCTCTCTCCGGCTACCCGGGAAATTGGTGCCATCTCGTCCACGGTCTATGATGAAACGTACCTGGTATAAATGGGACACCAACCAATTCTCGGACTTGTTGTTAAAGTCCAAGCCTCAGCTGCCTTCTAATATAGTGGCTTCAGACCCGCTTTATCAGGATTGGTTGCGACAAGCCCTAGATATTTGTATCCCTGAAAAATGTTGCCTAAAAAAAAAACTGGGTCCCTCTAATCCATGGTTTAACGAATCCCTGGTGGAGGCAAAGAAGGTTTGCAAGCAACTGGAACGATCATGGAGACGGGCATACGATATAGAAGCTAAAATTAAATATCGGAAGTCCATTAAATCCTATCATGGGTTGATTCGGAAAGCCAGAGCGGAATACATTGCCGCAAAAATTCTGGGAAAAAACCCGCCTAAAATGATTTTCTCTCTTTTAAAAAATATGCTTCACTCTAATGAAAAGGTTGATTCCCTCATTTCCTCTAATATACAATGTGAGGAATTGGCGATTTCCTTTGTGCGCAAAGTAGAGACCATCTATAATAATCTTCCAACGGCATGTTCTACATCAGCTCCCTTTAATATCAACCAAACAGACATGCTTGAGGATAGGTTAAACCCCTCTAATTTTTTATTATGTTCTTTTTTGCCACTCTCGCTTTCTGAGACTGAATCTGTATGTTTAAAAATTAAATCAGGATCTCCGGCGGACCCCCTTACACCAGATCAGCTCCGGCAAGTTCTTGAATCAATTTCCCCTTTGATCAGGGAACTGGTTAATTTATCATTGTCCGCCGCAGTATTGCCAGCTACTTGGAAGCACGCAAAAGTGATACCCCTTTTAAAAAAGCCATCCTTGGACCCGTCGGTCCTGAGCAATTTTCGTCCAATCTCCCAGCTTCATTTCTTAGCTAAGGCTACAGAGTTATATGTTAACTCAGTCCTCACGGAATTTGTAGAGTGTAACAAAATTCTCGACCCCTCTCAAAATGGCTTTCGTACCAGTCACAGCACCGGATCGGCGCTGTTGGCGGTAACGGTGGACATTCGGTGTAATTTAGACATTGGGGATTCCGCAGCCTTGATTCTTTTAGATTTAAGTGCTGCGTTTGATACCGTTTCGCACGACATTCTTTTGGGTAGACTATATGATATAGGGGTCCGGGGGTTGGCCTTGGCTTGGTTTCAATCGTTCTTGAAAGATAGAACCTTTCAAGTGGTTGTGCCCCCCTTTCATTCTCAGACACATATGATTAAACATGGGGTCCCGCAGGGCTCTATATTGAGCCCTGCGCTTTTTAACATTTATGTCCAACCCTTAGCTCTGCTAGCAAAAAGTAGAGGGTTATCTTTGGTGTCTTATGCCGATGACACCCAGCAAATTATTGCCTTTTCAAAAAAATGCTGTGTTAATCTCTTGAAATTTAAAGAGGACCTGTTAGCCATTTCTGACTGGATGACAGCAAATTGTTTACAACTAAATGCTGCGAAGTCAGAAATTCTCATGTTGGGGAAAGATAGGGCCCTCTGGTCTGAACAGTGGTGGCCTGACAGATTAAACCTGCACCACTGCCTAAAAATGCAGTAAAGAATTTAGGGTTTTGGATGGACAGTGAACTGTCACTCGATGTTCAATCCAAGGCCTTAGCAGGATACTGCTTTGGTCTCCTCAGAGGGCTGAAACCTTTACTTGGCTATTTTGCACCTAAAATTTGACAAACTATTCTTCAGGCCACAATCTCATTGAGGCTGGACTACGGTAACTTGCTATACTTAGGCGCTAACAAATCCTGTATTGTTCGCCTCCAAAGAATCCAGAATGCAGCAGCTCGTGCCTTGTTAGCACTTCCTAAATCATGTTTGGTTGCAAACCTCCTGCCCAAGCTCCACTGGCTGCCGATAGAGAAAAGAATTAATTTTAAGTCTCTGTGTGTGGCCCATAAAATCCTGTCACGAGAAGGACCTCCAATTCTAGCAGATCTGCTGACTTCCTACGTGCCAAATCGCCCTTTGCGCTCGGCTAGCTCTGGTCTGGTTTGTATTCCCCGTTTTCAGAAAACTAGAGCTGGTGGTCGTTCTTTCAGGGTTAAGGCAGCGCACCTTTGGAACTCCATTCCAACCTCAATTAGAGGACTTCAGAACCATTTGACGTTCCGAAAGGCATTAAAGACCTGGCTTTTCCCAGCGTAGGACATATATATTTTTTTGTATGTCCCGAGTGGTTCACTTGCTTGTGCTTAGGTAGCACTGAGACGCCCCGTCACTGGGGCAGCTATGCGCTGTATAAATCCGAATAATAATAATCTCGGGATTCCAAACTCTGTGCCCAGTACGGAGCCACAAGAATAACTTGTGCTTGGTCACTCCTGATCTTCTTGAGCACCCTGGGCAGGAGAGATCTAGGTCCTATATGTCATAGGAGGCCTGAGCTCCACTCGCGGAGAAAAGCATCGCAGAGGGAGAGCCGCCTTGGAAACTCCAACGTGCAAACTGCTGACATTGCGTGTTCTCTTCGGAGGCGAACAGATCTAATCAAGGCTCACCCCACAGTATAACGAGACCTTGTGCCACCTCTAAATGGAGATGCCACTCGTGATCCGCAATTCACCTTAGGCTGAGCTCGTCCGCCCTGTCGTTCAGAGAACCATCCAGGGGTTGAACCACCAGGGAAATGCCCTGTTGTTCCAGCCAAGTCCAGAGATGCAGGGCCTCTTGACAGAGTCCACCATCCCACTCCGCCCTGTTTGGAGCAGCACCACATGGCAGTAGTGTTTTCCGTGAACACTTGTACAAGCCTTCCCTTTATTGACAGCAAAAAAGCTTTCAGTGCCAGTCAGATCGCCCGAAGCTCCAACAGATTGATATGGAGCTTGCCTTCTGCAAGAGACCAGAGTCCTCTGATCTCCACCTCCCCCAGATGGACACCCTATCCTAGAAGGGACGCATCCATCACTACTGTGAGATCTGGGTGGGCAAGGGAGAGGGAGAGGGACTCAGCCCTTGAACCAATTGCGGTCCGTTGGCCACCACTGCAGATCTCTCGCAGTGCCCTCTGAAATCTGAACCAGGTCAGTGAGATTTCCTCGATTCTGTGCCCATTGGAACTTCAGGTCACATTGGACAGCCTGCATGTGCCACTGTATATGGGTCACTAGCAGGATGCAGGAGGCAATGAGGCCCAACAGCCTCAGAGTCATTCTTACCGAAATCCAGGATAGAGGCCAAAACATCTGTATCATAGCCTCAACTCGCCATTTGGGAGAATAGGCCCTAAACTGCACCGTGTCGAGAACTGATCCAATGAAAGGGAGCATCTGAGAGGGGGTGAGGTGTGACTTTGGCACGTTCATAGTGAACCCCACCAAATGCAGCAGGTTCGCAATTACCTCGAGGTGGGAGATAACTGCTTGTGGCGAGCCTGTCTTCAACAACCAATCGTCAAGATAGGGGAAGACTGGAACCCCTGATCTCCGCAGATTGGCTGCGACCACCGCCATCACCTTTGTGAACACCCGAGTGGTGCTGGTGAGGCCAAAGGTGAGCACCGCAAATTGTAAGTGCTCATGACCCACCGTAAACCGCAGGAAGCAACGATGGGCACGCAGGATGGGAATATGAAATTAGGCATCCTTGAAGTCCAGCGCTATCATCCAGTCTCCCAGGTCCAGCGCAGGCAGGACCTGAGCTAGGGTGAGCATCTTGAACTTCTCCTCTTTGAGGAAGTAGGGAGCAGTGCATGAAAGATCATCCCATGAAGGGACCAGTGCATCACAGCTCTCAGATTAGAGGTATGCAAGATCATCACATGAAGGGACCAGTGCATCCGATTTCATCCCATGAAGGGAATAGTGCATCACATCACTCAGATTAGAGGTATGCAAGATCATCCCATGAAGGGACCAGTGCATCAAAGATCATAATCCCATGAAAGGACCAGTGCATCAAAGATCATCCCATGAAGGGACCAGTGCATCAGAGATCATCCCATGAAGGGAGCAGTGCATCAAAGATCATCCCATGAAGGGACCAGTGCATCACAGATCTCAGATTAGAGGTATGCAAGATCATCCCATTAAGGGACCAGTGCATCAGAGACCATCCCAAGAAGGGACCAGTGCATCAGAGACCATCCCATGAAGGGACCAGTGAATCAGAGATCATCCCATGAAGGGACCAGTGCATCAGAGATCATCCCATGAAGGGAGCAGTGCATCAGAGATCATCCCATGAAGGGACCAGTGCATCAGAGACCATCCCATGAAGGGATCAGTGCATCAGACATGACCCCATGAAGGGACCAGTGCATCAGATTTCATCCCATGAAGGGACCAGTGCATCAGATTTCATCCCATGAAGGGAATAACGCATCACATCACTCAGATTAGAGGTATGCAAGATCATCCCATTAGGGACCAGTGCATCAGAGATCATCCCATGAAGGGACCAGTGCATCAGATTTCATCCCATTAAGGGACCAGTGCATCAGATTTCATCCCTTTAAGGGACCAGTGCATCCGATTTCATCCCATGAAGGGAATAGTGCATCACATCACTCAGATTAGAGGTATGCAAGATCATCCCATGAAGGGACCAGTGCATCAAAGATCATCCCATGAAGGGACCAATGCATCAAAGATCATCCCATGAAGGGACCAGTGCATCAGAGATCATCCCATGAAGGGACCAGTGCATCGGAGATCATCCCATGAAGGGACCAGTGCATCGGAGATCATCCCATGAAGGGACCAGTGCATCAGAGATCATCCCATGAAGGGACCAGTGCATCAGAGATCATCCCATGAAGGGACCAGTGCATCAGACATCATCCCATGAAGGGACCAGTGCATCAGACATCACCCCATGAAGGGACCAGTGCATCAGACATCACCCCATGAAGGGACCAGTGCATCAGAGATCATCCCATGAAGGGACCAGTGCATCAGAGATCATCCCATGAAGGGACCAGGGCATCACAGCACTATGATTAGAGGTATGAAAGATCATCCCATGAAGGGACCAGTGCATCAGAGATCATCCCATGAAGGGACCAGTGCATCAGAGATCATCCCATGAAGGGACCAGTGCATCAGAGATCATCCCATGAAGGGACCAGGGCATCACAGCACTATGATTAGAGGTATGAAAGATCATCCCATGAAGGGACCAGGGCATCACAGCACTATGATTAGAAGTATGAAAGATCATCCCATGAAGGGACCAGTGCATCAGAGATCATCCCATGAAGGGACCAGTGCATCAGAGATCATCCCATGAAGGGACCAGTGCATCAGAGATCATCCCATGAAGGGACCAGGGCATCACAGCACTATGATTAGAGGTATGAAAGATCATCCCATGAAGGGACCAGGGCATCACAGCACTATGATTAGAGGTATGCAAGATCATCCCATGAAGGGACCAGTGCATCAGAGATCATCCCATGAAGGGACCAGGGCATCACAGCACTATGATTAGAGGTATGAAAGATCATCCCATGAAGGGACCAGTGCATCAGAGATCATCCCATGAAGGGACCAGGGCATCACAGCACTATGATTAGAGGTATGCAAGATCATCCCATGAAGGGACCAGTGCATCCGAGATCATCCCATGAAGGGACCAGTGCATCAGAGATCATCCCATGAAGGGACCAGTGCATCAGATCATCCCATGAAGGGACCAGTGCATCACAGCACTATGATTAGAGGTATGAAAGATCATCCCATGAAGGGACCAGTGCATCAGAGATCATCCCATGAAGGGACCAGTGCATCAGAGATCATCCCATGAAGGGACCAGTGCATCAGAGATCATCCCATGAAGGGACCAGTGCATCAGAGATCATCCCATGAAGGGACCAGTGGATCCCAGCACTATGATTAGAGGTATGAAAGATCATCCCATGAAGGGACCAGGGCATCACAGCACTATGATTAGAGGTATGCAAGATCATCCCATGAAGGGACCAGTGCATCAGAGATCATCCCATGAAGGGACCAGTGCATCAGAGATCATCCCATGAAGGGACCAGTGCATCAGAGATCATCCCATGAAGGGACCAGTGCATCCAAGATCATCCCATGAAGGGACCAGGGCATCACAGCACTATGATTAGAGGTATGAAAGATCATCCCATGAAGGGACCAGGGCATCACAGCACTATGATTAGAGGTATGAAAGATCATCCCATGAAGGGACCAGTGCATCAGAGATCATCCCATGAAGGGACCAGGGCATCACAGCACTATGATTAGAGGTATGCAAGATCATCCCATGAAGGGACCAGTGCATCCGAGATCATCCCATGAAGGGACCAGTGCATCAGAGATCATCCCATGAAGGGACCAGTGCATCAGATCATCCCATGAAGGGACCAGTGCATCACAGCACTATGATTAGAGGTATGAAAGATCATCCCATGAAGGGACCAGTGCATCAGAGATCATCCCATGAAGGGACCAGTGCATCAGAGATCATCCCATGAAGGGACCAGTGCATCAGAGATCATCCCATGAAGGGACCAGTGCATCAGAGATCATCCCATGAAGGGACCAGTGGATCCCAGCACTATGATTAGAGGTATGAAAGATCATCCCATGAAGGGACCAGGGCATCACAGCACTATGATTAGAGGTATGCAAGATCATCCCATGAAGGGACCAGTGCATCAGAGATCATCCCATGAAGGGACCAGTGCATCAGAGATCATCCCATGAAGGGACCAGTGCATCAGAGATCATCCCATGAAGGGACCAGTGCATCCAAGATCATCCCATGAAGGGACCAGGGCATCACAGCACTATGATTAGAGGTATGAAAGATCATCCCATGAAGGGACCAGGGCATCACAGCACTATGATTAGAGGTATGCAAGATCATCCCATGAAGGGACCAGTGCATCAGAGATCATCCCATGAAGGGACCAGGGCATCACAGCACTATGATTAGAGGTATGAAAGATCATCCCATGAAGGGACCAGTGCATCAGAGATCATCCCATGAAGGGACCAGTGCATCAGAGATCATCCCATGAAGGGACCAGTGCATCAGAGATCATCCCATGAAGGGACCAGTGCATCAGAAATCATCCCATGAAGGGACCAGTGCATCAGAAATCATCCCATGAAGGGACCAGTGCATCAGAGATCATCCCATGAAGGGATCAGGGCATCACAGCACTATGATTAGAGGTATGCAAGATCATCCCATGAAGGGACCAGTGCATCAGAAATCATCCCATGAAGGGACCAGTGCATCAGAGATCATCCCATGAAGGGACCAGTGCATCAGAGATCATCCCATGAAGGGACCAGTGCATCAGAGATCATCCCATGAAGGGACCAGGGCATCACAGCACTTTGATTAGAGGTATGAAAGATCATCCCATGAAGGGACCAGGGCATCACAGCACTATGATTAGAGGTATGCAAGATCATCCCATGAAGGGACCAGTGCATCAGAGATCATCCCATGAAGGGACCAGGGCATCACAGCACTATGATTAGAGGTATGCAAGATCATCCCATGAAGGGACCAGTGCATCAGAGATCATCCCATGAAGGGACCAGGGCATCACAGCACTATGATTAGAGGTATGCAAGATCATCCCATGAAGGGACCATTGCATCACAGCACTATGATTAGAGGTATGAAAGATCATCCCATGAAGGGACCAGGGCATCACAGCACTATGATTAGAGGTATAAAAGATCATCCCATGAAGGGACCAGTGCATCAGAGATCATCCCATGAAGGGACTAGTGCATCAGATCATCCCATGAAGGGACCAGGGCATCACAGCACTATGATTAGAGGTATGAAAGATCATCCCATGAAGGGACCAGTGCATCAGAGATCATCCCATGAAGGGACCAGGGCATCACAGCACTATGATTAGAGGTATGCAAGATCATCCCATGAAGGGACCAGTGCATCAGAGCACTATGATTAGAGGTATGACAGATCATCCCATGAAGGGACCAGGGCATCAGAGATCATCCCATGAAGGGACCAGTGCATCAGAGATCATCCCATGAAGGGACCAGTGCATCGGAGATCATCCCATGAAGGGACCAGTGCATCGGAGATCATCCCATGAAGGGACCAGTGCATCGGAGATCATCCCATGAAGGGACCAGGGCATCACAGCACTATGATTAGAGGTATGCAAGATCATCCCATGAAGGGACCAGTGCATCAGAGATCATCCCATGAAGGGACCAGTGCATCAGATCATCCCATGAAGGGACCAGGGCATCACAGCACTATGATTAGAGGTATGAAAGATCATCCCATGAAGGGACCAGTGCATCAGAGATCATCCCATGAAGGGACCAGTGCATCGGAGATCATCCCATGAAGGGACCAGGGCATCACAGCACTATGATTAGAGGTATGAAAGATCATCCCATGAAGGGACCAGTGCATCAGAGATCATCCCATGAAGGGACCAGTTCATCAGCAATCATCCCATGAAGGGACCAGGGCATCAGAGATCATACCATGAAGGGACCAGGGCATCAGAGATCATCCCATGAAGGGACCAGTGCATCAGAGATCATCCCATGAAGGGACCAGTGCATCACAGCACTATGATTAGAGGTATGAAAGATCATCCCATGAAGGGACCAGGGCATCACAGCACTATGATTAGAGGTATGCAAGATCATCCCATGAAGGGACCAGTGCATCAGAGATCATCCCATGAAGGGACCAGTGCATCAGAGATCATCCCATGAAGGGACCAGTGGATCAGAGATCATCCCATGAAGGGACCAGGGCATCACAGCACTATGATTAGAGGTATGCAAGATCATCCCATGAAGGGACCAGTGCATCAGAGATCATCCCATGAAGGGACCAGTGCATCAGAGATCATCCCATGAAGGGACCAGGGCATCACAGCACTATGATTCGAGGTATGCAAGATCATCCCATGAAGGGACCAGTGCATCACAGCACTATGATTAGAGGTATGAAAGATCATCCCATGAAGGGACCAGGGCATCACAGCACTATGATTAGAGGTATGAAAGATCATCCCATGAAGGGACCAGGGCATCACAGCACTATGATTAGAGGTATGAAAGATCATCCCATGAAGGGACCAGGGCATCAGAGATCATCCCATGAAGGGACCAGGGCATCAGAGATCATCCCATGAAGGGACCAGTGCATCAGAGATCATCCCATGAAGGGACCAGTGCATCAGAAATCATCCCATGAAGGGACCAGTGCATCAGAAATCATCCCATGAAGGGACCAGTGCATCAGAGATCATCCCATGAAGGGATCAGGGCATCACAGCACTATGATTAGAGGTATGCAAGATCATCCCATGAAGGGACCAGTGCATCAGATATCATCCCATGAAGGGACCAGTGCATCAGAGATCATCCCATGAAGGGACCAGGGCATCACAGCACTATGATTAGAGGTATGAAAGATCATCCCATGAAGGGACCAGTGCATCACAGCACTATGATTAGAGGTATGAAAGATCATCCCATGAAGGGACCAGGGCATCACAGCACTATGATTAGAGGTATGCAAGATCATCCCATGAAGGGACCAGTGCATCAGAGATCATCCCATGAAAGGACCAGGGCATCACAGCACTATGATTAGAGGTATGAAAGATCATCCCATGAAGGGACCAGTGCATCAGAGATCATCCCATGAAGGGACCAGTGCATCAGAGATCATCCCATGAAGGGACCAGTGCATCAGAGATCATCCCATGAAGGGACCAGTGCATCAGAGATCATCCCATGAAGGGACCAGGGCATCACAGCACTTTGATTAGAGGTATGAAAGATCATCCCATGAAGGGACCAGGGCATCACAGCACTATGATTAGAGGTATGCAAGATCATCCCATGAAGGGACCAGTGCATCAGAGATCATCCCATGAAGGGACCAGGGCATCACAGCACTATGATTAGAGGTATGCAAGATCATCCCATGAAGGGACCAGTGCATCAGAGATCATCCCATGAAGGGACCAGGGCATCACAGCACTATAATTAGAGGTATGCAAGATCATCCCATGAAGGGACCATTGCATCACAGCACTATGATTAGAGGTATGAAAGATCATCCCATGAAGGGACCAGGGCATCACAGCACTATGATTAGAGGTATAAAAGATCATCCCATGAAGGGACCAGTGCATCAGAGATCATCCCATGAAGGGACTAGTGCATCAGATCATCCCATGAAGGGACCAGGGCATCACAGCACTATGATTAGAGGTATGAAAGATCATCCCATGAAGGGACCAGTGCATCAGAGATCATCCCATGAAGGGACCAGTGCATCAGATCATCCCATGAAGGGACCAGGGCATCACAGCACTATGATTAGAGGTATGAAAGATCATCCCATGAAGGGACCAGTGCATCAGAGATCATCCCATGAAGGGACCAGTGCATCGGAGATCATCCCATGAAGGGACCAGGGCATCACAGCACTATGATTAGAGGTATGAAAGATCATCCCATGAAGGGACCAGTGCATCAGAGATCATCCCATGAAGGGACCAGTGCATCAGCAATCATCCCATGAAGGGACCAGTGCATCAGCGATCATCCCATGAAGGGACCAGGGCATCAGAGATCATACCATGAAGGGACCAGGGCATCAGAGATCATCCCATGAAGGGACCAGTGCATCAGAGATCATCCCATGAAGGGACCAGGGCATCACAGCACTATGATTAGAGGTATGAAAGATCATCCCATGAAGGGACCAGGGCATCACAGCACTATGATTAGAGGTATGCAAGATCATCCCATGAAGGGACCAGTGCATCAGAGATCATCCCATGAAGGGACCAGTGCATCAGAGATCATCCCATGAAGGGACCAGTGGATCAGAGATCATCCCATGAAGGGACCAGGGCATCACAGCACTATGATTAGAGGTATGCAAGATCATCCCATGAAGGGACCAGTGCATCAGAGATCATCCCATGAAGGGACCAGTGCATCAGAGATCATCCCATGAAGGGACCAGGGCATCACAGCACTATGATTCGAGGTATGCAAGATCATCCCATGAAGGGACCAGTGCATCACAGCACTATGATTAGAGGTATGAAAGATCATCCCATGAAGGGACCAGGGCATCACAGCACTATGATTAGAGGTATGAAAGATCATCCCATGAAGGGACCAGGGCATCACAGCACTATGATTAGAGGTTAGAAAGATCATCCCATGAAGGGACCAGGGCATCACAGCACTATGATTAGAGGTATGAAAGATCATCCCATGAAGGGACCAGGGCATCAGAGATCATCCCATGAAGGGACCAGTGCATCAGAGATCATCCCATGAAGGGACCAGTGCATCAGAGATCATCCCATGAAGGGACCAGGGCATCACAGCACTATGATTAGAGGTATGCAAGATCATCCCATGAAGGGACCAATGCATCAGAGATCATCCCATGAAGGGACCAGTGCATCAGAGATCATCCTATGAAGGGACCAGTGCATCAGAGATCATCCCATGAAGGGACCAGGGCATCACAGCACTATGATTAGAGGTATGCAAGATCATCCCATGAAGAGACCAGTGCATCAGAGATCATCCCATGAAGGGACCAGTGCATCACAGCACTATGATTAGAGGTATGAAAGATCATCCCATGAAGGGACCAGGGCATCACAGCACTATGATTAGAGGTATGAAAGATCATCCCATGAAGGGACCAGGGCATCACAGCACTATGATTAGAGGTATGAAAGATCATCCCATGAAGGGACCAGGGCATCAGAGATCATCCCATGAAGGGACCAGGGCATCAGAGATCATCCCATGAAGGGACCAGGGCATCAGAGATCATCCCATGAAGGGACCAGGGCATCAGAGAACATCCCATGAACCAGTGCATCAGAAATCATCCCATGAAGGGACTAGTGCATCAGAAATCATCCCATGAAGGGACCAGTGCATCACAGCACTATGATTAGAGGTATGAAAGATCATCCCATGAAGGGAACAGGGCATCACAGCACTATGATTAGAGGTATGCAATATCATCCCATGAAGGGACCAGTGCATCACAGCACTATGATTAGAGGTATGAAAGATCATCCCATGAAGGGACCAGTGCATCAGAGATCATCCCATGAAGGGACCAGTGCATCAGAGATCATCCCATGAAGGGACCAGGGCATCACTGCACTATGATTAGAGGTATGCAAGATCATCCCATGAAGGGACCAGGGCATCACAGCACTATGATTAGAGGTATGCAAGATCATCCCATGAAGGGACCAGTGCATCACATCACTATGATTAGTGGTATGCAAGATCATCCCATGAAGGGACGAGTGCATCAGAGATCATCCCATGAAGGGACCAGTGCATCAGAGATTATCCCATGAAGGGACCAGGGCATCACAGCACTATGATTAGAGGTATGAAAGATCATCCCATGAAGGGACCAGGGCATCACAGCACTATGATTAGAGGTAGGAAAGATCATCCCATGAAGGGACCAGTGCATCACAGCACTATGATTAGAGGTATGAAAGATCATCCCATGAAGGGACCAGGGCATCACAGCACTATGATTAGCGGTATGCAAGATCATCCCATGAAGGGACCGGTGGATCATAGATCATCCCATGAAGGGACCAGTGCATCAGAGATCATCCCATGAAGGGACCAGGGCATCAGAGATCATCCCATGAAGGGGGACCAGGGCATCAGAGATCATCCCATGAAGGGGGACCAGGGCATCAGAGATCATCCCATGAAGGGACCAGGGCATCAGAGATCATCCCATGAAGGGACCAGGGCATCAGAGATCATCCCATAAAGGGACCAGGGCATCACAGCACTATGATTCGAGGTATGCAAGATCATCCCATGAAGGGACCAGTGCATCAGAGATTATCCCATGAAGGGACCAGGGCATCACAGCACTATGATTAGAGGTATGAAAGATCATCCCATGAAGGGATCAGGGCATCACAGCACTATGATTAGAGGTATGCAAGATCATCCCATGAAGGGACGAGTGCATCAGAGATCATCCCATGAAGGGACCAGGGCATCACAGCACTATGATTAGATGTATGAAAGATCGTCCCATGAAGGGACCAGTGCATCAGAGATCATCCCATGAAGGGACCAGTGCATCAGAGATCATCCCATGAAGGGACCAGTGCATCAGAGATCATCCCATGAAGGGACCAGTGCATCAGAGATCATCCCATGAAGGGACCAGTGCATCAGAGATCATCCCATGAACCAGTGCATCAGAAATCATCCCATGAAGGGACCAGTGCATCAGAAATCATCCCATGAAGGGACCAGTGCATCAGAGATCATCCCATGAAGGGACCAGGGCATCACAGTACTGTGATTAGAGGTATGAAAGATCATCCCATGAAGGGACCAGGGCATCACAGCACTATGATTAGCGGTATGCAAGATCATCCCATGAAGGGACCAGTGGATCAGAGATCATCCCATGAAGGGACCAGGGCATCAGAGATCATCCCATGAAGGGACCAGGGCATCAGAGATCATCCCATTAAGGGACCAGGGCATCAGAGATCATCCCATGAAGGGACCAGGGCATCAGAGATCGATCAGAGATCATCCAATGAAGGGACCAGGGCATCACAGCACTATGATTCGAGGTATGCAAGATCATCCCATGAAGGGACCAGTGCATCACAGCACTATGATTAGAGGTATGAAAGATCATCCCATGAAGGGACCAGGGCATCACAGCACTATGATTAGAGGTATGAAAGATCATCCCATGAAGGGACCAGGGCATCACAGAACTATGATTAGAGGTATGCAAGATCATCCCATGAAGGGACCAGTGCATCAGAGATCATCCCATGAAGGGACCAGGGCATCACAGCACTATGATTAGAGGTATGCAAGATCATCCCATGAAGGGACCAGTGCATCAGAGATCATCCCATGAAGGGACCAGTGCATCAGAGATCATCCCATGAAGGGACCAGTGCATCACAGCACTATAATTAGAGGTATGAAAGATCATCCCATGAAGGGACCAGCGCATCACAGCACTATGATTAGAGGTATGAAAGATCATCCCATGAAGGGACCAGGGCATCACAGCACTATGATTTGAGGTATGCAAGATCATCCCATGAAGGGACCAGTGCATCAGAGATCATCCCATGAAGGGACCAGTGCATCAGAGATCATCCCATGAAGGGACCAGGGCATCACAGCACTATGATTAGAGGTATGCAAGATCATCCCATGAAGGGACCAGTGCATCAGAGATCATCCCATGAAGGGACCAGGGCATCACAGCACTATGATTAGAGGTATGCAAGATCATCCCATTGAAGGGACCAGTGCATCAGAGATCATCCCATGAAGGGACCAGTGCATCAGAGATCATCCCATGAAGGGACCAGTGCATCAGAGATCATCCCATGAAGGGACCAGTGCATCAGAGATCATCCCATGAAGGGACCAGTGCATCACAGCACTATGATTAGAGGTATGCAAGATCATCCCATGAAGGGACCAGGGCATCAGAGATCATCCCATGAAGGGACCAGTGCATCAGAGATCATCCCATGAAGGGACCAGGGCATTCAGCACTATGATTAGAGGTATGCAAGATCATCCCATGAAGGGACCAGTGCATCACAGCACTATGAATAGAGGTATGAAAGATCATCCCATGAAGGGACCAGGGCATCACAGCACTATGATTAGAGGTATGAAAGATCATCCCATGAAGGTACCAGGGCATCACAGCACTATGATTTGAGGTATGAAAGATCATCCCATGAAGGGACCAGGGCATCAGAGATCATCCCATGAAGGGACCAGGGCATCACAGCACTATGATTAGAGGTATGAAAGATCATCCCATGAAGGGACCAGGGCATCAGAGATCATCCCATGAAGGGACCAGTGCATCAGAGATCATCCCATGAAGGGACCAGTGCATCAGAGATCATCCCATGAAGGGACCAGGGCATCACAGCACTATGATTAGAGGTATGAAAGATCATCCCATGAAGGGACCAGGGCATCACAGCACTATGATTAGAGGTATGAAAGATCATCCCATGAAGGGACCAGGGCATCAGAGATCATCCCATGAAGGGACCAGTGCATCAGAGATCATCCCATGAAGGGACCAGGGCATCACAGCACTATGATTAGAGGTATGCAAGATGATCCCATGAAGGGACCAGGGCATCAGAGATCATCCCATGAAGGGACCAGGGCATCAGAGATCATCCCATGAAGGGACCAGGGCATCAGAGATCATCCCATGAAGGGACCAGGGCATCAGAGAACATCCCATGAACCAGTGCATCAGAAATCATCCCATGAAGGGACTAGTGCATCAGAAATCATCCCATGAAGGGACCAGTGCATCACAGCACTATGATTAGAGGTATGAAAGATCATCCCATGAAGGGAACAGGGCATCACAGCACTATGATTAGAGGTATGCAATATCATCCCATGAAGGGACCAGTGCATCACAGCACTATGATTAGAGGTATGAAAGATCATCCCATGAAGGGACCAGTGCATCAGAGATCATCCCATGAAGGGACCAGTGCATCAGAGATCATCCCATGAAGGGACCAGGGCATCACTGCACTATGATTAGAGGTATGCAAGATCATCCCATGAAGGGACCAGGGCATCACAGCACTATGATTAGAGGTATGCAAGATCATCCCATGAAGGGACCAGTGCATCACATCACTATGATTAGTGGTATGCAAGATCATCCCATGAAGGGACGAGTGCATCAGAGATCATCCCATGAAGGGACCAGTGCATCAGAGATTATCCCATGAAGGGACCAGGGCATCACAGCACTATGATTAGAGGTATGAAAGATCATCCCATGAAGGGACCAGGGCATCACAGCACTATGATTAGAGGTAGGAAAGATCATCCCATGAAGGGACCAGTGCATCACAGCACTATGATTAGAGGTATGAAAGATCATCCCATGAAGGGACCAGGGCATCACAGCACTATGATTAGCGGTATGCAAGATCATCCCATGAAGGGACCGGTGGATCATAGATCATCCCATGAAGGGACCAGTGCATCAGAGATCATCCCATGAAGGGACCAGGGCATCAGAGATCATCCCATGAAGGGGGACCAGGGCATCAGAGATCATCCCATGAAGGGGGACCAGGGCATCAGAGATCATCCCATGAAGGGACCAGGGCATCAGAGATCATCCCATGAAGGGACCAGGGCATCAGAGATCATCCCATAAAGGGACCAGGGCATCACAGCACTATGATTCGAGGTATGCAAGATCATCCCATGAAGGGACCAGTGCATCAGAGATTATCCCATGAAGGGACCAGGGCATCACAGCACTATGATTAGAGGTATGAAAGATCATCCCATGAAGGGATCAGGGCATCACAGCACTATGATTAGAGGTATGCAAGATCATCCCATGAAGGGACGAGTGCATCAGAGATCATCCCATGAAGGGACCAGGGCATCACAGCACTATGATTAGATGTATGAAAGATCGTCCCATGAAGGGACCAGTGCATCAGAGATCATCCCATGAAGGGACCAGTGCATCAGAGATCATCCCATGAAGGGACCAGTGCATCAGAGATCATCCCATGAAGGGACCAGTGCATCAGAGATCATCCCATGAAGGGACCAGTGCATCAGAGATCATCCCATGAACCAGTGCATCAGAAATCATCCCATGAAGGGACCAGTGCATCAGAAATCATCCCATGAAGGGACCAGTGCATCAGAGATCATCCCATGAAGGGACCAGGGCATCACAGTACTGTGATTAGAGGTATGAAAGATCATCCCATGAAGGGACCAGGGCATCACAGCACTATGATTAGCGGTATGCAAGATCATCCCATGAAGGGACCAGTGGATCAGAGATCATCCCATGAAGGGACCAGGGCATCAGAGATCATCCCATGAAGGGACCAGGGCATCAGAGATCATCCCATTAAGGGACCAGGGCATCAGAGATCATCCCATGAAGGGACCAGGGCATCAGAGATCGATCAGAGATCATCCAATGAAGGGACCAGGGCATCACAGCACTATGATTCGAGGTATGCAAGATCATCCCATGAAGGGACCAGTGCATCACAGCACTATGATTAGAGGTATGAAAGATCATCCCATGAAGGGACCAGGGCATCACAGCACTATGATTAGAGGTATGAAAGATCATCCCATGAAGGGACCAGGGCATCACAGAACTATGATTAGAGGTATGCAAGATCATCCCATGAAGGGACCAGTGCATCAGAGATCATCCCATGAAGGGACCAGGGCATCACAGCACTATGATTAGAGGTATGCAAGATCATCCCATGAAGGGACCAGTGCATCAGAGATCATCCCATGAAGGGACCAGTGCATCAGAGATCATCCCATGAAGGGACCAGTGCATCACAGCACTATAATTAGAGGTATGAAAGATCATCCCATGAAGGGACCAGCGCATCACAGCACTATGATTAGAGGTATGAAAGATCATCCCATGAAGGGACCAGGGCATCACAGCACTATGATTTGAGGTATGCAAGATCATCCCATGAAGGGACCAGTGCATCAGAGATCATCCCATGAAGGGACCAGTGCATCAGAGATCATCCCATGAAGGGACCAGGGCATCACAGCACTATGATTAGAGGTATGCAAGATCATCCCATGAAGGGACCAGTGCATCAGAGATCATCCCATGAAGGGACCAGGGCATCACAGCACTATGATTAGAGGTATGCAAGATCATCCCATTGAAGGGACCAGTGCATCAGAGATCATCCCATGAAGGGACCAGTGCATCAGAGATCATCCCATGAAGGGACCAGTGCATCAGAGATCATCCCATGAAGGGACCAGTGCATCAGAGATCATCCCATGAAGGGACCAGTGCATCACAGCACTATGATTAGAGGTATGCAAGATCATCCCATGAAGGGACCAGGGCATCAGAGATCATCCCATGAAGGGACCAGTGCATCAGAGATCATCCCATGAAGGGACCAGGGCATTCAGCACTATGATTAGAGGTATGCAAGATCATCCCATGAAGGGACCAGTGCATCACAGCACTATGAATAGAGGTATGAAAGATCATCCCATGAAGGGACCAGGGCATCACAGCACTATGATTAGAGGTATGAAAGATCATCCCATGAAGGTACCAGGGCATCACAGCACTATGATTTGAGGTATGAAAGATCATCCCATGAAGGGACCAGGGCATCAGAGATCATCCCATGAAGGGACCAGGGCATCACAGCACTATGATTAGAGGTATGAAAGATCATCCCATGAAGGGACCAGGGCATCAGAGATCATCCCATGAAGGGACCAGTGCATCAGAGATCATCCCATGAAGGGACCAGTGCATCAGAGATCATCCCATGAAGGGACCAGGGCATCACAGCACTATGATTAGAGGTATGAAAGATCATCCCATGAAGGGACCAGGGCATCACAGCACTATGATTAGAGGTATGAAAGATCATCCCATGAAGGGACCAGGGCATCAGAGATTATCCCATGAAGGGACCAGTGAATCAGAGATCATCCCATGAAGGGACCAGTGCATCAGAGATCATCCCATGAAGGGACCAGTGCATCAGAGATCATCCCATGAAGGGACCAGGGCATCACAGCACTATGATTAGAGGTATGAAAGATCATCCCATGAAGGGATCAGGGCATCACAGCACTAGGATTAGTGATATGAAAGATCATCCCATGAAGGGACCAGGGCATCAGAGATCATCCCACAAAGGGACCAGTGCATCAGAGATCATCCCATGAAGGGACCAGTGCATCACAGCACTATGATTAGAGGTATGAAAGATCATCCCATGAAGGGACCAGGGCATCACAGCACTATGATTAGAGGTATGCAAGATCATCCCATGAAGGGACCAGTGCATCAGAGATCATCCCATGAAGGGACCAGTGCATCACAGCACTATGATTAGAGGTATGAAAGATCATCCCATGAAGGGACCAGGGCATCACAGCACTATGATTAGAGGTATGAAAGATCATCCCATGAAGGGACCAGGGCATCACAGCACTATGATTTGAGGTATGCAAGATCATCCCATGAAGGGACCAGTGCATCAGAGATCATCCCATGAAGGGACCAGTGCATCAGAGATCATCCCATGAAGGGACCAGGGCATCACAGCACTATGATTAGAGGTATGCAAGATCATCCCATGAAGGGACCAGTGCATCAGAGATCATCCCATGAAGGGACCAGTGCATCAGAGATCATCCCATGAAGGGACCAGTGCATCAGAGATCATCCCATGAAGGGACCAGGGCATCACAGCACTATTAGAGGTATGAAAGATCATCCCATGAAGGGATCAGGGCATCACAGCACTATGATTAGTGGTATGAAAGATCATCCCATGAAGGGACCAGGGCATCACAGCACTATGATTAGAGGTATGAAAGAGCATCCCATGAAGGGACCAGGGCATCACAGCACTATGATTAGAGGTATGCAAGATCATCCCATGAAGGGACCAGTGCATCAGAGATCATCCCATGAAGGGACCAGTGCATCAGATCATCCTATGAAGGGACCAGGGCATTCAGCACTATGATTAGAAGTATGCAAGATCATCCCATGAAGGGACCAGTGCATCACAGCACTATGATTAGAGGTATGAAAGATCATCCCATGAAGGTACCAGGGCATCACAGCACTATGATTTGAGGTATGAAAGATCATCCCATGAAGGGACCAGGGCATCAGAGATCATCCCATGAAGGGACCAGGGCATCAGAGATCATCCCATGAAGGGACCAGGGCATCAGAGATCATCCCATGAAGGGACCAGGGCATCAGAGATCATCCCATGAAGGGACCAGGGCATCAGAGATCATCCCATGAAGGGACCAGTGCATCAGAGATCATCCCATGAAGGGACCAGTGCATCACAGCACTATGATTAGAGGTATGCAAGATCATCCCATGAAGGGACCAGTGCATCAGAGATCATCCCATGAAGGGACAAGGGCATCACAGCACTATGATTAGAGGTATAAAAGATCATCCCATGAAGGGACCAGGGCATCACAGCACTATGATTAGAGGTATGCAAGATCATCCCATGAAGGGACCAGTGCATCAGAGATCATCCCATGAAGGGACCAGTGCATCAGAGATCATCCCATGAAGGGACCAGGGCATCACAGCACTATGATTAGAGGTATGCAAGATCATCCCATGAAGAGACCAGTGCATCAGAGATCATCCCATGAAGGGACCAGTGCATCAGAGCACTATGATTAGAGGTATGAAAGATCATCCCATGAAGGGACCAGTGCATCACAGCACTATGATTAGAGATATGCAAGATCATCCCATGAAGGGACCAGTGCATCAGAGATCATCCCATGAAGGGACCAGTGCATCAGAGATCATCCCATGAAGGGACCAGTGCATCAGAGATCATCCCATGAAGGGACCAGTGCATCGGAGATCACCAGGGCATCACAGCACTATGATTAGAGGTATGAAAGATCATCCCATGAAGGGACCAGGGCATCACAGCACTATGATTAGAGGTATGCAAGATCATCCCATGAAGGGACCAGTGCATCAGAGATCATCCCATGAAGGGACCAGTGCATCAGAGATCATCCCATGAAGGGACCAGTGCATCAGAGATTATCCCATGAAGGGACCAGTGCATCGGAGATCATCCCATGAAGGGACCAGTGCATCGGAGATCATCCCATGAAGGGACCAGTGCATCGGAGATCATCCCATGAAGGGACCAGGGCATCACAGCACTATGATTAGAGGTATGAAAGATCATCCCATGAAGGGACCAGGGGATCACAGCACTATGATTAGAGGTATGAAAGATCATCCCATGAAGGGACCAGGGCATCGGAGATCATCCCATGAAGGGACCAGTGCATCAGAGATCATCCCATGAAGGGACCAGTGCATCAGAGATCATCCCATGAAGGGACCAGTGCATCAGAGATCATCCCATGAAGGGACCAGGGCATCACAGCACTATGATTAGAGGTATGCAAGATCATCCCATGAAGAGACCAGTGCATCAGAGATCATCCCATGAAGGGACCAGTGCATCAGAGCACTATGATTAGAGGTATGACAGATCATCCCATGAAGGGACCAGGGCATCAGAGATCATCCCATGAAGGGACCAGTGCATCAGAGATCATCCCATGAAGGGACCAGTGCATCGGAGATCATCCCATGAAGGGACCAGTGCATCGGAGATCATCCCATGAAGGGACCAGTGCATCGGAGATCATCCCATGAAGGGACCAGGGCATCACAGCACTATGATTAGAGGTATGAAAGAGCATCCCATGAAGGGACCAGGGCATCACAGCACTATGATTAGAGGTATGCAAGATCATCCCATGAAGGGACCAGTGCATCAGAGATCATCCCATGAAGGGACCAGTGCATCAGATCATCCTATGAAGGGACCAGGGCATTCAGCACTATGATTAGAAGTATGCAAGATCATCCCATGAAGGGACCAGTGCATCACAGCACTATGATTAGAGGTATGAAAGATCATCCCATGAAGGTACCAGGGCATCACAGCACTATGATTTGAGGTATGAAAGATCATCCCATGAAGGGACCAGGGCATCAGAGATCATCCCATGAAGGGACCAGGGCATCAGAGATCATCCCATGAAGGGACCAGGGCATCAGAGATAATCCCATGAAGGGACCAGGGCATCAGAGATCATCCCATGAAGGGGCCAGGGCATCACAGCACTATGATTAGCGGTATGCAAGATCATCCCATGAAGGGACCAGTGGATCAGAGATCATCCCATGAAGGGACCAGTGCATCAGAGATCATCCCATGAAGGGACCAGTGCATCGGAGATCATCCCATGAAGGGACCAGTGCATCGGAGATCATCCCATGAAGGGACCAGTGCATCGGAGATCATCCCATGAAGGGACCAGGGCATCACAGCACTATGATTAGAGGTATGAAAGATCATCCCATGAAGGGACCAGGGGATCACAGCACTATGATTAGAGGTATGAAAGATCATCCCATGAAGGGACCAGGGCATCGGAGATCATCCCATGAAGGGACCAGTGCATCAGAGATCATCCCATGAAGGGACCAGTGCATCAGAGATCATCCCATGAAGGGACCAGTGCATCAGAGATCATCCCATGAAGGGACCAGGGCATCACAGCACTATGATTAGAGGTATGCAAGATCATCCCATGAAGGGACCAGTGCATCAGAGATCATCCCATGAAGGGACCAGTGCATCAGAGGACTATGATTAGAGGTATGAAAGATCATCCCATGAAGGGACCAGTGCATCACAGCACTATGATTAGAGGTATGCAAGATCATCCCATGAAGGGACCAGTGCATCAGAGATCATCCCATGAAGGGACCAGTGCATCAGAGATCATCCCATGAAGGGACCAGTGCATCAGAGATCATCCCATGAAGGGACCAGTGCATCGGAGATCATCCCATGAAGGGACCAGTGCATCAGAGATCATCCCATGAAGGGACCAGTGCATCGGAGATCATCCCATGAAGGGACCAGTGCATCAGAGCACTATGATTAGAGGTATGACAGATCATCCCATGAAGGGACCAGGGCATCAGAGATCATCCCATGAAGGGACCAGTGCATCAGAGATCATCCCATGAAGGGACCAGTGCATCGGAGATCATCCCATGAAGGGACCAGTGCATCGGAGATCATCCCATGAAGGGACCAGTGCATCGGAGATCATCCCATGAAGGGACCAGGGCATCACAGCACTATGATTAGAGGTATGACAGATCATCCCATGAAGGGACCAGGGCATCACAGCACTATGATTAGAGGTATGCAAGATCATCCCATGAAGGGACCAGTGCATCAGAGATCATCCCATGAAGGGACCAGTGCATCAGAGATCATCCCATGAAGGGACCAGGGCATCAGAGATCATCCCATGAAGGGACCAGGGCATCAGAGATCATCCCATGAAGGGACCAGGGCATCACAGCACTATGATTAGAGGTATGAAAGATCATCCCATGAAGGGACCAGTTTATCAGAGATCATCCCATGAAGGGACCAGGGCATCACAGCACTATGATTAGAGGTATGAAAGATCATCCCATGAATGGACCATGGCATCAGAGATCATCCCATGAAGGGACCAGTGCATCAGAGATCATCCCATGAAGGGACCAGGGCATCACAGCACTATGATTAGAGGTGTGAAAGATCATCCCATGAAGGGACCAGGGCATCACAGCACTATGATTAGAGGTATGAAAGATCATCCCATGAAGGGACCAGTGCATCAGAGATCATCCCATGAAGGGACCAGTGCATCAGAGATCATCCCATGAAGGGACCAGGGCATCAGAGATCATCCCATGAAGGGACCAGGGCATCAGAGATCATCCCATGAAGGGACCAGTGCATCAGAGATCATCCCATGAAGGGACCAGTGCATCAGAGATCATCCCATGAAGGGACCAGTGCATCAGAGATCATCCCATGAAGGGACCATGGCATCAGAGATCATACCATGAAGGGACCAGTGCATCAGAGATCATCCCATGAAGGGAGCAGGGCATCACAGCACTATGATTAGAAGTGTGAAAGATCATCCCATGAAGGGACCAGGGCATCACAGCACTATGATTAGAGGTATGAAAGATCATCCCATGAAGGAACCAGGGCATCAGAGATCATCCCATGAAGGGACCAGTGCATCAGAGATCATCCCATGAAGGGACCAGGGCATCACAGCACTATGATTAGAGGTATGCAAGATCATCCCATGAAGGGACCAGTGCATCAGAGATCATCCCATGAAGGGACCAGTGCATCACAGCACTATAATTAGAGGTATGAAAGATCATCCCATGAAGGGACCAGCGCATCACAGCACTATGATTAGAGGTATGAAAGATCATCCCATGAAGGGACCAGGGCATCACAGCACTATGATTTGAGGTATGCAAGATCATCCCATGAAGGGACCAGTGCATCAGAGATCATCCCATGAAGGGACCAGTGCATCAGAGATCATCCCATGAAGGGACCAGGGCATCAGAGATCATCCCATGAAGGGACCAGGGCATCACAGCACTATGATTAGAGGTATGCAAGATCATCCCATGAAGGGACCAGTGCATCAGAGATCATCCCATGAAGGGACCAGTGCATCAGAGATCATCCCATGAAGGGACCAGTGCATCAGAGATCTTCCCATGAAGGGACCAGTGCATCAGAGATCATCCCATGAAGGGACCAGTGCATCACAGCACTATGATTAGAGGTATGCAAGATCATCCCATGAAGGGACCAGGGCATCAGAGATCATCCCATGAAGGGACCAGTGCATCAGAGATCATCCCATGAAGGGACCAGGGCATCACAGCACTATGATTAGAGGTATGCAAGATCATCCCATGAAGGGACCAGTGCATCACAGCACTATGATTAGAGGTATGAAAGATCATCCCATGAAGGGACCAGGGCATCAGAGATCATCCCATGAAGGGACCAGTGCATCAGAGATCATCCCATGAAGGGACCAGTGCATCAGAGATCATACCATGAAGGGACCAGGGCATCACAGCACTATGATTAGAGGTATGAAAGATCATCCCATGAAGGGACCAGGGCATCACAGCACTATTATTAGAGGTATGAAAGATCATCCCATGAAAGGACCAGGGCATCACAGCACTATGATTAGAGGCATGAAAGAGCATCCCATGAAGGGACCAGGGCATCACAGCACTATGATTAGAGGTATGCAAGATCATCCCATGAAGGGACCAGTGCATCAGAGATCATCCCATGAAGGGACCAGTGCATCACAGCACTATGATTAGAGGTATGAAAGATCATCCCATGAAGGGACCAGGGCATCACAGCACTATGATTAGAGGTATGAAAGATCATCCCATGAAGGGACCAGGGCATCAGAGATCATCCCATGAAGGGACCAGGGCATCAGAGATCATCCCATGAAGGGACCAGTGCATCCGAGATCATCCCATGAAGGGACCAGTGCATCACAGCACTATGATTAGAGGTATGAAAGATCATCCCATGAAGGGACCAGGGCATCACAGCACTATGATTAGAGGTATGTAAGATCATCCCATGAAGGGACGAGTGCATCAGAGATCATCCCATGAAGGGACCAGTGCATCAGAGTTCATCCCATGAAGGGACCAGTGCATCAGAGATCATCCCATGAAGGGACCAGGGCATCACAGCACTATGATTAGAGGTATGCAAGATCATCCCATGAAGGGACCAGTGCATCAGAGATCATCCCATGAAGGGACCAGGGCATCACAGCACTATGATTAGAGGTATGAAAGATCATCCCATGAAGGGACCAGTGCATCACAGCACTATGATTAGAGGTATGTAAGATCATCCCATGAAGGGACCAGTGCATCAGAGATCATCCCATGAAGGGACCAGTGCATCAGAGATCATCCCATGAAAGGACCAGGGCATCACAGCACTATGATTAGAGGTATGCAAGATCATCCCATGAAGGGACCAGTGCATCAGAGATCATCCCATGAAGAGACCAGTGCATCAGAGATCATCCCATGAAGGGACGAGGGCATCACAGCACTATGATTAGAGGTATGAAAGATCATCCCATGAAGGGACCAGGGCATCACAGCACTATAATTAGAGGTATGCAAGATCATCCCATGAAGGGACCAGTGCATCAGAGATCATCCCATGAAGGGACCAGTGAATCAGATCATCCCATGAAGGGACCAGTGCATCACAGCACTATGATTAGAGGTATGAAAGATCAACCCATGAAGGGACCAGTGCATCAGAGATCATCCCATGAAGGGACCAGTGCATCAGAGATCATCCCATGAAGGGACCAGTGCATCAGAGATCATCCCATGAAGGGACCAGTGCATCAGAGATCATCCCTTGAAGGGACCAGGGCATCACAGCACTATGATTAGAGGTATGAAAGATCATCCCATGAAGGGACCAGTGCATCAGAGATCATCCCATGAAGGGACCAGTGCATCAGAGATCATCCCATGAAGGGACCAGGGCATCACAGCACTATGATTAGAGGTATGAAAGATCATTCCATTTAGGGACCAGTGCATCAGAGATCATCCCATTTAGGGACCAGGGCATCAGAGATCATCCCATGAAGGGACCAGGGCATCAGAGATCATCCCATGAAGGGACCAGGGCATCAGAGATCATCCCATGAAGGGACCAGGGCATCAGAGATCATCCCATGAAGGGACCAGTGCATCAGAGATCATCCCATGAAGGGACCAGTGCATCAGAGATCATCCCATGAAGGGACCAGTGCATCAGAGATCATCCCATGAAGGGACCATGGCATCAGAGATCATCCCATGAAGGGACCAGTGCATCAGAGATCATCCCATGAAGGGACCAGGGCATCACAGCACTATGATTAGAAGTGTGAAAGATCATCCCATGAAGGGACCAGGGCATCACAGCACTATGATTAGAGGTATGAAAGATCATCCCATGAAGGAACCAGGGCATCAGAGATCATCCCATGAAGGGACCAGTGCATCAGAGATCATCCCATGAAGGGACCAGGGCATCACAGCACTATGATTAGAGGTATGCAAGATCATCCCATGAAGGGACCAGTGCATCAGAGATCATCCCATGAAGGGACCAGTGCATCACAGCACTATAATTAGAGGTATGAAAGATCATCCCATGAAGGGACCAGCGCATCACAGCACTATGATTAGAGGTATGAAAGATCATCCCATGAAGGGACCAGGGCATCACAGCACTATGATTTGAGGTATGCAAGATCATCCCATGAAGGGACCAGTGCATCAGAGATCATCCCATGAAGGGACCAGTGCATCAGAGATCATCCCATGAAGGGACCAGGGCATCAGAGATCATCCCATGAAGGGACCAGGGCATCACAGCACTATGATTAGAGGTATGCAAGATCATCCCATGAAGGGACCAGTGCATCAGAGATCATCCCATGAAGGGACCAGTGCATCAGAGATCATCCCATGAAGGGACCAGTGCATCAGAGATCTTCCCATGAAGGGACCAGTGCATCAGAGATCATCCCATGAAGGGACCAGTGCATCACAGCACTATGATTAGAGGTATGCAAGATCATCCCATGAAGGGACCAGGGCATCAGAGATCATCCCATGAAGGGACCAGTGCATCAGAGATCATCCCATGAAGGGACCAGGGCATCACAGCACTATGATTAGAGGTATGCAAGATCATCCCATGAAGGGACCAGTGCATCACAGCACTATGATTAGAGGTATGAAAGATCATCCCATGAAGGTACCAGGGCATCACAGCACTATGATTTGAGGTACGAAAGATCATCCCATGAAGGGACCAGTGCATCAGAGATCATCCCATGAAGGGACCAGGGCATCACAGCACTATGATTAGAGGTATGAAAGATCATCCCATGAAGGGACCAGGGCATCAGAGATCATCCCATGAAGGGACCAGTGCATCAGAGATCATCCCATGAAGGGACCAGTGCATCAGAGATCATACCATGAAGGGACCAGGGCATCACAGCACTATGATTAGAGGTATGAAAGATCATCCCATGAAGGGACCAGGGCATCACAGCACTATTATTAGAGGTATGAAAGATCATCCCATGAAAGGACCAGGGCATCACAGCACTATGATTAGAGGCATGAAAGAGCATCCCATGAAGGGACCAGGGCATCACAGCACTATGATTAGAGGTATGCAAGATCATCCCATGAAGGGACCAGTGCATCAGAGATCATCCCATGAAGGGACCAGTGCATCACAGCACTATGATTAGAGGTATGAAAGATCATCCCATGAAGGGACCAGGGCATCACAGCACTATGATTAGAGGTATGAAAGATCATCCCATGAAGGGACCAGGGCATCAGAGATCATCCCATGAAGGGACCAGGGCATCAGAGATCATCCCATGAAGGGACCAGTGCATCAGAGATCATCCCATGAAGGGACCAGTGCATCACAGCACTATGATTAGAGGTATGAAAGATCATCCCATGAAGGGACCAGGGCATCACAGCACTATGATTAGAGGTATGTAAGATCATCCCATGAAGGGACGAGTGCATCAGAGATCATCCCATGAAGGGACCAGTGCATCAGAGATCATCCCATGAAGGGACCAGTGCATCAGAGATCATCCCATGAAGGGACCAGGGCATCACAGCACTATGATTAGAGGTATGCAAGATCATCCCATGAAGGGACCAGGGCATCACAGCACTATGATCAGAGGTATGAAAGATCATCCCATGAAGGGACCAGTGCATCAGAGATCATCCCATGAAGGGACCAGTGCATCAGAGATCATCCCATGAAGGGACCAGTGCATCAGAGATCATCCCATGAAGGGACCAGGGCATCACAGCACTATGATTAGAGGTATGAAAGATCATCCCATGAAGGGACCAGTGCATCAGAGATCATCCCATGAAGGGACCAGTGTATCAGAGATCATCCCATGAAGGGACCAGTGCATCAGAGATCATCCCATGAAGGGACCAGTGCATCAGAGATCATCCCATGAAGGGACCAGGGCATCACAGCACTATGATTAGAGGTATGAAAGATCATCCCATGAAGGGACCAGGGCATCACAGCACTATGATTAGAGGTATGCAAGATCATCCCATGAAGGGACCAGTGCATCAGAGATCATCCCATGAAGGGACCAGGGCATCACAGCACTATGATTAGAGGTATGAAAGATCATCCCATGAAGGAACCAGTGCATCAGAGATCAACCCATGAAGGGACCAGTGCATCAGAGATCATCCCATGAAGGGACCAGTGCATCAGAGATCATCCCATGAAGGGACCAGTGCATCACAGCACTATGATTAGAGGTATGCAAGATCATCCCATGAAGGGACAAGGGCATCACAGCACTATGATTAGAGGTATGCAAGATCATCCCATGAAGGGACCAGTGCATCAGAGATCATCCCATGAAGGGACCAGGGCATCACAGCACTATGATTAGAGGTATATAAGATCATCCCATGAAGGGACCAGTGCATCAGAGATCATCCCATGAAGGGATCAGGGCATCACAGCACTATGATTAGAGGTATGAAAGATCATCCCATGAAGGGACCAGTGCATCAGAGATCATCCCATGAAGGGACCAGTGCATCAGATCATCCCATGAAGGGACCAGGGCATCACAGCACTATGATTAGAGGTATGAAAGATCATCCCATGAAGGGACCAGTGCATCAGAGATCATCCCATGAAGGGACAAGTGCATCAGAGATCATCCCATGAAGGGACCAGGGCATCACAGCACTATGATTAGAGGTATGAAAGATCATCCCATTTAGGGACCAGTGCATCAGAGATCATCCCATGAAGGGACCAGTGCATCAGAGATCATCTCATGAAGGGACCAGTGCATCAGAGATCATCCCATGAAGGGACCAGTGCATCAGAGATCATCCCATGAAGGGACCAGTGCATCAGAGATCATCCCATGAAGGGACCAGGGCATCACAGCACTATGATTAGTGGCATGCAAGATAATCCCATGAAGGGACGAATGCATCAGAGATAATCCCATGAAGGGACCAGGGCATCACAGCACTATGATTAGAGGTATGCAAGATCATCCCATGAAGGGACCAGTGCATCACAGCACTATGATTAGAGGTATGAAAGATCATCCCATGAAGGGACCAGGGCATCACAGCACTATGATTAGAGGTATGAAAGATCATCCCATGAAGGGACCAGGGCATCAAAGCACTATGATTAGAGGTATGCAAGATCATCCCATGAAGGGACCAGTGCATCAGAGATCATCCCATGAAGGGACCAGGGCATCACAGCACTATGATTAGAGGTATGCAAGATCATCCCATGAAGGGACCAGTGTATCAGAGATCATCCCATGAAGGGACCAGGGCATCACAGCACTATGATTAGAGGTATGCAAGATCATTCCATGAAGGGACCAGTGCATCACAGCACTATGATTAGAGGTATGAAAGATCATCCCATGAAGGGACCAGGGCATCAGAGATCATCCCATGAAGGGACCAGGGCATCAGAGATCATCCCATGAAGGGACCAGTGCATCAGAGATCATCCCATGAAGGGACCAGTGCATCAGAGATCATCCCATGAAGGGACCAGGGCATCACAGCACTATGATTAGAGGTATGAAAGATCATCCCATGAAGGGACCAGGGCATCACAGCACTATGATCAGAGGTATGAAAGATCATCCCATGAAGGGACCAGTGCATCAGAGATCATCCCATGAAGGGACCAGTGCATCAGAGATCATCCCATGAAGGGACCAGTGCATCAGAGATCATCCCATGAAGGGACCAGTGCATCAGAGATCATCCCACGAAGGGACCAGGGCATCACAGCACTATGATTAGAGGTATGCAAGATCATCCCATGAAGGGACCAGTGCATCAGAGATCATCCCATGAAGGGACCAGTGCATCAGAGATCATCCCATGAAGGGACCAGGGCATCACAGCACTATAAGTAGAGGTATGAAAGATCATCCCATGAAGGGACCAGCGCATCACAGCACTATGATTAGAGGTATGAAAGATCATCCCATGAAGGGACCAGGGCATCACAGCACTATGATTAGAGGTATGCAAGATCATCCCATGAAGGGACCAGTGAATCAGAGATCATCCCATGAAGGGACCAGTGCATCAGAGATCATCCCATGAAGGGACCAGGGAATCACAGCACTATGATTAGAGGTATGCAAGATCATCCCATGAAGGGACCAGTGCATCAGAGATCATCCCATGAAGGGACCAGGGCCTCACAGCACTATGATTAGAGGTATGCAAGATCATCCCATGAAGGGACCAGGGCATCAGAGATCATCCCATGAAGGGACCAGTGCATCAGAGATCATCCCATGAAGGGACCAGGGCATCACAGCACTATGATTAGAGGTATGCAAGATCATCCCATGAAGGGACCAGTGCATCACAGCACTATGAATAGAGGTATGAAAGATCATCCCATGAAGGGACCAGGGCATCACAGCACTATGATTAGAGGTATGAAAGATCATCCCATGAAGGCACCAGTGCATCACAGCACTATGATTAGAGGTATGAAAGATCATCCCATGAAGGGACCAGGGCATCACAGCACTATGATTAGAGGTATGAAAGATCATCCCATGATGGGACCAGGGCATCAGAGATCATCCCATGAAGGGACCAGTGCATCAGAGATCATCCCATGAAGGGACCAGTGCATCAGAGATCATCCCATGAAGGGACCAGGGCATCAGAGATCATCCCATGAAGGGACCAGGGCATCACAGCACTATGATTAGAGGTATGAAAGATCATCCCATGAAGGGATCAGGGCATCACAGCACTATGATTAGTGGTATGAAAGATCATCCCATGAAGGGACCAGGGCATCACAGCACTATGATTAGAGGTATGAAAGAGCACCCCATGAAGGGACCAGGGCATCACAGCACTATGATTAGAGGTATGCAAGATCATCCCATGAAGGGACCAGTGCATCAGAGATCATCCCATGAAGGGACCAGTGCATCAGAGATCATCCCATGAAGGGACCAGTGCATCAGAGATCATCCCATGAAGGGACCAGTGCATCAGAGATCATCCCATGAAGGGACCAGGGCATCACAGCACTATGATTAGAGGTATGAAAGATCATCCCATGAAGGGACCAGGGGATCACAGCACTATGATTAGAGGTATGGAAGATCATCCCATGAAGGGACCAATGCATCAGAGATCATCCCATGAAGGGACCAGTGCATCAGAGATCATCCCATGAAGGGACCAGTGCATCACAGCACTATGATTAGAGGTATGCAAGATCATCCCATGAAGGGACAAGGGCATCACAGCACTATGATTAGAGGTATGCAAGATCATCCCATGAAGGGACCAGTGCATCAGAGATCATCCCATGAAGGGACCAGGGCATCACAGCACTATGATTAGAGGTATATAAGATCATCCCATGAAGGGACCAGTGCATCAGAGATCATCCCATGAAGGGATCAGGGCATCACAGCACTATGATTAGAGGTATGAAAGATCATCCCATGAAGGGACCAGTGCATCAGAGATCATCCCATGAAGGGACCAGTGCATCAGATCATCCCATGAAGGGACCAGGGCATCACAGCACTATGATTAGAGGTATGAAAGATCATCCCATGAAGGGACCAGTGCATCAGAGATCATCCCATGAAGGGACAAGTGCATCAGAGATCATCCCATGAAGGGACCAGGGCATCACAGCACTATGATTAGAGGTATGAAAGATCATCCCATTTAGGGACCAGTGCATCAGAGATCATCCCATGAAGGGACCAGTGCATCAGAGATCATCTCATGAAGGGACCAGTGCATCAGAGATCATCCCATGAAGGGACCAGTGCATCAGAGATCATCCCATGAAGGGACCAGTGCATCAGAGATCATCCCATGAAGGGACCAGGGCATCACAGCACTATGATTAGTGGCATGCAAGATAATCCCATGAAGGGACGAATGCATCAGAGATAATCCCATGAAGGGACCAGGGCATCACAGCACTATGATTAGAGGTATGCAAGATCATCCCATGAAGGGACCAGTGCATCACAGCACTATGATTAGAGGTATGAAAGATCATCCCATGAAGGGACCAGGGCATCACAGCACTATGATTAGAGGTATGAAAGATCATCCCATGAAGGGACCAGGGCATCAAAGCACTATGATTAGAGGTATGCAAGATCATCCCATGAAGGGACCAGTGCATCAGAGATCATCCCATGAAGGGACCAGGGCATCACAGCACTATGATTAGAGGTATGCAAGATCATCCCATGAAGGGACCAGTGTATCAGAGATCATCCCATGAAGGGACCAGGGCATCACAGCACTATGATTAGAGGTATGCAAGATCATTCCATGAAGGGACCAGTGCATCACAGCACTATGATTAGAGGTATGAAAGATCATCCCATGAAGGGACCAGGGCATCAGAGATCATCCCATGAAGGGACCAGGGCATCAGAGATCATCCCATGGAGGGACCAGTGCATCAGAGATCATCCCATGAAGGGACCAGTGCATCAGAGATCATCCCATGAAGGGACCAGGGCATCACAGCACTATGATTAGAGGTATGAAAGATCATCCCATGAAGGGACCAGGGCATCACAGCACTATGATCAGAGGTATGAAAGATCATCCCATGAAGGGACCAGTGCATCAGAGATCATCCCATGAAGGGACCAGTGCATCAGAGATCATCCCATGAAGGGACCAGTGCATCAGAGATCATCCCATGAAGGGACCAGTGCATCAGAGATCATCCCACGAAGGGACCAGGGCATCACAGCACTATGATTAGAGGTATGCAAGATCATCCCATGAAGGGACCAGTGCATCAGAGATCATCCCATGAAGGGACCAGTGCATCAGAGATCATCCCATGAAGGGACCAGGGCATCACAGCACTATAAGTAGAGGTATGAAAGATCATCCCATGAAGGGACCAGCGCATCACAGCACTATGATTAGAGGTATGAAAGATCATCCCATGAAGGGACCAGGGCATCACAGCACTATGATTAGAGGTATGCAAGATCATCCCATGAAGGGACCAGTGAATCAGAGATCATCCCATGAAGGGACCAGTGCATCAGAGATCATCCCATGAAGGGACCAGGGAATCACAGCACTATGATTAGAGGTATGCAAGATCATCCCATGAAGGGACCAGTGCATCAGAGATCATCCCATGAAGGGACCAGGGCCTCACAGCACTATGATTAGAGGTATGCAAGATCATCCCATGAAGGGACCAGGGCATCAGAGATCATCCCATGAAGGGACCAGTGCATCAGAGATCATCCCATGAAGGGACCAGGGCATCACAGCACTATGATTAGAGGTATGCAAGATCATCCCATGAAGGGACCAGTGCATCACAGCACTATGAATAGAGGTATGAAAGATCATCCCATGAAGGGACCAGGGCATCACAGCACTATGATTAGAGGTATGAAAGATCATCCCATGAAGGCACCAGTGCATCACAGCACTATGATTAGAGGTATGAAAGATCATCCCATGAAGGGACCAGGGCATCACAGCACTATGATTAGAGGTATGAAAGATCATCCCATGATGGGACCAGGGCATCAGAGATCATCCCATGAAGGGACCAGTGCATCAGAGATCATCCCATGAAGGGACCAGTGCATCAGAGATCATCCCATGAAGGGACCAGGGCATCAGAGATCATCCCATGAAGGGACCAGGGCATCACAGCACTATGATTAGAGGTATGAAAGATCATCCCATGAAGGGATCAGGGCATCACAGCACTATGATTAGTGGTATGAAAGATCATCCCATGAAGGGACCAGGGCATCACAGCACTATGATTAGAGGTATGAAAGAGCACCCCATGAAGGGACCAGGGCATCACAGCACTATGATTAGAGGTATGCAAGATCATCCCATGAAGGGACCAGTGCATCAGAGATCATCCCATGAAGGGACCAGTGCATCAGAGATCATCCCATGAAGGGACCAGTGCATCAGAGATCATCCCATGAAGGGACCAGTGCATCAGAGATCATCCCATGAAGGGACCAGGGCATCACAGCACTATGATTAGAGGTATGAAAGATCATCCCATGAAGGGACCAGGGGATCACAGCACTATGATTAGAGGTATGGAAGATCATCCCATGAAGGGACCAATGCATCAGAGATCATCCCATGAAGGGACCAGTGCATCAGAGATCATCCCATGAAGGGACCAGTGCATCAGAGATCATCCCATGAAGGGACCAGGGCATCACAGCACTATGATTAGAGGTATGCAAGATCATCCCATGAAGAGACCAGTGCATCAGAGATCATCCCATGAAGGGACCAGTGCATCACAGCACTATGATTAGAGGTATATAAGATCATCCCATGAAGGGACCAGGGCATCACAGCACTATGATTAGAGGTATGAAAGATCATCCCATGAAGGGACCAGGGCATCAGAGATCATCCCATGAAGGGACCAGGGCTTCAGAGATCATCCCATGAAGGGACCAGTGCATCAGAGATCATCCCATGAAGGGACCAGTGCATCAGAGATCATCCCATGAAGGGACCAGTGCATCAGAGATCATCCCATGAAGGGACCAGTGCATCACAGCACTATGATTAGAGGTATGAAAGATCATCCCATGAAGGGACCAGGGCATCACAGCACTATGATTAGAGGTATGCAAGATCATCCCATGAAGGGACCAGTGCATCACAGCACTATGATTAGAGGTATGAAAGATCATCCCATGAAGGGACCAGTGCATCAGAGATCATCCCATGAAGGGACCAGTGCATCAGAGATCATCCCATGAAGGGACCAGGGCATCACAGCACTATGATTTGAGGTATGCAAGATCATCCCATGAAGGGACCAGTGCATCAGAGATCATCCCATGAAGGGACCAGTGCATCAGAGATTATCCCATGAACGGACCAGGGCATCACAGCACTATGATTAGAGGTATGAAAGATCATCCCATGAAGGGACCAGGGCATCACAGCACTATGATTAGAGGTATGAAAGATCATCCCATGAAGGGACCAGGGCATCAGAGATCATCCCATGAAGGGACCAGTGCATCAGAGATCATCCCATGAAGGGACCAGGGCATCACATCACTATGATTAGAGGTATGCAAGATCATCCCATGAAGGGACGAGTGCATCAGAGATCATCCCATGAAGGGACCAGGGCATCACATCACTATGATTAGCGGTATGCAAGATCATCCCATGAAGGGACCGGTGGATCAGAGATCATCCCATGAAGGGACCAGGGCATCACAGCACTATGATTAGAGGTATGAAAGATCATCCCATGAAGGGACCAGGGCATCACAGCACTATGATTAGCGGTATGCAAGATCATCCCATGAAGGGACCGGTGGATCAGAGATCATCCCATGAAGGGACCAGGGCATCAGAGATCATCCCATGAAGGGACCAGGGCATCAGAGATCATCCCATGAAGGGAACAGGGCATCAGAGATCATCCCATGAAGGGACCAGGGCATCAGAGATCATCCCATGAAGGGACCAGGGCATCACAGCACTATGATTCGAGGTATGCAAGATCATCCCATGAAGGGACAAGTGCATCAGAGATCATCCCATGAAGGGACCAGTGCATCACAGCACTATGATTAGAGGTATGAAAGATCATGCCATGAAGCGACCAGGGCATCACAGCACTACGATTAGAGGTATGAAAGATCATCCCATGAAGGGACCAGGGCATCACAGCACTATGATTAGAGGTATGAAAGATCATCCCATGAAGGGACCAGGGCATCACAGCACTATGATTAGAGGTATGCAAGATCATCCCATGAAGGGACCAGTGCATCAGAGATCATCCCATGAAGGGACCAGGGCATCACAGCACTATGATTAGAGGTATGAAAGATCATCCCATGAAGGGACCAGGGCATCACAGCACTATGATTAGAGGTATGCAAGATCATCCCATGAAGGGACCAGTGCATCAGAGATCATCCCATGAAGGGACCAGTGCATCAGAGATTATCCCATGAAGGGACCAGGGCATCACAGCACTATGATTAGAGGTATGAAAGATCATCCCATGAAGGGACCAGGGCATCACAGCACTATGATTAGAGGTATGAAAGATCATCCCATGAAGGGACCAGGGCATCAGAGATCATCCCATGAAGGGACCAGTGCATCAGAGATCATCCCATGAAGGGACCAGGGCATCACATCACTATGATTAGAGGTATGCAAGATCATCCCATGAAGGGACGAGTGCATCAGAGATCATCCCATGAAGGGACCAGGGCATCACAGCACTATGATCAGATGTATGAAAGATCGTCCCATGAAGGGACCAGTGCATCAGAGATCATCCCATGAAGGGACCAGTGGATCAGAGATCATCCCATGAAGGGACCAGGGCATCAGAGATCATCCCATGAAGGGACCAGGGAATCAGAGATCATCCCATGAAGGGACCAGGGCATCAGAGATCATCCCATGAAGGGACCAGGGCATCACAGCACTATGATTCGAGGTATGCAAGATCATCCCATGAAGGGACCAGTGCATCACAGCACTATGATTAGAGGTATGAAAGATCATCCCATGAAGGGACCAGGGCATCACAGCACTATGATTAGATGTATGAAAGATCATCCCATGAAGGGACCAGGGCATCACAGCACTATGATTAGAGGTATGAAAGATCATCCCATGAAGGGACCAGTGCATCACAGCACTATAATTAGAGGTATGAAAGATCATCCTATGAAGGGACCAGCGCATCACAGCACTATGATTAGAGGTATGCAAGATCATCCCATGAAGGGACCAGGGCATCAGAGATCATCCCATGAAGGGACCAGTGCATCAGAGATCATCCCATGAAGGGACCAGTGCATCAGAGATCATCCCATGAAGGGACCAGTGCATCAGAGATCATCCCATGAAGGGACCAGTGCATCAGAGATCATCCCATGAATGGACCAGTGCATCACAGCACTATGATTAGAGGTATGCAAGATCATCCCATGAAGGGACCAGGGCATCAGAGATCATCCCATGAAGGGACCAGTGCATCAGAGATCATCCCATGAAGGGACCAGGGCATCAGAGATCATCCCATGAAGGGACCAGGGCATCACAGCACTATGATTAGAGGTATGAAAGATCATCCCATGAAGGGACCAGTGCATCAGAGATCATCCCATGAAGGGACCAGTGCATCAGAGATCATCCCATGAAGGGACCAGTGCATCACAGCACTATAATTAGAGGTATGAAAGATCATCCCATGAAGGGACCAGCGCATCACAGCACTATGATTAGAGGTATGAAAGATCATCCCATGAAGGGACCAGGGCATCAGATCATCCCATGAAGGGACCAGGGCATCACAGCACTATGATTAGAGGTATGAAAGATCATCTCATGAAGGGACTAGTGCATCAGAGATCATCCCATGAAGGGACCAGTGCATCAGAGATCATCCCTTGAAGGGACCAGGGCATCACAGCACTATGATTAGAGTTATGAAAGATCATCCCATGAAGGGACCAGTGCATCAGAGATCATCCCATGAAGGGACCAGTGCATCAGAGATCATCCCATGAAGGGACCAGGGCATCACAGCACTATGATTAGAGGTATGAAAGATCATCCCATGTAGGGACCAGTGCATCAGAGATCATCCCATGAAGGGACCAGTGCATCAGAGATCATCCCATGAAGGGACCAGTGCATCAGAGATCATCCCATGAAGGGACCAGTGCATCAGAGATCATCCCATGAAGGGACCAGGGCATCACAGCACTATGATTAGAGGTATGCAAGATCATCCCATGAAGGGACCAGTGCATCAGATCATCCCATGAAGGGACCAGGGCATCACAGCACTATGATTAGAGGTATGCAAGATCATCCCATGAAGGGACCAGTGCATCAGAGATCATCCCATGAAGGGACCAGTGCATCAGAGATCATCCCATGAAGGGACCAGTGCATCAGAGATCATCCCATGAAGGGACCAGTGCATCAGAGATCATCCCATGAAGGGACCAGTGCATCACAGCACTATGATTAGAGGTATGCAAGATCATCCCATGAAGGGACCAGGGCGTCAGAGATCATCCCATGAAGGGACCAGTGCATCAGAGATCATCCCATGAAGGGACCAGGGCATCAGAGATCATCCCATGAAGGGACCAGGGCATCAGAGATCATCCCATGAAGGGACCAGGGCATCACAGCACTATGATTAGAGGTATGCAAGATCATCCCATGAAGGGACCAGTGCATCACAGCACTATGAATAGAGGTATGAAAGATCATCCCATGAAAGGACCAGGGCATCACAGCACTATGATTAGAGGTATGAAAGAGCATCCCATGAAGGGACCAGGGCATCACAGCACTATGATTAGAGGTATGCAAGATCATCCCATGAAGGGACCAGTGCATCAGAGATCATCCCATGAAGGGACCAGTGCATCACAGCACTATGATTAGAGGTATGAAAGATCATCCCATGAATGGACCAGGGCATCACAGCACTATGATTAGAGGTATGAAAGATCATCCAATGAAGGGACCAGGGCATCAGAGATCATCCCATGAAGGGACCAGGGCATCAGAGATCATCCCATGAAGGGACCAGGGCATCAGAGATCATCCCATGAAGGGACCAGTTCATCAGAGATCATCCCATGAAGGGACCAGTGCATCACAGCACTATGATTAGAGGTATGAAAGATCATCACATGAAGGGACCAGGGCATCACAGCACTATGATTAGAAGTATGAAAGATCATCCCATGAAGGGACCAGTGCATCAGAGATCATCCCATGAAGGGACCAGTGCATCAGAGATCATCCCATGAAGGGACCAGTGCATCAGAGATCATCCCATGAAGGGACACGGGCATCACAGCACTATGATTAGAGGTATGAAAGATCATCCCATGAAGGGACCAGGGCATCACAGCACTATGACTAGAGGTATGCAAGATCATCCCATGAAGGGACCAGTGCATCAGAGATCATCCCATGAAGGGACCAGTGCATCAGAGATCATCCCATGAAGGGACCAGGGCATCACAGCACTATGATTAGAGGTATGCAAGATCATCCCATGAAGAGACCAGTGCATCAGAGATCATCCCATGAAGGGACCAGTGCATCAGAGCACTATGATTAGAGGTATGACAGATCATCCCATGAAGGGACCAGGGCATCACAGCACTATGATTAGAGGTATGAAAGATCATCCCATGAAGGGACCAGGGCATCAGAGATCATCCCATGAAGGGACCAGGGCATCAGAGATCATCCCATGAAGGTATCAGTGCATCAGAGATCATCCCATGAAGGGACCAGGGCATCACAGCACTATGATTAGAGGTATACAAGATCATCCCATGAAGGGACCAGTGCATCAGAGATCATCCCATGAAGGGACCAGGGCATCACAGCACTATGATTAGAGGTATGAAAGATCATCCCATGAAGGGACCAGTGCATCAGAGATCTTCCCATGAAGGGACCAGTGCATCAGAGATCATCCCTTGAAGGGACCAGGGCATCACAGCACTATGATTAGAGGTATGAAAGATCATCCCATGAAGGGACCAGTGCATCAGAGATCATCCCATGAAGGGACCAGTGCATCAGAGATCATCCCATGAAGGGACCAGGGCATCACAGCACTATGATTAGAGGTATGAAAGATCATCCCATTTAGGGACCAGTGCATCAGAGATCATCCCATGAAGGGACCATTGCATCAGAGATCATCCCATGAAGGGACCATTGCATCAGAGATCATCCCATGAAGGGACCAGTGCATCAGAGATCATCCCATGAAGGGACCATTGCATCAGAGATCATCCCATGAAGGGACCAGTGCATCAGAGATCATCCCATGAAGGGACCAGGGCATCACATCACTATGATTAGAAGTATGCAAGATCATCCCATGAAGAGACCAGTGCATCAGAGATCATCCCATGAAGGGACCAGTGCATCAGAGCACTATGATTAGAGGTATGAAAGATCATCCCATGAAGGGACCAGGGCATCACAGCACTATGATTAGAGGTATGCAAGATCATCCCATGAAGGGACTAGTGCATCAGAGATCATCCCATGAAGGGACCAGTGCATCAGAGATCATCCCATGAAGGGACCAGGGCATCACATCACTATGATTAGTGGTATGCAAGATCATCCCATGAAGGGACGAGTGCATCAGAGATCATCCCATGAAGGGACCAGTGCATCACAGCACTATGATTAGAGGTATGAAAGATCATCCCATGAAGGGACCAGGGCATCACAGCACTATGATTAGAGGTATGAAAGATCATCCCATGAAGGGACCAGTGCATCAGAGATCATCCCATGAAGGGACCAGTGCATCAGAGATCATCCCATGAAGGGACCAGTGCATCAGTGTTCATCCCATGAAGGGACCAGGGCATCAGTGTTCATCCCATGAAGGGACCAGGGCATCACAGCACTATGATTAGAGGTATGAAAGATCATCCCATGAAGGGATCAGGGCATCACAGCACTATGATTAGTGGTATGAAAGATCATCCCATGAAGGGACCAGGGCATCACAGCACTATGATTAGAGGTATGCAAGATCATCCCATGAAGGGACCAGTGCATCAGAGATCATCCCATGAAGGGACCAGGGCATCACAGCACTATGATTAGAGGTATGCAAGATCATCCCATGAAGGGACCAGTGCATCAGAGATCATCCCATGAAGGGACCAGGGCATCACAGCACTATGATTAGAGGTATGCAAGATCATCCCATGAAGGGACCAGTGCATCACAGCACTATGATTAGAGGTATGAAAGATCATCCCATGAAGGGACCAGGGCATCACAGATCATCCCATGAAGGGACCAGTGCATCAGAGATCATCCCATGAAGGGACCAGGGCATCACAGCACTATGATTAGAGGTATGAAAGATCATCCCATTTAGGGACCAGTGCATCAGAGATCATCCCATGAAGGGACCAGTGCATCAGAGATCATCCCATGAAGGGACCAGTGCATCAGAGATCATCCCATGAAGGGACCAGTGCATCAGAGATCATCCCATGAAGGGACCAGGGCATCACAGCACTATGAATAGAGGTATGAAAGATCATCCCATGAAGGGACCAGGGCATCACAGCACTATGATTAGAGGTATGCAAGATCATCCCATGAAGGGACTAGTGCATCAGAGATCATCCCATGAAGGGACCAGTGCATCAGATCATCCCATGAAGGGACCAGGGCATCAGATCACTATGATTAGTGGTATGCAAGATCATCCCATGAAGGGACGAGTGCATCGGAGATCATCCCATGAAGGGACCAGGGCATCACAGCACTATGATTAGAGGTATGCAAGATCATCCCATGAAGGGACCAGTGCATCACAGCACTATGATTAGAGGTATGAAAGATCATCCCATGAAGGGACCAGGGCATCACAGCACTATGATTAGAGGTATGAAAGATCATCCCATGAAGGGACCAGGGCATCACAGCACTATGATTAGAGGTATGAAAGATCATCCCATGAAGGGACCAGGGCATCACAGCACTATGATTAGAGGTATGCAAGATCATCCCATGAAGGGACCAGTGCATCAGAGATCATCCCATGAAGGGACCAGGGCATCACAGCACTATGATTAGAGGTATGCAAGATCATCCCATGAAGGGACCAGTGCATCAGAGATCATCCCATGAAGGGACCAGGGCATCACAGCACTATGATTAGAGGTATGCAAGATCATCCCATGAAGGGACCAGTGCATCACAGCACTACGATTAGAGGTATGAAAGATCATCCCATGAAGGGACCAGGGCATCACAGCACTATGATTAGAGGTAAGAAAGATCATCCCATGAAGGGACCAGGGCATCAGAGATTATCCCATGAAGGGACCAGTGCATCAGAGATCATCCCATGAAGGGACCAGTGCATCAGAGATCATCCCATGAAGGGACCAGGGCATCACAGCACTATGATTAGAGGTATGAAAGATCATCCCATTTAGGGACCAGTGCATCAGAGATCATCCCATGAAGGGACCAGTGCATCAGAGATCATCCCATGAAGGGACCAGTGCATCAGAGATCATCCCATGAAGGGACCAGTGCATCAGAGATCATCCCATGAAGGGACCAGGGCATCACAGCACTATGATTAGAGGTATGAAAGATCATCCCATGAGGGGACCAGGGCATCACAGCACTATGATTAGAGGTATGCAAGATCATCCCATGAAGGGACTAGTGCATCAGAGATCATCCCATGAAGGGACCAGTGCATCAGAGATCATCCCATGAAGGGACCAGTGCATCAGAGATCATCCCATGAACGGACCAGGGCATCACAGCACTATGATTAGAGGTATGAAAGATCATCCCATGAAGGGACCAGGGCATCACAGCACTATGATTAGAGGTATGAAAGATCATCCCATGAAGGGACCAGGGCATCACAGCACTATGATTAGAGGTATGAAAGATCATCCCATGAAGGGACCAGGGCATCACAGCACTATGATTAGAGGTATGAAAGATCATCCCATGAAGGGACCAGTGCATCAGAGATCATCCCATGAAGGGACCAGTGCATCAGAGATCATCCCATGAAGGGACCAGTGCATCAGAGATCATCCCATGAAGGGACCAGTGCATCAGAGATCATCCCATGAAGGGACCAGGGCATCACAGCACTATGATTAGAGGTATGCAAGATCATCCCATGAAGGGACCAGTGAATCAGAGATCATCCCATGAAGGGACCAGTGCATCAGAGATCATCCCATGAAGGGACCAGGGCATCAGAGATCATCCCATGAAGGGACCAGGGCATCACAGCACTATGATTAGAGGTATGCAAGATCATCCCATGAAGGGACCAGTGCATCAGAGATCATCCCATGAAGGGACCAGGGCATCACAGCACTATGATTAGAGGTATGCAAGATCATCCCATGAAGGGACCAGTGCATCACAGCACTATGATTAGAGGTATGAAAGATCATCCCATGAAGGGACCAGGGCATCACAGCACTATGATTAGAGGTATGAAAGATCATCCCATGAAGGGACCAGGGCATCACAGCACTATGATTAGAGGTATGAAAGATCATCCCATGAAGGGACCAGGGCATCACAGCACTATGATTAGAGGTATGAAAGATCATCCCATGAAGGGACCAGTGCATCAGAGATCATCCCATGAAGGGACCAGTGCATCAGAGATCATCCCATGAAGGGACCAGTGCATCAGAGTTCATCCCATGAAGGGACCAGGGCATCAGTGTTCATCCCATGAAGGGACCAGGGCATCACAGCACTATGATTAGAGGTATGAAAGATCATCCCATGAAGGGATCAGGGCATCACAGCACTATGATTAGTGGTATGAAAGATCATCCCATGAAGGGACCAGGGCATCACAGCACTATGATTAGAGGTATGAAAGAGCATCCCATGAAGGGACCAGGGCATCAGAGATCATCCCATGAAAGGACCAGTGCATCAGAGATCATCCCATGAAGGGACCAGGGCATCACAGCACTATGATTAGAGGTATGCAAGATCATCCCATGAAGGGACCAGTGCATCACAGCACTATGAATAGAGGTATGAAAGATCATCCCATGAAGGGACCAGGGCATCACAGCACTATGATTAGAGGTATGAAAGATCATCCCATGAAGGCACCAGTGCATCACAGCACTATGATTAGAGGTATGAAAGATCATCTCATGAAGGGACCAGGGCATCACATCACTATGATTAGAGGTATGAAAGATCATCCCATGATGGGACCAGGGCATCAGAGATCATCCCATGAAGGGACCAGTGCATCAGAGATCATCCCATGAAGGGACCAGTGCATCAGAGATCATCCCATGAAGGGACCAGTGCATCAGAGATCATCCCATGAAGGGACCATGGCAGCAGAGATCATCCCATGAAGGGACCAGTGCATCAGATCATCCCATGAAGGGACCAGGGCATCACAGCACTATGATTAGAGGTATGAAAGATCATCCCATGAAGGGACAAAGGCATCACAGCACTATGATTAGAGGTATGAAAGATCATCCCATGAAGGGACCAGGGCATCACAGCACTATGTTTAGAGGTATGAAAGATCATCCCATGAAGGGACCAGGGCATCAAAGCACTATGATTAGAGGTATGCAAGATCATCCCATGAAGGGACCAGTGCATCAGAGATCATCCCATGAAGGGACCACTGCATCAGAGATCATCCCATGAAGGGACCAGTGCATCAGATATCATCCCATGAAGGGACCAGTGCATCAGAGATCATCCCATGAAGGGACCAGTGCATCAGTGTTCATCCCATGAAGGGACCAGGGCATCACAGCACCATGATTAGAGGTATGAAAGATCATCCCATGAAGGGATCAGGGCATCACAGCACTATGATTAGTGGTATGAAATATCATCCCATGAAGGGACCAGGGCATCACAGCACTATGATTAGAGGTATGAAAGAGCATCCCATGAAGGGACCAGGGCATCACAGCACTATGATTAGAGGTATGCAAGATCATCCCATGAAGGGACCAGTGCATCAGAGATCATCCCATGAAGGGACCAGTGCATCACAGCACTATGATTAGAGGTATGAAAGATCATCCCATGAAGGGACCAGGGCATCACAGCACTATGATTAGAGGTATGAAAGATCATCCCATGAAGGGACCAGGGCATCACAGCACTATGATTAGAGGTATGCAAGATCATCCCATGAAGGGACCAGTGCATCAGAGATCATCCCATGAAGGGACCAGGGCATCACAGCACTATGATTAGAGGTATGCAAGATCATCCCATGAAGGGACCAGTGCATCAGAGATCATCCCATGAAGGGACCAGGGCATCACAGCACTATGATTAGAGGTATGCAAGATCATCCCATGAAGGGACCAGTGCATCACAGCACTATGATTAGAGGTATGAAAGATCATCCCATGAAGGGACCAGGGCATCACAGATCATCCCATGAAGGGACCAGTGCATCAGAGATCATCCCATGAAGGGACCAGGGCATCACAGCACTATGATTAGAGGTATGAAAGATCATCCCATTTAGGGACCAGTGCATCAGAGATCATCCCATGAAGGGTCCAGTGCATCAGAGATCATCCCATGAAGGGACCAGTGCATCAGAGATCATCCCATGAAGGGACCAGTGCATCAGAGATCATCCCATGAAGGGACCAGGGCATCACAGCACTATGATTAGAGGTATGCAAGATCATCCCATGAAGGGACCAGGGCATCACAGCACTATGATTAGAGGTATGAAAGATCATCCCATGAAGGGACCAGGGCATCAGAGATTATCCCATGAAGGGACCAGTGAATCAGAGATCATCCCATGAAGGGACCAGTGCATCAGAGATCATCCCATGAAGGGACCAGGGCATCACAGCACTATGATTAGAGGTATGAAAGATCATCCCATGAAGGGACCAGTGCATCAGAGATCATCCCTTGAAGGGACCAGGGCATCACAGCACTATGATTAGAGTTATGAAAGATCATCCCATGAAGGGACCAGTGCATCAGAGATCATCCCATGAAGGGACGAGTGTATCAGAGATCATCCCATGAAGGGACCAGGGCATCACAGCACTATGATTAGAGGTATGCAAGATCATCCCATGAAGGGACCAGTGCATCACAGCACTATGATTAGAGGTATGAAAGATCATCCCATGAAGGGACGAGGGCATCACAGCACTATGATTAGAGGTATGAAAGATCATCCCATGAAGGGACCAGGGCATCACAGCACTATGATTAGAGGTATGCAAGATCATCCCATGAAGGGACCAGTGCATCAGAGATCATCCCATGAAGGGACCAGGGCATCACAGCACTATGATTAGAGGTATGCAAGATCATCCCATGAAGGGACCAGTGTATCAGAGATCATCCCATGAAGGGACCAGGGCATCACAGCACTAGGATTAGAGGTATGAAAGATCATCCCATGAAGGGACCAGTGCATCACAGCACTATGATTAGAGGTATGAAAGATCAACCCATGAAGGGACCAGTGCATCAGAGATCATCACATGAAGGGACCAGTGCATCAGAGATCATCCCATGAAGGGACCAGTGCATCAGAGATCATCCCATGAAGGGACCAGGGCATCACAGCACTATGATTAGAGGTATGAAAGATCATCCCATTTAGGGACCAGGGCATCACAGCACTATGATTAGAGGTATGCAAGATCATCCCATGAAGGGACCAGTGCATCAGAGATCATCCCATGAAGGGACCAGTGCATCAGAGATCATCCCATGAAGGGACCAGGGCATCACAGCACTATGATTAGAGGTATGAAAGATCATCCCATGAAGGGACCAGTGCATCAGAGATCATCCCATGAAGGGACCAGTGTATCAGAGATCATCCCATGAAGGGACCAGTGCATCAGATCATCCCATGAAGGGACCAGTGCATCAGAGATCATCCCATGAAGGGACCAGGGCATCACAGCACTATGATTAGAGGTATGAAAGATCATCCCATGAAGGGACCAGGGCATCACAGCACTATGATTAGAGGTATGCAAGATCATCCCATGAAGGGACCAGTGCATCAGAGATCATCCCATGAAGGGACCAGGGCATCACAGCACTATGATTAGAGGTATGAAAGATCATCCCATGAAGGAACCAGTGCATCAGAGATCAACCCATGAAGGGACCAGTGCATCAGAGATCATCCCATGAAGGGACCAGTGCATCAGAGATCATCCCATGAAGGGACCAGTGCATCACAGCACTATGATTAGAGGTATGCAAGATCATCCCATGAAGGGACAAGGGCATCACAGCACTATGATTAGAGGTATGCAAGATCATCCCATGAAGGGACCAGTGCATCAGAGATCATCCCATGAAGGGACCAGGGCATCACAGCACTATGATTAGAGGTATATAAGATCATCCCATGAAGGGACCAGTGCATCAGAGATCATCCCATGAAGGGATCAGGGCATCACAGCACTATGATTAGAGGTATGAAAGATCATCCCATGAAGGGACCAGTGCATCAGAGATCATCCCATGAAGGGACCAGTGCATCAGATCATCCCATGAAGGGACCAGGGCATCACAGCACTATGATTAGAGGTATGAAAGATCATCCCATGAAGGGACCAGTGCATCAGAGATCATCCCATGAAGGGACAAGTGCATCAGAGATCATCCCATGAAGGGACCAGGGCATCACAGCACTATGATTAGAGGTATGAAAGATCATCCCATTTAGGGACCAGTGCATCAGAGATCATCCCATGAAGGGACCAGTGCATCAGAGATCATCTCATGAAGGGACCAGTGCATCAGAGATCATCCCATGAAGGGACCAGTGCATCAGAGATCATCCCATGAAGGGACCAGTGCATCAGAGATCATCCCATGAAGGGACCAGGGCATCACAGCACTATGATTAGTGGCATGCAAGATAATCCCATGAAGGGACGAATGCATCAGAGATAATCCCATGAAGGGACCAGGGCATCACAGCACTATGATTAGAGGTATGCAAGATCATCCCATGAAGGGACCAGTGCATCACAGCACTATGATTAGAGGTATGAAAGATCATCCCATGAAGGGACCAGGGCATCACAGCACTATGATTAGAGGTATGAAAGATCATCCCATGAAGGGACCAGGGCATCAAAGCACTATGATTAGAGGTATGCAAGATCATCCCATGAAGGGACCAGTGCATCAGAGATCATCCCATGAAGGGACCAGGGCATCACAGCACTATGATTAGAGGTATGCAAGATCATCCCATGAAGGGACCAGTGTATCAGAGATCATCCCATGAAGGGACCAGGGCATCACAGCACTATGATTAGAGGTATGCAAGATCATTCCATGAAGGGACCAGTGCATCACAGCACTATGATTAGAGGTATGAAAGATCATCCCATGAAGGGACCAGGGCATCAGAGATCATCCCATGAAGGGACCAGGGCATCAGAGATCATCCCATGAAGGGACCAGTGCATCAGAGATCATCCCATGAAGGGACCAGTGCATCAGAGATCATCCCATGAAGGGACCAGGGCATCACAGCACTATGATTAGAGGTATGAAAGATCATCCCATGAAGGGACCAGGGCATCACAGCACTATGATCAGAGGTATGAAAGATCATCCCATGAAGGGACCAGTGCATCAGAGATCATCCCATGAAGGGACCAGTGCATCAGAGATCATCCCATGAAGGGACCAGTGCATCAGAGATCATCCCATGAAGGGACCAGTGCATCAGAGATCATCCCACGAAGGGACCAGGGCATCACAGCACTATGATTAGAGGTATGCAAGATCATCCCATGAAGGGACCAGTGCATCAGAGATCATCCCATGAAGGGACCAGTGCATCAGAGATCATCCCATGAAGGGACCAGGGCATCACAGCACTATAAGTAGAGGTATGAAAGATCATCCCATGAAGGGACCAGCGCATCACAGCACTATGATTAGAGGTATGAAAGATCATCCCATGAAGGGACCAGGGCATCACAGCACTATGATTAGAGGTATGCAAGATCATCCCATGAAGGGACCAGTGAATCAGAGATCATCCCATGAAGGGACCAGTGCATCAGAGATCATCCCATGAAGGGACCAGGGAATCACAGCACTATGATTAGAGGTATGCAAGATCATCCCATGAAGGGACCAGTGCATCAGAGATCATCCCATGAAGGGACCAGGGCCTCACAGCACTATGATTAGAGGTATGCAAGATCATCCCATGAAGGGACCAGGGCATCAGAGATCATCCCATGAAGGGACCAGTGCATCAGAGATCATCCCATGAAGGGACCAGGGCATCACAGCACTATGATTAGAGGTATGCAAGATCATCCCATGAAGGGACCAGTGCATCACAGCACTATGAATAGAGGTATGAAAGATCATCCCATGAAGGGACCAGGGCATCACAGCACTATGATTAGAGGTATGAAAGATCATCCCATGAAGGCACCAGTGCATCACAGCACTATGATTAGAGGTATGAAAGATCATCCCATGAAGGGACCAGGGCATCACAGCACTATGATTAGAGGTATGAAAGATCATCCCATGATGGGACCAGGGCATCAGAGATCATCCCATGAAGGGACCAGTGCATCAGAGATCATCCCATGAAGGGACCAGTGCATCAGAGATCATCCCATGAAGGGACCAGGGCATCAGAGATCATCCCATGAAGGGACCAGGGCATCACAGCACTATGATTAGAGGTATGAAAGATCATCCCATGAAGGGATCAGGGCATCACAGCACTATGATTAGTGGTATGAAAGATCATCCCATGAAGGGACCAGGGCATCACAGCACTATGATTAGAGGTATGAAAGAGCACCCCATGAAGGGACCAGGGCATCACAGCACTATGATTAGAGGTATGCAAGATCATCCCATGAAGGGACCAGTGCATCAGAGATCATCCCATGAAGGGACCAGTGCATCAGAGATCATCCCATGAAGGGACCAGTGCATCAGAGATCATCCCATGAAGGGACCAGTGCATCAGAGATCATCCCATGAAGGGACCAGGGCATCACAGCACTATGATTAGAGGTATGAAAGATCATCCCATGAAGGGACCAGGGGATCACAGCACTATGATTAGAGGTATGGAAGATCATCCCATGAAGGGACCAATGCATCAGAGATCATCCCATGAAGGGACCAGTGCATCAGAGATCATCCCATGAAGGGACCAGTGCATCAGAGATCATCCCATGAAGGGACCAGGGCATCACAGCACTATGATTAGAGGTATGCAAGATCATCCCATGAAGAGACCAGTGCATCAGAGATCATCCCATGAAGGGACCAGTGCATCACAGCACTATGATTAGAGGTATATAAGATCATCCCATGAAGGGACCAGGGCATCACAGCACTATGATTAGAGGTATGAAAGATCATCCCATGAAGGGACCAGGGCATCAGAGATCATCCCATGAAGGGACCAGGGCTTCAGAGATCATCCCATGAAGGGACCAGTGCATCAGAGATCATCCCATGAAGGGACCAGTGCATCAGAGATCATCCCATGAAGGGACCAGTGCATCAGAGATCATCCCATGAAGGGACCAGTGCATCACAGCACTATGATTAGAGGTATGAAAGATCATCCCATGAAGGGACCAGGGCATCACAGCACTATGATTAGAGGTATGCAAGATCATCCCATGAAGGGACCAGTGCATCACAGCACTATGATTAGAGGTATGAAAGATCATCCCATGAAGGGACCAGTGCATCAGAGATCATCCCATGAAGGGACCAGTGCATCAGAGATCATCCCATGAAGGGACCAGGGCATCACAGCACTATAAGTAGAGGTATGAAAGATCATCCCATGAAGGGACCAGCGCATCACAGCACTATGATTAGAGGTATGAAAGATCATCCCATGAAGGGACCAGGGCATCACAGCACTATGATTAGAGGTATGAAAGATCATCCCATGAAGGGACCAGGGCATCAGAGATCATCCCATGAAGGGACCAGGGCTTCAGAGATCATCCCATGAAGGGACCAGTGCATCAGAGATCATCCCATGAAGGGACCAGTGCATCAGAGATCATCCCATGAAGGGACCAGTGCATCAGAGATCATCCCATGAAGGGACCAGTGCATCACAGCACTATGATTAGAGGTATGAAAGATCATCCCATGAAGGGACCAGGGCATCACAGCACTATGATTAGAGGTATGCAAGATCATCCCATGAAGGGACCAGTGCATCACAGCACTATGATTAGAGGTATGAAAGATCATCCCATGAAGGGACCAGTGCATCAGAGATCATCCCATGAAGGGACCAGTGCATCAGAGATCATCCCATGAAGGGACCAGGGCATCACAGCACTATGATTTGAGGTATGCAAGATCATCCCATGAAGGGACCAGTGCATCAGAGATCATCCCATGAAGGGACCAGTGCATCAGAGATTATCCCATGAACGGACCAGGGCATCACAGCACTATGATTAGAGGTATGAAAGATCATCCCATGAAGGGACCAGGGCATCACAGCACTATGATTAGAGGTATGAAAGATCATCCCATGAAGGGACCAGGGCATCAGAGATCATCCCATGAAGGGACCAGTGCATCAGAGATCATCCCATGAAGGGACCAGGGCATCACATCACTATGATTAGAGGTATGCAAGATCATCCCATGAAGGGACGAGTGCATCAGAGATCATCCCATGAAGGGACCAGGGCATCACATCACTATGATTAGCGGTATGCAAGATCATCCCATGAAGGGACCGGTGGATCAGAGATCATCCCATGAAGGGACCAGGGCATCACAGCACTATGATTAGAGGTATGAAAGATCATCCCATGAAGGGACCAGGGCATCACAGCACTATGATTAGCGGTATGCAAGATCATCCCATGAAGGGACCGGTGGATCAGAGATCATCCCATGAAGGGACCAGGGCATCAGAGATCATCCCATGAAGGGACCAGGGCATCAGAGATCATCCCATGAAGGGAACAGGGCATCAGAGATCATCCCATGAAGGGACCAGGGCATCAGAGATCATCCCATGAAGGGACCAGGGCATCACAGCACTATGATTCGAGGTATGCAAGATCATCCCATGAAGGGACAAGTGCATCAGAGATCATCCCATGAAGGGACCAGTGCATCACAGCACTATGATTAGAGGTATGAAAGATCATGCCATGAAGCGACCAGGGCATCACAGCACTACGATTAGAGGTATGAAAGATCATCCCATGAAGGGACCAGGGCATCACAGCACTATGATTAGAGGTATGCAAGATCATCCCATGAAGGGACCAGTGCATCAGAGATCATCCCATGAAGGGACCAGGGCATCACAGCACTATGATTAGAGGTATGCAAGATCATCCCATGAAGGGACCAGTGCATCAGAGATCATCCCATGAAGGGACCAGTGCATCAGAGATTATCCCATGAAGGGACCAGGGCATCACAGCACTATGATTAGAGGTATGAAAGATCATCCCATGAAGGGACCAGGGCATCACAGCACTATGATTAGAGGTATGAAAGATCATCCCATGAAGGGACCAGGGCATCAGAGATCATCCCATGAAGGGACCAGTGCATCAGAGATCATCCCATGAAGGGACCAGGGCATCACATCACTATGATTAGAGGTATGCAAGATCATCCCATGAAGGGACGAGTGCATCAGAGATCATCCCATGAAGGGACCAGGGCATCACAGCACTATGATCAGATGTATGAAAGATCGTCCCATGAAGGGACCAGTGCATCAGAGATCATCCCATGAAGGGACCAGTGGATCAGAGATCATCCCATGAAGGGACCAGGGCATCAGAGATCATCCCATGAAGGGACCAGGGAATCAGAGATCATCCCATGAAGGGACCAGGGCATCAGAGATCATCCCATGAAGGGACCAGGGCATCACAGCACTATGATTCGAGGTATGCAAGATCATCCCATGAAGGGACCAGTGCATCACAGCACTATGATTAGAGGTATGAAAGATCATCCCATGAAGGGACCAGGGCATCACAGCACTATGATTAGATGTATGAAAGATCATCCCATGAAGGGACCAGGGCATCACAGCACTATGATTAGAGGTATGAAAGATCATCCCATGAAGGGACCAGTGCATCACAGCACTATAATTAGAGGTATGAAAGATCATCCTATGAAGGGACCAGCGCATCACAGCACTATGATTAGAGGTATGCAAGATCATCCCATGAAGGGACCAGGGCATCAGAGATCATCCCATGAAGGGACCAGTGCATCAGAGATCATCCCATGAAGGGACCAGTGCATCAGAGATCATCCCATGAAGGGACCAGTGCATCAGAGATCATCCCATGAAGGGACCAGTGCATCAGAGATCATCCCATGAATGGACCAGTGCATCACAGCACTATGATTAGAGGTATGCAAGATCATCCCATGAAGGGACCAGGGCATCAGAGATCATCCCATGAAGGGACCAGTGCATCAGAGATCATCCCATGAAGGGACCAGGGCATCAGAGATCATCCCATGAAGGGACCAGGGCATCACAGCACTATGATTAGAGGTATGAAAGATCATCCCATGAAGGGACCAGTGCATCAGAGATCATCCCATGAAGGGACCAGTGCATCAGAGATCATCCCATGAAGGGACCAGTGCATCACAGCACTATAATTAGAGGTATGAAAGATCATCCCATGAAGGGACCAGCGCATCACAGCACTATGATTAGAGGTATGAAAGATCATCCCATGAAGGGACCAGGGCATCAGATCATCCCATGAAGGGACCAGGGCATCACAGCACTATGATTAGAGGTATGAAAGATCATCTCATGAAGGGACTAGTGCATCAGAGATCATCCCATGAAGGGACCAGTGCATCAGAGATCATCCCTTGAAGGGACCAGGGCATCACAGCACTATGATTAGAGTTATGAAAGATCATCCCATGAAGGGACCAGTGCATCAGAGATCATCCCATGAAGGGACCAGTGCATCAGAGATCATCCCATGAAGGGACCAGGGCATCACAGCACTATGATTAGAGGTATGAAAGATCATCCCATGTAGGGACCAGTGCATCAGAGATCATCCCATGAAGGGACCAGTGCATCAGAGATCATCCCATGAAGGGACCAGTGCATCAGAGATCATCCCATGAAGGGACCAGTGCATCAGAGATCATCCCATGAAGGGACCAGGGCATCACAGCACTATGATTAGAGGTATGCAAGATCATCCCATGAAGGGACCAGTGCATCAGATCATCCCATGAAGGGACCAGGGCATCACAGCACTATGATTAGAGGTATGCAAGATCATCCCATGAAGGGACCAGTGCATCAGAGATCATCCCATGAAGGGACCAGTGCATCAGAGATCATCCCATGAAGGGACCAGTGCATCAGAGATCATCCCATGAAGGGACCAGTGCATCAGAGATCATCCCATGAAGGGACCAGTGCATCACAGCACTATGATTAGAGGTATGCAAGATCATCCCATGAAGGGACCAGGGCGTCAGAGATCATCCCATGAAGGGACCAGTGCATCAGAGATCATCCCATGAAGGGACCAGGGCATCAGAGATCATCCCATGAAGGGACCAGGGCATCAGAGATCATCCCATGAAGGGACCAGGGCATCAGAGATCATCCCATGAAGGGACCAGGGCATCACAGCACTATGATTAGAGGTATGCAAGATCATCCCATGAAGGGACCAGTGCATCACAGCACTATGAATAGAGGTATGAAAGATCATCCCATGAAAGGACCAGGGCATCACAGCACTATGATTAGAGGTATGAAAGAGCATCCCATGAAGGGACCAGGGCATCACAGCACTATGATTAGAGGTATGCAAGATCATCCCATGAAGGGACCAGTGCATCAGAGATCATCCCATGAAGGGACCAGTGCATCACAGCACTATGATTAGAGGTATGAAAGATCATCCCATGAATGGACCAGGGCATCACAGCACTATGATTAGAGGTATGAAAGATCATCCAATGAAGGGACCAGGGCATCAGAGATCATCCCATGAAGGGACCAGGGCATCAGAGATCATCCCATGAAGGGACCAGGGCATCAGAGATCATCCCATGAAGGGACCAGTTCATCAGAGATCATCCCATGAAGGGACCAGTGCATCACAGCACTATGATTAGAGGTATGAAAGATCATCACATGAAGGGACCAGGGCATCACAGCACTATGATTAGAAGTATGAAAGATCATCCCATGAAGGGACCAGTGCATCAGAGATCATCCCATGAAGGGACCAGTGCATCAGAGATCATCCCATGAAGGGACCAGTGCATCAGAGATCATCCCATGAAGGGACACGGGCATCACAGCACTATGATTAGAGGTATGAAAGATCATCCCATGAAGGGACCAGGGCATCACAGCACTATGATTAGAGGTATGCAAGATCATCCCATGAAGGGACCAGTGCATCAGAGATCATCCCATGAAGGGACCAGTGCATCAGAGATCATCCCATGAAGGGACCAGGGCATCACAGCACTATGATTAGAGGTATGCAAGATCATCCCATGAAGAGACCAGTGCATCAGAGATCATCCCATGAAGGGACCAGTGCATCAGAGCACTATGATTAGAGGTATGACAGATCATCCCATGAAGGGACCAGGGCATCACAGCACTATGATTAGAGGTATGAAAGATCATCCCATGAAGGGACCAGGGCATCAGAGATCATCCCATGAAGGGACCAGGGCATCAGAGATCATCCCATGAAGGTATCAGTGCATCAGAGATCATCCCATGAAGGGACCAGGGCATCACAGCACTATGATTAGAGGTATACAAGATCATCCCATGAAGGGACCAGTGCATCAGAGATCATCCCATGAAGGGACCAGGGCATCACAGCACTATGATTAGAGGTATGAAAGATCATCCCATGAAGGGACCAGTGCATCAGAGATCTTCCCATGAAGGGACCAGTGCATCAGAGATCATCCCTTGAAGGGACCAGGGCATCACAGCACTATGATTAGAGGTATGAAAGATCATCCCATGAAGGGACCAGTGCATCAGAGATCATCCCATGAAGGGACCAGTGCATCAGAGATCATCCCATGAAGGGACCAGGGCATCACAGCACTATGATTAGAGGTATGAAAGATCATCCCATTTAGGGACCAGTGCATCAGAGATCATCCCATGAAGGGACCATTGCATCAGAGATCATCCCATGAAGGGACCATTGCATCAGAGATCATCCCATGAAGGGACCAGTGCATCAGAGATCATCCCATGAAGGGACCATTGCATCAGAGATCATCCCATGAAGGGACCAGTGCATCAGAGATCATCCCATGAAGGGACCAGGGCATCACATCACTATGATTAGAAGTATGCAAGATCATCCCATGAAGAGACCAGTGCATCAGAGATCATCCCATGAAGGGACCAGTGCATCAGAGCACTATGATTAGAGGTATGAAAGATCATCCCATGAAGGGACCAGGGCATCACAGCACTATGATTAGAGGTATGCAAGATCATCCCATGAAGGGACTAGTGCATCAGAGATCATCCCATGAAGGGACCAGTGCATCAGAGATCATCCCATGAAGGGACCAGGGCATCACATCACTATGATTAGTGGTATGCAAGATCATCCCATGAAGGGACGAGTGCATCAGAGATCATCCCATGAAGGGACCAGTGCATCACAGCACTATGATTAGAGGTATGAAAGATCATCCCATGAAGGGACCAGGGCATCACAGCACTATGATTAGAGGTATGAAAGATCATCCCATGAAGGGACCAGTGCATCAGAGATCATCCCATGAAGGGACCAGTGCATCAGAGATCATCCCATGAAGGGACCAGTGCATCAGTGTTCATCCCATGAAGGGACCAGGGCATCAGTGTTCATCCCATGAAGGGACCAGGGCATCACAGCACTATGATTAGAGGTATGAAAGATCATCCCATGAAGGGATCAGGGCATCACAGCACTATGATTAGTGGTATGAAAGATCATCCCATGAAGGGACCAGGGCATCACAGCACTATGATTAGAGGTATGCAAGATCATCCCATGAAGGGACCAGTGCATCAGAGATCATCCCATGAAGGGACCAGGGCATCACAGCACTATGATTAGAGGTATGCAAGATCATCCCATGAAGGGACCAGTGCATCAGAGATCATCCCATGAAGGGACCAGGGCATCACAGCACTATGATTAGAGGTATGCAAGATCATCCCATGAAGGGACCAGTGCATCACAGCACTATGATTAGAGGTATGAAAGATCATCCCATGAAGGGACCAGGGCATCACAGATCATCCCATGAAGGGACCAGTGCATCAGAGATCATCCCATGAAGGGACCAGGGCATCACAGCACTATGATTAGAGGTATGAAAGATCATCCCATTTAGGGACCAGTGCATCAGAGATCATCCCATGAAGGGACCAGTGCATCAGAGATCATCCCATGAAGGGACCAGTGCATCAGAGATCATCCCATGAAGGGACCAGTGCATCAGAGATCATCCCATGAAGGGACCAGGGCATCACAGCACTATGAATAGAGGTATGAAAGATCATCCCATGAAGGGACCAGGGCATCACAGCACTATGATTAGAGGTATGCAAGATCATCCCATGAAGGGACTAGTGCATCAGAGATCATCCCATGAAGGGACCAGTGCATCAGATCATCCCATGAAGGGACCAGGGCATCACATCACTATGATTAGTGGTATGCAAGATCATCCCATGAAGGGACGAGTGCATCGGAGATCATCCCATGAAGGGACCAGGGCATCACAGCACTATGATTAGAGGTATGCAAGATCATCCCATGAAGGGACCAGTGCATCACAGCACTATGATTAGAGGTATGAAAGATCATCCCATGAAGGGACCAGGGCATCACAGCACTATGATTAGAGGTATGAAAGATCATCCCATGAAGGGACCAGGGCATCACAGCACTATGATTAGAGGTATGAAAGATCATCCCATGAAGGGACCAGGGCATCACAGCACTATGATTAGAGGTATGCAAGATCATCCCATGAAGGGACCAGTGCATCAGAGATCATCCCATGAAGGGACCAGGGCATCACAGCACTATGATTAGAGGTATGCAAGATCATCCCATGAAGGGACCAGTGCATCAGAGATCATCCCATGAAGGGACCAGGGCATCACAGCACTATGATTAGAGGTATGCAAGATCATCCCATGAAGGGACCAGTGCATCACAGCACTACGATTAGAGGTATGAAAGATCATCCCATGAAGGGACCAGGGCATCACAGCACTATGATTAGAGGTAAGAAAGATCATCCCATGAAGGGACCAGGGCATCAGAGATTATCCCATGAAGGGACCAGTGCATCAGAGATCATCCCATGAAGGGACCAGTGCATCAGAGATCATCCCATGAAGGGACCAGGGCATCACAGCACTATGATTAGAGGTATGAAAGATCATCCCATTTAGGGACCAGTGCATCAGAGATCATCCCATGAAGGGACCAGTGCATCAGAGATCATCCCATGAAGGGACCAGTGCATCAGAGATCATCCCATGAAGGGACCAGTGCATCAGAGATCATCCCATGAAGGGACCAGGGCATCACAGCACTATGATTAGAGGTATGAAAGATCATCCCATGAGGGGACCAGGGCATCACAGCACTATGATTAGAGGTATGCAAGATCATCCCATGAAGGGACTAGTGCATCAGAGATCATCCCATGAAGGGACCAGTGCATCAGAGATCATCCCATGAAGGGACCAGTGCATCAGAGATCATCCCATGAACGGACCAGGGCATCACAGCACTATGATTAGAGGTATGAAAGATCATCCCATGAAGGGACCAGGGCATCACAGCACTATGATTAGAGGTATGAAAGATCATCCCATGAAGGGACCAGGGCATCACAGCACTATGATTAGAGGTATGAAAGATCATCCCATGAAGGGACCAGGGCATCACAGCACTATGATTAGAGGTATGAAAGATCATCCCATGAAGGGACCAGTGCATCAGAGATCATCCCATGAAGGGACCAGTGCATCAGAGATCATCCCATGAAGGGACCAGTGCATCAGAGATCATCCCATGAAGGGACCAGTGCATCAGAGATCATCCCATGAAGGGACCAGGGCATCACAGCACTATGATTAGAGGTATGCAAGATCATCCCATGAAGGGACCAGTGAATCAGAGATCATCCCATGAAGGGACCAGTGCATCAGAGATCATCCCATGAAGGGACCAGGGCATCAGAGATCATCCCATGAAGGGACCAGGGCATCACAGCACTATGATTAGAGGTATGCAAGATCATCCCATGAAGGGACCAGTGCATCAGAGATCATCCCATGAAGGGACCAGGGCATCACAGCACTATGATTAGAGGTATGCAAGATCATCCCATGAAGGGACCAGTGCATCACAGCACTATGATTAGAGGTATGAAAGATCATCCCATGAAGGGACCAGGGCATCACAGCACTATGATTAGAGGTATGAAAGATCATCCCATGAAGGGACCAGGGCATCACAGCACTATGATTAGAGGTATGAAAGATCATCCCATGAAGGGACCAGGGCATCACAGCACTATGATTAGAGGTATGAAAGATCATCCCATGAAGGGACCAGTGCATCAGAGATCATCCCATGAAGGGACCAGTGCATCAGAGATCATCCCATGAAGGGACCAGTGCATCAGAGTTCATCCCATGAAGGGACCAGGGCATCAGTGTTCATCCCATGAAGGGACCAGGGCATCACAGCACTATGATTAGAGGTATGAAAGATCATCCCATGAAGGGATCAGGGCATCACAGCACTATGATTAGTGGTATGAAAGATCATCCCATGAAGGGACCAGGGCATCACAGCACTATGATTAGAGGTATGAAAGAGCATCCCATGAAGGGACCAGGGCATCAGAGATCATCCCATGAAAGGACCAGTGCATCAGAGATCATCCCATGAAGGGACCAGGGCATCACAGCACTATGATTAGAGGTATGCAAGATCATCCCATGAAGGGACCAGTGCATCACAGCACTATGAATAGAGGTATGAAAGATCATCCCATGAAGGGACCAGGGCATCACAGCACTATGATTAGAGGTATGAAAGATCATCCCATGAAGGCACCAGTGCATCACAGCACTATGATTAGAGGTATGAAAGATCATCTCATGAAGGGACCAGGGCATCACATCACTATGATTAGAGGTATGAAAGATCATCCCATGATGGGACCAGGGCATCAGAGATCATCCCATGAAGGGACCAGTGCATCAGAGATCATCCCATGAAGGGACCAGTGCATCAGAGATCATCCCATGAAGGGACCAGTGCATCAGAGATCATCCCATGAAGGGACCATGGCAGCAGAGATCATCCCATGAAGGGACCAGTGCATCAGATCATCCCATGAAGGGACCAGGGCATCACAGCACTATGATTAGAGGTATGAAAGATCATCCCATGAAGGGACAAAGGCATCACAGCACTATGATTAGAGGTATGAAAGATCATCCCATGAAGGGACCAGGGCATCACAGCACTATGTTTAGAGGTATGAAAGATCATCCCATGAAGGGACCAGGGCATCAAAGCACTATGATTAGAGGTATGCAAGATCATCCCATGAAGGGACCAGTGCATCAGAGATCATCCCATGAAGGGACCACTGCATCAGAGATCATCCCATGAAGGGACCAGTGCATCAGAGATCATCCCATGAAGGGACCAGTGCATCAGAGATCATCCCATGAAGGGACCAGTGCATCAGTGTTCATCCCATGAAGGGACCAGGGCATCACAGCACCATGATTAGAGGTATGAAAGATCATCCCATGAAGGGATCAGGGCATCACAGCACTATGATTAGTGGTATGAAATATCATCCCATGAAGGGACCAGGGCATCACAGCACTATGATTAGAGGTATGAAAGAGCATCCCATGAAGGGACCAGGGCATCACAGCACTATGATTAGAGGTATGCAAGATCATCCCATGAAGGGACCAGTGCATCAGAGATCATCCCATGAAGGGACCAGTGCATCACAGCACTATGATTAGAGGTATGAAAGATCATCCCATGAAGGGACCAGGGCATCACAGCACTATGATTAGAGGTATGAAAGATCATCCCATGAAGGGACCAGGGCATCACAGCACTATGATTAGAGGTATGCAAGATCATCCCATGAAGGGACCAGTGCATCAGAGATCATCCCATGAAGGGACCAGGGCATCACAGCACTATGATTAGAGGTATGCAAGATCATCCCATGAAGGGACCAGTGCATCACAGCACTATGATTAGAGGTATGAAAGATCATCCCATGAAGGGACCAGGGCATCACAGATCATCCCATGAAGGGACCAGTGCATCAGAGATCATCCCATGAAGGGACCAGGGCATCACAGCACTATGATTAGAGGTATGAAAGATCATCCCATTTAGGGACCAGTGCATCAGAGATCATCCCATGAAGGGTCCAGTGCATCAGAGATCATCCCATGAAGGGACCAGTGCATCAGAGATCATCCCATGAAGGGACCAGTGCATCAGAGATCATCCCATGAAGGGACCAGGGCATCACAGCACTATGATTAGAGGTATGCAAGATCATCCCATGAAGGGACCAGGGCATCACAGCACTATGATTAGAGGTATGAAAGATCATCCCATGAAGGGACCAGGGCATCAGAGATTATCCCATGAAGGGACCAGTGAATCAGAGATCATCCCATGAAGGGACCAGTGCATCAGAGATCATCCCATGAAGGGACCAGGGCATCACAGCACTATGATTAGAGGTATGAAAGATCATCCCATGAAGGGACCAGGGCATCACAGCACTATGATTAGAGGTATGCAAGATCATCCCATGAAGGGACTAGTGCATCAGAGATCATCCCATGAAGGGACCAGTGCATCAGAGATCATCCCATGAAGGGACCAGGGCATCACATCACTATGATTAGTGGTATGCAAGATCATCCCATGAAGGGACGAGTGCATCGGAGATCATCCCATGAAGGGACCAGGGCATCACAGCACTATGATTAGAGGTATGCAAGATCATCCCATGAAGGGACCAGTGCATCACAGCACTATGATTAGAGGTATGAAAGATCATCCCATGAAGGGACCAGGGCATCGCAGCACTATGATTAGAGGTATGAAAGATCATCCCATGAAGGGACCAGGGCATCACAGCACTATGATTAGAGGTATGAAAGATCATCCCATGAAGGGACCAGGGCATCACAGCACTATGATTAGAGGTATGCAAGATCATCCCATGAAGGGACCAGTGCATCAGAGATCATCCCATGAAGGGACCAGGGCATCACAGCACTATGATTAGAGGTATGCAAGATCATCCCATGAAGGGACCAGTGCATCAGAGATCATCCCATGAAGGGACCAGGGCATCACAGCACTATGATTAGAGGTATGCAAGATCATCCCATGAAGGGACCAGTGCATCACAGCACTATGATTAGAGGTATGAAAGATCATCCCATGAAGGGACCAGGGCATCACAGCACTATGATTAGAGGTATGAAAGATCATCCCATGAAGGGACCAGGGCATCAGAGATTATCCCATGAAGGGACCAGTGCATCAGAGATCATCCCATGAAGGGACCAGTGCATCAGAGATCATCCCATGAAGGGACCAGGGCATCACAGCACTATGATTAGAGGTATGAAAGATCATCCCATTTAGGGACCAGTGCATCAGAGATCATCCCATGAAGGGACCAGTGCATCAGAGATCATCCCATGAAGGGACCAGTGCATCAGAGATCATCCCATGAAGGGACCAGTGCATCAGAGATCATCCCATGAAGGGACCAGGGCATCACAGCACTATGATTAGAGGTATGCAAGATCATCCCATGAAGGGACAAGTGCATCAGAGATCATCCCATGAAGGGACCAGTGCATCACAGCACTATGATTAGAGGTATGAAAGATCATGCCATGAAGCGACCAGGGCATCACAGCACTATGATTAGAGGTATGAAAGATCATCCCATGAAGGGACCAGGGCATCACAGCACTATGATTAGAGGTATGCAAGATCATCCCATGAAGGGACTAGTGCATCAGAGATCATCCCATGAAGGGACCAGTGCATCAGAGATCATCCCATGAAGGGACCAGTGCATCAGAGATCATCCCATGAACGGACCAGGGCATCACAGCACTATGATTAGAGGTATGAAAGATCATCCCATGAAGGGACCAGGGCATCACAGCACTATGATTAGAGGTATGAAAGATCATCCCATGAAGGGACCAGGGCATCACAGCACTATGATTAGAGGTATGAAAGATCATCCCATGAAGGGACCAGGGCATCACAGCACTATGATTAGAGGTATGAAAGATCATCCCATGAAGGGACCAGTGCATCAGAGATCATCCCATGAAGGGACCAGTGCATCAGAGATCATCCCATGAAGGGACCAGTGCATCAGAGATCATCCCATGAAGGGACCAGTGCATCAGAGATCATCCCATGAAGGGACCAGTGCATCAGAGATCATCCCATGAAGGGACCAGGGCATCTCAGCACTATGATTAGAGGTATGCAAGATCATCCCATGAAGGGACCAGTGAATCAGAGATCATCCCATGAAGGGACCAGTGCATCAGAGATCATCCCATGAAGGGACCAGGGCATCAGATCATCCCATGAAGGGACCAGGGCATCACAGCACTATGATTAGAGGTATGCAAGATCATCCCATGAAGGGACCAGTGCATCAGAGATCATCCCATGAAGGGACCAGGGCATCACAGCACTATGATTAGAGGTATGCAAGATCATCCCATGAAGGGACCAGTGCATCACAGCACTATGATTAGAGGTATGAAAGATCATCCCATGAAGGGACCAGGGCATCACAGCACTATGATTAGAGGTATGAAAGATCATCCCATGAAGGGACCAGGGCATCACAGCACTATGATTAGAGGTATGCAAGATCATCCCATGAAGGGACCAGGGCATCACAGCGCTATGATTAGAGGTATGAAAGATCATCCCATGAAGGGACCAGTGCATCAGAGATCATCCCATGAAGGGACCAGTGCATCAGAGATCATCCCATGAAGGGACCAGTGCATCAGTGTTCATCCCATGAAGGGACCAGGGCATCAGTGTTCATCCCATGAAGGGACCAGGGCATCAGTGTTCATCCCATGAAGGGACCAGGGCATCACAGCACTATGATTAGAGGTATGAAAGATCATCCCATGAAGGGATCAGGGCATCACAGCACTATGATTAGTGGTATGAAAGATCATCCCATGAAGGGACCAGGGCATCACAGCACTATGATTAGAGGTATGAAAGAGCATCCCATGAAGGGACCAGGGCATCAGAGATCATCCCATGAAAGGACCAGTGCATCAGAGATCATCCCATGAAGGGACCAGGGCATCACAGCACTATGATTAGAGGTATGCAAGATCATCCCATGAAGGGACCAGTGCATCACAGCACTATGAATAGAGGTATGAAAGATCATCCCATGAAGGGACCAGGGCATCACAGCACTATGATTAGAGGTATGAAAGATCATCCCATGAAGGCACCAGTGCATCACAGCACTATGATTAGAGGTATGAAAGATCATCCCATGAAGGGACCAGGGCATCACATCACTATGATAAGAGGTATGAAAGATCATCCCATGATGGGACCAGGGCATCAGAGATCATCCCATGAAGGGACCAGTGCATCAGAGATCATCCCATGAAGGGACCAGGGCATCAGAGATCATCCCATGAAGGGACCAGTGCATCAGAGATCATCCCATGAAGGGACCATGGCAGCAGAGATCATCCCATGAAGGGACCAGTGCATCAGATCATCCCATGAAGGGACCAGGGCATCACAGCACTATGATTAGAGGTATGAAAGATCATCCCATGAAGGGACAAAGGCATCACAGCACTATGATTAGAGGTATGAAAGATCATCCCATGAAGGGACCAGGGCATCAAAGCACTATGATTAGAGGTATGCAAGATCATCCCATGAAGGGACCAGTGCATCAGAGATCATCCCATGAAGGGACCACTGCATCAGAGATCATCCCATGAAGGGACCAGTGCATCAGAGATCATCCCATGAAGGGACCAGTGCATCAGAGATCATCCCATGAAGGGACCAGTGCATCAGTGTTCATCCCATGAAGGGACCAGGGCATCACAGCACTATGATTAGAGGTATGAAAGATCATCCCATGAAGGGATCAGGGCATCACAGCACTATGATTAGTGGTATGAAAGATCATCCCATGAAGGGACCAGGGCATCACAGCACTATGATTAGAGGTATGAAAGAGCATCCCATGAAGGGACCAGGGCATCACAGCACTATGATTAGAGGTATGCAAGATCATCCCATGAAGGGACCAGTGCATCAGAGATCATCCCATGAAGGGACCAGTGCATCACAGCACTATGATTAGAGGTATGAAAGCTCATCCCATGAAGGGACATGGGCATCACAGCACTATGATTAGAGGTATGAAAGATCATCCCATGAAGGGACCAGGGCATCACAGCACTATGATTAGAGGTATGAAAGATCATCCCATGAAGGGACCAGGGCATCACAGCACTATGATTAGAGGTATGCAAGATCATCCCATGAAGGGACCAGTGCATCAGAGATCATCCCATGAAGGGACAAGTGCATCAGAGATCATCCCATGAAGGGACCAGTGCATCGGAGATCATCCCATGAAGGGACCAGTGCATCGGAGATCATCCCATGAAGGGACCAGGGCATCACAGCACTATGATTAGAGGTATGAAAGATCATCCCATGAAGGGACCAGGGGATCACAGCACTATGATTAGAGGTATGAAAGATCATCCCATGAAGGGACCAGGGCATCGGCGATCATCCCATGAAGGGACCAGTGCATCAGAGATCATCCCATGAAGGGACCAGTGCATCAGAGATCATCCCATGAAGGGACCAGGGCATCACAGCACTATGATTAGAGGTATGCAAGATCATCCCATGAAGGGACCAGTGCATCAGAGATCATCCCATGAAGGGACCAGGGCATCACAGCACTATGATTAGAGGTATGCAAGATCATCCCATGAAGAGACCAGTGCATCAGAGATCATCCCATGAAGGGACCAGTGCATCACAGCACTATGATTAGAGGTATGAAAGATCATCCCATGAAGGGACCAGGGCATCACAGCACTATGATTAGAGGTATGAAAGATCATCCAATGAAGGGACCAGTGCATCAGAGATCATCCCATGAAGGGACCAGTGCATCAGAGATCATCCCATGAAGGGACCAGGGCATCAGAGATCATCCCATGAAGGGACCAGTGCATCAGAGATCATCCCATGAAGGGACCAGTGCATCAGAGATCATCCCATGAAGGGACCAGTGCATCACAGCACTATGATTAGAGGTATGAAAGATCATCCCATGAAGGGACCAGGGCATCACAGCACTATGATTAGAGGTATGCAAGATCATCCCATGAAGGGACCAGTGCATCACAGCACTATGATTAGAGGTATGAAAGATCATCCCATGAAGGGACCAGTGCATCAGAGATCATCCCATGAAGGGACCAGTGCATCAGAGATCATCCCATGAAGGGACCAGGGCATCACTGCACTATGATTAGAGGTATGCAAGATCATCCCATGAAGGGACCAGGGCATCACAGCACTATGATTAGAGGTATGCAAGATCATCCCATGAAGGGACCAGTGCATCACATCACTATGATTAGTGGTATGCAAGATCATCCCATGAAGGGACCAGGGCATCAGAGATCATCCCATGAAGGGACCAGTGCATCAGTGATCATCCCATGAAGGGACCAGGGCATCACATCACTATGATTAGAGGTATGCAAGATCATCCCATGAAGGGACGAGTGCATCAGAGATCATCCCATGAAGGGACCAGGGCATCACAGCACTATGATTAGAGGTATGAAAGATCATCCCATGAAGGGACCAGTGCATCAAAGATCATCCCATGAAGGGACCAGGGCATCACAGCACTATAATTAGAGGTATGAAAGATCATCCCATGAAGGGACCAGGGCATCACAGCACTATGATTAGCGGTATGCAAGATCATCCCATGAAGGGACCGGTGGATCATAGATCATCCCATGAAGGGACCAGTGCATCAGAGATCATCCCATGAAGGGACCAGGGCATCAGAGATCATCCCATGAAGGGGGACCAGGGCATCAGAGATCATACCATGAAGGGACCAGGGCATCAGAGATCATCCCATAAAGGGACCAGGGCATCAGAGATCATCCCATAAAGGGACCAGGGCATCAGAGATCATCCCATGAAGGGACCAGGGCATCACAGCACTATGATTCGAGGTATGCAAGATCATCCCATGAAGGGACCAGTGCATCAGAGATCATCCCATGAAGGGACCTGTGCATCACAGCACTATGATTAGAGGTATGAAAGATCATCCCATGAAGGGACCAGGGCATCACAGCACTATGATTAGAGGTATGAAAGATCATCCCATGAAGGGACCAGGGCATCACAGCACTATGATTAGAGGTATGCAAGATCATCCCATGAAGGGACCAGTGCATCAGAGATCATCCCATGAAGGGACCAGGGCATCACAGCACTATGATTAGAGGTATGCAAGATCATCCCATGAAGGGACCAGTGCATCAGAGATCATCCCATGAAGGGACCAGTGCATCAGAGATTATCCCATGAAGGGACCAGGGCATCACAGCACTATGATTAGAGGTATGAAAGATCATCCCATGAAGGGACCAGGGCATCACAGCACTATGATTAGAGGTATGCAAGATCATCCCATGAAGGGACGAGTGCATCAGAGATCATCCCATGAAGGGACCAGGGCATCACAGCACTATGATTAGATGTATGAAAGATCGTCCCATGAAGGGACCAGTGCATCACAGCACTATGATTAGAGGTATGCAAGATCATCCCATGAAGGGACCAGTGCATCAGAGATCATCCCATGAAGGGACCAGTGCATCACAGCACTATGATTAGAGGTATGAAAGCTCATCCCATGAAGGGACATGGGCATCACAGCACTATGATTAGAGGTATGAAAGATCATCCCATGAAGGGACCAGGGCATCACAGCACTATGATTAGAGGTATGAAAGATCATCCCATGAAGGGACCAGGGCATCACAGCACTATGATTAGAGGTATGAAAGATCATCCCATGAAGGGACCAGGGCATCAGAGATCATCCCATGAAGGGACCAGAGCATCAGAGATCATCCCATGAAGGGACCAGTGCATCACAGCACTATGATTAGAGGTATGAAAGATCATCCCATGAAGGGACCAGGGCATCACAGCACTATGATTAGAGGTATGCAAGATCATCCCATGAAGGGACGAGTGCATCAGAGATCATCCCATGAAGGGACCAGGGCATCACAGCACTATGATTAGATGTATGAAAGATCGTCCCATGAAGGGACCAGTGCATCAGAGATCATCCCATGAAGGGACCAGTGCATCAGAGATCATCCCATGAAGGGACCAGTGCATCAGAGATCATCCCATGAACCAGTGCATCAGAAATCATCCCATGAAGGGACCAGTGCATCAGAAATCATCCCATGAAGGGACCAGTGCATCAGAGATCATCCCATGAAGGGACCAGGGCATCACAGCACTATGATTAGAGGTATGAAAGATCATCCCATGAAGGGACCAGGGCATCACAGCACTATGATTAGCGGTATGCAAGATCATCCCATGAAGGGACCAGTGGATCAGAGATCATCCCATGAAGGGACCAGGGCATCAGAGATCATCCCATGAAGGGACCAGGGCATCAGAGATCATCCCATGAAGGGACCAGGGCATCAGAGATCATCCCATGAAGGGACCAGGGCATCAGAGATCATCCCATGAAGGGACCAGGGCATCACAGCACTATGATTCGAGGTATGCAAGATCATCCCATGAAGGGACCAGTGCATCACAGCACTATGATTAAAGGTATGAAAGATCATCCCATGAAGGGACCAGGGCATCACAGCACTATGATTAGAGGTATGAAAGATCATCCCATGAGGGGACCAGGGCATCACAGCACTATGATTAGAGGTATGCAAGATCATCCCATGAAGGGACCAGTGCATCAGAGATCATCCCATGAAGGGACCAGGGCATCACAGCACTATGATTAGAGGTATGAAAGATCATCCCATGAAGGGACCAGGGCATCACAGCACTATGATTAGAGGTATGAAAGATCATCCCATGAAGGGACCAGGGCATCACAGCACTATGATTAGAGGTATGCAAGATCATCCCATGAAGGGACCAGTGCATCAGATCATCCCATGAAGGGACCAGGGCATCACAGCACTATGATTAAAGGTATGCAAGATCATCCCATGAAGGGACCAGTGCATCAGAGATCATCCCATGAAGGGACCAGTGCATCAGAGATCATCCCATGAAGGGACCAGTGCATCAGAGATCATCCCATGAAGGGACCAGTGCATCACAGCACTATAATTAGAGGTATGAAAGATCATCTCATGAAGGGACCAGCGCATCACAGCACTATGATTAGAGGTATGAAAGATCATCCCATGAAGGGACCAGGGCATCACAGCACTATGATTTGAGGTATGCAAGATCATCCCATGAAGGGACCAGTGCATCAGAGATCATCCCATGAAGGGACCAGTGCATCAGAGATCATCCCATGAAGGGACCAGGGCATCACAGCACTATGATTAGAGGTATGCAAGATCATCCCATGAAGGGACCAGTGCATCAGAGATCATCCCATGAAGGGACCAGGGCATCACAGCACTATGATTAGAGGTATGCAAGATCATCCCATGAAGGGACCAGTGCATCACAGCACTATGATTAGAGGTATGAAAGATCATCCCATGAAGGGACCAGGGCATCACAGCACTATGATTAGAGGTATGAAAGATCATCCCATGAAGGGACCAGGGCATCAGAGATTATCCCATGAAGGGACCAGTGCATCAGAGATCATCCCATGAAGGGACCAGTGCATCAGATCATCCCATGAAGGGACCAGGGCATCACAGCACTATGATTAGAGGTATGAAAGATCATCCCATGAAGGGACCAGGGCATCACAGCACTATGATTAGAGGTATGCAAGATCATCCCATGAAGGGACCAGTGCATCAGAGATCATCCCATGAAGGGACCAGGGCATCACAGCACTATGATTAGAGGTATGCAAGATCATCCCATGAAGGGACCAGTGCATCAGAGATCATCCCATAAAGGGACCAGTGCATCAGAGATCATCCCATGAAGGGACCAGTGCATCAGAGATCATCCCATGAAGGGACCAGTGCATCAGAAATCATCCCATGAAGGGACCAGTGCATCACAGCACTATGATTAGAGGTATGAAAGATCATCCCATGAAGGGACCAGGGCATCACAGCACTATGATTAGAGGTATGAAAGATCATCCCATGAAGGGACCAGGGCATCACAGCACTATGATTAGAGGTATGAAAGATTATCCCATGAAGGGACAAGTGCATCAGAGATCATCCCATGAAGGGACCAGTGCATCAGAGATCATCCCATGAAGGGACCAGGGCATCACAGCACTATGATTAGAGGTATTAAAGATCATCCCATTTAGGGACCAGTGCATCAGAGATCATCCCATGAAGGGACCAGTGCATCAGAGATCATCCCATGAAGGGACCAGTGCATCAGAGATCATCCCATGAAGGGACCAGTGCATCAGAGATCATCCCATGAAGGGACCAGGGCATCACAGCACTATGATTAGAGGTATGCAAGATCATCCCATGAAGGGACCAGTGCATCAGAGATCATCCCATGAAGGGACCAGGGCATCACAGCACTATGATTAGAGGTATGCAAGATCATCCCCATGAAGGGACTAGTGCATCAGAGATCATCCCATGAAGGGACCAGTGCATCAGAGATCATCCCATGAAGGGACCAGGGCATCACATCACTATGATTAGTGGTATGCAAGATCATCCCATGAAGGGACGAGTGCATCAGAGATCATCCCATGAAGGGACCAGGGCATCACAGCACTATGATTAGAGGTATGCAAGATCATCCCATGAAGGGACGAGTGCATCACAGCACTATGATTAGAGGTATGAAAGATCATCCCATGAAGGGACCAGGGCATCACAGCACTATGATTAGAGGTATGAAAGATCATCCCATGAAGGGACCAGGGCATCACAGCACTATGATTAGAGGTATGAACGATCATCCCATGAAGGGACCAGGGCATCACAGCACTATGATTAGAGGTATGCAAGATCATCCCATGAAGGGACCAGTGCATCAGAGATCATCCCATGAAGGGACCAGGGCATCACAGCACTATGATTAGAGGTATGCAAGATCATCCCATGAAGGGACCAGTGCATCAGAGATCATCCCATGAAGGGACCAGGGCATCACAGCACTATGATTAGAGGTATGCAAGATCATCCCATGAAGGGACCAGTGCATCACAGCACTATGATTAGAGGTATGAAAGATCATCCCATGAAGGGACCAGGGCATCACAGATCATCCCATGAAGGGACCAGTGCACCAGAGATCATCCCATGAAGGGACCAGGGCATCACAGTACTATTATTAGAGGTATGAAAGATCATCCCATTTAGGGACCAGTGCATCAGAGATCATCCCATGAAGGGACCAGTGCATCAGAGATCATCCCATGAAGGGACCAGTGCATCAGAGATCATCCCATGAAGGGACCAGGGCATCACAGCACTATGATTAGAGGTATGAAAGATCATCCCATGAAGGGACCAGGGCATCACAGCACTATAATTAGAGGTATGCAAGATCATCCCATGAAGGGACTAGTGCATCAGAGATCATCCCATGAAGGGACCAGTGCATCAGAGATCATCCCATGAAGGGACCAGGGCATCACAGCACTATGATTAGAGGTATGCAAGATCATCCCATGAAGGGACCAGTGCATCAGAGATCATCCCATGAAGGGACTAGGGCATCACAGCACTATGATTAGAGGTATGCAAGATCATCCCATGAAGGGACCAGTGCATCAGAGATCATCCCATGAAGGGACCAGGGCATCACAGCACTATGATTAGAGGTATGCAAGATCATCCCATGAAGGGACCAGTGCATCACAGCACTATGATTAGAGGTATGAAAGATCATCCCATGAAGGGACCAGGGCATCACAGCACTATGATTAGAGGTATGAAAGATCATCCCATGAAGGGACCAGGGCATCAGAGATTATCCCATGAAGGGACCAGTGAATCAGAGATCATCCCATGAAGGGACCAGTGCATCAGAGATCATCCCATGAACGGACCAGGGCATCACAGCACTATGATTAGAGGTATGAAAGATCATCCCATGAAGGGACCAGTGCATCAGAGATCATCCATGAAGGAACCAGGGCATCACAGCACTATGATTAGAGGTAGGAAAGATCATCCCATGAAGGGACCAGGGCATCACAGCACTATGATTAGAGGTATGAAAGATCATCCCATGAAGGGACCAGGGCATCACAGCACTATGATTAGAGGTATGAAAGATCATCCCATGAAGGGACCAGTGCATCAGAGATCATCCCATGAAGGGACCAGTGCATCAGAGATCATCCCATGAAGGGACCAGTGCATCAGAGATCATCCCATGAAGGGACCAGTGCATCAGAGATCATCCCATGAAGGGACCAGTGCATCACAGCACTATGATTAGAGGTATGCAAGATCATCCCATGAAGGGACCAGTGCATCAGAGATCATCCCATGAAGGGACCAGGGCATCACAGCACTATGATTAGAGGTATTCAAGATCATCCCATGAAGGGACCAGGGCATCAGAGATCATCCCATGAAAGGACCAGTGCATCAGAGATCATCCCATGAAGGGACCAGGGCATCACAGCACTATGATTAGAGGTATGCAAGATCATCCCATGAAGGGACCAGTGCATCACAGCACTATGAATAGAGGTATGAAAGATCATCCCATGAAGGGACCAGGGCATCACAGCACTATGATTAGAGGTATGCAAGATCATCCCATGAAGGGACCAGTGCATCACAGCACTATGATTAGAGGTATGAAAGATCATCCCATGAAGGGACCAGGGCATCACAGCACTATGATTAGAGGTATGAAAGATCATCCCATGAAGGGACCAGGGCATCACAGCACTATGATTAGAGGTATGAACGATCATCCCATGAAGGGACCAGGGCATCACAGCACTATGATTAGAGGTATGCAAGATCATCCCATGAAGGGACCAGTGCATCAGAGATCATCCCATGAAGGGACCAGGGCATCACAGCACTATGATTAGAGGTATGCAAGATCATCCCATGAAGGGACCAGTGCATCAGAGATCATCCCATGAAGGGACCAGGGCATCACAGCACTATGATTAGAGGTATGCAAGATCATCCCATGAAGGGACCAGTGCATCACAGCACTATGATTAGAGGTATGAAAGCTCATCCCATGAAGGGACATGGGCATCACAGCACTATGATTAGAGGTATGAAAGATCATCCCATGAAGGGACCAGTGCATCAGAGATCATCCCATGAAGGGACCAGTGCATCAGAGATCATCCCATGAAGGGACCAGTGCATCAGAGATCATCCCATGAAGGGACCAGTGCATCAGAGATCATCCCATGAAGGGACCAGGGCATCACAGCACTATGATTAGAGGTATGCAAGATCATCCCATGAAGGGACCAGTGCATCAGAGATCATCCCATGAAGGGACCAGGGCATCACAGCACTATGATTAGAGGTATGCAAGATCATCCCATGAAGGGACCAGGGCATCAGAGATCATCCCATGAAAGGACCAGTGCATCAGAGATCATCCCATGAAGGGACCAGGGCATCACAGCACTATGATTAGAGGTATGCAAGATCATCCCATGAAGGGACCAGTGCATCACAGCACTATGAATAGAGGTATGAAAGATCATCCCATGAAGGGACCAGGGCATCACAGCACTATGATTAGAGGTATGAAAGATCATCCCATGAAGGCACCAGTGCATCACAGCACTATGATTAGAGGTATGAAAGATCATCCCATGAAGGGACCAGGGCATCACAGATCATCCCATGAAGGGACCAGTGCACCAGAGATCATCCCATGAAGGGACCAGGGCATCACAGTACTATTATTAGAGGTATGAAAGATCATCCCATTTAGGGACCAGTGCATGAGAGATCATCCCATGAAGGGACCAGTGCATCAGAGATCATCCCATGAAGGGACCAGTGCATCAGAGATCATCCCATGAAGGGACCAGGGCATCACAGCACTATGATTAGAGGTATGAAAGATCATCCCATGAAGGGACCAGGGCATCACAGCACTATAATTAGAGGTATGCAAGATCATCCCATGAAGGGACTAGTGCATCAGAGATCATCCCATGAAGGGACCAGTGCATCAGAGATCATCCCATGAAGGGACCAGGGCATCACAGCACTATGATTAGAGGTATGCAAGATCATCCCATGAAGGGACCAGTGCATCAGAGATCATCCCATGAAGGGACTAGGGCATCACAGCACTATGATTAGAGGTATGCAAGATCATCCCATGAAGGGACCAGTGCATCAGAGATCATCCCATGAAGGGACCAGGGCATCACAGCACTATGATTAGAGGTATGCAAGATCATCCCATGAAGGGACCAGTGCATCACAGCACTATGATTAGAGGTATGAAAGATCATCCCATGAAGGGACCAGGGCATCACAGCACTATGATTAGAGGTATGAAAGATCATCCCATGAAGGGACCAGTGCATCAGAGATCATCCCATGAAGGGACCAGTGCATCAGAGATCATCCCATGAAGGGACCAGTGCATCAGAGATCATCCCATGAAGGGACCAGGGCATCACAGCACTATGATTAGAGGTATGAAAGATCATCCCATGAAGGGATCAGGGCATCACAGCACTATGATTAGTGGTATGAAAGATCATCCCATGAAGGGACCAGGGCATCACAGCACTATGATTAGAGGTATGAAAGAGCATCCCATGAAGGGACCAGGGCATCACAGCACTATGATTAGAGGTATGCAAGATCATCCCATGAAGGGACCAGTGCATCAGAGATCATCCCATGAAGGGACCAGTGCATCACAGCACTATGATTAGAGGTATGAAAGCTCATCCCATGAAGGGACATGGACATCACAGCACTATGATTAGAGGTATGAAAGATCATCCCATGAAGGGACCAGGGCATCACAGCACTATGATTAGAGGTATGAAAGATCATCCCATGAAGGGACCAGGGCATCACAGCACTATGATTAGAGGTATGCAAGATCATCCCATGAAGGGACCAGTGCATCAGAGATCATCCCATGAAGGGACCAGTGCATCAGAGATCATCCCATGAAGGGACCAGTGCATCAGAGATCATCCCATGAAGGGACCAGTGCATCAGAGATCATCCCATGAAGGGACCAGTGCATCGGAGATCATCCCATGAAGGGACCAGGGCATCACAGCACTATGATTAGAGGTATGAAAGATCATCCCATGAAGGGACCAGGGCATCACAGCACTATGATTAGAGGTATGCAAGATCATCCCATGAAGGGACCAGTGCATCAGAGATCATCCCATGAAGGGACCAGTGCATCAGAGATCATCCCATGAAGGGACCAGTGCATCGGAGATCATCCCATGAAGGGACCAGTGCATCGGAGATCATCCCATGAAGGGACCAGGGCATCACAGCACTATGATTAGAGGTATGAAAGATCATCCCATGAAGGGACCAGGGGATCACAGCACTATGATTAGAGGTATGAAAGATCATCCCATGAAGGGACCAGGGCATCGGAGATCATCCCATGAAGGGACCAGTGCATCAGAGATCATCCCATGAAGGGACCAGTGCATCAGAGATCATCCCATGAAGGGACCAGGGCATCACAGCACTATGATTAGAGGTATGCAAGATCATCCCATGAAGGGACCAATGCATCAGAGATCATCCCATGAAGGGACCAGTGCATCAGAGATCATCCCATGAAGGGACCAGTGCATCAGAGATCATCCCATGAAGGGACCAGGGCATCACAGCACTATGATTAGAGGTATGCAAGATCATCCCATGAAGAGACCAGTGCATCAGAGATCATCCCATGAAGGGACCAGTGCATCACAGCACTATGATTAGAGGTATGAAAGATCATCCCATGAAGGGACCAGGGCATCACAGCACTATGATTAGAGGTATGAAAGATCATCCCATGAAGGGACCAGGGCATCAGAGATCATCCCATGAAGGGACCAGGGCATCAGAGATCATCCCATGAAGGGACCAGGGCATCAGAGATCATCCCATGAAGGGACCAGTGCATCAGAGAACATCCCGTGAACCAGTGCATCAGAAATCATCCCATGAAGGGACTAGTGCATCAGAAATCATTCCATGAAGGGACCAGTGCATCACAGCACTATGATTAGAGGTATGAAAGATCATCCCATGAAGGGAACAGGGCATCACAGCACTATGATTAGAGGTATGCAATATCATCCCATGAAGGGACCAGTGCATCACAGCACTATGATTAGAGGTATGAAAGATCATCCCATGAAGGGACCAGTGCATCAGAGATCATCCCATGAAGGGACCAGTGCATCAGAGATCATCCCATGAAGGGACCAGGGCATCACTGCACTATGATTAGAGGTATGCAAGATCATCCCATGAAGGGACCAGGGCATCACAGCACTATGATTAGAGGTATGCAAGATCATCCCATGAAGGGACCAGTGCATCACATCACTATGATTAGTGGTATGCAAGATCATCCCATGAAGGGACGAGTGCATCAGAGATCATCCCATGAAGGGACCAGTGCATCAGAGATTATCCCATGAAGGGACCAGGGCATCACAGCACTATGATTAGAGGTATGAAAGATCATCCCATGAAGGGACCAGGGCATCACAGCACTATGATTAGAGGTAGGAAAGATCATCCCATGAAGGGACCAGTGCATCACAGCACTATGATTAGAGGTATGAAAGATCATCCCATGAAGGGACCAGGGCATCACAGCACTATGATTAGCGGTATGCAAGATCATCCCATGAAGGGACCGGTGGATCATAGATCATCCCATGAAGGGAACAGTGCATCAGAGATCATCCCATGAAGGGACCAGGGCATCAGAGATCATCCCATGAAGGGGGACCAGGGCATCAGAGATCATCCCATGAAGGGACCAGGGCATCAGAGATCATCCCATAAAGGGACCAGGGCATCACAGCACTATGATTCGAGGTATGCAAGATCATCCCATGAAGGGACCAGTGCATCAGAGATTATCCCATGAAGGGACCAGGGCATCACAGCACTATGATTAGAGGTATGAAAGATCATCCCATGAAGGGATCAGGGCATCACAGCACTATGATTAGTGGTATGAAAGATCATCCCATGAAGGGACCAGGGCATCACAGCACTATGATTAGAGGTATGAAAGATCATCCCATGATGGGACCAGGGCATCAGAGATCATCCCATGAAGGGACCAGTGCATCAGAGATCATCCCATGAAGGGACCAGGGCATCACATCACTATGATTAGAGGTATGCAAGATCATCCCATGAAGGGACGAGTGCATCAGAGATCATCCCATGAAGGGACCAGGGCATCACAGCACTATGATTAGATGTATGAAAGATCGTCCCATGAAGGGACCAGTGCATCAGAGATCATCCCATGAAGGGACCAGTGCATCGGAGATCATCCCATGAAGGGACCAGTGCATCAGAGATCATCCCATGAAGGGACCAGTGCATCAGAGATCATCCCATGAACCAGTGCATCAGAAATCATACCATGAAGGGACCAGTGCATCAGAAATCATCCCATGAAGGGACCAGTGCATCAGAGATCATCCCATGAAGGGACCAGGGCATCACAGCACTGTGATTAGAGGTATGAAAGATCATCCCATGAAGGGACCAGGGCATCACAGCACTATGATTAGCGGTATGCAAGATCATCCCATGAAGGGACCAGTGGATCAGAGATCATCCCATGAAGGGACCAGGGCATCAGAGATCATCCCATGAAGGGACCAGGGCATCAGAGATCATCCCATGAAGGGACCAGGGCATCAGAGATCATCCCATTAAGGGACCAGGGCATCAGAGATCATCCCATGAAGGGACCAGGGCATCAGAGATCATCCCATGAAGGGACCAGGGCATCACAGCACTATGATTCGAGGTATGCAAGATCATCCCATGAAGGGACCAGTGCATCACAGCACTATGATTAGAGGTATGAAAGATCATCCCATGAAGGGACCAGGGCATCACAGCACTATGATTAGAGGTATGAAAGATCATCCCATGAAGGGACCAGGGCATCACAGAACTATGATTAGAGGTATGCAAGATCATCCCATGAAGGGACCAGTGCATCAGAGATCATCCCATGAAGGGACCAGGGCATCACAGCACTATGATTAGAGGTATGCAAGATCATCCCATGAAGGGACCAGTGCATCAGAGATCATCCCTTGAAGGGACCAGTGCATCAGAGATCATCCCATGAAGGGACCAGTGCATCACAGCACTATAATTAGAGGTATGAAAGATTATCCCATGAAGGGACCAGCGCATCACAGCACTATGATTAGAGGTATGAAAGATCATCCCATGAAGGGACCAGGGCATCACAGCACTATGATTTGAGGTATGCAAGATCATCCCATGAAGGGACCAGTGCATCAGAGATCATCCCATGAAGGGACCAGTGCATCAGAGATCATCCCATGAAGGGACCAGGGCATCACAGCACTATGATTAGAGGTATGCAAGATCATCCCATGAAGGGACCAGTGCATCAAAGATCATCCCATGAAGGGACCAGGGCATCACAGCACTATGATTAGAGGTATGCAAGATCATCCCATGAAGGGACCAGTGCATCAGAGATCATCCCATGAAGGGACCAGTGCATCAGAGATCATCCATTGAAGGGACCAGTGCATCAGAGATCATCCCATGAAGGGACCAGTGCATCACAGCACTATGATTAGAGGTATGCAAGATCATCCCATGAAGGGACCAGGGCATCAGAGATCATCCCATGAAGGGACCAGTGCATCAGAGATCATCCCATGAAGGGACCAGGGCATTCAGCACTATGATTAGAGGTATGCAAGATCATCCCATGAAGGGACCAGTGCATCACAGCACTATGAATAGAGGTATGAAAGATCATCCCATGAAGGGACCAGGGCATCACAGCACTATGATTAGAGGTATGAAAGATCATCCCATGAAGGTACCAGTGCATCACAGCACTATAATTAGAGGTATGAAAGATCATCCCATGAAGGGACCAGCGCATCACAGCACTATGATTACAGGTATGAAAGATCATCCCATGAAGGGACCAGGGCATCACAGCACTATGATTTGAGGTATGCAAGATCATCCCATGAAGGGACCAGTGCATCAGAAATCATCCCATGAAGGGACCAGTGCATCACAGCACTATGATTAGAGGTATGAAAGATCATCCCATGAAGGGACCAGGGCATCACAGCACTATGATTAGAGGTATGAAAGATCATCCCATGAAGGGACCAGTGCATCAGATCATCCCATGAAGGGACCAGGGCATCACAGCACTATGATTAGAGGTATGCAAGATCATCCCATGAAGGGACCAGTGCATCAGAGATCATCCCATGAAGGGACCAGGGCATCACAGCACTATGATTAGAGGTATGCAAGATCATCCCATGAAGGGACCAGTGCATCAGAGATCATCCCATAAAGGGACCAGTGCATCAGAGATCATCCCATGAAGGGACCAGTGCATCAGAGATCATCCCATGAAGGGACCAGTGCATCAGAAATCATCCCATGAAGGGACCAGTGCATCACAGCACTATGATTAGAGGTATGAAAGATCATCCCATGAAGGGACCAGGGCATCACAGCACTATGATTAGAGGTATGCAAGATCATCCCATGAAGGGACCAGTGCATCAGATCATCCCATGAAGGGACCAGGGCATCACAGCACTATGATTAGAGGTATGCAAGATCATCCCATGAAGGGACCAGTGCATCAGAGATCATCCCATGAAGGGACCAGGGCATCACAGCACTATGATTAGAGGTATGCAAGATCATCCCATGAAGGGACCAGTGCATCACAGCACTATGATTAGAGGTATGAAAGATCATCCCATGAAGGGACCAGGGCATCACAGCACTATGATTAGAGGTATGAAAGATCATCCCATGAAGGGACCAGGGCATCAGAGATTATCCCATGAAGGGACCAGGGCATCAGAGATCATCCCATGAAGGGACCAGTGCATCAGATCATCCCATGAAGGGACCAGGGCATCACAGCACTATGATTAGAGGTATGCAAGATCATCCCATGAAGGGACCAGTGCATCAGAGATCATCCCATGAAGGGACCAGGGCATCACAGCACTATGATTAGAGGTATGCAAGATCATCCCATGAAGGGACCAGTGCATCAGAGATCATCCCATAAAGGGACCAGTGCATCAGAGATCATCCCATGAAGGGACCAGTGCATCAGAGATCATCCCATGAAGGGACCAGTGCATCAGAAATCATCCCATGAAGGGACCAGTGCATCACAGCACTATGATTAGAGGTATGAAAGATCATCCCATGAAGGGACCAGGGCATCACAGCACTATGATTAGAGGTATGAAAGATCATCCCATGAAGGGACCAGGGCATCACAGCACTATGATTAGAGGTATGAAAGATTATCCCATGAAGGGACCAGTGCATCAGAGATCATCCCATGAAGGGACCAGTGCATCAGAGATCATCCCATGAAGGGACCAGGGCATCACAGCACTATGATTAGAGGTATTAAAGATCATCCCATTTAGGGACCAGTGCATCAGAGATCATCCCATGAAGGGACCAGTGCATCAGAGATCATCCCATGAAGGGACCAGTTCATCAGAGATCATCCCATGAAGGGACCAGGGCATCACAGCACTATGATTAGAGGTATGCAAGATCATCCCATGAAGGGACTAGTGCATCAGAGATCCTCCCATGAAGGGACCAGTGCATCAGAGATCATCCCATGAAGGGACCAGGGCATCACATCACTATGATTAGTGGTATGCAAGATCATCCCATGAAGGGACGAGTGCATCAGAGATCATCCCATGAAGGGACCAGGGCATCACAGCACTATGATTAGAGGTATGCAAGATCATCCCATGAAGGGACCAGTGCATCACAGCACTATGATTAGAGGTATGAAAGATCATCCCATGAAGGGACCAGGGCATCACAGCACTATGATTAGAGGTATGAAAGATCATCCCATGAAGGGACCAGGGCATCACAGCACTATGATTAGAGGTATGAACGATCATCCCATGAAGGGACCAGGGCATCACAGCACTATGATTAGAGGTATGCAAGATCATCCCATGAAGGGACCAGTGCATCAGAGATCATCCCATGAAGGGACCAGGGCATCACAGCACTATGATTAGAGGTATGCAAGATCATCCCATGAAGGGACCAGTGCATCAGAGATCATCCCATGAAGGGACCAGGGCATCACAGCACTATGATTAGAGGTATGCAAGATCATCCCATGAAGGGACCAGTGCATCACAGCACTATGATTAGAGGTATGAAAGATCATCCCATGAAGGGACCAGGGCATCACAGCACTATGATTAGAGGTATGAAAGATCATCCCATGAAGGGACCAGTGCATCACAGCACTATGATTAGAGGTATGAAAGATCATCCCATGAAGGGACCAGGGCATCACAGCACTATGATTAGAGGTATGCAAGATCATCCCATGAAGGGACCAGTGCATCAGAGATCATCCCATGAAGGGACCAGTGCATCAGAGATCATCCCATGAAGGGACCAGGGCATCACAGCACTATGATTAGAGGTATGCAAGATCATCCCATGAAGGGACCAGTGCATCAGAGATCATCCCATGAAGGGACCAGTGCATCAGAGATCATCCCATGAAGGGACCAGGGCATCACAGCACTATGATTAGAGGTATGCAAGATCATCCCATGAAGGGACCAGTGCATCAAAGATCATCCCATGAAGGGACCAGGGCATCACAGCACTATGATTAGAGGTATGCAAGATCATCCCATGAAGGGACCAGTGCATCAGAGATCATCCCATGAAGGGACCAGTGCATCAGAGATCATCCCATGAAGGGACCAGTGCATCAGAGATCATCCCATGAAGGGACCAGTGCATCACAGCACTATGATTAGAGGTATGCAAGATCATCCCATGAAGGGACCAGGGCATCAGAGATCATCCCATGAAGGGACCAGTGCATCAGAGATCATCCCATGAAGGGACCAGGGCATCACAGTACTATTATTAGAGGTATGAAAGATCATCCCATTTAGGGACCAGTGCATCAGACATCATCCCATGAAGGGACCAGTGCATCAGAGATCATCCCATGAAGGGACCAGTGCATCAGAGATCATCCCATGAAGGGACCAGGGCATCACAGCACTATGATTAGAGGTATGAAAGATCATCCCATGAAGGGACCAGGGCATCACAGCACTATGATTAGAGGTATGCAAGATCATCCCATGAAGGGACTAGTGCATCAGAGATCATCCCATGAAGGGACCAGTGCATCAGAGATCATCCCATGAAGGGACCAGGGCATCACATCACTATGATTAGTGGTATGCAAGATCATCCCATGAAGGGACGAGTGCATCAGAGATCATCCCATGAAGGGACCAGGGCATCACAGCACTATGATTAGAGGTATGCAAGATCATCCCATGAAGGGACCAGTGCATCACAGCACTATGATTAGAGGTATGAAAGATCATCCCATGAAGGGACCAGGGCATCACAGCACTATGATTAGAGGTATGAAAGATCATCCCATGAAGGGACCAGGGCATCACAGCACTATGATTAGAGGTATGCAAGATCATCCCATGAAGGGACCAGTGCATCAGAGATCATCCCATGAAGGGACTAGGGCATCACAGCACTATGATTAGAGGTATGCAAGATCATCCCATGAAGGGACCAGTGCATCAGAGATCATCCCATGAAGGGACCAGGGCATCACAGCACTATGATTAGAGGTATGCAAGATCATCCCATGAAGGGACCAGTGCATCACAGCACTATGATTAGAGGTATGAAAGATCATCCCATGAAGGGACCAGGGCATCACAGCACTATGATTAGAGGTATGAAAGATCATCCCATGAAGGGACCAGGGCATCAGAGATTATCCCATGAAGGGACCAGTGAATCAGAGATCATCCCATGAAGGGACCAGTGCATCAGAGATCATCCCATGAACGGACCAGGGCATCACAGCACTATGATTAGAGGTATGAAAGATCATCCCATGAAGGGACCAGGGCATCACAGCACTATGATTAGAGGTATGAAAGATCATCCCATGAAGGGACCAGGGCATCACAGCACTATGATTAGAGGTATGAAAGATCATCCCATGAAGGGACCAGGGCATCACAGCACTATGATTAGAGGTATGAAAGATCATCCCATGAAGGGACCAGTGCATCAGAGATCATCCCATGAAGGGACCAGTGCATCAGAGATCATCCCATGAAGGGACCAGTGCATCAGAGATCATCCCATGAAGGGACCAGTGCATCAGAGATCATCCCATGAAGGGACCAGGGCATCACAGCACTATGATTAGAGGTATGCAAGATCATCCCATGAAGGGACCAGTGCATCAGAGATCATCCCATGAAGGGACCAGGGCATCACAGCACTATGATTAGAGGTATGCAAGATCATCCCATGAAGGGACCAGGGCATCAGAGATCATCCCATGAAAGGACCAGTGCATCAGAGATCATCCCATGAAGGGACCAGGGCATCACAGCACTATGATTAGAGGTATGCAAGATCATCCCATGAAGGGACCAGTGCATCACAGCACTATGAATAGAGGTATGAAAGATCATCCCATGAAGGGACCAGGGCATCACAGCACTATGATTAGAGGTATGAAAGATCATCCCATGAAGGCACCAGTGCATCACAGCACTATGATTAGAGGTATGAAAGATCATCCCATGAAGGGACCAGGGCATCACAGCACTATGATTAGAGGTATGAAAGATCATCCCATGATGGGACCAGGGCATCAGAGATCATCCCATGAAGGGACCAGTGCATCAGAGATCATCCCATGAAGGGACCAGGGCATCAGAGATCATCCCATGAAGGGACCAGGGCATCAGAGATCATCCCATGAAGGGACCAGTGCATCAGAGATCATCCCATGAAGGGACCATGGCAGCAGAGATCATCCCATGAAGGGACCAGTGCATCAGATTATCCCATGAAGGGACCAGGGCATCACAGCACTATGATTAGAGGTATGAAAGATCATCCCATGAAGGGACAAAGGCATCACAGCACTATGATTAGAGGTATGAAAGATCATCCCATGAAGGGACCAGGGCATCACAGCACTATGTTTAGAGGTATGAAAGATCATCCCATGAAGGGACCAGGGCATCAAAGCACTATGATTAGAGGTATGCAAGATCATCCCATGAAGGGACCAGTGCATCAGAGATCATCCCATGAAGGGACCAGTGCATCAGAGATCATCCCATGAAGGGACCAGTGCATCAGAGATCATCCCATGAAGGGACCAGTGCATCAGAGATCATCCCATGAAGGGACCAGTGCATCAGAGATCATCCCATGAAGGGACCAGTGCATCAGAGATCATCCCATGAAGGGACCAGTGCATCAGTGTTCATCCCATGAAGGGACCAGGGCATCACAGCACTATGATTAGAGGTATGAAAGATCATCCCATGAAGGGATCAGGGCATCACAGCACTATGATTAGTGGTATGAAAGATCATCCCATGAAGGGACCAGGGCATCACAGCACTATGATTAGAGGTATGAAAGAGCATCCCATGAAGGGACCAGGGCATCACAGCACTATGATTAGAGGTATGCAAGATCATCCCATGAAGGGACCAGTGCATCAGAGATCATCCCATGAAGGGACCAGGGCATCACAGCACTATGATTAGAGGTAGATCATCCCATGAAGGGACCAGTGCATCAGAGATCATCCCATGAAGGGACCAGTGCATCAGAGATCATCCCATGAAGGGACCAGTGCATCAGAGATCATCCCATGAAGGGACCAGTGCATCGGAGATCATCCCATGAAGGGACCAGGGCATCACAGCACTATGATTAGAGGTATGAAAGATCATCCCATGAAGGGACCAGGGGATCACAGCACTATGATTAGAGGTATGAAAGATCATCCCATGAAGGGACCAGGGCATCGGAGATCATCCCATGAAGGGACCAGTGCATCAGATCATCCCATGAAGGGACCAGTGCATCAGAGATCATCCCATGAAGGGACCAGGGCATCACAACACTATGATTAGAGGTATGCAAGATCATCCCATGAAGGGACCAGGGCATCACAGCACTATGATTAGAGGTATGAAAGATCATCCCATGAAGGGACCAGGGCATCAGAGATTATCCCATGAAGGGACCAGTGCATCAGAGATCATCCCATGAAGGGACCAGTGCATCAGATCATCCCATGAAGGGACCAGGGCATCACAGCACTATGATTAGAGGTATGCAAGATCATCCCATGAAGGGACCAGTGCATCAGAGATCATCCCATGAAGGGACCAGGGCATCACAGCACTATGATTAGAGGTATGAAAGATCATCCCATGAAGGGACCAGGGCATCACAGCACTATGATTAGAGGTATGAAAGATCATCCCATGAAGGGACCAGTGCATCACAGCACTATGTTTAGAGGTATGCAAGATCATCCCATGAAGGGACCAGTGCATCAGAGATCATTCCATGAAGGGACCAGTGCATCAGAGATCATCTCATGAAGGGACCAGGGCATCACAGCACTATGATTAGAGGTATGCAAGATCATCCCATGAAGAGACCCGTGCATCAGAGATCATCCCATGAAGGGACCAGTGCATCACAGCACTATGATTAGAGGTATGAAAGATCATCCCATGAAGGGACCAGGGCATCACAGCACTATGATTAGAGGTATGAAAGATCATCCCATGAAGGGACCAGGGCATCAGAGATCATCCCATGAAGGGACCAGGGCATCAGAGATCATCCCATGAAGGGACCAGGGCATCAGAGATCATCCCATGAAGGGACCAGGGCATGGGACAGGGCATCAGAGATCATCCCATGAAGGGACCAGTGCATCAGAGATCATCCCATGAACCAGTGCATCAGAAATCATCCCATGAAGGGACCAGTGCATCAGAAATCATCCCATGAAGGGACCAGTGCATCACAGCACTATGATTAGAGGTATGAAAGATCATCCCATGAAGGGACCAGGGCATCACAGCACTATGATTAGAGGTATGCAAGATCATCCCATGAAGGGACCAGTGCATCAGAGATCATCCCATGAAGCGACCAGGGCATCAGAGATCATCCCATGAAGGGACCAGTGCATCAGAGATCATCCCATGAAGGGACCAGGGCATCACATCACTATGATTAGAGGTATGCAAGATCATCCCATGAAGGGACGAGTGCATCAGAAATCATCCCATGAAGGGACCAGGGCATCACAGCACTATGATTAGAGGTATGAAAGATAATCCCATGAAGGGACCAGGGCATCACAGCACTATGATTAGAGGTATGCAAGATCATCCCATGAAGGGACCAGTGCATCAGAGATCATCCCATGAAGGGACCAGTGCATCAGAGATCATCCCATGAAGGGACCAGTGCATCAGAGATCATCCCATGAAGGGACCAGTGCATCGGAGATCATCCCATGAAGGGACCAGGGCATCACAGCACTATAATTAGAGGTATGAAAGATCATCCCATGAAGGGACCAGGGCATCACAGCACTATGATTAGCGGTATGCAAGATCATCCCATGAAGGGACCGGTGGATCATAGATCATCCCATGAAGGGACCAGTGCATCAGAGAACATCCCATGAAGGGACCAGGGCATCAGAGATCATCCCATGAAGGGGGACCAGGGCATCAGAGATCATCCCATGAAGGGACCAGGGCATCAGAGATCATCCCATGAAGGGACCAGGGCATCAGAGATCATCCCATAAAGGGACCAGGGCATCACAGCACTATGATTCGAGGTATGCAAGATCATCCCATGAAGGGACCAGTGCATCAGAGATTATCCCATGAAGGGACCAGGGCATCACAGCACTATGATTAGAGGTATGAAAGATCATCCCATGAAGGGATCAGGGCATCACAGCACTATGATTAGTGGTATGAAAGATCATCCCATGAAGGGACCAGGGCATCACAGCACTATGATTAGAGGTATGAAAGATCATCCCATGATGGGACCAGGGCATCACAGATCATCCCATGAAGGGACCAGTGCATCAGAGATCATCCCATGAAGGGACCAGGGCATCACATCACTGTGATTAGAGGTATGTAAGATCATCCCATGAAGGGACGAGTGCATCAGAGATCATCCCATGAAGGGACCAGGGCATCACAGCACTATGATTAGATGTATGAAAGATCGTCCCATGAAGGGACCAGTGCATCAGAGATCATCCCATGAAGGGACCGGTGCATCAGAGATCATCCCATGAAGGGACCAGTGCATCAGAGATCATCCCATGAAGGGACCAGTGCATCAGAGATCATCCCATGAACCAGTGCATCAGAAATCATCCCATGAAGGGACCAGTGCATCAGAAATCATCCCATGAAGGGACCAGTGCATCAGAGATCATCCCATGAAGGGACCAGTGCATCAGAGATCATCCCATGAACCAGTGCATCAGAAATCATCCCATGAAGGGACCAGTGCATCAGAGATCATCCCATGAAGGGACCAGTGCATCAGATCATCCCATGAAGGGACCAGGGCATCACAGCACTATGATTAGAGGTATGAAAGATCATCCCATGAAGGGACCAGGGCATCACAGCACTATGATTAGAGGTATGCAAGATCATCCCATGAAGGGACCAGTGCATCAGCGATCATCCCATGAAGGGACCAGTGCATTAGAGATCATCCCATGAAGGGACCAGTGCATCAGAGATCATCCCATGAAGGGACCAGTGCATCAGAAATCATCCCATGAAGGGACCAGTGCATCACAGCACTATGATTAGAGGTATGAAAGATCATCCCATGAAGGGACCAGGGCATCACAGCACTATGATTAGAGGTATGAAAGATCATCCCATGAAGGGACCAGGGCATCACAGCACTATGATTAGAGGTATGAAAGATTATCCCATGAAGGGACCAGGGCATCACAGCACTATGATTAGAGGTATGAAAGATCATCCCATGAAGGGACCAGTGCATCAGAGATCATCCCATGAAGGGACCAGTGCATCAGAGATCATCCCATGAAGGGACCAGGGCATCACAGCACTATGATTAGAGGTATGAAAGATCATCCCATTTAGGGACCAGTGCATCAGAGATCATCCCATGAAGGGACCAGTGCATCAGAGATCATCCCATGAAGGGACCAGTGCATCAGAGATCATCCCATGAAGGGACCAGGGCATCACAGCACTATGATTAGAGGTATGAAAGATCATCCAATGAGGGGACCAGGGCATCACAGCACTATGATTAGAGGTATGCAAGATCATCCCATGAAGGGACTAGTGCATCAGAGATCATCCCATGAAAGGACGAGTGCATCAGAGATCATCCCATGAAGGGACCAGGGCATCACAGCACTATGATTAGAGGTATGCAAGATCATCCCATGAAGGGACCAGTGCATCACAGCACTATGATTAGAGGTATGAAAGATCATCCCATGAAGGGACCAGGGCATCACAGCACTATGATTAGAGGTATGAAAGATCATCCCATGAAGGGACCAGGGCATCACGGCACTATGATTAGAGGTATGAAAGATCATCCCATGAAGGGACCAGGGCATCACAGCACTATGATTAGAGGTATGCAAGATCATCCCATGAAGGGACCAGTGCATCAGAGATCATCCCATGAAGGGACCAGGGCATCACAGCACTATGATTAGAGGTATGCAAGATCATCCCATGAAGGGACCAGTGCATCAGAGATCATCCCATGAAGGGACCAGGGCATCACAGCACTATGATTAGAGGTATGCAAGATCATCCCATGAAGGGACCAGTGCATCACAGCACTATGATTAGAGGTATGAAAGATCATCCCATGAAGGGACCAGGGCATCACAGATCATCCCATGAAGGGACCAGTGCATCAGAGATCATCCCATGAAGGGACCAGGGCATCACAGTACTATTATTAGAGGTATGAAAGATCATCCCATTTAGGGACCAGTGCATCAGAGATCATCCCATGAAGGGACCAGTGCATCAGAGATCATCCCATGAAGATACCAGTGCATCAGAGATCATCCCATGAAGGGACCAGGGCATCACAGCACTATGATTAGAGGTATGAAAGTTCATCCCATGAAGGGACCAGGGCATCACAGCACTATGATTAGAGGTATGCAAGATCATCCCATGAAGGGACTAGTGCATCAGAGATCATCCCATGAAGGGACCAGTGCATCAGAGATCATCCCATGAAGGGACCAGGGCATCACAGCACTATGATTAGAGGTATGCAAGATCATCCCATGAAGGGACCAGTGCATCACAGCACTATGATTAGAGGTATAAAAGATCATCCCATGAAGGGACCAGGGCATCACAGCACTATGATTAGAGGTATGAAAGATCATCCCATGAAGGGACCAGGGCATCACAGCACTATGATTAGAGGTATGCAAGATCATCCCATGAAGGGACCAGTGCATCAGAGATCATCCCATGAAGGGACCAGGGCATCACAGCACTATGATTAGATGTATGAAAGATCGTCCCATGAAGGGACCAGTGCATCAGAGATCATCCCATGAAGGGACCAGTGCATCAGAGATCATCCCATGAAGGGACCAGTGCATCAGAGATCATCCCATGAAGGGACCAGTGCATCAGAGATCATCCCATGAACCAGTGCATCAGAAATCATCCCATGAAGGGACCAGTGCATCAGAAATCATCCCATGAAGGGACCAGTGCATCAGAGATCATCCCATGAAGGGACCAGGGCATCACAGCACTATGATTAGAGGTATGCAAGATCATCCCATGAAGGGACCAGTGCATCACAGCACTATGATTAGAGGTATGAAAGATCATCCCATGAAGGGACCAGGGCATCACAGCACTATGATTAGAGGTATGAAAGATCATCCCATGAAGGGACCAGGGCATCAGAGATTATCCCATGAAGGGACCAGTGCATCAGAGATCATCCCATGAAGGGACCAGTGCATCAGATCATACCATGAAGGGACCAGGGCATCACAGCACTATGATTAGAGGTATGAAAGATTATCCCATGAAGGGACAAGGGCATCACAGCACTATGATTAGAGGTATGAAAGATCATCCCATGAAGGGACCAGTGCATCAGAGATCATCCCATGAAGGGACCAGTGCATCAGAGATCATCCCATGAAGGGACCAGGGCATCACAGCACTATGATTAGAGGTATGAAAGATCATCCCATTTAGGGACCAGTGCATCAGAGATCATCCCATGAAGGGACCAGTGCATCAGAGATCATCCCATGAAGGGACCAGTGCATCAGAGATCATCCCATGAAGGGACCAGGGCATCAGAGATCATCCCATGAAGGGACCAGGGCATCACAGCACTATGATTAGAGGTATGAAAGATCATCCAATGAGGGGACCAGGGCATCACAGCACTATGATTAGAGGTATGCAAGATCATCCCATGAAGGGACTAGTGCATCAGAGATCATCCCATGAAGGGACCAGTGCATCAGAGATCATCCCATGAAGGGACCAGGGCATCACATCACTATGATTAGTGGTATGCAAGATCATCCCATGAAAGGACGAGTGCATCAGAGATCATCCCATGAAGGGACCAGGGCATCACAGCACTATGATTAGAGGTATGCAAGATCATCCCATGAAGGGACCAGTGCATCACAGCACTATGATTAGAGGTATGAAAGATCATCCCATGAAGGGACCAGGGCATCACAGCACTATGATTAGAGGTATGAAAGATCATCCCATGAAGGGACCAGGGCATCACAGCACTATGATTAGAGGTATGAAAGATCATCCCATGAAGGGACCAGGGCATCACAGCACTATGATTAGAGGTATGCAAGATCATCCCATGAAGGGACCAGTGCATCAGAGATCATCCCATGAAGGGACCAGGGCATCACAGCACTATGATTAGAGGTATGCAAGATCATCCCATGAAGGGACCAGTGCATCAGAGATCATCCCATGAAGGGACCAGGGCATCACAGCACTATGATTAGAGGTATGCAAGATCATCCCATGAAGGGACCAGTGCATCACAGCACTATGATTAGAGGTATGAAAGATCATCCCATGAAGGGACCAGGGCATCACAGATCATCCCATGAAGGGACCAGTGCATCAGAGATCATCCCATGAAGGGACCAGGGCATCACAGTACTATTATTAGAGGTATGAAAGATCATCCCATTTAGGGACCAGTGCATCAGAGATCATCCCATGAAGGGACCAGTGCATCAGAGATCATCCCATGAAGGGACCAGTGCATCAGAGATCATCCCATGAAGGGACCAGGGCATCACAGCACTATGATTAGAGGTATGAAAGATCATCCCATGAAGGGACCAGGGCATCACAGCACTATGATTAGAGGTATGCAAGATCATCCCATGAAGGGACTAGTGCATCAGAGATCATCCCATGAAGGGACCAGTGCATCAGAGATCATCCCATGAAGGGACTAGGGCATCACAGCACTATGATTAGAGGTATGCAAGATCATCCCATGAAGGGACCAGTGCATCAGAGATCATCCCATGAAGGGACCAGGGCATCACAGCACTATGATTAGAGGTATGCAAGATCATCCCATGAAGGGACCAGTGCATCACAGCACTATGATTAGAGGTATGAAAGATCATCCCATGAAGGGACCAGGGCATCACAGCACTATGATTAGAGGTATGAAAGATCATCCCATGAAGGGACCAGGGCATCAGAGATTATCCCATGAAGGGACCAGTGAATCAGAGATCATCCCATGAAGGGACCAGTGCATCAGAGATCATCCCATGAACGGACCAGGGCATCACAGCACTATGATTAGAGGTATGAAAGATCATCCCATGAAGGGACCAGGGCATCACAGCACTATGATTAGAGGTATGAAAGATCATCCCATGAAGGGACCAGGGCATCACAGCACTATGATTAGAGGTATGAAAGATCATCCCATGAAGGGACCAGGGCATCACAGCACTATGATTAGAGGTATGAAACATCATCCCATGAAGGGACCAGTGCATCAGAGATCATCCCATGAAGGGACCAGTGCATCAGAGATCATCCCATGAAGGGACCAGTGCATCAGAGATCATCCCATGAAGGGACCAGTGCATCAGAGATCATCCCATGAAGGGACCAGGGCATCACAGCACTATGATTAGAGGTATGCAAGATCATCCCATGAAGGGACCAGTGCATCAGAGATCATCCCATGAAGGGACCAGGGCATCACAGCACTATGATTAGAGGTATGCAAGATCATCCCATGAAGGGACCAGGGCATCAGAGATCATCCCATGAAAGGACCAGTGCATCAGAGATCATCCCATGAAGGGACCAGGGCATCACAGCACTATGATTAGAGGTATGCAAGATCATCCCATGAAGGGACCAGTGCATCACAGCACTATGAATAGAGGTATGAAAGATCATCCCATGAAGGGACCAGGGCATCACAGCACTATGATTAGAGGTATGAAAGATCATCCCATGAAGGCACCAGTGCATCACAGCACTATGATTAGAGGTATGAAAGATCATCCCATGATGGGACCAGGGCATCAGAGATCATCCCATGAAGGGACCAGTGCATCAGAGATCATCCCATGAAGGGACCAGGGCATCAGAGATCATCCCATGAAGGGACCAGGGCATCAGAGATCATCCCATGAAGGGACCAGGGCATCAGAGATCATCCCATGAAGGGACCAGTGCATCAGAGATCATCCCATGAAGGGACCATGGCAGCAGAGATCATCCCATGAAGGGACCAGTGCATCAGATCATCCCATGAAGGGACCAGGGCATCACAGCACTATGATTAGAGGTATGAAAGATCATCCCATGAAGGGACAAAGGCATCACAGCACTATGATTAGAGGTATGAAAGATCATCCCATGAAGGGACCAGGGCATCACAGCACTATGTTTAGAGGTATGAAAGATCATCCCATGAAGGGACCAGGGCATCAAAGCACTATGATTAGAGGTATGCAAGATCATCCCATGAAGGGACCAGTGCATCAGAGATCATCCCATGAAGGGACCAGTGCATCAGAGATCATCCCATGAAGGGACCAGTGCATCAAAGATCATCCCATGAAGGGACCAGTGCATCAGAGATCATCCCATGAAGGGACCAGGGCATCACAGCACTATGATTAGAGGTATGAAAGATCATCCCATGAAGGGATCAGGGCATCACAGCACTATGATTAGTGATATGAAAGATCATCCCATGAAGGGACCAGGGCATCACAGCACTATGATTAGAGGTATGAAAGAGCATCCCATGAAGGGACCAGTGCATCACAGCACTATGATTAGAGGTATGAAAGATCATCCCATGAAGGGACCAGGGCATCACAGATCATCCCATGAAGGGACCAGTGCATCAGAGATCATCCCATGAAGGGACCAGGGCATCACAGTACTATTATTAGAGGTATGAAAGATCATCCCATTTAGGGACCAGTGCATCAGAGATCATCCCATGAAGGGACCAGTGCATCAGAGATCATCCCATGAAGATACCAGTGCATCAGAGATCATCCCATGAAGGGACCAGGGCATCACAGCACTATGATTAGAGGTATGAAAGTTCATCCCATGAAGGGACCAGGGCATCACAGCACTATGATTAGAGGTATGCAAGATCATCCCATGAAGGGACTAGTGCATCAGAGATCATCCCATGAAGGGACCAGTGCATCAGAGATCATCCCATGAAGGGACCAGGGCATCACAGCACTATGAATAGAGGTATGCAAGATCATCCCATGAAGGGACCAGTGCATCACAGCACTATGATTAGAGGTATGAAAGATCATCCCATGAAGGGACCAGTGCATCAGAGATCATCCCATGAAGGGACCAGTGCATCAGAGATCATCCCATGAAGGGACCAGTGCATCACAGCACTATGATTAGAGGTATGAAAGATCATCCCATGAAGGGACCAGGGCATCACAGCACTATGATTAGAGGTATGAAAGATCATCCCATGAAGGGACCAGGGCATCACAGCACTATGATTAGAGGTATGAAAGATCATCCCATGAAGGGACCAGGGCATCAGAGATCATCCCATGAAGGGACCAGGGCTTCAGAGATCATCCCATGAAGGGACCAGTGCATCAGAGATCATCCCATGAAGGGACCAGTGCATCAGAGATCATCCCATGAAGGGACCAGTGCATCAGAGATCATCCCATGAAGGGACCAGTGCATCACAGCACTATGATTAGAGGTATGAAAGATCATCCCATGAAGGGACCAGGGCATCACAGCACTATGATTAGAGGTATGCAAGATCATCCCATGAAGGGACCAGTGCATCACAGCACTATGATTAGAGGTATGAAAGATCATCCCATGAAGGGACCAGTGCATCAGAGATCATCCCATGAAGGGACCAGTGCATCAGAGATCATCCCATGAAGGGACCAGGGCATCACAGCACTATGATTAGAGGTATGAAAGATCATCCCATGAAGGGACCAGGGGATCACAGCACTATGATTAGAGGTATGGAAGATCATCCCATGAAGGGACCAATGCATCAGAGATCATCCCATGAAGGGACCAGTGCATCAGAGATCATCCCATGAAGGGACCAGTGCATCAGAGATCATCCCATGAAGGGACCAGGGCATCACAGCACTATGATTAGAGGTATGCAAGATCATCCCATGAAGAGACCAGTGCATCAGAGATCATCCCATGAAGGGACCAGTGCATCACAGCACTATGATTAGAGGTATATAAGATCATCCCATGAAGGGACCAGGGCATCACAGCACTATGATTAGAGGTATGAAAGATCATCCCATGAAGGGACCAGGGCATCAGAGATCATCCCATGAAGGGACCAGGGCTTCAGAGATCATCCCATGAAGGGACCAGTGCATCAGAGATCATCCCATGAAGGGACCAGTGCATCAGAGATCATCCCATGAAGGGACCAGTGCATCAGAGATCATCCCATGAAGGGACCAGTGCATCACAGCACTATGATTAGAGGTATGAAAGATCATCCCATGAAGGGACCAGGGCATCACAGCACTATGATTAGAGGTATGCAAGATCATCCCATGAAGGGACCAGTGCATCACAGCACTATGATTAGAGGTATGAAAGATCATCCCATGAAGGGACCAGTGCATCAGAGATCATCCCATGAAGGGACCAGTGCATCAGAGATCATCCCATGAAGGGACCAGGGCATCACAGCACTATAAGTAGAGGTATGAAAGATCATCCCATGAAGGGACCAGCGCATCACAGCACTATGATTAGAGGTATGAAAGATCATCCCATGAAGGGACCAGGGCATCACAGCACTATGATTAGAGGTATGAAAGATCATCCCATGAAGGGACCAGGGCATCAGAGATCATCCCATGAAGGGACCAGGGCTTCAGAGATCATCCCATGAAGGGACCAGTGCATCAGAGATCATCCCATGAAGGGACCAGTGCATCAGAGATCATCCCATGAAGGGACCAGTGCATCAGAGATCATCCCATGAAGGGACCAGTGCATCACAGCACTATGATTAGAGGTATGAAAGATCATCCCATGAAGGGACCAGGGCATCACAGCACTATGATTAGAGGTATGCAAGATCATCCCATGAAGGGACCAGTGCATCACAGCACTATGATTAGAGGTATGAAAGATCATCCCATGAAGGGACCAGTGCATCAGAGATCATCCCATGAAGGGACCAGTGCATCAGAGATCATCCCATGAAGGGACCAGGGCATCACAGCACTATGATTTGAGGTATGCAAGATCATCCCATGAAGGGACCAGTGCATCAGAGATCATCCCATGAAGGGACCAGTGCATCAGAGATTATCCCATGAACGGACCAGGGCATCACAGCACTATGATTAGAGGTATGAAAGATCATCCCATGAAGGGACCAGGGCATCACAGCACTATGATTAGAGGTATGAAAGATCATCCCATGAAGGGACCAGGGCATCAGAGATCATCCCATGAAGGGACCAGTGCATCAGAGATCATCCCATGAAGGGACCAGGGCATCACATCACTATGATTAGAGGTATGCAAGATCATCCCATGAAGGGACGAGTGCATCAGAGATCATCCCATGAAGGGACCAGGGCATCACATCACTATGATTAGCGGTATGCAAGATCATCCCATGAAGGGACCGGTGGATCAGAGATCATCCCATGAAGGGACCAGGGCATCACAGCACTATGATTAGAGGTATGAAAGATCATCCCATGAAGGGACCAGGGCATCACAGCACTATGATTAGCGGTATGCAAGATCATCCCATGAAGGGACCGGTGGATCAGAGATCATCCCATGAAGGGACCAGGGCATCAGAGATCATCCCATGAAGGGACCAGGGCATCAGAGATCATCCCATGAAGGGAACAGGGCATCAGAGATCATCCCATGAAGGGACCAGGGCATCAGAGATCATCCCATGAAGGGACCAGGGCATCACAGCACTATGATTCGAGGTATGCAAGATCATCCCATGAAGGGACAAGTGCATCAGAGATCATCCCATGAAGGGACCAGTGCATCACAGCACTATGATTAGAGGTATGAAAGATCATGCCATGAAGCGACCAGGGCATCACAGCACTACGATTAGAGGTATGAAAGATCATCCCATGAAGGGACCAGGGCATCACAGCACTATGATTAGAGGTATGCAAGATCATCCCATGAAGGGACCAGTGCATCAGAGATCATCCCATGAAGGGACCAGGGCATCACAGCACTATGATTAGAGGTATGCAAGATCATCCCATGAAGGGACCAGTGCATCAGAGATCATCCCATGAAGGGACCAGTGCATCAGAGATTATCCCATGAAGGGACCAGGGCATCACAGCACTATGATTAGAGGTATGAAAGATCATCCCATGAAGGGACCAGGGCATCACAGCACTATGATTAGAGGTATGAAAGATCATCCCATGAAGGGACCAGGGCATCAGAGATCATCCCATGAAGGGACCAGTGCATCAGAGATCATCCCATGAAGGGACCAGGGCATCACATCACTATGATTAGAGGTATGCAAGATCATCCCATGAAGGGACGAGTGCATCAGAGATCATCCCATGAAGGGACCAGGGCATCACAGCACTATGATCAGATGTATGAAAGATCGTCCCATGAAGGGACCAGTGCATCAGAGATCATCCCATGAAGGGACCAGTGGATCAGAGATCATCCCATGAAGGGACCAGGGCATCAGAGATCATCCCATGAAGGGACCAGGGAATCAGAGATCATCCCATGAAGGGACCAGGGCATCAGAGATCATCCCATGAAGGGACCAGGGCATCACAGCACTATGATTCGAGGTATGCAAGATCATCCCATGAAGGGACCAGTGCATCACAGCACTATGATTAGAGGTATGAAAGATCATCCCATGAAGGGACCAGGGCATCACAGCACTATGATTAGATGTATGAAAGATCATCCCATGAAGGGACCAGGGCATCACAGCACTATGATTAGAGGTATGAAAGATCATCCCATGAAGGGACCAGTGCATCACAGCACTATAATTAGAGGTATGAAAGATCATCCTATGAAGGGACCAGCGCATCACAGCACTATGATTAGAGGTATGCAAGATCATCCCATGAAGGGACCAGGGCATCAGAGATCATCCCATGAAGGGACCAGTGCATCAGAGATCATCCCATGAAGGGACCAGTGCATCAGAGATCATCCCATGAAGGGACCAGTGCATCAGAGATCATCCCATGAAGGGACCAGTGCATCAGAGATCATCCCATGAATGGACCAGTGCATCACAGCACTATGATTAGAGGTATGCAAGATCATCCCATGAAGGGACCAGGGCATCAGAGATCATCCCATGAAGGGACCAGTGCATCAGAGATCATCCCATGAAGGGACCAGGGCATCAGAGATCATCCCATGAAGGGACCAGGGCATCACAGCACTATGATTAGAGGTATGAAAGATCATCCCATGAAGGGACCAGTGCATCAGAGATCATCCCATGAAGGGACCAGTGCATCAGAGATCATCCCATGAAGGGACCAGTGCATCACAGCACTATAATTAGAGGTATGAAAGATCATCCCATGAAGGGACCAGCGCATCACAGCACTATGATTAGAGGTATGAAAGATCATCCCATGAAGGGACCAGGGCATCAGATCATCCCATGAAGGGACCAGGGCATCACAGCACTATGATTAGAGGTATGAAAGATCATCTCATGAAGGGACTAGTGCATCAGAGATCATCCCATGAAGGGACCAGTGCATCAGAGATCATCCCTTGAAGGGACCAGGGCATCACAGCACTATGATTAGAGTTATGAAAGATCATCCCATGAAGGGACCAGTGCATCAGAGATCATCCCATGAAGGGACCAGTGCATCAGAGATCATCCCATGAAGGGACCAGGGCATCACAGCACTATGATTAGAGGTATGAAAGATCATCCCATGTAGGGACCAGTGCATCAGAGATCATCCCATGAAGGGACCAGTGCATCAGAGATCATCCCATGAAGGGACCAGTGCATCAGAGATCATCCCATGAAGGGACCAGTGCATCAGAGATCATCCCATGAAGGGACCAGGGCATCACAGCACTATGATTAGAGGTATGCAAGATCATCCCATGAAGGGACCAGTGCATCAGATCATCCCATGAAGGGACCAGGGCATCACAGCACTATGATTAGAGGTATGCAAGATCATCCCATGAAGGGACCAGTGCATCAGAGATCATCCCATGAAGGGACCAGTGCATCAGAGATCATCCCATGAAGGGACCAGTGCATCAGAGATCATCCCATGAAGGGACCAGTGCATCAGAGATCATCCCATGAAGGGACCAGTGCATCACAGCACTATGATTAGAGGTATGCAAGATCATCCCATGAAGGGACCAGGGCGTCAGAGATCATCCCATGAAGGGACCAGTGCATCAGAGATCATCCCATGAAGGGACCAGGGCATCAGAGATCATCCCATGAAGGGACCAGGGCATCAGAGATCATCCCATGAAGGGACCAGGGCATCACAGCACTATGATTAGAGGTATGCAAGATCATCCCATGAAGGGACCAGTGCATCACAGCACTATGAATAGAGGTATGAAAGATCATCCCATGAAAGGACCAGGGCATCACAGCACTATGATTAGAGGTATGAAAGAGCATCCCATGAAGGGACCAGGGCATCACAGCACTATGATTAGAGGTATGCAAGATCATCCCATGAAGGGACCAGTGCATCAGAGATCATCCCATGAAGGGACCAGTGCATCACAGCACTATGATTAGAGGTATGAAAGATCATCCCATGAATGGACCAGGGCATCACAGCACTATGATTAGAGGTATGAAAGATCATCCAATGAAGGGACCAGGGCATCAGAGATCATCCCATGAAGGGACCAGGGCATCAGAGATCATCCCATGAAGGGACCAGGGCATCAGAGATCATCCCATGAAGGGACCAGTTCATCAGAGATCATCCCATGAAGGGACCAGTGCATCACAGCACTATGATTAGAGGTATGAAAGATCATCACATGAAGGGACCAGGGCATCACAGCACTATGATTAGAAGTATGAAAGATCATCCCATGAAGGGACCAGTGCATCAGAGATCATCCCATGAAGGGACCAGTGCATCAGAGATCATCCCATGAAGGGACCAGTGCATCAGAGATCATCCCATGAAGGGACACGGGCATCACAGCACTATGATTAGAGGTATGAAAGATCATCCCATGAAGGGACCAGGGCATCACAGCACTATGATTAGAGGTATGCAAGATCATCCCATGAAGGGACCAGTGCATCAGAGATCATCCCATGAAGGGACCAGTGCATCAGAGATCATCCCATGAAGGGACCAGGGCATCACAGCACTATGATTAGAGGTATGCAAGATCATCCCATGAAGAGACCAGTGCATCAGAGATCATCCCATGAAGGGACCAGTGCATCAGAGCACTATGATTAGAGGTATGACAGATCATCCCATGAAGGGACCAGGGCATCACAGCACTATGATTAGAGGTATGAAAGATCATCCCATGAAGGGACCAGGGCATCAGAGATCATCCCATGAAGGGACCAGGGCATCAGAGATCATCCCATGAAGGTATCAGTGCATCAGAGATCATCCCATGAAGGGACCAGGGCATCACAGCACTATGATTAGAGGTATACAAGATCATCCCATGAAGGGACCAGTGCATCAGAGATCATCCCATGAAGGGACCAGGGCATCACAGCACTATGATTAGAGGTATGAAAGATCATCCCATGAAGGGACCAGTGCATCAGAGATCTTCCCATGAAGGGACCAGTGCATCAGAGATCATCCCTTGAAGGGACCAGGGCATCACAGCACTATGATTAGAGGTATGAAAGATCATCCCATGAAGGGACCAGTGCATCAGAGATCATCCCATGAAGGGACCAGTGCATCAGAGATCATCCCATGAAGGGACCAGGGCATCACAGCACTATGATTAGAGGTATGAAAGATCATCCCATTTAGGGACCAGTGCATCAGAGATCATCCCATGAAGGGACCATTGCATCAGAGATCATCCCATGAAGGGACCATTGCATCAGAGATCATCCCATGAAGGGACCAGTGCATCAGAGATCATCCCATGAAGGGACCATTGCATCAGAGATCATCCCATGAAGGGACCAGTGCATCAGAGATCATCCCATGAAGGGACCAGGGCATCACATCACTATGATTAGAAGTATGCAAGATCATCCCATGAAGAGACCAGTGCATCAGAGATCATCCCATGAAGGGACCAGTGCATCAGAGCACTATGATTAGAGGTATGAAAGATCATCCCATGAAGGGACCAGGGCATCACAGCACTATGATTAGAGGTATGCAAGATCATCCCATGAAGGGACTAGTGCATCAGAGATCATCCCATGAAGGGACCAGTGCATCAGAGATCATCCCATGAAGGGACCAGGGCATCACATCACTATGATTAGTGGTATGCAAGATCATCCCATGAAGGGACGAGTGCATCAGAGATCATCCCATGAAGGGACCAGTGCATCACAGCACTATGATTAGAGGTATGAAAGATCATCCCATGAAGGGACCAGGGCATCACAGCACTATGATTAGAGGTATGAAAGATCATCCCATGAAGGGACCAGTGCATCAGAGATCATCCCATGAAGGGACCAGTGCATCAGAGATCATCCCATGAAGGGACCAGTGCATCAGTGTTCATCCCATGAAGGGACCAGGGCATCAGTGTTCATCCCATGAAGGGACCAGGGCATCACAGCACTATGATTAGAGGTATGAAAGATCATCCCATGAAGGGATCAGGGCATCACAGCACTATGATTAGTGGTATGAAAGATCATCCCATGAAGGGACCAGGGCATCACAGCACTATGATTAGAGGTATGCAAGATCATCCCATGAAGGGACCAGTGCATCAGAGATCATCCCATGAAGGGACCAGGGCATCACAGCACTATGATTAGAGGTATGCAAGATCATCCCATGAAGGGACCAGTGCATCAGAGATCATCCCATGAAGGGACCAGGGCATCACAGCACTATGATTAGAGGTATGCAAGATCATCCCATGAAGGGACCAGTGCATCACAGCACTATGATTAGAGGTATGAAAGATCATCCCATGAAGGGACCAGGGCATCACAGATCATCCCATGAAGGGACCAGTGCATCAGAGATCATCCCATGAAGGGACCAGGGCATCACAGCACTATGATTAGAGGTATGAAAGATCATCCCATTTAGGGACCAGTGCATCAGAGATCATCCCATGAAGGGACCAGTGCATCAGAGATCATCCCATGAAGGGACCAGTGCATCAGAGATCATCCCATGAAGGGACCAGTGCATCAGAGATCATCCCATGAAGGGACCAGTGCATCAGTGTTCATCCCATGAAGGGACCAGGGCATCACAGCACTATGATTAGAGGTATGAAAGATCATCCCATGAAGGGATCAGGGCATCACAGCACTATGATTAGTGGTATGAAAGATCATCCCATGAAGGGACCAGGGCATCACAGCACTATGATTAGAGGTATGAAAGAGCATCCCATGAAGGGACCAGGGCATCACAGCACTATGATTAGAGGTATGCAAGATCATCCCATGAAGGGACCAGTGCATCAGAGATCATCCCATGAAGGGACCAGGGCATCACAGCACTATGATTAGAGGTAGATCATCCCATGAAGGGACCAGTGCATCAGAGATCATCCCATGAAGGGACCAGTGCATCAGAGATCATCCCATGAAGGGACCAGTGCATCAGAGATCATCCCATGAAGGGACCAGTGCATCGGAGATCATCCCATGAAGGGACCAGGGCATCACAGCACTATGATTAGAGGTATGAAAGATCATCCCATGAAGGGACCAGGGGATCACAGCACTATGATTAGAGGTATGAAAGATCATCCCATGAAGGGACCAGGGCATCGGAGATCATCCCATGAAGGGACCAGTGCATCAGATCATCCCATGAAGGGACCAGTGCATCAGAGATCATCCCATGAAGGGACCAGGGCATCACAACACTATGATTAGAGGTATGCAAGATCATCCCATGAAGGGACCAGGGCATCACAGCACTATGATTAGAGGTATGAAAGATCATCCCATGAAGGGACCAGGGCATCAGAGATTATCCCATGAAGGGACCAGTGCATCAGAGATCATCCCATGAAGGGACCAGTGCATCAGATCATCCCATGAAGGGACCAGGGCATCACAGCACTATGATTAGAGGTATGCAAGATCATCCCATGAAGGGACCAGTGCATCAGAGATCATCCCATGAAGGGACCAGGGCATCACAGCACTATGATTAGAGGTATGAAAGATCATCCCATGAAGGGACCAGGGCATCACAGCACTATGATTAGAGGTATGAAAGATCATCCCATGAAGGGACCAGTGCATCACAGCACTATGTTTAGAGGTATGCAAGATCATCCCATGAAGGGACCAGTGCATCAGAGATCATTCCATGAAGGGACCAGTGCATCAGAGATCATCTCATGAAGGGACCAGGGCATCACAGCACTATGATTAGAGGTATGCAAGATCATCCCATGAAGAGACCCGTGCATCAGAGATCATCCCATGAAGGGACCAGTGCATCACAGCACTATGATTAGAGGTATGAAAGATCATCCCATGAAGGGACCAGGGCATCACAGCACTATGATTAGAGGTATGAAAGATCATCCCATGAAGGGACCAGGGCATCAGAGATCATCCCATGAAGGGACCAGGGCATCAGAGATCATCCCATGAAGGGACCAGGGCATCAGAGATCATCCCATGAAGGGACCAGGGCATGGGACAGGGCATCAGAGATCATCCCATGAAGGGACCAGTGCATCAGAGATCATCCCATGAACCAGTGCATCAGAAATCATCCCATGAAGGGACCAGTGCATCAGAAATCATCCCATGAAGGGACCAGTGCATCACAGCACTATGATTAGAGGTATGAAAGATCATCCCATGAAGGGACCAGGGCATCACAGCACTATGATTAGAGGTATGCAAGATCATCCCATGAAGGGACCAGTGCATCAGAGATCATCCCATGAAGCGACCAGGGCATCAGAGATCATCCCATGAAGGGACCAGTGCATCAGAGATCATCCCATGAAGGGACCAGGGCATCACATCACTATGATTAGAGGTATGCAAGATCATCCCATGAAGGGACGAGTGCATCAGAAATCATCCCATGAAGGGACCAGGGCATCACAGCACTATGATTAGAGGTATGAAAGATAATCCCATGAAGGGACCAGGGCATCACAGCACTATGATTAGAGGTATGCAAGATCATCCCATGAAGGGACCAGTGCATCAGAGATCATCCCATGAAGGGACCAGTGCATCAGAGATCATCCCATGAAGGGACCAGTGCATCAGAGATCATCCCATGAAGGGACCAGTGCATCGGAGATCATCCCATGAAGGGACCAGGGCATCACAGCACTATAATTAGAGGTATGAAAGATCATCCCATGAAGGGACCAGGGCATCACAGCACTATGATTAGCGGTATGCAAGATCATCCCATGAAGGGACCGGTGGATCATAGATCATCCCATGAAGGGACCAGTGCATCAGAGAACATCCCATGAAGGGACCAGGGCATCAGAGATCATCCCATGAAGGGGGACCAGGGCATCAGAGATCATCCCATGAAGGGACCAGGGCATCAGAGATCATCCCATGAAGGGACCAGGGCATCAGAGATCATCCCATAAAGGGACCAGGGCATCACAGCACTATGATTCGAGGTATGCAAGATCATCCCATGAAGGGACCAGTGCATCAGAGATTATCCCATGAAGGGACCAGGGCATCACAGCACTATGATTAGAGGTATGAAAGATCATCCCATGAAGGGATCAGGGCATCACAGCACTATGATTAGTGGTATGAAAGATCATCCCATGAAGGGACCAGGGCATCACAGCACTATGATTAGAGGTATGAAAGATCATCCCATGATGGGACCAGGGCATCACAGATCATCCCATGAAGGGACCAGTGCATCAGAGATCATCCCATGAAGGGACCAGGGCATCACATCACTGTGATTAGAGGTATGTAAGATCATCCCATGAAGGGACGAGTGCATCAGAGATCATCCCATGAAGGGACCAGGGCATCACAGCACTATGATTAGATGTATGAAAGATCGTCCCATGAAGGGACCAGTGCATCAGAGATCATCCCATGAAGGGACCGGTGCATCAGAGATCATCCCATGAAGGGACCAGTGCATCAGAGATCATCCCATGAAGGGACCAGTGCATCAGAGATCATCCCATGAACCAGTGCATCAGAAATCATCCCATGAAGGGACCAGTGCATCAGAAATCATCCCATGAAGGGACCAGTGCATCAGAGATCATCCCATGAAGGGACCAGTGCATCAGAGATCATCCCATGAACCAGTGCATCAGAAATCATCCCATGAAGGGACCAGTGCATCAGAGATCATCCCATGAAGGGACCAGTGCATCAGATCATCCCATGAAGGGACCAGGGCATCACAGCACTATGATTAGAGGTATGAAAGATCATCCCATGAAGGGACCAGGGCATCACAGCACTATGATTAGAGGTATGCAAGATCATCCCATGAAGGGACCAGTGCATCAGCGATCATCCCATGAAGGGACCAGTGCATTAGAGATCATCCCATGAAGGGACCAGTGCATCAGAGATCATCCCATGAAGGGACCAGTGCATCAGAAATCATCCCATGAAGGGACCAGTGCATCACAGCACTATGATTAGAGGTATGAAAGATCATCCCATGAAGGGACCAGGGCATCACAGCACTATGATTAGAGGTATGAAAGATCATCCCATGAAGGGACCAGGGCATCACAGCACTATGATTAGAGGTATGAAAGATTATCCCATGAAGGGACCAGGGCATCACAGCACTATGATTAGAGGTATGAAAGATCATCCCATGAAGGGACCAGTGCATCAGAGATCATCCCATGAAGGGACCAGTGCATCAGAGATCATCCCATGAAGGGACCAGGGCATCACAGCACTATGATTAGAGGTATGAAAGATCATCCCATTTAGGGACCAGTGCATCAGAGATCATCCCATGAAGGGACCAGTGCATCAGAGATCATCCCATGAAGGGACCAGTGCATCAGAGATCATCCCATGAAGGGACCAGGGCATCACAGCACTATGATTAGAGGTATGAAAGATCATCCAATGAGGGGACCAGGGCATCACAGCACTATGATTAGAGGTATGCAAGATCATCCCATGAAGGGACTAGTGCATCAGAGATCATCCCATGAAAGGACGAGTGCATCAGAGATCATCCCATGAAGGGACCAGGGCATCACAGCACTATGATTAGAGGTATGCAAGATCATCCCATGAAGGGACCAGTGCATCACAGCACTATGATTAGAGGTATGAAAGATCATCCCATGAAGGGACCAGGGCATCACAGCACTATGATTAGAGGTATGAAAGATCATCCCATGAAGGGACCAGGGCATCACGGCACTATGATTAGAGGTATGAAAGATCATCCCATGAAGGGACCAGGGCATCACAGCACTATGATTAGAGGTATGCAAGATCATCCCATGAAGGGACCAGTGCATCAGAGATCATCCCATGAAGGGACCAGGGCATCACAGCACTATGATTAGAGGTATGCAAGATCATCCCATGAAGGGACCAGTGCATCAGAGATCATCCCATGAAGGGACCAGGGCATCACAGCACTATGATTAGAGGTATGCAAGATCATCCCATGAAGGGACCAGTGCATCACAGCACTATGATTAGAGGTATGAAAGATCATCCCATGAAGGGACCAGGGCATCACAGATCATCCCATGAAGGGACCAGTGCATCAGAGATCATCCCATGAAGGGACCAGGGCATCACAGTACTATTATTAGAGGTATGAAAGATCATCCCATTTAGGGACCAGTGCATCAGAGATCATCCCATGAAGGGACCAGTGCATCAGAGATCATCCCATGAAGATACCAGTGCATCAGAGATCATCCCATGAAGGGACCAGGGCATCACAGCACTATGATTAGAGGTATGAAAGTTCATCCCATGAAGGGACCAGGGCATCACAGCACTATGATTAGAGGTATGCAAGATCATCCCATGAAGGGACTAGTGCATCAGAGATCATCCCATGAAGGGACCAGTGCATCAGAGATCATCCCATGAAGGGACCAGGGCATCACAGCACTATGATTAGAGGTATGCAAGATCATCCCATGAAGGGACCAGTGCATCACAGCACTATGATTAGAGGTATAAAAGATCATCCCATGAAGGGACCAGGGCATCACAGCACTATGATTAGAGGTATGAAAGATCATCCCATGAAGGGACCAGGGCATCACAGCACTATGATTAGAGGTATGCAAGATCATCCCATGAAGGGACCAGTGCATCAGAGATCATCCCATGAAGGGACCAGGGCATCACAGCACTATGATTAGATGTATGAAAGATCGTCCCATGAAGGGACCAGTGCATCAGAGATCATCCCATGAAGGGACCAGTGCATCAGAGATCATCCCATGAAGGGACCAGTGCATCAGAGATCATCCCATGAAGGGACCAGTGCATCAGAGATCATCCCATGAACCAGTGCATCAGAAATCATCCCATGAAGGGACCAGTGCATCAGAAATCATCCCATGAAGGGACCAGTGCATCAGAGATCATCCCATGAAGGGACCAGGGCATCACAGCACTATGATTAGAGGTATGCAAGATCATCCCATGAAGGGACCAGTGCATCACAGCACTATGATTAGAGGTATGAAAGATCATCCCATGAAGGGACCAGGGCATCACAGCACTATGATTAGAGGTATGAAAGATCATCCCATGAAGGGACCAGGGCATCAGAGATTATCCCATGAAGGGACCAGTGCATCAGAGATCATCCCATGAAGGGACCAGTGCATCAGATCATACCATGAAGGGACCAGGGCATCACAGCACTATGATTAGAGGTATGAAAGATTATCCCATGAAGGGACAAGGGCATCACAGCACTATGATTAGAGGTATGAAAGATCATCCCATGAAGGGACCAGTGCATCAGAGATCATCCCATGAAGGGACCAGTGCATCAGAGATCATCCCATGAAGGGACCAGGGCATCACAGCACTATGATTAGAGGTATGAAAGATCATCCCATTTAGGGACCAGTGCATCAGAGATCATCCCATGAAGGGACCAGTGCATCAGAGATCATCCCATGAAGGGACCAGTGCATCAGAGATCATCCCATGAAGGGACCAGGGCATCAGAGATCATCCCATGAAGGGACCAGGGCATCACAGCACTATGATTAGAGGTATGAAAGATCATCCAATGAGGGGACCAGGGCATCACAGCACTATGATTAGAGGTATGCAAGATCATCCCATGAAGGGACTAGTGCATCAGAGATCATCCCATGAAGGGACCAGTGCATCAGAGATCATCCCATGAAGGGACCAGGGCATCACATCACTATGATTAGTGGTATGCAAGATCATCCCATGAAAGGACGAGTGCATCAGAGATCATCCCATGAAGGGACCAGGGCATCACAGCACTATGATTAGAGGTATGCAAGATCATCCCATGAAGGGACCAGTGCATCACAGCACTATGATTAGAGGTATGAAAGATCATCCCATGAAGGGACCAGGGCATCACAGCACTATGATTAGAGGTATGAAAGATCATCCCATGAAGGGACCAGGGCATCACAGCACTATGATTAGAGGTATGAAAGATCATCCCATGAAGGGACCAGGGCATCACAGCACTATGATTAGAGGTATGCAAGATCATCCCATGAAGGGACCAGTGCATCAGAGATCATCCCATGAAGGGACCAGGGCATCACAGCACTATGATTAGAGGTATGCAAGATCATCCCATGAAGGGACCAGTGCATCAGAGATCATCCCATGAAGGGACCAGGGCATCACAGCACTATGATTAGAGGTATGCAAGATCATCCCATGAAGGGACCAGTGCATCACAGCACTATGATTAGAGGTATGAAAGATCATCCCATGAAGGGACCAGGGCATCACAGATCATCCCATGAAGGGACCAGTGCATCAGAGATCATCCCATGAAGGGACCAGGGCATCACAGTACTATTATTAGAGGTATGAAAGATCATCCCATTTAGGGACCAGTGCATCAGAGATCATCCCATGAAGGGACCAGTGCATCAGAGATCATCCCATGAAGGGACCAGTGCATCAGAGATCATCCCATGAAGGGACCAGGGCATCACAGCACTATGATTAGAGGTATGAAAGATCATCCCATGAAGGGACCAGGGCATCACAGCACTATGATTAGAGGTATGCAAGATCATCCCATGAAGGGACTAGTGCATCAGAGATCATCCCATGAAGGGACCAGTGCATCAGAGATCATCCCATGAAGGGACTAGGGCATCACAGCACTATGATTAGAGGTATGCAAGATCATCCCATGAAGGGACCAGTGCATCAGAGATCATCCCATGAAGGGACCAGGGCATCACAGCACTATGATTAGAGGTATGCAAGATCATCCCATGAAGGGACCAGTGCATCACAGCACTATGATTAGAGGTATGAAAGATCATCCCATGAAGGGACCAGGGCATCACAGCACTATGATTAGAGGTATGAAAGATCATCCCATGAAGGGACCAGGGCATCAGAGATTATCCCATGAAGGGACCAGTGAATCAGAGATCATCCCATGAAGGGACCAGTGCATCAGAGATCATCCCATGAACGGACCAGGGCATCACAGCACTATGATTAGAGGTATGAAAGATCATCCCATGAAGGGACCAGGGCATCACAGCACTATGATTAGAGGTATGAAAGATCATCCCATGAAGGGACCAGGGCATCACAGCACTATGATTAGAGGTATGAAAGATCATCCCATGAAGGGACCAGGGCATCACAGCACTATGATTAGAGGTATGAAACATCATCCCATGAAGGGACCAGTGCATCAGAGATCATCCCATGAAGGGACCAGTGCATCAGAGATCATCCCATGAAGGGACCAGTGCATCAGAGATCATCCCATGAAGGGACCAGTGCATCAGAGATCATCCCATGAAGGGACCAGGGCATCACAGCACTATGATTAGAGGTATGCAAGATCATCCCATGAAGGGACCAGTGCATCAGAGATCATCCCATGAAGGGACCAGGGCATCACAGCACTATGATTAGAGGTATGCAAGATCATCCCATGAAGGGACCAGGGCATCAGAGATCATCCCATGAAAGGACCAGTGCATCAGAGATCATCCCATGAAGGGACCAGGGCATCACAGCACTATGATTAGAGGTATGCAAGATCATCCCATGAAGGGACCAGTGCATCACAGCACTATGAATAGAGGTATGAAAGATCATCCCATGAAGGGACCAGGGCATCACAGCACTATGATTAGAGGTATGAAAGATCATCCCATGAAGGCACCAGTGCATCACAGCACTATGATTAGAGGTATGAAAGATCATCCCATGATGGGACCAGGGCATCAGAGATCATCCCATGAAGGGACCAGTGCATCAGAGATCATCCCATGAAGGGACCAGGGCATCAGAGATCATCCCATGAAGGGACCAGGGCATCAGAGATCATCCCATGAAGGGACCAGGGCATCAGAGATCATCCCATGAAGGGACCAGTGCATCAGAGATCATCCCATGAAGGGACCATGGCAGCAGAGATCATCCCATGAAGGGACCAGTGCATCAGATCATCCCATGAAGGGACCAGGGCATCACAGCACTATGATTAGAGGTATGAAAGATCATCCCATGAAGGGACAAAGGCATCACAGCACTATGATTAGAGGTATGAAAGATCATCCCATGAAGGGACCAGGGCATCACAGCACTATGTTTAGAGGTATGAAAGATCATCCCATGAAGGGACCAGGGCATCAAAGCACTATGATTAGAGGTATGCAAGATCATCCCATGAAGGGACCAGTGCATCAGAGATCATCCCATGAAGGGACCAGTGCATCAGAGATCATCCCATGAAGGGACCAGTGCATCAAAGATCATCCCATGAAGGGACCAGTGCATCAGAGATCATCCCATGAAGGGACCAGGGCATCACAGCACTATGATTAGAGGTATGAAAGATCATCCCATGAAGGGATCAGGGCATCACAGCACTATGATTAGTGATATGAAAGATCATCCCATGAAGGGACCAGGGCATCACAGCACTATGATTAGAGGTATGAAAGAGCATCCCATGAAGGGACCAGTGCATCACAGCACTATGATTAGAGGTATGAAAGATCATCCCATGAAGGGACCAGGGCATCACAGATCATCCCATGAAGGGACCAGTGCATCAGAGATCATCCCATGAAGGGACCAGGGCATCACAGTACTATTATTAGAGGTATGAAAGATCATCCCATTTAGGGACCAGTGCATCAGAGATCATCCCATGAAGGGACCAGTGCATCAGAGATCATCCCATGAAGATACCAGTGCATCAGAGATCATCCCATGAAGGGACCAGGGCATCACAGCACTATGATTAGAGGTATGAAAGTTCATCCCATGAAGGGACCAGGGCATCACAGCACTATGATTAGAGGTATGCAAGATCATCCCATGAAGGGACTAGTGCATCAGAGATCATCCCATGAAGGGACCAGTGCATCAGAGATCATCCCATGAAGGGACCAGGGCATCACAGCACTATGAATAGAGGTATGCAAGATCATCCCATGAAGGGACCAGTGCATCACAGCACTATGATTAGAGGTATGAAAGATCATCCCATGAAGGGACCAGTGCATCAGAGATCATCCCATGAAGGGACCAGTGCATCAGAGATCATCCCATGAAGGGACCAGTGCATCACAGCACTATGATTAGAGGTATGAAAGATCATCCCATGAAGGGACCAGGGCATCACAGCACTATGATTAGAGGTATGAAAGATCATCCCATGAAGGGACCAGGGCATCACAGCACTATGATTAGAGGTATGAAAGATCATCCCATGAAGGGACCAGGGCATCAGAGATCATCCCATGAAGGGACCAGGGCTTCAGAGATCATCCCATGAAGGGACCAGTGCATCAGAGATCATCCCATGAAGGGACCAGTGCATCAGAGATCATCCCATGAAGGGACCAGTGCATCAGAGATCATCCCATGAAGGGACCAGTGCATCACAGCACTATGATTAGAGGTATGAAAGATCATCCCATGAAGGGACCAGGGCATCACAGCACTATGATTAGAGGTATGCAAGATCATCCCATGAAGGGACCAGTGCATCACAGCACTATGATTAGAGGTATGAAAGATCATCCCATGAAGGGACCAGTGCATCAGAGATCATCCCATGAAGGGACCAGTGCATCAGAGATCATCCCATGAAGGGACCAGGGCATCACAGCACTATGATTAGAGGTATGAAAGATCATCCCATGAAGGGACCAGGGGATCACAGCACTATGATTAGAGGTATGGAAGATCATCCCATGAAGGGACCAATGCATCAGAGATCATCCCATGAAGGGACCAGTGCATCAGAGATCATCCCATGAAGGGACCAGTGCATCAGAGATCATCCCATGAAGGGACCAGGGCATCACAGCACTATGATTAGAGGTATGCAAGATCATCCCATGAAGAGACCAGTGCATCAGAGATCATCCCATGAAGGGACCAGTGCATCACAGCACTATGATTAGAGGTATATAAGATCATCCCATGAAGGGACCAGGGCATCACAGCACTATGATTAGAGGTATGAAAGATCATCCCATGAAGGGACCAGGGCATCAGAGATCATCCCATGAAGGGACCAGGGCTTCAGAGATCATCCCATGAAGGGACCAGTGCATCAGAGATCATCCCATGAAGGGACCAGTGCATCAGAGATCATCCCATGAAGGGACCAGTGCATCAGAGATCATCCCATGAAGGGACCAGTGCATCACAGCACTATGATTAGAGGTATGAAAGATCATCCCATGAAGGGACCAGGGCATCACAGCACTATGATTAGAGGTATGCAAGATCATCCCATGAAGGGACCAGTGCATCACAGCACTATGATTAGAGGTATGAAAGATCATCCCATGAAGGGACCAGTGCATCAGAGATCATCCCATGAAGGGACCAGTGCATCAGAGATCATCCCATGAAGGGACCAGGGCATCACAGCACTATAAGTAGAGGTATGAAAGATCATCCCATGAAGGGACCAGCGCATCACAGCACTATGATTAGAGGTATGAAAGATCATCCCATGAAGGGACCAGGGCATCACAGCACTATGATTAGAGGTATGAAAGATCATCCCATGAAGGGACCAGGGCATCAGAGATCATCCCATGAAGGGACCAGGGCTTCAGAGATCATCCCATGAAGGGACCAGTGCATCAGAGATCATCCCATGAAGGGACCAGTGCATCAGAGATCATCCCATGAAGGGACCAGTGCATCAGAGATCATCCCATGAAGGGACCAGTGCATCACAGCACTATGATTAGAGGTATGAAAGATCATCCCATGAAGGGACCAGGGCATCACAGCACTATGATTAGAGGTATGCAAGATCATCCCATGAAGGGACCAGTGCATCACAGCACTATGATTAGAGGTATGAAAGATCATCCCATGAAGGGACCAGTGCATCAGAGATCATCCCATGAAGGGACCAGTGCATCAGAGATCATCCCATGAAGGGACCAGGGCATCACAGCACTATGATTTGAGGTATGCAAGATCATCCCATGAAGGGACCAGTGCATCAGAGATCATCCCATGAAGGGACCAGTGCATCAGAGATTATCCCATGAACGGACCAGGGCATCACAGCACTATGATTAGAGGTATGAAAGATCATCCCATGAAGGGACCAGGGCATCACAGCACTATGATTAGAGGTATGAAAGATCATCCCATGAAGGGACCAGGGCATCAGAGATCATCCCATGAAGGGACCAGTGCATCAGAGATCATCCCATGAAGGGACCAGGGCATCACATCACTATGATTAGAGGTATGCAAGATCATCCCATGAAGGGACGAGTGCATCAGAGATCATCCCATGAAGGGACCAGGGCATCACATCACTATGATTAGCGGTATGCAAGATCATCCCATGAAGGGACCGGTGGATCAGAGATCATCCCATGAAGGGACCAGGGCATCACAGCACTATGATTAGAGGTATGAAAGATCATCCCATGAAGGGACCAGGGCATCACAGCACTATGATTAGCGGTATGCAAGATCATCCCATGAAGGGACCGGTGGATCAGAGATCATCCCATGAAGGGACCAGGGCATCAGAGATCATCCCATGAAGGGACCAGGGCATCAGAGATCATCCCATGAAGGGAACAGGGCATCAGAGATCATCCCATGAAGGGACCAGGGCATCAGAGATCATCCCATGAAGGGACCAGGGCATCACAGCACTATGATTCGAGGTATGCAAGATCATCCCATGAAGGGACAAGTGCATCAGAGATCATCCCATGAAGGGACCAGTGCATCACAGCACTATGATTAGAGGTATGAAAGATCATGCCATGAAGCGACCAGGGCATCACAGCACTACGATTAGAGGTATGAAAGATCATCCCATGAAGGGACCAGGGCATCACAGCACTATGATTAGAGGTATGCAAGATCATCCCATGAAGGGACCAGTGCATCAGAGATCATCCCATGAAGGGACCAGGGCATCACAGCACTATGATTAGAGGTATGCAAGATCATCCCATGAAGGGACCAGTGCATCAGAGATCATCCCATGAAGGGACCAGTGCATCAGAGATTATCCCATGAAGGGACCAGGGCATCACAGCACTATGATTAGAGGTATGAAAGATCATCCCATGAAGGGACCAGGGCATCACAGCACTATGATTAGAGGTATGAAAGATCATCCCATGAAGGGACCAGGGCATCAGAGATCATCCCATGAAGGGACCAGTGCATCAGAGATCATCCCATGAAGGGACCAGGGCATCACATCACTATGATTAGAGGTATGCAAGATCATCCCATGAAGGGACGAGTGCATCAGAGATCATCCCATGAAGGGACCAGGGCATCACAGCACTATGATCAGATGTATGAAAGATCGTCCCATGAAGGGACCAGTGCATCAGAGATCATCCCATGAAGGGACCAGTGGATCAGAGATCATCCCATGAAGGGACCAGGGCATCAGAGATCATCCCATGAAGGGACCAGGGAATCAGAGATCATCCCATGAAGGGACCAGGGCATCAGAGATCATCCCATGAAGGGACCAGGGCATCACAGCACTATGATTCGAGGTATGCAAGATCATCCCATGAAGGGACCAGTGCATCACAGCACTATGATTAGAGGTATGAAAGATCATCCCATGAAGGGACCAGGGCATCACAGCACTATGATTAGATGTATGAAAGATCATCCCATGAAGGGACCAGGGCATCACAGCACTATGATTAGAGGTATGAAAGATCATCCCATGAAGGGACCAGTGCATCACAGCACTATAATTAGAGGTATGAAAGATCATCCTATGAAGGGACCAGCGCATCACAGCACTATGATTAGAGGTATGCAAGATCATCCCATGAAGGGACCAGGGCATCAGAGATCATCCCATGAAGGGACCAGTGCATCAGAGATCATCCCATGAAGGGACCAGTGCATCAGAGATCATCCCATGAAGGGACCAGTGCATCAGAGATCATCCCATGAAGGGACCAGTGCATCAGAGATCATCCCATGAATGGACCAGTGCATCACAGCACTATGATTAGAGGTATGCAAGATCATCCCATGAAGGGACCAGGGCATCAGAGATCATCCCATGAAGGGACCAGTGCATCAGAGATCATCCCATGAAGGGACCAGGGCATCAGAGATCATCCCATGAAGGGACCAGGGCATCACAGCACTATGATTAGAGGTATGAAAGATCATCCCATGAAGGGACCAGTGCATCAGAGATCATCCCATGAAGGGACCAGTGCATCAGAGATCATCCCATGAAGGGACCAGTGCATCACAGCACTATAATTAGAGGTATGAAAGATCATCCCATGAAGGGACCAGCGCATCACAGCACTATGATTAGAGGTATGAAAGATCATCCCATGAAGGGACCAGGGCATCAGATCATCCCATGAAGGGACCAGGGCATCACAGCACTATGATTAGAGGTATGAAAGATCATCTCATGAAGGGACTAGTGCATCAGAGATCATCCCATGAAGGGACCAGTGCATCAGAGATCATCCCTTGAAGGGACCAGGGCATCACAGCACTATGATTAGAGTTATGAAAGATCATCCCATGAAGGGACCAGTGCATCAGAGATCATCCCATGAAGGGACCAGTGCATCAGAGATCATCCCATGAAGGGACCAGGGCATCACAGCACTATGATTAGAGGTATGAAAGATCATCCCATGTAGGGACCAGTGCATCAGAGATCATCCCATGAAGGGACCAGTGCATCAGAGATCATCCCATGAAGGGACCAGTGCATCAGAGATCATCCCATGAAGGGACCAGTGCATCAGAGATCATCCCATGAAGGGACCAGGGCATCACAGCACTATGATTAGAGGTATGCAAGATCATCCCATGAAGGGACCAGTGCATCAGATCATCCCATGAAGGGACCAGGGCATCACAGCACTATGATTAGAGGTATGCAAGATCATCCCATGAAGGGACCAGTGCATCAGAGATCATCCCATGAAGGGACCAGTGCATCAGAGATCATCCCATGAAGGGACCAGTGCATCAGAGATCATCCCATGAAGGGACCAGTGCATCAGAGATCATCCCATGAAGGGACCAGTGCATCACAGCACTATGATTAGAGGTATGCAAGATCATCCCATGAAGGGACCAGGGCGTCAGAGATCATCCCATGAAGGGACCAGTGCATCAGAGATCATCCCATGAAGGGACCAGGGCATCAGAGATCATCCCATGAAGGGACCAGGGCATCAGAGATCATCCCATGAAGGGACCAGGGCATCACAGCACTATGATTAGAGGTATGCAAGATCATCCCATGAAGGGACCAGTGCATCACAGCACTATGAATAGAGGTATGAAAGATCATCCCATGAAAGGACCAGGGCATCACAGCACTATGATTAGAGGTATGAAAGAGCATCCCATGAAGGGACCAGGGCATCACAGCACTATGATTAGAGGTATGCAAGATCATCCCATGAAGGGACCAGTGCATCAGAGATCATCCCATGAAGGGACCAGTGCATCACAGCACTATGATTAGAGGTATGAAAGATCATCCCATGAATGGACCAGGGCATCACAGCACTATGATTAGAGGTATGAAAGATCATCCAATGAAGGGACCAGGGCATCAGAGATCATCCCATGAAGGGACCAGGGCATCAGAGATCATCCCATGAAGGGACCAGGGCATCAGAGATCATCCCATGAAGGGACCAGTTCATCAGAGATCATCCCATGAAGGGACCAGTGCATCACAGCACTATGATTAGAGGTATGAAAGATCATCACATGAAGGGACCAGGGCATCACAGCACTATGATTAGAAGTATGAAAGATCATCCCATGAAGGGACCAGTGCATCAGAGATCATCCCATGAAGGGACCAGTGCATCAGAGATCATCCCATGAAGGGACCAGTGCATCAGAGATCATCCCATGAAGGGACACGGGCATCACAGCACTATGATTAGAGGTATGAAAGATCATCCCATGAAGGGACCAGGGCATCACAGCACTATGATTAGAGGTATGCAAGATCATCCCATGAAGGGACCAGTGCATCAGAGATCATCCCATGAAGGGACCAGTGCATCAGAGATCATCCCATGAAGGGACCAGGGCATCACAGCACTATGATTAGAGGTATGCAAGATCATCCCATGAAGAGACCAGTGCATCAGAGATCATCCCATGAAGGGACCAGTGCATCAGAGCACTATGATTAGAGGTATGACAGATCATCCCATGAAGGGACCAGGGCATCACAGCACTATGATTAGAGGTATGAAAGATCATCCCATGAAGGGACCAGGGCATCAGAGATCATCCCATGAAGGGACCAGGGCATCAGAGATCATCCCATGAAGGTATCAGTGCATCAGAGATCATCCCATGAAGGGACCAGGGCATCACAGCACTATGATTAGAGGTATACAAGATCATCCCATGAAGGGACCAGTGCATCAGAGATCATCCCATGAAGGGACCAGGGCATCACAGCACTATGATTAGAGGTATGAAAGATCATCCCATGAAGGGACCAGTGCATCAGAGATCTTCCCATGAAGGGACCAGTGCATCAGAGATCATCCCTTGAAGGGACCAGGGCATCACAGCACTATGATTAGAGGTATGAAAGATCATCCCATGAAGGGACCAGTGCATCAGAGATCATCCCATGAAGGGACCAGTGCATCAGAGATCATCCCATGAAGGGACCAGGGCATCACAGCACTATGATTAGAGGTATGAAAGATCATCCCATTTAGGGACCAGTGCATCAGAGATCATCCCATGAAGGGACCATTGCATCAGAGATCATCCCATGAAGGGACCATTGCATCAGAGATCATCCCATGAAGGGACCAGTGCATCAGAGATCATCCCATGAAGGGACCATTGCATCAGAGATCATCCCATGAAGGGACCAGTGCATCAGAGATCATCCCATGAAGGGACCAGGGCATCACATCACTATGATTAGAAGTATGCAAGATCATCCCATGAAGAGACCAGTGCATCAGAGATCATCCCATGAAGGGACCAGTGCATCAGAGCACTATGATTAGAGGTATGAAAGATCATCCCATGAAGGGACCAGGGCATCACAGCACTATGATTAGAGGTATGCAAGATCATCCCATGAAGGGACTAGTGCATCAGAGATCATCCCATGAAGGGACCAGTGCATCAGAGATCATCCCATGAAGGGACCAGGGCATCACATCACTATGATTAGTGGTATGCAAGATCATCCCATGAAGGGACGAGTGCATCAGAGATCATCCCATGAAGGGACCAGTGCATCACAGCACTATGATTAGAGGTATGAAAGATCATCCCATGAAGGGACCAGGGCATCACAGCACTATGATTAGAGGTATGAAAGATCATCCCATGAAGGGACCAGTGCATCAGAGATCATCCCATGAAGGGACCAGTGCATCAGAGATCATCCCATGAAGGGACCAGTGCATCAGTGTTCATCCCATGAAGGGACCAGGGCATCAGTGTTCATCCCATGAAGGGACCAGGGCATCACAGCACTATGATTAGAGGTATGAAAGATCATCCCATGAAGGGATCAGGGCATCACAGCACTATGATTAGTGGTATGAAAGATCATCCCATGAAGGGACCAGGGCATCACAGCACTATGATTAGAGGTATGCAAGATCATCCCATGAAGGGACCAGTGCATCAGAGATCATCCCATGAAGGGACCAGGGCATCACAGCACTATGATTAGAGGTATGCAAGATCATCCCATGAAGGGACCAGTGCATCAGAGATCATCCCATGAAGGGACCAGGGCATCACAGCACTATGATTAGAGGTATGCAAGATCATCCCATGAAGGGACCAGTGCATCACAGCACTATGATTAGAGGTATGAAAGATCATCCCATGAAGGGACCAGGGCATCACAGATCATCCCATGAAGGGACCAGTGCATCAGAGATCATCCCATGAAGGGACCAGGGCATCACAGCACTATGATTAGAGGTATGAAAGATCATCCCATTTAGGGACCAGTGCATCAGAGATCATCCCATGAAGGGACCAGTGCATCAGAGATCATCCCATGAAGGGACCAGTGCATCAGAGATCATCCCATGAAGGGACCAGTGCATCAGAGATCATCCCATGAAGGGACCAGGGCATCACAGCACTATGAATAGAGGTATGAAAGATCATCCCATGAAGGGACCAGGGCATCACAGCACTATGATTAGAGGTATGCAAGATCATCCCATGAAGGGACTAGTGCATCAGAGATCATCCCATGAAGGGATCAGTGCATCAGATCATCCCATGAAGGGACCAGGGCATCACATCACTATGATTAGTGGTATGCAAGATCATCCCATGAAGGGACGAGTGCATCGGAGATCATCCCATGAAGGGACCAGGGCATCACAGCACTATGATTAGAGGTATGCAAGATCATCCCATGAAGGGACCAGTGCATCACAGCACTATGATTAGAGGTATGAAAGATCATCCCATGAAGGGACCAGGGCATCACAGCACTATGATTAGAGGTATGAAAGATCATCCCATGAAGGGACCAGGGCATCACAGCACTATGATTAGAGGTATGAAAGATCATCCCATGAAGGGACCAGGGCATCACAGCACTATGATTAGAGGTATGCAAGATCATCCCATGAAGGGACCAGTGCATCAGAGATCATCCCATGAAGGGACCAGGGCATCACAGCACTATGATTAGAGGTATGCAAGATCATCCCATGAAGGGACCAGTGCATCAGAGATCATCCCATGAAGGGACCAGGGCATCACAGCACTATGATTAGAGGTATGCAAGATCATCCCATGAAGGGACCAGTGCATCACAGCACTACGATTAGAGGTATGAAAGATCATCCCATGAAGGGACCAGGGCATCACAGCACTATGATTAGAGGTAAGAAAGATCATCCCATGAAGGGACCAGGGCATCAGAGATTATCCCATGAAGGGACCAGTGCATCAGAGATCATCCCATGAAGGGACCAGTGCATCAGAGATCATCCCATGAAGGGACCAGGGCATCACAGCACTATGATTAGAGGTATGAAAGATCATCCCATTTAGGGACCAGTGCATCAGAGATCATCCCATGAAGGGACCAGTGCATCAGAGATCATCCCATGAAGGGACCAGTGCATCAGAGATCATCCCATGAAGGGACCAGTGCATCAGAGATCATCCCATGAAGGGACCAGGGCATCACAGCACTATGATTAGAGGTATGAAAGATCATCCCATGAGGGGACCAGGGCATCACAGCACTATGATTAGAGGTATGCAAGATCATCCCATGAAGGGACTAGTGCATCAGAGATCATCCCATGAAGGGACCAGTGCATCAGAGATCATCCCATGAAGGGACCAGTGCATCAGAGATCATCCCATGAACGGACCAGGGCATCACAGCACTATGATTAGAGGTATGAAAGATCATCCCATGAAGGGACCAGGGCATCACAGCACTATGATTAGAGGTATGAAAGATCATCCCATGAAGGGACCAGGGCATCACAGCACTATGATTAGAGGTATGAAAGATCATCCCATGAAGGGACCAGGGCATCACAGCACTATGATTAGAGGTATGAAAGATCATCCCATGAAGGGACCAGTGCATCAGAGATCATCCCATGAAGGGACCAGTGCATCAGAGATCATCCCATGAAGGGACCAGTGCATCAGAGATCATCCCATGAAGGGACCAGTGCATCAGAGATCATCCCATGAAGGGACCAGGGCATCACAGCACTATGATTAGAGGTATGCAAGATCATCCCATGAAGGGACCAGTGAATCAGAGATCATCCCATGAAGGGACCAGTGCATCAGAGATCATCCCATGAAGGGACCAGGGCATCAGAGATCATCCCATGAAGGGACCAGGGCATCACAGCACTATGATTAGAGGTATGCAAGATCATCCCATGAAGGGACCAGTGCATCAGAGATCATCCCATGAAGGGACCAGGGCATCACAGCACTATGATTAGAGGTATGCAAGATCATCCCATGAAGGGACCAGTGCATCACAGCACTATGATTAGAGGTATGAAAGATCATCCCATGAAGGGACCAGGGCATCACAGCACTATGATTAGAGGTATGAAAGATCATCCCATGAAGGGACCAGGGCATCACAGCACTATGATTAGAGGTATGAAAGATCATCCCATGAAGGGACCAGGGCATCACAGCACTATGATTAGAGGTATGAAAGATCATCCCATGAAGGGACCAGTGCATCAGAGATCATCCCATGAAGGGACCAGTGCATCAGAGATCATCCCATGAAGGGACCAGTGCATCAGAGTTCATCCCATGAAGGGACCAGGGCATCAGTGTTCATCCCATGAAGGGACCAGGGCATCACAGCACTATGATTAGAGGTATGAAAGATCATCCCATGAAGGGATCAGGGCATCACAGCACTATGATTAGTGGTATGAAAGATCATCCCATGAAGGGACCAGGGCATCACAGCACTATGATTAGAGGTATGAAAGAGCATCCCATGAAGGGACCAGGGCATCAGAGATCATCCCATGAAAGGACCAGTGCATCAGAGATCATCCCATGAAGGGACCAGGGCATCACAGCACTATGATTAGAGGTATGCAAGATCATCCCATGAAGGGACCAGTGCATCACAGCACTATGAATAGAGGTATGAAAGATCATCCCATGAAGGGACCAGGGCATCACAGCACTATGATTAGAGGTATGAAAGATCATCCCATGAAGGCACCAGTGCATCACAGCACTATGATTAGAGGTATGAAAGATCATCTCATGAAGGGACCAGGGCATCACATCACTATGATTAGAGGTATGAAAGATCATCCCATGATGGGACCAGGGCATCAGAGATCATCCCATGAAGGGACCAGTGCATCAGAGATCATCCCATGAAGGGACCAGTGCATCAGAGATCATCCCATGAAGGGACCAGTGCATCAGAGATCATCCCATGAAGGGACCATGGCAGCAGAGATCATCCCATGAAGGGACCAGTGCATCAGATCATCCCATGAAGGGACCAGGGCATCACAGCACTATGATTAGAGGTATGAAAGATCATCCCATGAAGGGACAAAGGCATCACAGCACTATGATTAGAGGTATGAAAGATCATCCCATGAAGGGACCAGGGCATCACAGCACTATGTTTAGAGGTATGAAAGATCATCCCATGAAGGGACCAGGGCATCAAAGCACTATGATTAGAGGTATGCAAGATCATCCCATGAAGGGACCAGTGCATCAGAGATCATCCCATGAAGGGACCACTGCATCAGAGATCATCCCATGAAGGGACCAGTGCATCAGAGATCATCCCATGAAGGGACCAGTGCATCAGAGATCATCCCATGAAGGGACCAGTGCATCAGTGTTCATCCCATGAAGGGACCAGGGCATCACAGCACCATGATTAGAGGTATGAAAGATCATCCCATGAAGGGATCAGGGCATCACAGCACTATGATTAGTGGTATGAAATATCATCCCATGAAGGGACCAGGGCATCACAGCACTATGATTAGAGGTATGAAAGAGCATCCCATGAAGGGACCAGGGCATCACAGCACTATGATTAGAGGTATGCAAGATCATCCCATGAAGGGACCAGTGCATCAGAGATCATCCCATGAAGGGACCAGTGCATCACAGCACTATGATTAGAGGTATGAAAGATCATCCCATGAAGGGACCAGGGCATCACAGCACTATGATTAGAGGTATGAAAGATCATCCCATGAAGGGACCAGGGCATCACAGCACTATGATTAGAGGTATGCAAGATCATCCCATGAAGGGACCAGTGCATCAGAGATCATCCCATGAAGGGACCAGGGCATCACAGCACTATGATTAGAGGTATGCAAGATCATCCCATGAAGGGACCAGTGCATCAGAGATCATCCCATGAAGGGACCAGGGCATCACAGCACTATGATTAGAGGTATGCAAGATCATCCCATGAAGGGACCAGTGCATCACAGCACTATGATTAGAGGTATGAAAGATCATCCCATGAAGGGACCAGGGCATCACAGATCATCCCATGAAGGGACCAGTGCATCAGAGATCATCCCATGAAGGGACCAGGGCATCACAGCACTATGATTAGAGGTATGAAAGATCATCCCATTTAGGGACCAGTGCATCAGAGATCATCCCATGAAGGGTCCAGTGCATCAGAGATCATCCCATGAAGGGACCAGTGCATCAGAGATCATCCCATGAAGGGACCAGTGCATCAGAGATCATCCCATGAAGGGACCAGGGCATCACAGCACTATGATTAGAGGTATGCAAGATCATCCCATGAAGGGACCAGGGCATCACAGCACTATGATTAGAGGTATGAAAGATCATCCCATGAAGGGACCAGGGCATCAGAGATTATCCCATGAAGGGACCAGTGAATCAGAGATCATCCCATGAAGGGACCAGTGCATCAGAGATCATCCCATGAAGGGACCAGGGCATCACAGCACTATGATTAGAGGTATGAAAGATCATCCCATGAAGGGACCAGGGCATCACAGCACTATGATTAGAGGTATGCAAGATCATCCCATGAAGGGACTAGTGCATCAGAGATCATCCCATGAAGGGACCAGTGCATCAGAGATCATCCCATGAAGGGACCAGGGCATCACATCACTATGATTAGTGGTATGCAAGATCATCCCATGAAGGGACGAGTGCATCGGAGATCATCCCATGAAGGGACCAGGGCATCACAGCACTATGATTAGAGGTATGCAAGATCATCCCATGAAGGGACCAGTGCATCACAGCACTATGATTAGAGGTATGAAAGATCATCCCATGAAGGGACCAGGGCATCGCAGCACTATGATTAGAGGTATGAAAGATCATCCCATGAAGGGACCAGGGCATCACAGCACTATGATTAGAGGTATGAAAGATCATCCCATGAAGGGACCAGGGCATCACAGCACTATGATTAGAGGTATGCAAGATCATCCCATGAAGGGACCAGTGCATCAGAGATCATCCCATGAAGGGACCAGGGCATCACAGCACTATGATTAGAGGTATGCAAGATCATCCCATGAAGGGACCAGTGCATCAGAGATCATCCCATGAAGGGACCAGGGCATCACAGCACTATGATTAGAGGTATGCAAGATCATCCCATGAAGGGACCAGTGCATCACAGCACTAGGATTAGAGGTATGAAAGATCATCCCATGAAGGGACCAGGGCATCACAGCACTATGATTAGAGGTATGAAAGATCATCCCATGAAGGGACCAGGGCATCAGAGATTATCCCATGAAGGGACCAGTGCATCAGAGATCATCCCATGAAGGGACCAGTGCATCAGAGATCATCCCATGAAGGGACCAGGGCATCACAGCACTATGATTAGAGGTATGAAAGATCATCCCATTTAGGGACCAGTGCATCAGAGATCATCCCATGAAGGGACCAGTGCATCAGAGATCATCCCATGAAGGGACCAGTGCATCAGAGATCATCCCATGAAGGGACCAGTGCATCAGAGATCATCCCATGAAGGGACCAGGGCATCACAGCACTATGATTAGAGGTATGAAAGATCATCCCATGAGGGGACCAGGGCATCACAGCACTATGATTAGAGGTATGCAAGATCATCCCATGAAGGGACTAGTGCATCAGAGATCATCCCATGAAGGGACCAGTGCATCAGAGATCATCCCATGAAGGGACCAGTGCATCAGAGATCATCCCATGAACGGACCAGGGCATCACAGCACTATGATTAGAGGTATGAAAGATCATCCCATGAAGGGACCAGGGCATCACAGCACTATGATTAGAGGTATGAAAGATCATCCCATGAAGGGACCAGGGCATCACAGCACTATGATTAGAGGTATGAAAGATCATCCCATGAAGGGACCAGGGCATCACAGCACTATGATTAGAGGTATGAAAGATCATCCCATGAAGGGACCAGTGCATCAGAGATCATCCCATGAAGGGACCAGTGCATCAGAGATCATCCCATGAAGGGACCAGTGCATCAGAGATCATCCCATGAAGGGACCAGTGCATCAGAGATCATCCCATGAAGGGACCAGTGCATCAGAGATCATCCCATGAAGGGACCAGGGCATCTCAGCACTATGATTAGAGGTATGCAAGATCATCCCATGAAGGGACCAGTGAATCAGAGATCATCCCATGAAGGGACCAGTGCATCAGAGATCATCCCATGAAGGGACCAGGGCATCAGATCATCCCATGAAGGGACCAGGGCATCACAGCACTATGATTAGAGGTATGCAAGATCATCCCATGAAGGGACCAGTGCATCAGAGATCATCCCATGAAGGGACCAGGGCATCACAGCACTATGATTAGAGGTATGCAAGATCATCCCATGAAGGGACCAGTGCATCACAGCACTATGATTAGAGGTATGAAAGATCATCCCATGAAGGGACCAGGGCATCACAGCACTATGATTAGAGGTATGAAAGATCATCCCATGAAGGGACCAGGGCATCACAGCACTATGATTAGAGGTATGCAAGATCATCCCATGAAGGGACCAGGGCATCACAGCGCTATGATTAGAGGTATGAAAGATCATCCCATGAAGGGACCAGTGCATCAGAGATCATCCCATGAAGGGACCAGTGCATCAGTGTTCATCTCATGAAGGGACCAGTGCATCAGTGTTCATCCCATGAAGGGACCAGGGCATCAGTGTTCATCCCATGAAGGGACCAGGGCATCAGTGTTCATCCCATGAAGGGACCAGGGCATCACAGCACTATGATTAGAGGTATGAAAGATCATCCCATGAAGGGATCAGGGCATCACAGCACTATGATTAGTGGTATGAAAGATCATCCCATGAAGGGACCAGGGCATCACAGCACTATGATTAGAGGTATGAAAGAGCATCCCATGAAGGGACCAGGGCATCAGAGATCATCCCATGAAAGGACCAGTGCATCAGAGATCATCCCATGAAGGGACCAGGGCATCACAGCACTATGATTAGAGGTATGCAAGATCATCCCATGAAGGGACCAGTGCATCACAGCACTATGAATAGAGGTATGAAAGATCATCCCATGAAGGGACCAGGGCATCACAGCACTATGATTAGAGGTATGAAAGATCATCCCATGAAGGCACCAGTGCATCACAGCACTATGATTAGAGGTATGAAAGATCATCCCATGAAGGGACCAGGGCATCACATCACTATGATAAGAGGTATGAAAGATCATCCCATGATGGGACCAGGGCATCAGAGATCATCCCATGAAGGGACCAGTGCATCAGAGATCATCCCATGAAGGGACCAGGGCATCAGAGATCATCCCATGAAGGGACCAGTGCATCAGAGATCATCCCATGAAGGGACCATGGCAGCAGAGATCATCCCATGAAGGGACCAGTGCATCAGATCATCCCATGAAGGGACCAGGGCATCACAGCACTATGATTAGAGGTATGAAAGATCATCCCATGAAGGGACAAAGGCATCACAGCACTATGATTAGAGGTATGAAAGATCATCCCATGAAGGGACCAGGGCATCAAAGCACTATGATTAGAGGTATGCAAGATCATCCCATGAAGGGACCAGTGCATCAGAGATCATCCCATGAAGGGACCACTGCATCAGAGATCATCCCATGAAGGGACCAGTGCATCAGAGATCATCCCATGAAGGGACCAGTGCATCAGAGATCATCCCATGAAGGGACCAGTGCATCAGTGTTCATCCCATGAAGGGACCAGGGCATCACAGCACTATGATTAGAGGTATGAAAGATCATCCCATGAAGGGATCAGGGCATCACAGCACTATGATTAGTGGTATGAAAGATCATCCCATGAAGGGACCAGGGCATCACAGCACTATGATTAGAGGTATGAAAGAGCATCCCATGAAGGGACCAGGGCATCACAGCACTATGATTAGAGGTATGCAAGATCATCCCATGAAGGGACCAGTGCATCAGAGATCATCCCATGAAGGGACCAGTGCATCACAGCACTATGATTAGAGGTATGAAAGCTCATCCCATGAAGGGACATGGGCATCACAGCACTATGATTAGAGGTATGAAAGATCATCCCATGAAGGGACCAGGGCATCACAGCACTATGATTAGAGGTATGAAAGATCATCCCATGAAGGGACCAGGGCATCACAGCACTATGATTAGAGGTATGCAAGATCATCCCATGAAGGGACCAGTGCATCAGAGATCATCCCATGAAGGGACAAGTGCATCAGAGATCATCCCATGAAGGGACCAGTGCATCGGAGATCATCCCATGAAGGGACCAGTGCATCGGAGATCATCCCATGAAGGGACCAGGGCATCACAGCACTATGATTAGAGGTATGAAAGATCATCCCATGAAGGGACCAGGGGATCACAGCACTATGATTAGAGGTATGAAAGATCATCCCATGAAGGGACCAGGGCATCGGCGATCATCCCATGAAGGGACCAGTGCATCAGAGATCATCCCATGAAGGGACCAGTGCATCAGAGATCATCCCATGAAGGGACCAGGGCATCACAGCACTATGATTAGAGGTATGCAAGATCATCCCATGAAGGGACCAATGCATCAGAGATCATCCCATGAAGGGACCAGTGTATCAGAGATCATCCCATGAAGGGACCAGTGCATCAGAGATCATCCCATGAAGGGACCAGGGCATCACAGCACTATGATTAGAGGTATGCAAGATCATCCCATGAAGAGACCAGTGCATCAGAGATCATCCCATGAAGGGACCAGTGCATCACAGCACTATGATTAGAGGTATGAAAGATCATCCCATGAAGGGACCAGGGCATCACAGCACTATGATTAGAGGTATGAAAGATCATCCCATGAAGGGACCAGGGCATCAGAGATCATCCCATGAAGGGACCAGGGCATCAGAGATCATCCCATGAAGGGACCAGTGCATCAGAGATCATCCCATGAAGGGACCAGTGCATCAGAGATCATCCCATGAAGGGACCAGTGCATCACAGCACTATGATTAGAGGTATGAAAGATCATCCCATGAAGGGACCAGGGCATCACAGCACTATGATTAGAGGTATGCAAGATCATCCCATGAAGGGACCAGTGCATCACAGCACTATGATTAGAGGTATGAAAGATCATCCCATGAAGGGACCAGTGCATCAGAGATCATCCCATGAAGGGACCAGTGCATCAGAGATCATCCCATGAAGGGACCAGGGCATCACTGCACTATGATTAGAGGTATGCAAGATCATCCCATGAAGGGACCAGGGCATCACAGCACTATGATTAGAGGTATGCAAGATCATCCCATGAAGGGACCAGTGCATCACATCACTATGATTAGTGGTATGCAAGATCATCCCATGAAGGGACCAGGGCATCAGAGATCATCCCATGAAGGGACCAGTGCATCAGTGATCATCCCATGAAGGGACCAGGGCATCACATCACTATGATTAGAGGTATGCAAGATCATCCCATGAAGGGACGAGTGCATCAGAGATCATCCCATGAAGGGACCAGGGCATCACAGCACTATGATTAGAGGTATGAAAGATCATCCCATGAAGGGACCAGTGCATCAAAGATCATCCCATGAAGGGACCAGGGCATCACAGCACTATAATTAGAGGTATGAAAGATCATCCCATGAAGGGACCAGGGCATCACAGCACTATGATTAGCGGTATGCAAGATCATCCCATGAAGGGACCGGTGGATCATAGATCATCCCATGAAGGGACCAGTGCATCAGAGATCATCCCATGAAGGGACCAGGGCATCAGAGATCATCCCATGAAGGGGGACCAGGGCATCAGAGATCATACCATGAAGGGACCAGGGCATCAGAGATCATCCCATAAAGGGACCAGGGCATCAGAGATCATCCCATAAAGGGACCAGGGCATCAGAGATCATCCCATGAAGGGACCAGGGCATCACAGCACTATGATTCGAGGTATGCAAGATCATCCCATGAAGGGACCAGTGCATCAGAGATCATCCCATGAAGGGACCTGTGCATCACAGCACTATGATTAGAGGTATGAAAGATCATCCCATGAAGGGACCAGGGCATCACAGCACTATGATTAGAGGTATGAAAGATCATCCCATGAAGGGACCAGGGCATCACAGCACTATGATTAGAGGTATGCAAGATCATCCCATGAAGGGACCAGTGCATCAGAGATCATCCCATGAAGGGACCAGGGCATCACAGCACTATGATTAGAGGTATGCAAGATCATCCCATGAAGGGACCAGTGCATCAGAGATCATCCCATGAAGGGACCAGTGCATCAGAGATTATCCCATGAAGGGACCAGGGCATCACAGCACTATGATTAGAGGTATGAAAGATCATCCCATGAAGGGACCAGGGCATCACAGCACTATGATTAGAGGTATGCAAGATCATCCCATGAAGGGACGAGTGCATCAGAGATCATCCCATGAAGGGACCAGGGCATCACAGCACTATGATTAGATGTATGAAAGATCGTCCCATGAAGGGACCAGTGCATCACAGCACTATGATTAGAGGTATGCAAGATCATCCCATGAAGGGACCAGTGCATCAGAGATCATCCCATGAAGGGACCAGTGCATCACAGCACTATGATTAGAGGTATGAAAGCTCATCCCATGAAGGGACATGGGCATCACAGCACTATGATTAGAGGTATGAAAGATCATCCCATGAAGGGACCAGGGCATCACAGCACTATGATTAGAGGTATGAAAGATCATCCCATGAAGGGACCAGGGCATCACAGCACTATGATTAGAGGTATGAAAGATCATCCCATGAAGGGACCAGGGCATCAGAGATCATCCCATGAAGGGACCAGTGCATCAGAGATCATCCCATGAAGGGACCAGTGCATCACAGCACTATGATTAGAGGTATGAAAGATCATCCCATGAAGGGACCAGGGCATCACAGCACTATGATTAGAGGTATGCAAGATCATCCCATGAAGGGACGAGTGCATCAGAGATCATCCCATGAAGGGACCAGGGCATCACAGCACTATGATTAGATGTATGAAAGATCGTCCCATGAAGGGACCAGTGCATCAGAGATCATCCCATGAAGGGACCAGTGCATCAGAGATCATCCCATGAAGGGACCAGTGCATCAGAGATCATCCCATGAACCAGTGCATCAGAAATCATCCCATGAAGGGACCAGTGCATCAGAAATCATCCCATGAAGGGACCAGTGCATCAGAGATCATCCCATGAAGGGACCAGGGCATCACAGCACTATGATTAGAGGTATGAAAGATCATCCCATGAAGGGACCAGGGCATCACAGCACTATGATTAGCGGTATGCAAGATCATCCCATGAAGGGACCAGTGGATCAGAGATCATCCCATGAAGGGACCAGGGCATCAGAGATCATCCCATGAAGGGACCAGGGCATCAGAGATCATCCCATGAAGGGACCAGGGCATCAGAGATCATCCCATGAAGGGACCAGGGCATCAGAGATCATCCCATGAAGGGACCAGGGCATCACAGCACTATGATTCGAGGTATGCAAGATCATCCCATGAAGGGACCAGTGCATCACAGCACTATGATTAAAGGTATGAAAGATCATCCCATGAAGGGACCAGGGCATCACAGCACTATGATTAGAGGTATGAAAGATCATCCCATGAGGGGACCAGGGCATCACAGCACTATGATTAGAGGTATGCAAGATCATCCCATGAAGGGACCAGTGCATCAGAGATCATCCCATGAAGGGACCAGGGCATCACAGCACTATGATTAGAGGTATGAAAGATCATCCCATGAAGGGACCAGGGCATCACAGCACTATGATTAGAGGTATGAAAGATCATCCCATGAAGGGACCAGGGCATCACAGCACTATGATTAGAGGTATGCAAGATCATCCCATGAAGGGACCAGTGCATCAGATCATCCCATGAAGGGACCAGGGCATCACAGCACTATGATTAAAGGTATGCAAGATCATCCCATGAAGGGACCAGTGCATCAGAGATCATCCCATGAAGGGACCAGTGCATCAGAGATCATCCCATGAAGGGACCAGTGCATCAGAGATCATCCCATGAAGGGACCAGTGCATCACAGCACTATAATTAGAGGTATGAAAGATCATCTCATGAAGGGACCAGCGCATCACAGCACTATGATTAGAGGTATGAAAGATCATCCCATGAAGGGACCAGGGCATCACAGCACTATGATTTGAGGTATGCAAGATCATCCCATGAAGGGACCAGTGCATCAGAGATCATCCCATGAAGGGACCAGTGCATCAGAGATCATCCCATGAAGGGACCAGGGCATCACAGCACTATGATTAGAGGTATGCAAGATCATCCCATGAAGGGACCAGTGCATCAGAGATCATCCCATGAAGGGACCAGGGCATCACAGCACTATGATTAGAGGTATGCAAGATCATCCCATGAAGGGACCAGTGCATCACAGCACTATGATTAGAGGTATGAAAGATCATCCCATGAAGGGACCAGGGCATCACAGCACTATGATTAGAGGTATGAAAGATCATCCCATGAAGGGACCAGGGCATCAGAGATTATCCCATGAAGGGACCAGTGCATCAGAGATCATCCCATGAAGGGACCAGTGCATCAGATCATCCCATGAAGGGACCAGGGCATCACAGCACTATGATTAGAGGTATGAAAGATCATCCCATGAAGGGACCAGGGCATCACAGCACTATGATTAGAGGTATGCAAGATCATCCCATGAAGGGACCAGTGCATCAGAGATCATCCCATGAAGGGACCAGGGCATCACAGCACTATGATTAGAGGTATGCAAGATCATCCCATGAAGGGACCAGTGCATCAGAGATCATCCCATAAAGGGACCAGTGCATCAGAGATCATCCCATGAAGGGACCAGTGCATCAGAGATCATCCCATGAAGGGACCAGTGCATCAGAAATCATCCCATGAAGGGACCAGTGCATCACAGCACTATGATTAGAGGTATGAAAGATCATCCCATGAAGGGACCAGGGCATCACAGCACTATGATTAGAGGTATGAAAGATCATCCCATGAAGGGACCAGGGCATCACAGCACTATGATTAGAGGTATGAAAGATTATCCCATGAAGGGACAAGTGCATCAGAGATCATCCCATGAAGGGACCAGTGCATCAGAGATCATCCCATGAAGGGACCAGGGCATCACAGCACTATGATTAGAGGTATTAAAGATCATCCCATTTAGGGACCAGTGCATCAGAGATCATCCCATGAAGGGACCAGTGCATCAGAGATCATCCCATGAAGGGACCAGTGCATCAGAGATCATCCCATGAAGGGACCAGTGCATCAGAGATCATCCCATGAAGGGACCAGGGCATCACAGCACTATGATTAGAGGTATGCAAGATCATCCCATGAAGGGACCAGTGCATCAGAGATCATCCCATGAAGGGACCAGGGCATCACAGCACTATGATTAGAGGTATGCAAGATCATCCCCATGAAGGGACTAGTGCATCAGAGATCATCCCATGAAGGGACCAGTGCATCAGAGATCATCCCATGAAGGGACCAGGGCATCACATCACTATGATTAGTGGTATGCAAGATCATCCCATGAAGGGACGAGTGCATCAGAGATCATCCCATGAAGGGACCAGGGCATCACAGCACTATGATTAGAGGTATGCAAGATCATCCCATGAAGGGACGAGTGCATCACAGCACTATGATTAGAGGTATGAAAGATCATCCCATGAAGGGACCAGGGCATCACAGCACTATGATTAGAGGTATGAAAGATCATCCCATGAAGGGACCAGGGCATCACAGCACTATGATTAGAGGTATGAACGATCATCCCATGAAGGGACCAGGGCATCACAGCACTATGATTAGAGGTATGCAAGATCATCCCATGAAGGGACCAGTGCATCAGAGATCATCCCATGAAGGGACCAGGGCATCACAGCACTATGATTAGAGGTATGCAAGATCATCCCATGAAGGGACCAGTGCATCAGAGATCATCCCATGAAGGGACCAGGGCATCACAGCACTATGATTAGAGGTATGCAAGATCATCCCATGAAGGGACCAGTGCATCACAGCACTATGATTAGAGGTATGAAAGATCATCCCATGAAGGGACCAGGGCATCACAGATCATCCCATGAAGGGACCAGTGCACCAGAGATCATCCCATGAAGGGACCAGGGCATCACAGTACTATTATTAGAGGTATGAAAGATCATCCCATTTAGGGACCAGTGCATCAGAGATCATCCCATGAAGGGACCAGTGCATCAGAGATCATCCCATGAAGGGACCAGTGCATCAGAGATCATCCCATGAAGGGACCAGGGCATCACAGCACTATGATTAGAGGTATGAAAGATCATCCCATGAAGGGACCAGGGCATCACAGCACTATAATTAGAGGTATGCAAGATCATCCCATGAAGGGACTAGTGCATCAGAGATCATCCCATGAAGGGACCAGTGCATCAGAGATCATCCCATGAAGGGACCAGGGCATCACAGCACTATGATTAGAGGTATGCAAGATCATCCCATGAAGGGACCAGTGCATCAGAGATCATCCCATGAAGGGACTAGGGCATCACAGCACTATGATTAGAGGTATGCAAGATCATCCCATGAAGGGACCAGTGCATCAGAGATCATCCCATGAAGGGACCAGGGCATCACAGCACTATGATTAGAGGTATGCAAGATCATCCCATGAAGGGACCAGTGCATCACAGCACTATGATTAGAGGTATGAAAGATCATCCCATGAAGGGACCAGGGCATCACAGCACTATGATTAGAGGTATGAAAGATCATCCCATGAAGGGACCAGGGCATCAGAGATTATCCCATGAAGGGACCAGTGAATCAGAGATCATCCCATGAAGGGACCAGTGCATCAGAGATCATCCCATGAACGGACCAGGGCATCACAGCACTATGATTAGAGGTATGAAAGATCATCCCATGAAGGGACCAGTGCATCAGAGATCATCCATGAAGGAACCAGGGCATCACAGCACTATGATTAGAGGTAGGAAAGATCATCCCATGAAGGGACCAGGGCATCACAGCACTATGATTAGAGGTATGAAAGATCATCCCATGAAGGGACCAGGGCATCACAGCACTATGATTAGAGGTATGAAAGATCATCCCATGAAGGGACCAGTGCATCAGAGATCATCCCATGAAGGGACCAGTGCATCAGAGATCATCCCATGAAGGGACCAGTGCATCAGAGATCATCCCATGAAGGGACCAGTGCATCAGAGATCATCCCATGAAGGGACCAGTGCATCACAGCACTATGATTAGAGGTATGCAAGATCATCCCATGAAGGGACCAGTGCATCAGAGATCATCCCATGAAGGGACCAGGGCATCACAGCACTATGATTAGAGGTATTCAAGATCATCCCATGAAGGGACCAGGGCATCAGAGATCATCCCATGAAAGGACCAGTGCATCAGAGATCATCCCATGAAGGGACCAGGGCATCACAGCACTATGATTAGAGGTATGCAAGATCATCCCATGAAGGGACCAGTGCATCACAGCACTATGAATAGAGGTATGAAAGATCATCCCATGAAGGGACCAGGGCATCACAGCACTATGATTAGAGGTATGCAAGATCATCCCATGAAGGGACCAGTGCATCACAGCACTATGATTAGAGGTATGAAAGATCATCCCATGAAGGGACCAGGGCATCACAGCACTATGATTAGAGGTATGAAAGATCATCCCATGAAGGGACCAGGGCATCACAGCACTATGATTAGAGGTATGAACGATCATCCCATGAAGGGACCAGGGCATCACAGCACTATGATTAGAGGTATGCAAGATCATCCCATGAAGGGACCAGTGCATCAGAGATCATCCCATGAAGGGACCAGGGCATCACAGCACTATGATTAGAGGTATGCAAGATCATCCCATGAAGGGACCAGTGCATCAGAGATCATCCCATGAAGGGACCAGGGCATCACAGCACTATGATTAGAGGTATGCAAGATCATCCCATGAAGGGACCAGTGCATCACAGCACTATGATTAGAGGTATGAAAGCTCATCCCATGAAGGGACATGGGCATCACAGCACTATGATTAGAGGTATGAAAGATCATCCCATGAAGGGACCAGTGCATCAGAGATCATCCCATGAAGGGACCAGTGCATCAGAGATCATCCCATGAAGGGACCAGTGCATCAGAGATCATCCCATGAAGGGACCAGTGCATCAGAGATCATCCCATGAAGGGACCAGGGCATCACAGCACTATGATTAGAGGTATGCAAGATCATCCCATGAAGGGACCAGTGCATCAGAGATCATCCCATGAAGGGACCAGGGCATCACAGCACTATGATTAGAGGTATGCAAGATCATCCCATGAAGGGACCAGGGCATCAGAGATCATCCCATGAAAGGACCAGTGCATCAGAGATCATCCCATGAAGGGACCAGGGCATCACAGCACTATGATTAGAGGTATGCAAGATCATCCCATGAAGGGACCAGTGCATCACAGCACTATGAATAGAGGTATGAAAGATCATCCCATGAAGGGACCAGGGCATCACAGCACTATGATTAGAGGTATGAAAGATCATCCCATGAAGGCACCAGTGCATCACAGCACTATGATTAGAGGTATGAAAGATCATCCCATGAAGGGACCAGGGCATCACAGATCATCCCATGAAGGGACCAGTGCACCAGAGATCATCCCATGAAGGGACCAGGGCATCACAGTACTATTATTAGAGGTATGAAAGATCATCCCATTTAGGGACCAGTGCATGAGAGATCATCCCATGAAGGGACCAGTGCATCAGAGATCATCCCATGAAGGGACCAGTGCATCAGAGATCATCCCATGAAGGGACCAGGGCATCACAGCACTATGATTAGAGGTATGAAAGATCATCCCATGAAGGGACCAGGGCATCACAGCACTATAATTAGAGGTATGCAAGATCATCCCATGAAGGGACTAGTGCATCAGAGATCATCCCATGAAGGGACCAGTGCATCAGAGATCATCCCATGAAGGGACCAGGGCATCACAGCACTATGATTAGAGGTATGCAAGATCATCCCATGAAGGGACCAGTGCATCAGAGATCATCCCATGAAGGGACTAGGGCATCACAGCACTATGATTAGAGGTATGCAAGATCATCCCATGAAGGGACCAGTGCATCAGAGATCATCCCATGAAGGGACCAGGGCATCACAGCACTATGATTAGAGGTATGCAAGATCATCCCATGAAGGGACCAGTGCATCACAGCACTATGATTAGAGGTATGAAAGATCATCCCATGAAGGGACCAGGGCATCACAGCACTATGATTAGAGGTATGAAAGATCATCCCATGAAGGGACCAGGGCATCAGAGATTATCCCATGAAGGGACCAGTGAATCAGAGATCATCCCATGAAGGGACCAGTGCATCAGAGATCATCCCATGAACGGACCAGGGCATCACAGCACTATGATTAGAGGTATGAAAGATCATCCCATGAAGGGACCAGTGCATCAGAGATCATCCATGAAGGAACCAGGGCATCACAGCACTATGATTAGAGGTATGAAAGATCATCCCATGAAGGGACCAGGGCATCACAGCACTATGATTAGAGGTATGAAAGATCATCCCATGAAGGGACCAGGGCATCACAGCACTATGATTAGAGGTATGAAAGATCATCCCATGAAGGGACCAGTGCATCAGAGATCATCCCATGAAGGGACCAGTGCATCAGAGATCATCCCATGAAGGGACCAGTGCATCAGAGATCATCCCATGAAGGGACCAGTGCATCAGAGATCATCCCATGAAGGGACCAGGGCATCACAGCACTATGATTAGAGGTATGCAAGATCATCCCATGAAGGGACCAGTGCATCAGAGATCATCCCATGAAGGGACCAGGGCATCACAGCACTATGATTAGAGGTATGCAAGATCATCCCATGAAGGGACCAGGGCATCAGAGATCATCCCATGAAAGGACCAGTGCATCAGAGATCATCCCATGAAGGGACCAGGGCATCACAGCACTATGATTAGAGGTATGCAAGATCATCCCATGAAGGGACCAGTGCATCACAGCACTATGAATAGAGGTATGAAAGATCATCCCATGAAGGGACCAGGGCATCACAGCACTATGATTAGAGGTATGAAAGATCATCCCATGAAGGCACCAGTGCATCACAGCACTATGATTAGAGGTATGAAAGATCATCCCATGATGGGACCAGGGCATCAGAGATCATCCCATGAAGGGACCAGTGCATCAGAGATCATCCCATGAAGGGACCAGGGCATCAGAGATCATCCCATGAAGGGACCAGGGCATCAGAGATCATCCCATGAAGGGACCAGTGCATCAGAGATCATCCCATGAAGGGACCATGGCAGCAGAGATCATCCCATGAAGGGACCAGTGCATCAGATCATCCCATGAAGGGACCAGGGCATCACAGCACTATGATTAGAGGTATGAAAGATCATCCCATGAAGGGACAAAGGCATCACAGCACTATGATTAGAGGTATGAAAGATCATCCCATGAAGGGACCAGGGCATCACAGCACTATGTTTAGAGGTTTGAAAGATCATCCCATGAAGGGACCAGGGCATCAAAGCACTATGATTAGAGGTATGCAAGATCATCCCATGAAGGGACCAGTGCATCAGAGATCATCCCATGAAGGGACCAGTGCATCAGAGATCATCCCATGAAGGGACCAGTGCATCAGAGATCATCCCATGAAGGGACCAGTGCATCAGAGATCATCCCATGAAGGGACCAGGGCATCACAGCACTATGATTAGAGGTATGAAAGATCATCCCATGAAGGGATCAGGGCATCACAGCACTATGATTAGTGGTATGAAAGATCATCCCATGAAGGGACCAGGGCATCACAGCACTATGATTAGAGGTATGAAAGAGCATCCCATGAAGGGACCAGGGCATCACAGCACTATGATTAGAGGTATGCAAGATCATCCCATGAAGGGACCAGTGCATCAGAGATCATCCCATGAAGGGACCAGTGCATCACAGCACTATGATTAGAGGTATGAAAGCTCATCCCATGAAGGGACATGGACATCACAGCACTATGATTAGAGGTATGAAAGATCATCCCATGAAGGGACCAGGGCATCACAGCACTATGATTAGAGGTATGAAAGATCATCCCATGAAGGGACCAGGGCATCACAGCACTATGATTAGAGGTATGCAAGATCATCCCATGAAGGGACCAGTGCATCAGAGATCATCCCATGAAGGGACCAGTGCATCAGAGATCATCCCATGAAGGGACCAGTGCATCAGAGATCATCCCATGAAGGGACCAGTGCATCAGAGATCATCCCATGAAGGGACCAGTGCATCGGAGATCATCCCATGAAGGGACCAGGGCATCACAGCACTATGATTAGAGGTATGAAAGATCATCCCATGAAGGGACCAGGGCATCACAGCACTATGATTAGAGGTATGCAAGATCATCCCATGAAGGGACCAGTGCATCAGAGATCATCCCATGAAGGGACCAGTGCATCAGAGATCATCCCATGAAGGGACCAGTGCATCGGAGATCATCCCATGAAGGGACCAGTGCATCGGAGATCATCCCATGAAGGGACCAGGGCATCACAGCACTATGATTAGAGGTATGAAAGATCATCCCATGAAGGGACCAGGGGATCACAGCACTATGATTAGAGGTATGAAAGATCATCCCATGAAGGGACCAGGGCATCGGAGATCATCCCATGAAGGGACCAGTGCATCAGAGATCATCCCATGAAGGGACCAGTGCATCAGAGATCATCCCATGAAGGGACCAGGGCATCACAGCACTATGATTAGAGGTATGCAAGATCATCCCATGAAGGGACCAATGCATCAGAGATCATCCCATGAAGGGACCAGTGCATCAGAGATCATCCCATGAAGGGACCAGTGCATCAGAGATCATCCCATGAAGGGACCAGGGCATCACAGCACTATGATTAGAGGTATGCAAGATCATCCCATGAAGAGACCAGTGCATCAGAGATCATCCCATGAAGGGACCAGTGCATCACAGCACTATGATTAGAGGTATGAAAGATCATCCCATGAAGGGACCAGGGCATCACAGCACTATGATTAGAGGTATGAAAGATCATCCCATGAAGGGACCAGGGCATCAGAGATCATCCCATGAAGGGACCAGGGCATCAGAGATCATCCCATGAAGGGACCAGGGCATCAGAGATCATCCCATGAAGGGACCAGTGCATCAGAGAACATCCCGTGAACCAGTGCATCAGAAATCATCCCATGAAGGGACTAGTGCATCAGAAATCATTCCATGAAGGGACCAGTGCATCACAGCACTATGATTAGAGGTATGAAAGATCATCCCATGAAGGGAACAGGGCATCACAGCACTATGATTAGAGGTATGCAATATCATCCCATGAAGGGACCAGTGCATCACAGCACTATGATTAGAGGTATGAAAGATCATCCCATGAAGGGACCAGTGCATCAGAGATCATCCCATGAAGGGACCAGTGCATCAGAGATCATCCCATGAAGGGACCAGGGCATCACTGCACTATGATTAGAGGTATGCAAGATCATCCCATGAAGGGACCAGGGCATCACAGCACTATGATTAGAGGTATGCAAGATCATCCCATGAAGGGACCAGTGCATCACATCACTATGATTAGTGGTATGCAAGATCATCCCATGAAGGGACGAGTGCATCAGAGATCATCCCATGAAGGGACCAGTGCATCAGAGATTATCCCATGAAGGGACCAGGGCATCACAGCACTATGATTAGAGGTATGAAAGATCATCCCATGAAGGGACCAGGGCATCACAGCACTATGATTAGAGGTAGGAAAGATCATCCCATGAAGGGACCAGTGCATCACAGCACTATGATTAGAGGTATGAAAGATCATCCCATGAAGGGACCAGGGCATCACAGCACTATGATTAGCGGTATGCAAGATCATCCCATGAAGGGACCGGTGGATCATAGATCATCCCATGAAGGGAACAGTGCATCAGAGATCATCCCATGAAGGGAACAGGGCATCAGAGATCATCCCATGAAGGGGGACCAGGGCATCAGAGATCATCCCATGAAGGGACCAGGGCATCAGAGATCATCCCATGAAGGGACCAGGGCATCAGAGATCATCCCATAAAGGGACCAGGGCATCACAGCACTATGATTCGAGGTATGCAAGATCATCCCATGAAGGGACCAGTGCATCAGAGATTATCCCATGAAGGGACCAGGGCATCACAGCACTATGATTAGAGGTATGAAAGATCATCCCATGAAGGGATCAGGGCATCACAGCACTATGATTAGTGGTATGAAAGATCATCCCATGAAGGGACCAGGGCATCACAGCACTATGATTAGAGGTATGAAAGATCATCCCATGATGGGACCAGGGCATCAGAGATCATCCCATGAAGGGACCAGTGCATCAGAGATCATCCCATGAAGGGACCAGGGCATCACATCACTATGATTAGAGGTATGCAAGATCATCCCATGAAGGGACGAGTGCATCAGAGATCATCCCATGAAGGGACCAGGGCATCACAGCACTATGATTAGATGTATGAAAGATCGTCCCATGAAGGGACCAGTGCATCAGAGATCATCCCATGAAGGGACCAGTGCATCGGAGATCATCCCATGAAGGGACCAGTGCATCAGAGATCATCCCATGAAGGGACCAGTGCATCAGAGATCATCCCATGAACCAGTGCATCAGAAATCATACCATGAAGGGACCAGTGCATCAGAAATCATCCCATGAAGGGACCAGTGCATCAGAGATCATCCCATGAAGGGACCAGGGCATCACAGCACTGTGATTAGAGGTATGAAAGATCATCCCATGAAGGGACCAGGGCATCACAGCACTATGATTAGCGGTATGCAAGATCATCCCATGAAGGGACCAGTGGATCAGAGATCATCCCATGAAGGGACCAGGGCATCAGAGATCATCCCATGAAGGGACCAGGGCATCAGAGATCATCCCATGAAGGGACCAGGGCATCAGAGATCATCCCATTAAGGGACCAGGGCATCAGAGATCATCCCATTAAGGGACCAGGGCATCAGAGATCATCCCATGAAGGGACCAGGGCATCAGAGATCATCCCATGAAGGGACCAGGGCATCACAGCACTATGATTCGAGGTATGCAAGATCATCCCATGAAGGGACCAGTGCATCACAGCACTATGATTAGAGGTATGAAAGATCATCCCATGAAGGGACCAGGGCATCACAGCACTATGATTAGAGGTATGAAAGATCATCCCATGAAGGGACCAGGGCATCACAGAACTATGATTAGAGGTATGCAAGATCATCCCATGAAGGGACCAGTGCATCAGAGATCATCCCATGAAGGGACCAGGGCATCACAGCACTATGATTAGAGGTATGCAAGATCATCCCATGAAGGGACCAGTGCATCAGAGATCATCCCTTGAAGGGACCAGTGCATCAGAGATCATCCCATGAAGGGACCAGTGCATCACAGCACTATAATTAGAGGTATGAAAGATTATCCCATGAAGGGACCAGCGCATCACAGCACTATGATTAGAGGTATGAAAGATCATCCCATGAAGGGACCAGGGCATCACAGCACTATGATTTGAGGTATGCAAGATCATCCCATGAAGGGACCAGTGCATCAGAGATCATCCCATGAAGGGACCAGTGCATCAGAGATCATCCCATGAAGGGACCAGGGCATCACAGCACTATGATTAGAGGTATGCAAGATCATCCCATGAAGGGACCAGTGCATCAAAGATCATCCCATGAAGGGACCAGGGCATCACAGCACTATGATTAGAGGTATGCAAGATCATCCCATGAAGGGACCAGTGCATCAGAGATCATCCCATGAAGGGACCAGTGCATCAGAGATCATCCATTGAAGGGACCAGTGCATCAGAGATCATCCCATGAAGGGACCAGTGCATCACAGCACTATGATTAGAGGTATGCAAGATCATCCCATGAAGGGACCAGGGCATCAGAGATCATCCCATGAAGGGACCAGTGCATCAGAGATCATCCCATGAAGGGACCAGGGCATTCAGCACTATGATTAGAGGTATGCAAGATCATCCCATGAAGGGACCAGTGCATCACAGCACTATGAATAGAGGTATGAAAGATCATCCCATGAAGGGACCAGGGCATCACAGCACTATGATTAGAGGTATGAAAGATCATCCCATGAAGGTACCAGTGCATCACAGCACTATAATTAGAGGTATGAAAGATCATCCCATGAAGGGACCAGCGCATCACAGCACTATGATTAGAGGTATGAAAGATCATCCCATGAAGGGACCAGGGCATCACAGCACTATGATTTGAGGTATGCAAGATCATCCCATGAAGGGACCAGTGCATCAGAGATCATCCCATGAAGGGACCAGTGCATCAGAGATCATCCCATGAAGGGACCAGGGCATCACAGCACTATGATTAGAGGTATGCAAGATCATCCCATGAAGGGACCAGTGCATCAGAGATCATCCCATGAAGGGACCAGGGCATCACAGCACTATGATTAGAGGTATGCAAGATCATCCCATGAAGGGACCAGTGCATCACAGCACTATGATTAGAGGTATGAAAGATCATCCCATGAAGGGACCAGGGCATCACAGCACTATGATTAGAGGTATGAAAGATCATCCCATGAAGGGACCAGGGCATCAGAGATTATCCCATGAAGGGACCAGTGCATCAGAGATCATCCCATGAAGGGACCAGTGCATCAGATCATCCCATGAAGGGACCAGGGCATCACAGCACTATGATTAGAGGTATGCAAGATCATCCCATGAAGGGACCAGTGCATCAGAGATCATCCCATGAAGGGACCAGGGCATCACAGCACTATGATTAGAGGTATGCAAGATCATCCCATGAAGGGACCAGTGCATCAGAGATCATCCCATAAAGGGACCAGTGCATCAGAGATCATCCCATGAAGGGACCAGTGCATCAGAGATCATCCCATGAAGGGAACAGTGCATCAGAAATCATCCCATGAAGGGACCAGTGCATCACAGCACTATGATTAGAGGTATGAAAGATCATCCCATGAAGGGACCAGGGCATCACAGCACTATGATTAGAGGTATGAAAGATCATCCCATGAAGGGACCAGGGCATCACAGCACTATGATTAGAGGTATGAAAGATTATCCCATGAAGGGACCAGTGCATCAGAGATCATCCCATGAAGGGACCAGTGCATCAGAGATCATCCCATGAAGGGACCAGGGCATCACAGCACTATGATTAGAGGTATTAAAGATCATCCCATTTAGGGACCAGTGCATCAGAGATCATCCCATGAAGGGACCAGTGCATCAGAGATCATCCCATGAAGGGACCAGTGCATCAGAGATCATCCCATGAAGGGACCAGTTCATCAGAGATCATCCCATGAAGGGACCAGGGCATCACAGCACTATGATTAGAGGTATGCAAGATCATCCCATGAAGGGACTAGTGCATCAGAGATCCTCCCATGAAGGGACCAGTGCATCAGAGATCATCCCATGAAGGGACCAGGGCATCACATCACTATGATTAGTGGTATGCAAGATCATCCCATGAAGGGACGAGTGCATCAGAGATCATCCCATGAAGGGACCAGGGCATCACAGCACTATGATTAGAGGTATGCAAGATCATCCCATGAAGGGACCAGTGCATCACAGCACTATGATTAGAGGTATGAAAGATCATCCCATGAAGGGACCAGGGCATCACAGCACTATGATTAGAGGTATGAAAGATCATCCCATGAAGGGACCAGGGCATCACAGCACTATGATTAGAGGTATGAACGATCATCCCATGAAGGGACCAGGGCATCACAGCACTATGATTAGAGGTATGCAAGATCATCCCATGAAGGGACCAGTGCATCAGAGATCATCCCATGAAGGGACCAGGGCATCACAGCACTATGATTAGAGGTATGCAAGATCATCCCATGAAGGGACCAGTGCATCAGAGATCATCCCATGAAGGGACCAGGGCATCACAGCACTATGATTAGAGGTATGCAAGATCATCCCATGAAGGGACCAGTGCATCACAGCACTATGATTAGAGGTATGAAAGATCATCCCATGAAGGGACCAGGGCATCACAGCACTATGATTAGAGGTATGAAAGATCATCCCATGAAGGGACCAGTGCATCACAGCACTATGATTAGAGGTATGAAAGATCATCCCATGAAGGGACCAGGGCATCACAGCACTATGATTAGAGGTATGCAAGATCATCCCATGAAGGGACCAGTGCATCAGAGATCATCCCATGAAGGGACCAGTGCATCAGAGATCATCCCATGAAGGGACCAGGGCATCACAGCACTATGATTAGAGGTATGCAAGATCATCCCATGAAGGGACCAGTGCATCAGAGATCATCCCATGAAGGGACCAGTGCATCAGAGATCATCCCATGAAGGGACCAGGGCATCACAGCACTATGATTAGAGGTATGCAAGATCATCCCATGAAGGGACCAGTGCATCAAAGATCATCCCATGAAGGGACCAGGGCATCACAGCACTATGATTAGAGGTATGCAAGATCATCCCATGAAGGGACCAGTGCATCAGAGATCATCCCATGAAGGGACCAGTGCATCAGAGATCATCCCATGAAGGGACCAGTGCATCAGAGATCATCCCATGAAGGGACCAGTGCATCACAGCACTATGATTAGAGGTATGCAAGATCATCCCATGAAGGGACCAGGGCATCAGAGATCATCCCATGAAGGGACCAGTGCATCAGAGATCATCCCATGAAGGGACCAGGGCATCACAGTACTATTATTAGAGGTATGAAAGATCATCCCATTTAGGGACCAGTGCATCAGACATCATCCCATGAAGGGACCAGTGCATCAGAGATCATCCCATGAAGGGACCAGTGCATCAGAGATCATCCCATGAAGGGACCAGGGCATCACAGCACTATGATTAGAGGTATGAAAGATCATCCCATGAAGGGACCAGGGCATCACAGCACTATGATTAGAGGTATGCAAGATCATCCCATGAAGGGACTAGTGCATCAGAGATCATCCCATGAAGGGACCAGTGCATCAGAGATCATCCCATGAAGGGACCAGGGCATCACATCACTATGATTAGTGGTATGCAAGATCATCCCATGAAGGGACGAGTGCATCAGAGATCATCCCATGAAGGGACCAGGGCATCACAGCACTATGATTAGAGGTATGCAAGATCATCCCATGAAGGGACCAGTGCATCACAGCACTATGATTAGAGGTATGAAAGATCATCCCATGAAGGGACCAGGGCATCACAGCACTATGATTAGAGGTATGAAAGATCATCCCATGAAGGGACCAGGGCATCACAGCACTATGATTAGAGGTATGCAAGATCATCCCATGAAGGGACCAGTGCATCAGAGATCATCCCATGAAGGGACTAGGGCATCACAGCACTATGATTAGAGGTATGCAAGATCATCCCATGAAGGGACCAGTGCATCAGAGATCATCCCATGAAGGGACCAGGGCATCACAGCACTATGATTAGAGGTATGCAAGATCATCCCATGAAGGGACCAGTGCATCACAGCACTATGATTAGAGGTATGAAAGATCATCCCATGAAGGGACCAGGGCATCACAGCACTATGATTAGAGGTATGAAAGATCATCCCATGAAGGGACCAGGGCATCAGAGATTATCCCATGAAGGGACCAGTGAATCAGAGATCATCCCATGAAGGGACCAGTGCATCAGAGATCATCCCATGAACGGACCAGGGCATCACAGCACTATGATTAGAGGTATGAAAGATCATCCCATGAAGGGACCAGGGCATCACAGCACTATGATTAGAGGTATGAAAGATCATCCCATGAAGGGACCAGGGCATCACAGCACTATGATTAGAGGTATGAAAGATCATCCCATGAAGGGACCAGGGCATCACAGCACTATGATTAGAGGTATGAAAGATCATCCCATGAAGGGACCAGTGCATCAGAGATCATCCCATGAAGGGACCAGTGCATCAGAGATCATCCCATGAAGGGACCAGTGCATCAGAGATCATCCCATGAAGGGACCAGTGCATCAGAGATCATCCCATGAAGGGACCAGGGCATCACAGCACTATGATTAGAGGTATGCAAGATCATCCCATGAAGGGACCAGTGCATCAGAGATCATCCCATGAAGGGACCAGGGCATCACAGCACTATGATTAGAGGTATGCAAGATCATCCCATGAAGGGACCAGGGCATCAGAGATCATCCCATGAAAGGACCAGTGCATCAGAGATCATCCCATGAAGGGACCAGGGCATCACAGCACTATGATTAGAGGTATGCAAGATCATCCCATGAAGGGACCAGTGCATCACAGCACTATGAATAGAGGTATGAAAGATCATCCCATGAAGGGACCAGGGCATCACAGCACTATGATTAGAGGTATGAAAGATCATCCCATGAAGGCACCAGTGCATCACAGCACTATGATTAGAGGTATGAAAGATCATCCCATGAAGGGACCAGGGCATCACAGCACTATGATTAGAGGTATGAAAGATCATCCCATGATGGGACCAGGGCATCAGAGATCATCCCATGAAGGGACCAGTGCATCAGAGATCATCCCATGAAGGGACCAGGGCATCAGAGATCATCCCATGAAGGGACCAGGGCATCAGAGATCATCCCATGAAGGGACCAGTGCATCAGAGATCATCCCATGAAGGGACCATGGCAGCAGAGATCATCCCATGAAGGGACCAGTGCATCAGATTATCCCATGAAGGGACCAGGGCATCACAGCACTATGATTAGAGGTATGAAAGATCATCCCATGAAGGGACAAAGGCATCACAGCACTATGATTAGAGGTATGAAAGATCATCCCATGAAGGGACCAGGGCATCACAGCACTATGTTTAGAGGTATGAAAGATCATCCCATGAAGGGACCAGGGCATCAAAGCACTATGATTAGAGGTATGCAAGATCATCCCATGAAGGGACCAGTGCATCAGAGATCATCCCATGAAGGGACCAGTGCATCAGAGATCATCCCATGAAGGGACCAGTGCATCAGAGATCATCCCATGAAGGGACCAGTGCATCAGAGATCATCCCATGAAGGGACCAGTGCATCAGAGATCATCCCATGAAGGGACCAGTGCATCAGAGATCATCCCATGAAGGGACCAGTGCATCAGTGTTCATCCCATGAAGGGACCAGGGCATCACAGCACTATGATTAGAGGTATGAAAGATCATCCCATGAAGGGATCAGGGCATCACAGCACTATGATTAGTGGTATGAAAGATCATCCCATGAAGGGACCAGGGCATCACAGCACTATGATTAGAGGTATGAAAGAGCATCCCATGAAGGGACCAGGGCATCACAGCACTATGATTAGAGGTATGCAAGATCATCCCATGAAGGGACCAGTGCATCAGAGATCATCCCATGAAGGGACCAGGGCATCACAGCACTATGATTAGAGGTAGATCATCCCATGAAGGGACCAGTGCATCAGAGATCATCCCATGAAGGGACCAGTGCATCAGAGATCATCCCATGAAGGGACCAGTGCATCAGAGATCATCCCATGAAGGGACCAGTGCATCGGAGATCATCCCATGAAGGGACCAGGGCATCACAGCACTATGATTAGAGGTATGAAAGATCATCCCATGAAGGGACCAGGGGATCACAGCACTATGATTAGAGGTATGAAAGATCATCCCATGAAGGGACCAGGGCATCGGAGATCATCCCATGAAGGGACCAGTGCATCAGATCATCCCATGAAGGGACCAGTGCATCAGAGATCATCCCATGAAGGGACCAGGGCATCACAACACTATGATTAGAGGTATGCAAGATCATCCCATGAAGGGACCAGGGCATCACAGCACTATGATTAGAGGTATGAAAGATCATCCCATGAAGGGACCAGGGCATCAGAGATTATCCCATGAAGGGACCAGTGCATCAGAGATCATCCCATGAAGGGACCAGTGCATCAGATCATCCCATGAAGGGACCAGGGCATCACAGCACTATGATTAGAGGTATGCAAGATCATCCCATGAAGGGACCAGTGCATCAGAGATCATCCCATGAAGGGACCAGGGCATCACAGCACTATGATTAGAGGTATGAAAGATCATCCCATGAAGGGACCAGGGCATCACAGCACTATGATTAGAGGTATGAAAGATCATCCCATGAAGGGACCAGTGCATCACAGCACTATGTTTAGAGGTATGCAAGATCATCCCATGAAGGGACCAGTGCATCAGAGATCATTCCATGAAGGGACCAGTGCATCAGAGATCATCTCATGAAGGGACCAGGGCATCACAGCACTATGATTAGAGGTATGCAAGATCATCCCATGAAGAGACCCGTGCATCAGAGATCATCCCATGAAGGGACCAGTGCATCACAGCACTATGATTAGAGGTATGAAAGATCATCCCATGAAGGGACCAGGGCATCACAGCACTATGATTAGAGGTATGAAAGATCATCCCATGAAGGGACCAGGGCATCAGAGATCATCCCATGAAGGGACCAGGGCATCAGAGATCATCCCATGAAGGGACCAGGGCATCAGAGATCATCCCATGAAGGGACCAGGGCATGGGACAGGGCATCAGAGATCATCCCATGAAGGGACCAGTGCATCAGAGATCATCCCATGAACCAGTGCATCAGAAATCATCCCATGAAGGGACCAGTGCATCAGAAATCATCCCATGAAGGGACCAGTGCATCACAGCACTATGATTAGAGGTATGAAAGATCATCCCATGAAGGGACCAGGGCATCACAGCACTATGATTAGAGGTATGCAAGATCATCCCATGAAGGGACCAGTGCATCAGAGATCATCCCATGAAGCGACCAGGGCATCAGAGATCATCCCATGAAGGGACCAGTGCATCAGAGATCATCCCATGAAGGGACCAGGGCATCACATCACTATGATTAGAGGTATGCAAGATCATCCCATGAAGGGACGAGTGCATCAGAAATCATCCCATGAAGGGACCAGGGCATCACAGCACTATGATTAGAGGTATGAAAGATAATCCCATGAAGGGACCAGGGCATCACAGCACTATGATTAGAGGTATGCAAGATCATCCCATGAAGGGACCAGTGCATCAGAGATCATCCCATGAAGGGACCAGTGCATCAGAGATCATCCCATGAAGGGACCAGTGCATCAGAGATCATCCCATGAAGGGACCAGTGCATCGGAGATCATCCCATGAAGGGACCAGGGCATCACAGCACTATAATTAGAGGTATGAAAGATCATCCCATGAAGGGACCAGGGCATCACAGCACTATGATTAGCGGTATGCAAGATCATCCCATGAAGGGACCGGTGGATCATAGATCATCCCATGAAGGGACCAGTGCATCAGAGAACATCCCATGAAGGGACCAGGGCATCAGAGATCATCCCATGAAGGGGGACCAGGGCATCAGAGATCATCCCATGAAGGGACCAGGGCATCAGAGATCATCCCATGAAGGGACCAGGGCATCAGAGATCATCCCATAAAGGGACCAGGGCATCACAGCACTATGATTCGAGGTATGCAAGATCATCCCATGAAGGGACCAGTGCATCAGAGATTATCCCATGAAGGGACCAGGGCATCACAGCACTATGATTAGAGGTATGAAAGATCATCCCATGAAGGGATCAGGGCATCACAGCACTATGATTAGTGGTATGAAAGATCATCCCATGAAGGGACCAGGGCATCACAGCACTATGATTAGAGGTATGAAAGATCATCCCATGATGGGACCAGGGCATCACAGATCATCCCATGAAGGGACCAGTGCATCAGAGATCATCCCATGAAGGGACCAGGGCATCACATCACTGTGATTAGAGGTATGTAAGATCATCCCATGAAGGGACGAGTGCATCAGAGATCATCCCATGAAGGGACCAGGGCATCACAGCACTATGATTAGATGTATGAAAGATCGTCCCATGAAGGGACCAGTGCATCAGAGATCATCCCATGAAGGGACCGGTGCATCAGAGATCATCCCATGAAGGGACCAGTGCATCAGAGATCATCCCATGAAGGGACCAGTGCATCAGAGATCATCCCATGAACCAGTGCATCAGAAATCATCCCATGAAGGGACCAGTGCATCAGAAATCATCCCATGAAGGGACCAGTGCATCAGAGATCATCCCATGAAGGGACCAGTGCATCAGAGATCATCCCATGAACCAGTGCATCAGAAATCATCCCATGAAGGGACCAGTGCATCAGAGATCATCCCATGAAGGGACCAGTGCATCAGATCATCCCATGAAGGGACCAGGGCATCACAGCACTATGATTAGAGGTATGAAAGATCATCCCATGAAGGGACCAGGGCATCACAGCACTATGATTAGAGGTATGCAAGATCATCCCATGAAGGGACCAGTGCATCAGCGATCATCCCATGAAGGGACCAGTGCATTAGAGATCATCCCATGAAGGGACCAGTGCATCAGAGATCATCCCATGAAGGGACCAGTGCATCAGAAATCATCCCATGAAGGGACCAGTGCATCACAGCACTATGATTAGAGGTATGAAAGATCATCCCATGAAGGGACCAGGGCATCACAGCACTATGATTAGAGGTATGAAAGATCATCCCATGAAGGGACCAGGGCATCACAGCACTATGATTAGAGGTATGAAAGATTATCCCATGAAGGGACCAGGGCATCACAGCACTATGATTAGAGGTATGAAAGATCATCCCATGAAGGGACCAGTGCATCAGAGATCATCCCATGAAGGGACCAGTGCATCAGAGATCATCCCATGAAGGGACCAGGGCATCACAGCACTATGATTAGAGGTATGAAAGATCATCCCATTTAGGGACCAGTGCATCAGAGATCATCCCATGAAGGGACCAGTGCATCAGAGATCATCCCATGAAGGGACCAGTGCATCAGAGATCATCCCATGAAGGGACCAGGGCATCACAGCACTATGATTAGAGGTATGAAAGATCATCCAATGAGGGGACCAGGGCATCACAGCACTATGATTAGAGGTATGCAAGATCATCCCATGAAGGGACTAGTGCATCAGAGATCATCCCATGAAAGGACGAGTGCATCAGAGATCATCCCATGAAGGGACCAGGGCATCACAGCACTATGATTAGAGGTATGCAAGATCATCCCATGAAGGGACCAGTGCATCACAGCACTATGATTAGAGGTATGAAAGATCATCCCATGAAGGGACCAGGGCATCACAGCACTATGATTAGAGGTATGAAAGATCATCCCATGAAGGGACCAGGGCATCACGGCACTATGATTAGAGGTATGAAAGATCATCCCATGAAGGGACCAGGGCATCACAGCACTATGATTAGAGGTATGCAAGATCATCCCATGAAGGGACCAGTGCATCAGAGATCATCCCATGAAGGGACCAGGGCATCACAGCACTATGATTAGAGGTATGCAAGATCATCCCATGAAGGGACCAGTGCATCAGAGATCATCCCATGAAGGGACCAGGGCATCACAGCACTATGATTAGAGGTATGCAAGATCATCCCATGAAGGGACCAGTGCATCACAGCACTATGATTAGAGGTATGAAAGATCATCCCATGAAGGGACCAGGGCATCACAGATCATCCCATGAAGGGACCAGTGCATCAGAGATCATCCCATGAAGGGACCAGGGCATCACAGTACTATTATTAGAGGTATGAAAGATCATCCCATTTAGGGACCAGTGCATCAGAGATCATCCCATGAAGGGACCAGTGCATCAGAGATCATCCCATGAAGATACCAGTGCATCAGAGATCATCCCATGAAGGGACCAGGGCATCACAGCACTATGATTAGAGGTATGAAAGTTCATCCCATGAAGGGACCAGGGCATCACAGCACTATGATTAGAGGTATGCAAGATCATCCCATGAAGGGACTAGTGCATCAGAGATCATCCCATGAAGGGACCAGTGCATCAGAGATCATCCCATGAAGGGACCAGGGCATCACAGCACTATGATTAGAGGTATGCAAGATCATCCCATGAAGGGACCAGTGCATCACAGCACTATGATTAGAGGTATAAAAGATCATCCCATGAAGGGACCAGGGCATCACAGCACTATGATTAGAGGTATGAAAGATCATCCCATGAAGGGACCAGGGCATCACAGCACTATGATTAGAGGTATGCAAGATCATCCCATGAAGGGACCAGTGCATCAGAGATCATCCCATGAAGGGACCAGGGCATCACAGCACTATGATTAGATGTATGAAAGATCGTCCCATGAAGGGACCAGTGCATCAGAGATCATCCCATGAAGGGACCAGTGCATCAGAGATCATCCCATGAAGGGACCAGTGCATCAGAGATCATCCCATGAAGGGACCAGTGCATCAGAGATCATCCCATGAACCAGTGCATCAGAAATCATCCCATGAAGGGACCAGTGCATCAGAAATCATCCCATGAAGGGACCAGTGCATCAGAGATCATCCCATGAAGGGACCAGGGCATCACAGCACTATGATTAGAGGTATGCAAGATCATCCCATGAAGGGACCAGTGCATCACAGCACTATGATTAGAGGTATGAAAGATCATCCCATGAAGGGACCAGGGCATCACAGCACTATGATTAGAGGTATGAAAGATCATCCCATGAAGGGACCAGGGCATCAGAGATTATCCCATGAAGGGACCAGTGCATCAGAGATCATCCCATGAAGGGACCAGTGCATCAGATCATACCATGAAGGGACCAGGGCATCACAGCACTATGATTAGAGGTATGAAAGATTATCCCATGAAGGGACAAGGGCATCACAGCACTATGATTAGAGGTATGAAAGATCATCCCATGAAGGGACCAGTGCATCAGAGATCATCCCATGAAGGGACCAGTGCATCAGAGATCATCCCATGAAGGGACCAGGGCATCACAGCACTATGATTAGAGGTATGAAAGATCATCCCATTTAGGGACCAGTGCATCAGAGATCATCCCATGAAGGGACCAGTGCATCAGAGATCATCCCATGAAGGGACCAGTGCATCAGAGATCATCCCATGAAGGGACCAGGGCATCAGAGATCATCCCATGAAGGGACCAGGGCATCACAGCACTATGATTAGAGGTATGAAAGATCATCCAATGAGGGGACCAGGGCATCACAGCACTATGATTAGAGGTATGCAAGATCATCCCATGAAGGGACTAGTGCATCAGAGATCATCCCATGAAGGGACCAGTGCATCAGAGATCATCCCATGAAGGGACCAGGGCATCACATCACTATGATTAGTGGTATGCAAGATCATCCCATGAAAGGACGAGTGCATCAGAGATCATCCCATGAAGGGACCAGGGCATCACAGCACTATGATTAGAGGTATGCAAGATCATCCCATGAAGGGACCAGTGCATCACAGCACTATGATTAGAGGTATGAAAGATCATCCCATGAAGGGACCAGGGCATCACAGCACTATGATTAGAGGTATGAAAGATCATCCCATGAAGGGACCAGGGCATCACAGCACTATGATTAGAGGTATGAAAGATCATCCCATGAAGGGACCAGGGCATCACAGCACTATGATTAGAGGTATGCAAGATCATCCCATGAAGGGACCAGTGCATCAGAGATCATCCCATGAAGGGACCAGGGCATCACAGCACTATGATTAGAGGTATGCAAGATCATCCCATGAAGGGACCAGTGCATCAGAGATCATCCCATGAAGGGACCAGGGCATCACAGCACTATGATTAGAGGTATGCAAGATCATCCCATGAAGGGACCAGTGCATCACAGCACTATGATTAGAGGTATGAAAGATCATCCCATGAAGGGACCAGGGCATCACAGATCATCCCATGAAGGGACCAGTGCATCAGAGATCATCCCATGAAGGGACCAGGGCATCACAGTACTATTATTAGAGGTATGAAAGATCATCCCATTTAGGGACCAGTGCATCAGAGATCATCCCATGAAGGGACCAGTGCATCAGAGATCATCCCATGAAGGGACCAGTGCATCAGAGATCATCCCATGAAGGGACCAGGGCATCACAGCACTATGATTAGAGGTATGAAAGATCATCCCATGAAGGGACCAGGGCATCACAGCACTATGATTAGAGGTATGCAAGATCATCCCATGAAGGGACTAGTGCATCAGAGATCATCCCATGAAGGGACCAGTGCATCAGAGATCATCCCATGAAGGGACTAGGGCATCACAGCACTATGATTAGAGGTATGCAAGATCATCCCATGAAGGGACCAGTGCATCAGAGATCATCCCATGAAGGGACCAGGGCATCACAGCACTATGATTAGAGGTATGCAAGATCATCCCATGAAGGGACCAGTGCATCACAGCACTATGATTAGAGGTATGAAAGATCATCCCATGAAGGGACCAGGGCATCACAGCACTATGATTAGAGGTATGAAAGATCATCCCATGAAGGGACCAGGGCATCAGAGATTATCCCATGAAGGGACCAGTGAATCAGAGATCATCCCATGAAGGGACCAGTGCATCAGAGATCATCCCATGAACGGACCAGGGCATCACAGCACTATGATTAGAGGTATGAAAGATCATCCCATGAAGGGACCAGGGCATCACAGCACTATGATTAGAGGTATGAAAGATCATCCCATGAAGGGACCAGGGCATCACAGCACTATGATTAGAGGTATGAAAGATCATCCCATGAAGGGACCAGGGCATCACAGCACTATGATTAGAGGTATGAAACATCATCCCATGAAGGGACCAGTGCATCAGAGATCATCCCATGAAGGGACCAGTGCATCAGAGATCATCCCATGAAGGGACCAGTGCATCAGAGATCATCCCATGAAGGGACCAGTGCATCAGAGATCATCCCATGAAGGGACCAGGGCATCACAGCACTATGATTAGAGGTATGCAAGATCATCCCATGAAGGGACCAGTGCATCAGAGATCATCCCATGAAGGGACCAGGGCATCACAGCACTATGATTAGAGGTATGCAAGATCATCCCATGAAGGGACCAGGGCATCAGAGATCATCCCATGAAAGGACCAGTGCATCAGAGATCATCCCATGAAGGGACCAGGGCATCACAGCACTATGATTAGAGGTATGCAAGATCATCCCATGAAGGGACCAGTGCATCACAGCACTATGAATAGAGGTATGAAAGATCATCCCATGAAGGGACCAGGGCATCACAGCACTATGATTAGAGGTATGAAAGATCATCCCATGAAGGCACCAGTGCATCACAGCACTATGATTAGAGGTATGAAAGATCATCCCATGATGGGACCAGGGCATCAGAGATCATCCCATGAAGGGACCAGTGCATCAGAGATCATCCCATGAAGGGACCAGGGCATCAGAGATCATCCCATGAAGGGACCAGGGCATCAGAGATCATCCCATGAAGGGACCAGGGCATCAGAGATCATCCCATGAAGGGACCAGTGCATCAGAGATCATCCCATGAAGGGACCATGGCAGCAGAGATCATCCCATGAAGGGACCAGTGCATCAGATCATCCCATGAAGGGACCAGGGCATCACAGCACTATGATTAGAGGTATGAAAGATCATCCCATGAAGGGACAAAGGCATCACAGCACTATGATTAGAGGTATGAAAGATCATCCCATGAAGGGACCAGGGCATCACAGCACTATGTTTAGAGGTATGAAAGATCATCCCATGAAGGGACCAGGGCATCAAAGCACTATGATTAGAGGTATGCAAGATCATCCCATGAAGGGACCAGTGCATCAGAGATCATCCCATGAAGGGACCAGTGCATCAGAGATCATCCCATGAAGGGACCAGTGCATCAAAGATCATCCCATGAAGGGACCAGTGCATCAGAGATCATCCCATGAAGGGACCAGGGCATCACAGCACTATGATTAGAGGTATGAAAGATCATCCCATGAAGGGATCAGGGCATCACAGCACTATGATTAGTGATATGAAAGATCATCCCATGAAGGGACCAGGGCATCACAGCACTATGATTAGAGGTATGAAAGAGCATCCCATGAAGGGACCAGTGCATCACAGCACTATGATTAGAGGTATGAAAGATCATCCCATGAAGGGACCAGGGCATCACAGATCATCCCATGAAGGGACCAGTGCATCAGAGATCATCCCATGAAGGGACCAGGGCATCACAGTACTATTATTAGAGGTATGAAAGATCATCCCATTTAGGGACCAGTGCATCAGAGATCATCCCATGAAGGGACCAGTGCATCAGAGATCATCCCATGAAGATACCAGTGCATCAGAGATCATCCCATGAAGGGACCAGGGCATCACAGCACTATGATTAGAGGTATGAAAGTTCATCCCATGAAGGGACCAGGGCATCACAGCACTATGATTAGAGGTATGCAAGATCATCCCATGAAGGGACTAGTGCATCAGAGATCATCCCATGAAGGGACCAGTGCATCAGAGATCATCCCATGAAGGGACCAGGGCATCACAGCACTATGATTAGAGGTATGCAAGATCATCCCATGAAGGGACCAGTGCATCACAGCACTATGATTAGAGGTATAAAAGATCATCCCATGAAGGGACCAGGGCATCACAGCACTATGATTAGAGGTATGAAAGATCATCCCATGAAGGGACCAGGGCATCACAGCACTATGATTAGAGGTATGCAAGATCATCCCATGAAGGGACCAGTGCATCAGAGATCATCCCATGAAGGGACCAGGGCATCACAGCACTATGATTAGATGTATGAAAGATCGTCCCATGAAGGGACCAGTGCATCAGAGATCATCCCATGAAGGGACCAGTGCATCAGAGATCATCCCATGAAGGGACCAGTGCATCAGAGATCATCCCATGAAGGGACCAGTGCATCAGAGATCATCCCATGAACCAGTGCATCAGAAATCATCCCATGAAGGGACCAGTGCATCAGAAATCATCCCATGAAGGGACCAGTGCATCAGAGATCATCCCATGAAGGGACCAGGGCATCACAGCACTATGATTAGAGGTATGCAAGATCATCCCATGAAGGGACCAGTGCATCACAGCACTATGATTAGAGGTATGAAAGATCATCCCATGAAGGGACCAGGGCATCACAGCACTATGATTAGAGGTATGAAAGATCATCCCATGAAGGGACCAGGGCATCAGAGATTATCCCATGAAGGGACCAGTGCATCAGAGATCATCCCATGAAGGGACCAGTGCATCAGATCATACCATGAAGGGACCAGGGCATCACAGCACTATGATTAGAGGTATGAAAGATTATCCCATGAAGGGACAAGGGCATCACAGCACTATGATTAGAGGTATGAAAGATCATCCCATGAAGGGACCAGTGCATCAGAGATCATCCCATGAAGGGACCAGTGCATCAGAGATCATCCCATGAAGGGACCAGGGCATCACAGCACTATGATTAGAGGTATGAAAGATCATCCCATTTAGGGACCAGTGCATCAGAGATCATCCCATGAAGGGACCAGTGCATCAGAGATCATCCCATGAAGGGACCAGTGCATCAGAGATCATCCCATGAAGGGACCAGGGCATCAGAGATCATCCCATGAAGGGACCAGGGCATCAGAGATCATCCCATGAAGGGACCAGGGCATCACAGCACTATGATTAGAGGTATGAAAGATCATCCAATGAGGGGACCAGGGCATCACAGCACTATGATTAGAGGTATGCAAGATCATCCCATGAAGGGACTAGTGCATCAGAGATCATCCCATGAAGGGACCAGTGCATCAGAGATCATCCCATGAAGGGACCAGGGCATCACATCACTATGATTAGTGGTATGCAAGATCATCCCATGAAAGGACGAGTGCATCAGAGATCATCCCATGAAGGGACCAGGGCATCACAGCACTATGATTAGAGGTATGCAAGATCATCCCATGAAGGGACCAGTGCATCACAGCACTATGATTAGAGGTATGAAAGATCATCCCATGAAGGGACCAGGGCATCACAGCACTATGATTAGAGGTATGAAAGATCATCCCATGAAGGGACCAGGGCATCACAGCACTATGATTAGAGGTATGAACGTTCATCCCATGAAGGGACCAGGGCATCACAGCACTATGATTAGAGGTATGCAAGATCATCCCATGAAGGGACCAGTGCATCAGAGATCATCCCATGAAGGGACCAGGGCATCACAGCACTATGATTAGAGGTATGCAAGATCATCCCATGAAGGGACCAGTGCATCAGAGATCATCCCATGAAGGGACCAGGGCATCACAGCACTATGATTAGAGGTATGCAAGATCATCCCATGAAGGGACCAGTGCATCACAGCACTATGATTAGAGGTATGAAAGATCATCCCATGAAGGGACCAGGGCATCACAGATCATCCCATGAAGGGACCAGTGCATCAGAGATCATCCCATGAAGGGACCAGGGCATCACAGTACTATTATTAGAGGTATGAAAGATCATCCCATTTAGGGACCAGTGCATCAGAGATCATCCCATGAAGGGACCAGTGCATCAGAGATCATCCCATGAAGGGACCAGTGCATCAGAGATCATCCCATGAAGGGACCAGGGCATCACAGCACTATGATTAGAGGTATGAAAGATCATCCCATGAAGGGACCAGGGCATCACAGCACTATGATTAGAGGTATGCAAGATCATCCCATGAAGGGACTAGTGCATCAGAGATCATCCCATGAAGGGACCAGTGCATCAGAGATCATCCCATGAAGGGACTAGGGCATCACAGCACTATGATTAGAGGTATGCAAGATCATCCCATGAAGGGACCAGTGCATCAGAGATCATCCCATGAAGGGACCAGGGCATCACAGCACTATGATTAGAGGTATGCAAGATCATCCCATGAAGGGACCAGTGCATCACAGCACTATGATTAGAGGTATGAAAGATCATCCCATGAAGGGACCAGGGCATCACAGCACTATGATTAGAGGTATGAAAGATCATCCCATGAAGGGACCAGGGCATCAGAGATTATCCCATGAAGGGACCAGTGAATCAGAGATCATCCCGTGAAGGGACCAGTGCATCAGAGATCATCCCATGAACGGACCAGGGCATCACAGCACTATGATTAGAGGTATGAAAGATCATCCCATGAAGGGACCAGGGCATCACAGCACTATGATTAGAGGTATGAAAGATCATCCCATGAAGGGACCAGGGCATCACAGCACTATGATTAGAGGTATGAAAGATCATCCCATGAAGGGACCAGGGCATCACAGCACTATGATTAGAGGTATGAAAGATCATCCCATGAAGGGACCAGGGCATCAGAGATTATCCCATGAAGGGACCAGTGCATCAGAGATCATCCCATGAAGGGACCAGTGCATCAGATCATACCATGAAGGGACCAGGGCATCACAGCACTATGATTAGAGGTATGAAAGATTATCCCATGAAGGGACAAGGGCATCACAGCACTATGATTAGAGGTATGAAACATCATCCCATGAAGGGACCAGTGCATCAGAGATCATCCCATGAAGGGACCAGTGCATCAGAGATCATCCCATGAAGGGACCAGTGCATCAGAGATCATCCCATGAAGGGACCAGTGCATCAGAGATCATCCCATGAAGGGACCAGGGCATCACAGCACTATGATTAGAGGTATGCAAGATCATCCCATGAAGGGACCAGTGCATCAGAGATCATCCCATGAAGGGACCAGGGCATCACAGCACTATGATTAGAGGTATGCAAGATCATCCCATGAAGGGACCAGGGCATCAGAGATCATCCCATGAAAGGACCAGTGCATCAGAGATCATCCCATGAAGGGACCAGGGCATCACAGCACTATGATTAGAGGTATGCAAGATCATCCCATGAAGGGACCAGTGCATCACAGCACTATGAATAGAGGTATGAAAGATCATCCCATGAAGGGACCAGGGCATCACAGCACTATGATTAGAGGTATGAAAGATCATCCCATGAAGGCACCAGTGCATCACAGCACTATGATTAGAGGTATGAAAGATCATCCCATGATGGGACCAGGGCATCAGAGATCATCCCATGAAGGGACCAGTGCATCAGAGATCATCCCATGAAGGGACCAGGGCATCAGAGATCATCCCATGAAGGGACCAGGGCATCAGAGATCATCCCATGAAGGGACCAGGGCATCAGAGATCATCCCATGAAGGGACCAGTGCATCAGAGATCATCCCATGAAGGGACCATGGCAGCAGAGATCATCCCATGAAGGGACCAGTGCATCAGATCATCCCATGAAGGGACCAGGGCATCACAGCACTATGATTAGAGGTATGAAAGATCATCCCATGAAGGGACAAAGGCATCACAGCACTATGATTAGAGGTATGAAAGATCATCCCATGAAGGGACCAGGGCATCACAGCACTATGTTTAGAGGTATGAAAGATCATCCCATGAAGGGACCAGGGCATCAAAGCACTATGATTAGAGGTATGCAAGATCATCCCATGAAGGGACCAGTGCATCAGAGATCATCCCATGAAGGGACCAGTGCATCAGAGATCATCCCATGAAGGGACCAGTGCATCAAAGATCATCCCATGAAGGGACCAGTGCATCAGAGATCATCCCATGAAGGGACCAGGGCATCACAGCACTATGATTAGAGGTATGAAAGATCATCCCATGAAGGGATCAGGGCATCACAGCACTATGATTAGTGATATGAAAGATCATCCCATGAAGGGACCAGGGCATCACAGCACTATGATTAGAGGTATGAAAGAGCATCCCATGAAGGGACCAGGGCATCACAGCACTATGATTAGAGGTATGCAAGATCATCCCATGAAGGGACCAGTGCATCAGAGATCATCCCATGAAGGGACCAGTGCATCACAGCACTATGATTAGAGGTATGAAAGCTCATCCCATGAAGGGACATGGACATCACAGCACTATGATTAGAGGTATGAAAGATCATCCCATGAAGGGACCAGGGCATCACAGCACTATGATTAGAGGTATGAAAGATCATCCAATGAAGGGACCAGGGCATCACAGCACTATGATTAGAGGTATGCAAGATCATCCCATGAAGGGACCAGTGCATCAGAGATCATCCCATGAAGGGACCAGTGCATCAGAGATCATCCCATGAAGGGACCAGTGCATCAGAGATCATCCCATGAAGGGACCAGTGCATCGGAGATCATCCCATGAAGGGACCAGTGCATCGGAGATCATCCCATGAAGGGACCAGGGCATCACAGCACTATGATTAGAGGTATGAAAGATCATCCCATGAAGGGACCAGGGCATCACAGCACTATGATTAGAGGTATGCAAGATCATCCCATGAAGGGACCAGTGCATCAGAGATCATCCCATGAAGGGACCAGTGCATCGGAGATCATCCCATGAAGGGACCAGTGCATCGGAGATCATCCCATGAAGGGACCAGGGCATCACAGCACTATGATTAGAGGTATGCAAGATCATCCCACGAAGAGACCAGTGCATCAGAGATCATCCCATGAAGGGACCAGTGCATCACAGCACTATGATTAGAGGTATGAAAGATCATCCCATGAAGGGACCAGGGCATCACAGCACTATGATTAGAGGTATGAAAGATCATCCCATGAAGGGACCAGGGCATCAGAGATCATCCCATGAAGGGACCAGTGCATCAGAGATCATCCCATGAAGGGACCAGTGCATCAGAGATCATCCCATGAAGGGACCAGGGCATCACAGCACTATGATTAGAGGTATGCAAGATCATCCCATGAAGGGACCAATGCATCAGAGATCATCCCATGAAGGGACCAGTGCATCAGAGATCATCCCATGAAGGGACCAGTGCATCAGAGATCATCCCATGAAGGGACCAGGGCATCACAGCACTATGATTAGAGGTATGCAAGATCATCCCATGAAGAGACCAGTGCATCAGAGATCATCCCATGAAGGGACCAGTGCATCACAGCACTATGATTAGAGGTATGAAAGATCATCCCATGAAGGGACCAGGGCATCACAGCACTATGATTAGAGGTATGAAAGATCATCCCATGAAGGGACCAGGGCATCAGAGATCATCCCATGAAGGGACCAGGGCATCAGAGATCATCCCATGAAGGGACCAGGGCATCAGAGATCATCCCATGAAGGGACCAGTGCATCAGAGAACATCCCATGAACCAGTGCATCAGAAATCATCCCATGAAGGGACTAGTGCATCAGAAATCATCCCATGAAGGGACCAGTGCATCACAGCACTATGATTAGAGGTATGAAAGATCATCCCATGAAGGGAACAGGGCATCACAGCACTATGATTAGAGGTATGCAATATCATCCCATGAAGGGACCAGTGCATCACAGCACTATGATTAGAGGTATGAAAGATCATCCCATGAAGGGACCAGTGCATCAGAGATCATCCCATGAAGGGACCAGTGCATCAGAGATCATCCCATGAAGGGACCAGGGCATCACTGCACTATGATTAGAGGTATGCAAGATCATCCCATGAAGGGACCAGGGCATCACAGCACTATGATTAGAGGTATGCAAGATCATCCCATGAAGGGACCAGTGCATCACATCACTATGATTAGTGGTATGCAAGATCATCCCATGAAGGGACGAGTGCATCAGAGATCATCCCATGAAGGGACCAGTGCATCAGAGATTATCCCATGAAGGGACCAGGGCTTCACAGCACTATGATTAGAGGTATGAAAGATCATCCCATGAAGGGACCAGGGCATCACAGCACTATGATTAGAGGTAGGAAAGATCATCCCATGAAGGGACCAGTGCATCACAGCACTATGATTAGAGGTATGAAAGATCATCCCATGAAGGGACCAGGGCATCACAGCACTATGATTAGCGGTATGCAAGATCATCCCATGAAGGGACCGGTGGATCATAGATCATCCCATGAAGGGACCAGTGCATCAGAGATCATCCCATGAAGGGACCAGGGCATCAGAGATCATCCCATGAAGGGGGACCAGGGCATCAGAGATCATCCCATGAAGGGGGACCAGGGCATCAGAGATCATCCCATGAAGGGACCAGGGCATCAGAGATCATCCCATGAAGGGACCAGGGCATCAGAGATCATCCCATAAAGGGACCAGGGCATCACAGCACTATGATTCGAGGTATGCAAGATCATCCCATGAAGGGACCAGTGCATCAGAGATTATCCCATGAAGGGACCAGGGCATCACAGCACTATGATTAGAGGTATGAAAGATCATCCCATGAAGGGATCAGGGCATCACAGCACTATGATTAGTGGTATGAAAGATCATCCCATGAAGGGACCAGGGCATCACAGCACTATGATTAGAGGTATGAAAGATCATCCCATGATGGGACCAGGGCATCAGAGATCATCCCATGAAGGGACCAGTGCATCAGAGATCATCCCATGAAGGGACCAGGGCATCACATCACTATGATTAGAGGTATGCAAGATCATCCCATGAAGGGACGAGTGCATCAGAGATCATCCCATGAAGGGACCAGGGCATCACAGCACTATGATTAGATGTATGAAAGATCGTCCCATGAAGGGACCAGTGCATCAGAGATCATCCCATGAAGGGACCAGTGCATCAGAGATCATCCCATGAAGGGACCAGTGCATCAGAGATCATCCCATGAAGGGACCAGTGCATCAGAGATCATCCCATGAAGGGACCAGTGCATCAGAGATCATCCCATGAACCAGTGCATCAGAAATCATCCCATGAAGGGACCAGTGCATCAGAAATCATCCCATGAAGGGACCAGTGCATCAGAGATCATCCCATGAAGGGACCAGGGCATCACAGCACTGTGATTAGAGGTATGAAAGATCATCCCATGAAGGGACCAGGGCATCACAGCACTATGATTAGCGGTATGCAAGATCATCCCATGAAGGGACCAGTGGATCAGAGATCATCCCATGAAGGGACCAGGGCATCAGAGATCATCCCATGAAGGGACCAGGGCATCAGAGATCATCCCATTAAGGGACCAGGGCATCAGAGATCATCCCATGAAGGGACCAGGGCATCAGAGATCGATCAGAGATCATCCAATGAAGGGACCAGGGCATCACAGCACTATGATTCGAGGTATGCAAGATCATCCCATGAAGGGACCAGTGCATCACAGCACTATGATTAGAGGTATGAAAGATCATCCCATGAAGGGACCAGGGCATCACAGCACTATGATTAGAGGTATGAAAGATCATCCCATGAAGGGACCAGGGCATCACAGAACTATGATTAGAGGTATGCAAGATCATCCCATGAAGGGACCAGTGCATCAGAGATCATCCCATGAAGGGACCAGGGCATCACAGCACTATGATTAGAGGTATGCAAGATCATCCCATGAAGGGACCAGTGCATCAGAGATCATCCCATGAAGGGACCAGTGCATCAGAGATCATCCCATGAAGGGACCAGTGCATCACAGCACTATAATTAGAGGTATGAAAGATCATCCCATGAAGGGACCAGCGCATCACAGCACTATGATTAGAGGTATGAAAGATCATCCCATGAAGGGACCAGGGCATCACAGCACTATGATTTGAGGTATGCAAGATCATCCCATGAAGGGACCAGTGCATCAGAGATCATCCCATGAAGGGACCAGTGCATCAGAGATCATCCCATGAAGGGACCAGGGCATCACAGCACTATGATTAGAGGTATGCAAGATCATCCCATGAAGGGACCAGTGCATCAGAGATCATCCCATGAAGGGACCAGGGCATCACAGCACTATGATTAGAGGTATGCAAGATCATCCCATGAAGGGACCAGTGCATCAGAGATCATCCCATGAAGGGACCAGTGCATCAGAGATCATCCCATGAAGGGACCAGTGCATCAGAGATCATCCCATGAAGGGACCAGTGCATCAGAGATCATCCCATGAAGGGACCAGTGCATCACAGCACTATGATTAGAGGTATGCAAGATCATCCCATGAAGGGACCAGGGCATCAGAGATCATCCCATGAAGGGACCAGTGCATCAGAGATCATCCCATGAAGGGACCAGGGCATTCAGCACTATGATTAGAGGTATGCAAGATCATCCCATGAAGGGACCAGTGCATCACAGCACTATGAATAGAGGTATGAAAGATCATCCCATGAAGGGACCAGGGCATCACAGCACTATGATTAGAGGTATGAAAGATCATCCCATGAAGGTACCAGGGCATCACAGCACTATGATTTGAGGTATGAAAGATCATCCCATGAAGGGACCAGGGCATCAGAGATCATCCCATGAAGGGACCAGGGCATCACAGCACTATGATTAGAGGTATGAAAGATCATCCCATGAAGGGACCAGGGCATCAGAGATCATCCCATGAAGGGACCAGTGCATCAGAGATCATCCCATGAAGGGACCAGTGCATCAGAGATCATCCCATGAAGGGACCAGGGCATCACAGCACTATGATTAGAGGTATGAAAGATCATCCCATGAAGGGACCAGGGCATCACAGCACTATGATTAGAGGTATGAAAGATCATCCCATGAAGGGACCAGGGCATCAGAGATTATCCCATGAAGGGACCAGTGAATCAGAGATCATCCCATGAAGGGACCAGTGCATCAGAGATCATCCCATGAATGGACCAGGGCGTCACAGCACTATGATTGGAGGTATGAAAGATCATCCCATGAAGGGACCAGGGCATCACAGCACTATGATTAGAGGTATGCAAGATCATCCCATGAAGGGACCAGTGCATCAGAGATCATCCCATGAAGGGACCAGTGCATCACAGCACTATGATTAGAGGTATGAAAGATCATCCCATGAAGGGACCAGGGCATCACAGCACTATGATTAGAGGTATGAAAGATCATCCCATGAAGGGACCAGGGCATCACAGCACTATGATTTGAGGTATGCAAGATCATCCCATGAAGGGACCAGTGCATCAGAGATCATCCCATGAAGGGACCAGTGCATCAGAGATCATCCCATGAAGGGACCAGGGCATCACAGCGCTATGATTAGAGGTATGCAAGATCCTCCCATGAAGGGACCAGTGCATCAGAGATCATCCCATGAAGGGACCAGTGCATCAGAGATCATCCCATGAAGGGACCAGTGCATCAGAGATCATCCCATGAAGGGACCAGTGCATCAGAGATCATCCCATGAAGGGACCAGGGCATCACAGCACTATTAGAGGTATGAAAGATCATCCCATGAAGGGATCAGGGCATCACAGCACTATGATTAGTGGTATGAAAGATCATCCCATGAAGGGACCAGGGCATCACAGCACTATGATTAGAGGTATGAAAGAGCATCCCATGAAGGGACCAGGGCATCACAGCACTATGATTAGAGGTATGCAAGATCATCCCATGAAGGGACCAGTGCATCAGAGATCATCCCATGAAGGGACCAGTGCATCAGATCATCCTATGAAGGGACCAGGGCATTCAGCACTATGATTAGAAGTATGCAAGATCATCCCATGAAGGGACCAGTGCATCACAGCACTATGATTAGAGGTATGAAAGATCATCCCATGAAGGTACCAGGGCATCACAGCACTATGATTTGAGGTATGAAAGATCATCCCATGAAGGGACCAGGGCATCAGAGATCATCCCATGAAGGGACCAGGGCATCAGAGATCATCCCATGAAGGGACCAGGGCATCAGAGATCATCCCATGAAGGGACCAGGGCATCAGAGATCATCCCATGAAGGGACCAGTGCATCAGAGATCATCCCATGAAGGGACCAGTGCATCAGAGATCATCCCATGAAGGGACAAGGGCATCACAGCACTATGATTAGAGGTATGAAAGATCATCCCATGAAGGGACCAGGGCATCACAGCACTATGATTAGAGGTATGCAAGATCATCCCATGAAGGGACCAGTGCATCAGAGATCATCCCATGAAGGGACCAGTGCATCAGAGATCATCCCATGAAGGGACCAGGGCATCACAGCACTATGATTAGAGGTATGCAAGATCATCCCATGAAGAGACCAGTGCATCAGAGATCATCCCATGAAGGGACCAGTGCATCAGAGCACTATGATTAGAGGTATGAAAGATCATCCCATGAAGGGACCAGTGCATCACAGCACTATGATTAGAGGTATGCAAGATCATCCCATGAAGGGACCAGTGCATCAGAGATCATCCCATGAAGGGACCAGTGCATCAGAGATCATCCCATGAAGGGACCAGTGCATCAGAGATCATCCCATGAAGGGACCAGTGCATCAGAGATCATCCCATGAAGGGACCAGTGCATCGGAGATCATCCCATGAAGGGACCAGTGCATCGGAGATCATCCCATGAAGGGACCAGGGCATCACAGCACTATGATTAGAGGTATGAAAGATCATCCCATGAAGGGACCAGGGCATCACAGCACTATGATTAGAGGTATGCAAGATCATCCCATGAAGGGACCAGTGCATCAGAGATCATCCCATGAAGGGACCAGTGCATCAGAGATCATCCCATGAAGGGACCAGTGCATCGGAGATCATCCCATGAAGGGACCAGTGCATCGGAGATCATCCCATGAAGGGACCAGGGCATCACAGCACTATGATTAGAGGTATGAAAGATCATCCCATGAAGGGACCAGGGGATCACAGCACTATGATTAGAGGTATGAAAGATCATCCCATGAAGGGACCAGGGCATCGGAGATCATCCCATGAAGGGACCAGTGCATCAGAGATCATCCCATGAAGGGACCAGTGCATCAGAGATCATCCCATGAAGGGACCAGTGCATCAGAGATCATCCCATGAAGGGACCAGGGCATCACAGCACTATGATTAGAGGTATGCAAGATCATCCCATGAAGAGACCAGTGCATCAGAGATCATCCCATGAAGGGACCAGTGCATCAGAGCACTATGATTAGAGGTATGACAGATCATCCCATGAAGGGACCAGGGCATCAGAGATCATCCCATGAAGGGACCAGTGCATCAGAGATCATCCCATGAAGGGACCAGTGCATCGGAGATCATCCCATGAAGGGACCAGTGCATCGGAGATCATCCCATGAAGGGACCAGTGCATCGGAGATCATCCCATGAAGGGACCAGGGCATCACAGCACTATGATTAGAGGTATGAAAGAGCATCCCATGAAGGGACCAGGGCATCACAGCACTATGATTAGAGGTATGCAAGATCATCCCATGAAGGGACCAGTGCATCAGAGATCATCCCATGAAGGGACCAGTGCATCAGATCATCCTATGAAGGGACCAGGGCATTCAGCACTATGATTAGAAGTATGCAAGATCATCCCATGAAGGGACCAGTGCATCACAGCACTATGATTAGAGGTATGAAAGATCATCCCATGAAGGTACCAAGGCATCACAGCACTATGATTTGAGGTATGAAAGATCATCCCATGAAGGGACCAGGGCATCAGAGATCATCCCATGAAGGGACCAGGGCATCAGAGATCATCCCATGAAGGGACCAGGGCATCAGAGATCATCCCATGAAGGGACCAGGGCATCACAGCACTATGATTAGCGGTATGCAAGATCATCCCATGAAGGGACCAGTGGATCAGAGATCATCCCATGAAGGGACCAGTGCATCAGAGATCATCCCATGAAGGGACCAGTGCATCGGAGATCATCCCATGAAGGGACCAGTGCATTGGAGATCATCCCATGAAGGGACCAGTGCATCGGAGATCATCCCATGAAGGGACCAGGGCATCACAGCACTATGATTAGAGGTATGAAAGATCATCCCATGAAGGGACCAGGGGATCACAGCACTATGATTAGAGGTATGAAAGATCATCCCATGAAGGGACCAGGGCATCGGAGATCATCCCATGAAGGGACCAGTGCATCAGAGATCATCCCATGAAGGGACCAGTGCATCAGAGATCATCCCATGAAGGGACCAGTGCATCAGAGATCATCCCATGAAGGGACCAGGGCATCACAGCACTATGATTAGAGGTATGCAAGATCATCCCATGAAGGGACCAGTGCATCAGAGATCATCCCATGAAGGGACCAGTGCATCAGAGCACTATGATTAGAGGTATGAAAGATCGTCCCATGAAGGGACCAGTGCATCACAGCACTATGATTAGAGGTATGCAAGATCATCCCATGAAGGGACCAGTGCATCAGAGATCATCCCATGAAGGGACCAGTGCATCAGAGATCATCCCATGAAGGGACCAGTGCATCAGAGATCATCCCATGAAGGGACCAGTGCATCGGAGATCATCCCATGAAGGGACCAGTGCATCAGAGATCATCCCATGAAGGGACCAGTGCATCGGAGATCATCCCATGAAGGGACCAGTGCATCAGAGCACTATGATTAGATGTATGACAGATCATCCCATGAAGGGACCAGGGCATCAGAGATCATCCCATGAAGGGACCAGTGCATCAGAGATCATCCCATGAAGGGACCAGTGCATCGGAGATCATCCCATGAAGGGACCAGTGCATCGGAGATCATCCCATGAAGGGACCAGTGCATCGGAGATCATCCCATGAAGGGACCAGGGCATCACAGCACTATGATTAGAGGTATGACAGATCATCCCATGAAGGGACCAGGGCATCACAGCACTATGATTAGAGGTAGGAAAGATCATCCCATGAAGGGACCAGTGCATCAGAGATCATCCCATGAAGGGACCAGTGCATCAGAGATCATCCCATGAAGGGACGAGGGCATCACAGCACTATGATTAGAGGTGTGAAAGATCATCCCATGAAGGGACCAGGGCATCACAGCACTATGATTAGAGGTATGAAAGATCATCCCATGAAGGGACCAGTGCATCAGAGATCATCCCATGAAGGGACCAGTGCATCACAGATCATCCCATGAAGGGACCAGGGCATCAGAGATCATCCCATGAAGGGACCAGGGCATCAGAGATCATCCCATGAAGGGACCAGTGCATCAGAGATCATCCCATGAAGGGACCAGTGCATCAGAGATCATCCCATGAAGGGACCAGTGCATCAGAGATCATCCCATGAAGGGACCATGGCATCAGAGATCATCCCATGAAGGGACCAGTGCATCAGAGATCATCCCATGAAGGGACCAGGGCATCACAGCACTATGATTAGAGGTATGAAAGATCATCCCATGAAGGGACCAGGGCATCACAGCACTATGATTAGAGGTATGAAAGATCATCCCATGAAGGAACCAGGGCATCAGAGATCATCCCATGAAGGGACCAGTGCATCAGAGATCATCCCATGAAGGGACCAGGGCATCACAGCACTATGATTAGAGGTATGCAAGATCATCCCATGAAGGGACCAGTGCATCAGAGATCATCCCATGAAGGGACCAGTGCATCAGAGATCATCCCATGAAGGGACCAGTGCATCAGAGATCATCCCATGAAGGGACCAGTGCATCAGATCATCCCATGAAGGGACCAGGGCATCACAGCACTATGATTAGAGATATGAAAGATCATCCCATGAAGGGACCAGGGCATCACAGCACTATGATTAGAGGTATGAAAGATCATCCCATGAAGGGACCAGTGCATCACAGCACTGTGATTAGAGGTATGAAAGATCACTCCATGAAGGGACCAGGGCATCACAGCACTATGATTAGAGGTATGAAAGATCATCCCATGAAGGGACCAGTGCATCAGAGATCATCCCATGAAGGGACCAGTGCATCAGAGATCATCCCATGAAGGGACCAGGGCATCACAGCACTATGATTAGAGGTATGAAAGATCATCCCATGAAGGGACCAGGGCATCACAGCACTATGATTAGAGGTATGAAAGATCATCCCATGAAGGGACCAGTGCATCAGAGATCATCCCATGAAGGGACCAGTGTATCAGAGATCATCCCATGAAGGGACCAGTGCATCAGAGATCATCCCATGAAGGGACCAGTGCATCAGAGATCATCCCATGAAGGGACCAGTGCATCAGATCATCCCATGAAGGGACCAGGGCATCACAGCACTATGATTAGAGGTATGAAAGATCATCCCATGAAGGGACCAGGGCATCACAGCACTATGATTAGAGGTATGAAAGATCATCCCATGAAGGGACCAGGGCATCACAGCACTATGATTAGAGGTATGAAAGATCATCCCATGAAGGGACCAGTGCATCAGAGATCATCCCATGAAGGGACCAGTGCATCAGATCATCCCATGAAGGGACCAGGGCATCACATCACTATGATTAGAGGTATGAAAGATCATCCCATGAAGGGACCAGTGCATCAGAGATCATCCCATGAAGGGACCAGTGCATCAGAGATCATCCCATGAAGGGACCAGTGCATCAGATCATCCCATGAAGGGACCAGGGCATCACAGCACTATGATTAGAGGTATGAAAGATCATCCCATGAAGGGACCAGGGCATCACAGCACTATGATTAGAGGTATGAAAGATCATCCCATGAAGGGACCAGGGCATCACAGCACTATGATTAGAGGTATGAAAGATCATCCCATGAAGGGACCAGTGCATCAGAGATCATCCCATGAAGGGACCAGTGCATCAGAGATCATCCCATGAAGGGACCAGGGCATCACAGCACTATGATTAGAGGTATGCAAGATCATCCCATGAAGAGACCAGTGCATCAGAGATCATCCCATGAAGGGACCAGTGCATCAGAGCACTATGATTAGAGGTATGAGAGATCATCCCATGAAGGGACCAGTGCATCAGATCATCCCATGAAGGGACCAGGGCATCACAGCACTATGATTAGAGATATGAAAGATCATCCCATGAAGGGACCAGGGCATCACAGCACTATGATTAGAGGTATGAAAGATCATCCCATGAAGGGACCAGTGCATCACAGCACTGTGATTAGAGGTATGAAAGATCACTCCATGAAGGGACCAGGGCATCACAGCACTATGATTAGAGGTATGAAAGATCATCCCATGAAGGGACCAGTGCATCAGAGATCATCCCATGAAGGGACCAGTGCATCAGAGATCATCCCATGAAGGGACCAGGGCATCACAGCACTATGATTAGAGGTATGAAAGATCATCCCATGAAGGGACCAGGGCATCACAGCACTATGATTAGAGGTATGAAAGATCATCCCATGAAGGGACCAGTGCATCAGAGATCATCCCATGAAGGGACCAGTGCATCAGATCATCCCATGAAGGGACCAGGGCATCACAGCACTATGATTAGAGATATGAAAGATCATCCCATGAAGGGACCAGGGCATCACAGCACTATGATTAGAGGTATGAAAGATCATCCCATGAAGGGACCAGTGCATCACAGCACTGTGATTAGAGGTATGAAAGATCACTCCATGAAGGGACCAGGGCATCACAGCACTATGATTAGAGGTATGAAAGATCATCCCATGAAGGGACCAGGGCATCACAGCACTATGATTAGAGGTATGAAAGATCATCCCATGAAGGGACCAGGGCATCACAGCACTATGATTAGAGGTATGAAAGATCATCCCATGAAGGGACCAGGGCATCACAGCACTATGATTAGAGGTATGAAAGATCATCCCATGAAGGGACCAGGGCATCACAGCACTATGATTAGAGGTATGAAAGATCATCCCATGAAGGGACCAGTGCATCAGAGATCATCCCATGAAGGGACCAGTGCATCAGAGATCATCCCATGAAGGGACCAGTGCATCAGAGATCATCCCATGAAGGGACCAGGGCATCACAGCACTATGATTAGAGGTATGAAAGATCATCCCATGAAGGGACCAGTGCATCAGAGATCATCCCATGAAGGGACCAGTGCATCAGAGATCATCCCATGAAGGGACCAGGGCATCACAGCACTATGATTAGAGGTATGAAAGATCATCCCATGAAGGGACCAGGGCATCACAGCACTATGATTAGAGGTATGAAAGATCATCCCATGAAGGGACCAGTGCATCAGAGATCATCCCATGAAGGGACCAGTGCATCAGATCATCCCATGAAGGGACCAGGGCATCACAGCACTATGATTAGAGATATGAAAGATCATCCCATGAAGGGACCAGGGCATCACAGCACTATGATTAGAGGTATGAAAGATCATCCCATGAAGGGACCAGTGCATCACAGCACTGTGATTAGAGGTATGAAAGATCACTCCATGAAGGGACCAGGGCATCACAGCACTATGATTAGAGGTATGAAAGATCATCCCATGAAGGGACCAGGGCATCACAGCACTATGATTAGAGGTATGAAAGATCATCCCATGAAGGGACCAGGGCATCACAGCACTATGATTAGAGGTATGAAAGATCATCCCATGAAGGGACCAGTGCATCAGAGATCATCCCATGAAGGGACCAGTGCATCAGATCATCCCATGAAGGGACCAGGGCATCACAGCACTATGATTAGAGATATGAAAGATCATCCCATGAAGGGACCAGGGCATCACAGCACTATGATTAGAGGTATGAAAGATCATCCCATGAAGGGACCAGTGCATCACAGCACTGTGATTAGAGGTATGAAAGATCACTCCATGAAGGGACCAGGGCATCACAGCACTATGATTAGAGGTATGCAAGATCATCCCATGAACGGACCAGGGCATCAGAGATCATCCCATGAAGGGACCAGGGCATCAGACATCATCCCATGAAGGGACCAGGGCATCAGACATCATCCCATGAAGGGACCAGGGCATCAGACATCTTCCCATGAAGGGACCAGGGCATCAGACATCTTCCCATGAAGGGACCAGGGCATCAGACATCTTCCCATGAAGGGACCAGGGCATCAGAGATCATCCCATGAAGGGACCAGGGCATCAGATCATCCCATGAAGGGACCAGGGCATCAGAGATCATCCCATGAAGGGACCAGGGCATCAGAGATCATCCCATGAAGGGACCAGTGCATCGGAGATCATCCCATGAAGGGACAAGGGCATCACAGCACTATGATTAGAGGTATGAAAGATCATCCCATTAAGGGACCAGTGCTTTAGAGATCATCCCATGAAGGGACCAGTGCATCAGCGATCATCCCATGAAGGGACCAGGGCATCAGAGATCATCCCATGAAGGGACCAGGGCATCAGAGATCATCCCATGAAGGGACCAGGGCATCAGAGATCATCCCATGAAGGGACCAGGGCATCAGAGATCATCCCATGAAGGGACCAGGGCATCACAGCACTATGATTAGAGGTATGAAAGATCATCCCATGAAGGGACCAGGGCATCACAGCACTATGATTAGAGGTATGCAAGATCATCCCATGAAGGGACCAGTGCATCAGAGATCATCCCATGAAGGGACCTGTGCATCAGAGATCATCCCATGAAGGGACCAGTGCAGCAGAGATCATCCCATGAAGGGATGAGGGCATCACAGCACTATGATTCGAGGTATGCAAGATCATCCCATGAAGGGACCAGTGCATCACAGCACTATGATTAGAGGTATGAAAGATCAACCCATGAAGGGACCAGGGCATCACAGCACTATGATTAGAGGTATGAAAGATCATCCCATGAAGGGACCAGGGCATCACAGCACTATGATTAGAGGTTAGAAAGATCATCCCATGAAGGGACCAGGGCATCACAGCACTATGATTAGAGGTATGCAAGATCATCCCATGAAGGGACCAGTGCATCAGAGATCATCCCATGAAGGGGCGAGTGCATTAGAGATCATCCCATGAAGGGACCAGGGCATCACAGCACTATGATTAGAGGTATGCAAGATCATCCCATGAAGGGACCAGTGCATCAGAGATCATCCCATGAAGGGACCAGTGCATCAGAGATCATCCCATGAAGGGACCAGGGCATCACAGCACTATGATTTGAGGTATGCAAGATCATCCCATGAAGGGACCAGTGCATCAGAGATCATCCCATGAAGGGACCAGGGCATCAGAGATCATCCCATGAAGGGGGACCAGGGCATCAGAGATCATCCCATGAAGGGACCAGGGCATCACAGCACTATGATTAGAGGTATGCAAGATCATCCCATGAAGGGACCAGTGCATCAGAGATCATCCCATGAAGGGACTAGGGCATCACAGCACTATGATTAGAGGTATGCAAGATCATCCCATGAAGGGACCAGTGCATCAGAGATCATCCCATGAAGGGACCAGGGCATCACAGCACTATGATTAGAGGTATGCAAGATCATCCCATGAAGGGACCAGTGCATCACAGCACTATGATTAGAGGTATGAAAGATCATCCCATGAAGGGACCAGTGCATCAGAGATCATCCCATGAAGGGACCAGTGCATCAGAGATCATCACATGAAGGGACCAGTGCATCACAGCACTATGATTAGAGGTGTGCAAGATCATCCCATGAAGGGACCAGTGCATCAGAGATCATCCCATGAAGGGACCAGTGCATCACAGCACTATGATTAGAGGTATGAAAGATCATCCCATGAAGGGACCAGGGCATCACAGCACTATGATTAGAGGTATGAAAGATCATCCCATGAAGGGACCAGGGCATCACAGCACTATGATTAGAGGTATGCAAGATCATCCCATGAAGGGACCAGTGCATCAAGGATCATCCCATGAAGGGACCAGTGCATCAGAGATCATCCCATGAAGGGAGCAGTGCATCAGAGATCATCCCATGAAGGGACCAGTGCATCAGAGATCATCCCATGAAGGGACCAGGGCATCACAGCACTATGATTAGAGGTATGAAAGATCATCCCATGAAGGGACCAGGGCATCACAGCACTATGATTAGAGGTATGAAGGATCATCCCATGAAGGGACCAGGGCATCAGAGATCATCCCATGAAGGGACCAGTGCATCAGAGATCATCCCATGAAGGGACCAGTGCATCAGAGATCATCCCATGAAGGGACCAGGGCATCACAGCACTATGATTAGAGGTATGAAAGATCATCCCATGAAGGGACCAGGGCATCACAGCACTATGATTAGAGGTATGCAAGATCATCCCATGAAGGGACCAGTGCATCAGAGATCATCCCATGAAGGGACCAGTGCACCAGAGATCATCCCATGAAGGGACCAGGGCATCACAGCACTATGATTAGAGGTATGCAAGATCATCCCACGAAGAGACCAGTGCATCAGAGATCATCCCATGAAGGGACCAGTGCATCACAGCACTATGATTAGAGGTATGAAAGATCATCCCATGAAGGGACCAGGGCATCACATAACTATGATTAGAGGTATGAAAGATCATCCCATGAAGGGACCAGGGCATCAGAGATCATCCCATTAAGGGACCAGTGCATCAGAGATCATCCCATGAAGGGACCAGTGCATCAGAGATCATCCCATGAAGGGACCAGTGCACCAGAGATCATCCCATGAAGGGACCAGGGCATCACAGCACTATGATTAGAGGTATGCAAGATCATCCCATGAAGGGACCAGTGCATCAGAGATCATCCCATGAAGGGACCAGTGCATCAGATCATCCCATGAAGGGACCAGGGCATCACAGCACTATGATTAGAGGTATGCAAGATCATCCCATGAAGGGACCAGTGCATCAGAGATCATCCCATGAAGGGACCAGTGCATCAGAGATCATCCCACGAAGGGACCAGGGCATCACAGCACTATGATTAGAGGTATGAAAGATCATCCCATGAAGGGACCAGTGCATCAGAGATCATCCCATGAAGGGACCAGTGCATCAGAGATCATCCCATGAAGGGACCAGTGCATCAGAGATCATCCCATGAAGGGACCAGGGCATCACAGCACTATGATTAGAGGTATGCAAGATCATTCCATGAAGGGACCAGTGCATCAGATCATCCCATGAAGGGACCAGGGCATCACAGCACTATGATTAGAGGTATGCAAGATCATCCCATGAAGGGACCATTGCATCACAGCACTATGATTAGAGGTATGAAAGATCATCCCATGAAGGAACCAGGGCATCACAGCACTATGATTAGAGGTATGAAAGATCATCCCATGAAGGGACCAGTGCATCACAGCACTATGATTAGAGGTATGAAAGATCATCCCATGAAGGGACCAGTGCATCAGAGATCATCCCATGAATGGACTAGTGCATCAGATCATCCCATGAAGGGACCAGGGCATCACAGCACTATGATTAGAGGTATGAAAGATCATCCCATGAAGGGACCAGTGCATCAGAGATCATCCCATGAAGGGACCAGTGCATCAGATCATCCCATGAAGGGACCAGGGCATCACAGCACTATGATTAGAGGTATGAAAGATCATCCCATGAAGGGACCAGTGCATCAGAGATCATCCCATGAAGGGACCAGTGCATCGGCGATCATCCCATGAAGGGACCAGGGCATCACAGCACTATGATTAGAGGTATGCAAGATCATCCCATGAAGGGACCAGTGCATCAGAGATCATCCCATGAAGGGACCAGGGCATCACAGCACTATGATTAGAGGTATGAAAGATCATCCCATGAAGGGACCAGGGCATCACAGCACTATGATTAGAGGTATGCAAGATCATCCCATGAAGGGACCAGGGCATCAGAGATCATCCCATGAAGGGACCAGTGCATCAGAGATCATCCCATGAAGGGACCAGTGCATCAGAGATCATCCCATGAAGGGACCAGTGCACCAGAGATCATCCCATGAAGGGACCAGGGCATCACAGCACTATGATTAGAGGTATGCAAGATCATCCCATGAAGGGACCAGTGCATCAGAGATCATCCCATGAAGGGACCAGTGCATCAGAGATCATCCCATGAAGGGACCAGGGAATCACAGCACTATGATTAGAGGTATGAAAGATCATCCCATGAAGGGACCAGGGCATCACAGCACTATGATTAGAGGTATGCAAGATCATCCCATGAAGGGACCAGTGCATCAGAGATCATCCCATGAAGGGACCAGTGCATCAGAGATCATCCCACGAAGGGACCAGGGCATCACAGCACTATGATTAGAGGTATGAAAGATCATCCCATGAAGGGACCAGTGCATCAGAGATCATCCCATGAAGGGACCAGTGCATCAGAGATCATCCCATGAAGGGACCAGTGCATCAGAGATCATCCCATGAAGGGACCAGGGCATCACAGCACTATGATTAGAGGTATGAAAGATCATCCCATGAAGGGACCAGGGCATCACAGCACTATGATTAGAGGTATGCAAGATCATCCCATGAAGGGACCAGTGCATCAGATCATCCCATGAAGGGACCAGGGCATCACAGCACTATGATTAGAGGTATGCAAGATCATCCCATGAAGGGACCAGTGCATCAGAGATCATCCCATGAAGGGACCAGGGCATCACAGCACTATGATTAGAGGTATGCAAGATCATCCCATGAAGGGACCAGTGCATCGGCGATCATCCCATGAAGGGACCAGGGCATCACAGCACTATGATTAGAGGTATGAAAGATCATCCCATGAAGGGACCAGTGCATCAGCGATCATCTCATGAAGGGACCAGGGCATCAGAGATCATCCCATGAAGGGACCAGGGCATCAGAGATCATCCCATGAAGGGACCAGTGCATCAGAGATCATCCCATGAAGGGACCAGTGCATCAGAGATCATCCCATGAAGGGACCAGGGCATCACAGCACTATGATTAGAGGTATGAAAGATCATCCCATGAAGGGACCAGGGCATCACAGCACTATGATTAGAGGTATGCAAGATCATCCCATGAAGGGACCAGGGCATCAGAGATCATCCCATGAAGGGACCAGTGCATCGGAGATCATCCCATGAAGGGACCACTGCATCAGAGATCATCCCATGAAGGGACCAGTGCACCAGAGATCATCCCATGAAGGGACCAGGGCATCACAGCACTATGATTAGAGGTATGCAAGATCATCCCATGAAGGGACCAGTGCATCAGAGATCATCCCATGAAGGTACCAGTGCATCAGAGATCATCCCATGAAGGGACCAGGGAATCACAGCACTATGATTAGAGGTATGAAAGATCATCCCATGAAGGGACCAGGGCATCACAGCACTATGATTAGAGGTATGCAAGATCATCCCATGAAGGGACCAGTGCATCAGAGATCATCCCATGAAGGGACCAGAGCATCAGAGATCATCCCATGAAGGGACCAGGGCATCAGAGATCATCCCATGAAGGGACCAGGGAATCACAGCACTATGATTAGAGGTATGAAAGATCATCCCATGAAGGGACCAGGGCATCACAGCACTATGATTAGAGGTATGCAAGATCATCCCATGAAGGGACCAGTGCATCAGAGATCATCCCATGAAGGGACCAGTGCACCAGAGATCATCCCATGAAGGGACCAGGGCATCACAGCACTATGATTAGAGGTATGCAAGATCATCCCATGAAGGGACCAGTGCATCAGATCATCCCATGAAGGGACCAGGGCATCACAGCACTATGATTAGAGGTATGCAAGATCATCCCATGAAGGGACCAGTGCATCAGAGATCATCCCATGAAGGGACCAGTGCATCAGAGATCATCCCATGAAGGGACCAGTGCATCAGAGATCATCCCATGAAGGGACCAGTGCACCAGAGATCATCCCATGAAGGGACCAGGGCATCACAGCACTATGATTAGAGGTATGCAAGATCATCCCATGAAGGGACCAGTGCATCAGATCATCCCATGAAGGGACCAGGGCATCACAGCACTATGATTAGAGGTATGCAAGATCATCCCATGAAGGGACCAGTGCATCAGAGATCATCCCATGAAGGGACCAGGGCATCACAGCACTATGATTAGAGGTATGCAAGATCATCCCATGAAGGGACCATTGCATCACAGCACTATGATTAGAGGTATGAAAGATCATCCCATGAAGGGACCAGTGCATCAGAGATCATCCCACGAAGGGACCAGGGCATCACAGCACTATGATTAGAGGTATGAAAGATCATCCCATGAAGGGACCAGTGCATCAGAGATCATCCCATGAAGGGACCAGTGCATCAGAGATCATCCCATGAAGGGACCAGTGCATCAGAGATCATCCCATGAAGGGACCAGGGCATCACAGCACTATGATTAGAGGTATGAAAGATCATCCCATGAAGGGACCAGGGCATCACAGCACTATGATTAGAGGTATGCAAGATCATCCCATGAAGGGACCAGTGCATCAGATCATCCCATGAAGGGACCAGGGCATCACAGCACTATGATTAGAGGTATAAAATTTCATCCCATGAAGGGACCAGTGCATCAGAGATCATCCCATGAAGGGACTAGTGCATCAGATCATCCCATGAAGGGACCAGGGCATCACAGCACTATGATTAGAGGTATGAAAGATCATCCCATGAAGGGACCAGTGCATCAGAGATCATCCCATGAAGGGACCAGTGCATCAGATCATCCCATGAAGGGACCAAGGCATCACAGCACTATGATTAGAGGTATGAAAGATCATCCCATGAAGGGACCAGTGCATCAGAGATCATCCCATGAAGGGACCAGTGCATCGGCAATCATCCCATGAAGGGACCAGGGCATCACAGCACTATGATTAGAGGTATGAAAGATCATCCCATGAAGGGACCAGTGCATCAGAGATCATCCCATGAAGGGACCAGTGCATCAGCGATCATCCCATGAAGGGACCAGGGCATCAGAGATCATCCCATGAAGGGACCAGTGCATCAGAGATCATCCCATGAAGGGACCAGGGCATCACAGCACTATGATTAGAGGTATGAAAGATCATCCCATGAAGGGACCAGGGCATCACAGCACTATGATTAGAGGTATGAAAGATCATCCCATGAAGGGACCAGGGCATCACAGCACTATGATTAGAGGTTAGAAAGATCATCCCATGAAGGGACCAGGGCATCAGAGATCATCCCATGAAGGGGCGAGTGCATTAGAGATCATCCCATGAAGGGACCAGGGCATCACAGCACTATGATTAGAGGTATGCAAGATCATCCCATGAAGGGACCAGTGCATCAGAGATCATCCCATGAAGGGACCAGTGCATCAGAGATCATCCCATGAAGGGACCAGGGCATCACAGCACTATGATTTGAGGTATGAAAGATCATCCCATGAAGGGACCAGGGCATCACAGCACTATGATTAGAGGTATGAAAGATCATCCCATGAAGGGACCAGGGCATCACAGCACTATGATTAGAGGTATGCAAGATCATCCCATGAAGGGACCAGTGCATCAGAGATCATACCATGAAGGGACCAGTGCATCAGAGATCATCCCATGAAGGGACCAGTGCATCACAGCACTATGATTAGAGGTATGCAAGATCATCCCATGAAGGGACCAGTGCATCAGAGATCATCCCATGAAGGGACCAGTGCATCACAGCACTATGATTAGAGGTATGAAAGATCATCCAATGAGGGGACCAGGGCATCACAGCACTATGATTAGAGGTATGCAAGATCATCCCATGAAGGGACTAGTGCATCAGAGATCATCCCATGAAGGGACCAGTGCATCAGAGATCATCCCATGAAGGGACCAGGGCATCACATCACTATGATTAGTGGTATGCAAGATCATCCCATGAAAGGACGAGTGCATCAGAGATCATCCCATGAAGGGACCAGGGCATCACAGCACTATGATTAGAGGTATGCAAGATCATCCCATGAAGGGACCAGTGCATCACAGCACTATGATTAGAGGTATGAAAGATCATCCCATGAAGGGACCAGGGCATCACAGCACTATGATTAGAGGTATGAAAGATCATCCCATGAAGGGACCAGGGCATCACAGCACTATGATTAGAGGTATGAAAGATCATCCCATGAAGGGACCAGGGCATCACAGCACTATGATTAGAGGTATGCAAGATCATCCCATGAAGGGACCAGTGCATCAGAGATCATCCCATGAAGGGACCAGGGCATCACAGCACTATGATTAGAGGTATGCAAGATCATCCCATGAAGGGACCAGTGCATCAGAGATCATCCCATGAAGGGACCAGGGCATCACAGCACTATGATTAGAGGTATGCAAGATCATCCCATGAAGGGACCAGTGCATCACATCACTATGATTAGAGGTATGAAAGATCATCCCATGAAGGGACCAGGGCATCACAGATCATCCCATGAAGGGACCAGTGCATCAGAGATCATCCCATGAAGGGACCAGGGCATCACAGTACTATTATTAGAGGTATGAAAGATCATCCCATTTAGGGACCAGTGCATCAGAGATCATCCCATGAAGGGACCAGTGCATCAGAGATCATCCCATGAAGGGACCAGTGCATCAGAGATCATCCCATGAAGGGACCAGGGCATCACAGCACTATGATTAGAGGTATGAAAGATCATCCCATGAAGGGACCAGGGCATCACAGCACTATGATTAGAGGTATGCAAGATCATCCCATGAAGGGACTAGTGCATCAGAGATCATCCCATGAAGGGACCAGTGCATCAGAGATCATCCCATGAAGGGACCAGGGCATCACAGCACTATGATTAGAGGTATGCAAGATCATCCCATGAAGGGACCAGTGCATCACAGCACTATGATTAGAGGTATGAAAGATCATCCCATGAAGGGACCAGGGCATCACAGCACTATGATTAGAGGTATGAAAGATCATCCCATGAAGGGACCAGGGCATCACAGCACTATGATTAGAGGTATGCAAGATCATCCCATGAAGGGACCAGTGCATCAGAGATCATCCCATGAAGGGACTAGGGCATCACAGCACTATGATTAGAGGTATGCAAGATCATCCCATGAAGGGACCAGTGCATCAGAGATCATCCCATGAAGGGACCAGGGCATCACAGCACTATGATTAGAGGTATGCAAGATCATCCCATGAAGGGACCAGTGCATCACAGCACTATGATTAGAGGTATGAAAGATCATCCCATGAAGGGACCAGGGCATCACAGCACTATGATTAGAGGTATGAAAGATCATCCCATGAAGGGACCAGGGCATCAGAGATTATCCCATGAAGGGACCAGTGAATCAGAGATCATCCCATGAAGGGACCAGTGCATCAGAGATCATCCCATGAACGGACCAGGGCATCACAGCACTATGATTAGAGGTATGAAAGATCATCCCATGAAGGGACCAGGGCATCACAGCACTATGATTAGAGGTATGCAAGATCATCCCATGAAGGGACCAGTGCATCACAGCACTATGATTAGAGGTATGAAAGATCATCCCATGAAGGGACCAGGGCATCACAGCACTATGATTAGAGGTATGAAAGATCATCCCATGAAGGGACCAGGGCATCACAGCACTATGATTAGAGGTATGAAAGATCATCCCATGAAGGGACCAGGGCATCACAGCACTATGATTAGAGGTATGCAAGATCATCCCATGAAGGGACCAGTGCATCAGAGATCATCCCATGAAGGGACCAGGGCATCACAGCACTATGATTAGAGGTATGCAAGATCATCCCATGAAGGGACCAGTGCATCAGAGATCATCCCATGAAGGGACCAGGGCATCACAGCACTATGATTAGAGGTATGCAAGATCATCCCATGAAGGGACCAGTGCATCACAGCACTATGATTAGAGGTATGAAAGATCATCCCATGAAGGGACCAGTGCATCACAGCACTATGATTAGAGGTATGAAAGATCATCCCATGAAGGGACCAGGGCATCACAGCACTATGATTAGAGGTATGAAAGATCATCCCATGAAGAGACCAGGGCATCACAGCACTATGATTAGAGGTATGAAAGATCATCCCATGAAGGGACCAGGGCATCACAGCACTATGATTAGAGGTATGCAAGATCATCCCATGAAGGGACCAGTGCATCAGAGATCATCCCATGAAGGGACCAGGGCATCACAGCACTATGATTAGAGGTATGCAAGATCATCCCATGAAGGGACCAGTGCATCAGAGATCATCCCATGAAGGGACCAGGGCATCACAGCACTATGATTAGAGGTATGCAAGATCATCCCATGAAGGGACCAGTGCATCACAGCACTATGATTAGAGGTATGAAAGATCATCCCATGAAGGGACCAGGGCATCACAGATCATCCCATGAAGGGACCAGTGCATCAGAGATCATCCCATGAAGGGACCAGGGCATCACAGTACTATTATTAGAGGTATGAAAGATCATCCCATTTAGGGACCAGTGCATCAGAGATCATCCCATGAAGGGACCAGTGCATCAGAGATCATCCCATGAAGGGACCAGTGCATCAGAGATCATCCCATGAAGGGACCAGGGCATCTCAGCACTATGATTAGAGGTATGAAAGATCATCCCATGAAGGGACCAGGGCATCACAGCACTATGATTAGAGGTATGCAAGATCATCCCATGAAGGGACTAGTGCATCAGAGATCATCCCATGAAGGGACCAGTGCATCAGAGATCATCCCATGAAGGGACCAGGGCATCACAGCACTATGATTAGAGGTATGCAAGATCATCCCATGAAGGGACCAGTGCATCACAGCACTATGATTAGAGGTATGAAAGATCATCCCATGAAGGGACCAGGGCATCACAGCACTATGATTAGAGGTATGAAAGATCATCCCATGAAGGGACCAGGGCATCACAGCACTATGATTAGAGGTATGCAAGATCATCCCATGAAGGGACCAGTGCATCAGAGATCATCCCATGAAGGGACTAGGGCATCACAGCACTATGATTAGAGGTATGCAAGATCATCCCATGAAGGGACCAGTGCATCAGAGATCATCCCATGAAGGGACCAGGGCATCACAGCACTAGGATTAGAGGTATGCAAGATCATCCCATGAAGGGACCAGTGCATCACAGCACTATGATTAGAGGTATGAAAGATCATCCCATGAAGGGACCAGGGCATCACAGCACTATGATTAGAGGTATGAAAGATCATCCCATGAAGGGACCAGGGCATCAGAGATTATCCCATGAAGGGACCAGTGAATCAGAGATCATCCCATGAAGGGACCAGTGCATCAGAGATCATCCCATGAACGGACCAGGGCATCACAGCACTATGATTAGAGGTATGAAAGATCATCCCATGAAGGGACCAGGGCATCACAGCACTATGATTAGAGGTATGAAAGATCATCCCATGAAGGGACCAGGGCATCACAGCACTATGATTAGAGGTATGAAAGATCATCCCATGAAGGGACCAGGGCATCACAGCACTATGATTAGAGGTATGAAACATCATCCCATGAAGGGACCAGTGCATCAGAGATCATCCCATGAAGGGACCAGTGCATCAGAGATCATCCCATGAAGGGACCAGTGCATCAGAGATCATCCCATGAAGGGACCAGGGCATCACAGCACTATGATTAGAGGTATGCAAGATCATCCCATAAAGGGACCAGTGCATCAGAGATCATCCCATGAAGGGACCAGGGCATTACAGCACTATGATTAGAGGTATGCAAGATCATCCCATGAAGGGACCAGGGCATCAGAGATCATCCCATGAAAGGACCAGTGCATCAGAGATCATCCCATGAAGGGACCAGGGCATCACAGCACTATGATTAGAGGTATGCAAGATCATCCCATGAAGGGACCAGTGCATCACAGCACTATGAATAGAGGTATGAAAGATCATCCCATGAAGGGACCAGGGCATCACAGCACTATGATTAGAGGTATGAAAGATCATCCCATGAAGGCACCAGTGCATCACAGCACTATGATTAGAGGTATGAAAGATCATCCCATGATGGGACCAGGGCATCAGAGATCATCCCATGAAGGGACCAGTGCATCAGAGATCATCCCATGAAGGGACCAGGGCATCAGAGATCATCCCATGAAGGGACCAGGGCATCAGAGATCATCCCATGAAGGGACCAGTGCATCAGAGATCATCCCATGAAGGGACCATGGCAGCAGAGATCATCCCATGAAGGGACCAGTGCATCAGATCATCCCATGAAGGGACCAGGGCATCACAGCACTATGATTAGAGGTATGAAAGATCATCCCATGAAGGGACCAGGGCATCACAGCACTATGATTAGAGGTATGAAAGATCATCCCATGAAGGGACCAGGGCATCACAGCACTATGATTAGAGGTATGCAAGATCATCCCATGAAGGGACCAGTGCATCAGAGATCATCCCATGAAGGGACCAGGGCATCACAGCACTATGATTAGAGGTATGCAAGATCATCCCATGAAGGGACCAGTGCATCACAGCACTATGATTAGAGGTATGAAAGATCATCCCATGAAGGGACCAGGGCATCACAGATCATCCCATGAAGGGACCAGTGCATCAGAGATCATCCCATGAAGGGACCAGGGCATCACAGTACTATTATTAGAGGTATGAAAGATCATCCCATTTAGGGACCAGTGCATCAGAGATCATCCCATGAAGGGAACAGTGCATCAGAGATCATCCCATGAAGGGACCAGTGCATCAGAGATCATCCCATGAAGGGACCAGGGCATCACAGCACTATGATTAGAGGTATGAAAGATCATCCCATGAAGGGACCAGGGCATCACAGCACTATGATTAGAGGTATGCAAGATCATCCCATGAAGGGACTAGTGCATCAGAGATCATCCCATGAAGGGACCAGTGCATCAGAGATCATCCCATGAAGGGACCAGTGCATCAGAGATCATCCCATGAAGGGACCAGGGCATCACAGCACTATGATTAGAGGTATGAAAGATCATCCCATGAAGGGACCAGGGCATCACAGCACTATGATTAGAGGTATGCAAGATCATCCCATGAAGGGACCAGTGCATCAGAGATCATCCCATGAAGGGACTAGGGCATCACAGCACTATGATTAGAGGTATGCAAGATCATCCCATGAAGGGACCAGTGCATCAGAGATCATCCCATGAAGGGACCAGGGCATCACAGCACTATGATTAGAGGTATGCAAGATCATCCCATGAAGGGACCAGTGCATCACAGCACTATGATTAGAGGTATGAAAGATCATCCCATGAAGGGACCAGGGCATCACAGCACTATGATTAGAGGTATGAAAGATCATCCCATGAAGGGACCAGGGCATCAGAGATTATCCCATGAAGGGACCAGTGAATCAGAGATCATCCCATGAAGGGACCAGTGCATCAGAGATCATCCCATGAACGGACCAGGGCATCACAGCACTATGATTAGAGGTATGAAAGATCATCCCATGAAGGGACCAGGGCATCACAGCACTATGATTAGAGGTATGAAAGATCATCCCATGAAGGGACCAGGGCATCACAGCACTATGATTAGAGGTATGAAAGATCATCCCATGAAGGGACCAGGGCATCACAGCACTATGATTAGAGGTATGAAACATCATCCCATGAAGGGACCAGTGCATCAGAGATCATCCCATGAAGGGACCAGTGCATCAGAGATCATCCCATGAAGGGACCAGTGCATCAGAGATCATCCCATGAAGGGACCAGTGCATCAGAGATCATCCCATGAAGGGACCAGGGCATCACAGCATCATGATTAGAGGTATGCAAGATCATCCCATGAAGGGACCAGTGCATCAGAGATCATCCCATGAAGGGACCAGGGCATCACAGCACTATGATTAGAGGTATGCAAGATCATCCCATGAAGGGACCAGGGCATCAGAGATCATCCCATGAAAGGACCAGTGCATCAGAGATCATCCCATGAAGGGACCAGAGCATCACAGCACTATGATTAGAGGTATGCAAGATCATCCCATGAAGGGACCAGTGCATCACAGCACTATGAATAGAGGTATGAAAGATCATCCCATGAAGGGACCAGGGCATCACAGCACTATGATTAGAGGTATGAAAGATCATCCCATGAAGGCACCAGTGCATCACAGCACTATGATTAGAGGTATGAAAGATCATCCCATGATGGGACCAGGGCATCAGAGATCATCCCATGAAGGGACCAGTGCATCAGATATCATCCCATGAAGGGACCAGGGCATCAGAGATCATCCCATGAAGGGACCAGGGCATCAGAGATCATCCCATGAAGGGACCAGTGCATCAGAGATCATCCCATGAAGGGACCAGTGCATCAGAGATCATCCCATGAAGGGACCAGTGCATCAGAGATCATCCCATGAAGGGACCAGTGCATCAGAGATCATCCCATGAAGGGACCAGGGCATCACAGCACTATGATTAGAGGTATGAAAGATCATCCCATGAAGGGATCAGGGCATCACAGCACTATGATTAGTGGTATGAAAGATCATCCCATGAAGGGACCAGGGCATCACAGCACTATGATTAGAGGTATGAAAGAGCATCCCATGAAGGGACCAGGGCATCACAGCACTATGATTAGAGGTATGCAAGATCATCCCATGAAGGGACCAGTGCATCAGAGATCATCCCATGAAGGGACCAGTGCATCACAGCACTATGATTAGAGGTATGAAAGCTCATCCCATGAAGGGACATGGACATCACAGCACTATGATTAGAGGTATGAAAGATCATCCCATGAAGGGACCAGGGCATCACAGCACTATGATTAGAGGTATGAAAGATCATCCAATGAAGGGACCAGGGCATCACAGCACTATGATTAGAGGTATGCAAGATCATCCCATGAAGGGACCAGTGCATCAGAGATCATCCCATGAAGGGACCAGTGCATCAGAGATCATCCCATGAAGGGACCAGTGCATCAGAGATCATCCCATGAAGGGACCAGTGCATCAGAGATCATCCCATGAAGGGACCAGTGCATCGGAGATCATCCCATGAAGGGACCAGGGCATCACAGCACTATGATTAGAGGTATGAAAGATCATCCCATGAAGGGACCAGGGCATCACAGCACTATGATTAGAGGTATGCAAGATCATCCCATGAAGGGACCAGTGCATCAGAGATCATCCCATGAAGGGACCAGTGCATCGGAGATCATCCCATGAAGGGACCAGTGCATCGGAGATCATCCCATGAAGGGACCAGGGCATCACAGCACTATGATTAGAGGTATGCAAGATCATCCCACGAAGAGACCAGTGCATCAGAGATCATCCCATGAAGGGACCAGTGCATCACAGCACTATGATTAGAGGTATGAAAGATCATCCCATGAAGGGACCAGGGCATCACAGCACTATGATTAGAGGTATGAAAGATCATCCCATGAAGGGACCAGGGCATCAGAGATCATCCCATGAAGGGACCAGTGCATCAGAGATCATCCCATGAAGGGACCAGTGCATCAGAGATCATCCCATGAAGGGACCAGGGCATCACAGCACTATGATTAGAGGTATGCAAGATCATCCCATGAAGGGACCAATGCATCAGAGATCATCCCATGAAGGGACCAGTGCATCAGAGATCATCCCATGAAGGGACCAGTGCATCAGAGATCATCCCATGAAGGGACCAGGGCATCACAGCACTATGATTAGAGGTATGCAAGATCATCCCATGAAGAGACCAGTGCATCAGAGATCATCCCATGAAGGGACCAGTGCATCACAGCACTATGATTAGAGGTATGAAAGATCATCCCATGAAGGGACCAGGGCATCACAGCACTATGATTAGAGGTATGAAAGATCATCCCATGAAGGGACCAGGGCATCAGAGATCATCCCATGAAGGGACCAGGGCATCAGAGATCATCCCATGAAGGGACCAGGGCATCAGAGATCATCCCATGAAGGGACCAGTGCATCAGAGAACATCCCATGAACCAGTGCATCGGAAATCATCCCATGAAGGGACTAGTGCATCAGAAATCATCCCATGAAGGGACCAGTGCATCACAGCACTATGATTAGAGGTATGAAAGATCATCCCATGAAGGGAACAGGGCATCACAGCACTATGATTAGAGGTATGCAATATCATCCCATGAAGGGACCAGTGCATCACAGCACTATGATTAGAGGTATGAAAGATCATCCCATGAAGGGACCAGTGCATCAGAGATCATCCCATGAAGGGACCAGTGCATCAGAGATCATCCCATGAAGGGACCAGGGCATCACTGCACTATGATTAGAGGTATGAAAGATCATCCCATGAAGGGAACAGGGCATCACAGCACTATGATTAGAGGTATGCAAGATCATCCCATGAAGGGACCAGGGCATCACAGCACTATGATTAGAGGTATGCAAGATCATCCCATGAAGGGACCAGTGCATCACATCACTATGATTAGTGGTATGCAAGATCATCCCATGAAGGGACGAGTGCATCAGAGATCATCCCATGAAGGGACCAGTGCATCAGAGATTATCCCATGAAGGGACCAGGGCATCACAGCACTATGATTAGAGGTATGAAAGATCATCCCATGAAGGGACCAGGGCATCACAGCACTATGATTAGAGGTAGGAAAGATCATCCCATGAAGGGACCAGTGCATCACAGCACTATGATTAGAGGTATGAAAGATCATCCCATGAAGGGACCAGGGCATCACAGCACTATGATTAGCGGTATGCAAGATCATCCCATGAAGGGACCGGTGGATCATAGATCATCCCATGAAGGGACCAGTGCATCAGAGATCATCCCATGAAGGGACCAGGGCATCAGAGATCATCCCATGAAGGGGGACCAGGGCATCAGAGATCATCCCATGAAGGTGGACCAGGGCATCAGAGATCATCCCATGAAGGGACCAGGGCATCAGAGATCATCCCATGAAGGGACCAGGGCATCAGAGATCATCCCATAAAGGGACCAGGGCATCACAGCACTATGATTCGAGGTATGCAAGATCATCCCATGAAGGGACCAGTGCATCAGAGATTATCCCATGAAGGGACCAGGGCATCACAGCACTATGATTAGAGGTATGAAAGATCATCCCATGAAGGGATCAGGGCATCACAGCACTATGATTAGTGGTATGAAAGATCATCCCATGAAGGGACCAGGGCATCACAGCACTATGATTAGAGGTATGAAAGATCATCCCATGATGGGACCAGGGCATCAGAGATCATCCCATGAAGGGACCAGTGCATCAGAGATCATCCCATGAAGGGACCAGGGCATCACAGCACTATGATTAGATGTATGAAAGATCGTCCCATGAAGGGACCAGTGCATCAGAGATCATCCCATGAAGGGACCAGTGCATCAGAGATCATCCCATGAAGGGACCAGTGCATCAGAGATCATCCCATGAAGGGACCAGTGCATCAGAGATCATCCCATGAAGGGACCAGTGCATCAGAGATCATCCCATGAACCAGTGCATCAGAAATCATCCCATGAAGGGACCAGTGCATCAGAAATCATCCCATGAAGGGACCAGTGCATCAGAGATCATCCCATGAAGGGACCAGGGCATCACAGCACTGTGATTAGCGGTATGCAAGATCATCCCATGAAGGGACCAGTGGATCAGAGATCATCCCATGAAGGGACCAGGGCATCAGAGATCATCCCATGAAGGGACCAGGGCATCAGAGATCATCCCATGAAGGGACCAGGGCATCAGAGATCATCCCATTAAGGGACCAGGGCATCAGAGATCATCCCATGAAGGGACCAGGGCATCAGAGATCGATCAGAGATCATCCAATGAAGGGACCAGGGCATCACAGCACTATGATTCGAGGTATGCAAGATCATCCCATGAAGGGACCAGTGCATCACAGCACTATGATTAGAGGTATGAAAGATCATCCCATGAAGGGACCAGGGCATCACAGCACTATGATTAGAGGTATGCAAGATCATCCCATGAAGGGACCAGTGCATCAGAGATCATCCCATGAAGGGACCAGGGCATCACAGCACTATGATTAGAGGTATGCAAGATCATCCCATGAAGGGACCAGTGCATCAGAGATCATCCCATGAAGGGACCAGTGCATCAGAGATCATCCCATGAAGGGACCAGTGCATCACAGCACTATAATTAGAGGTATGAAAGATCATCCCATGAAGGGACCAGCGCATCACAGCACTATGATTAGAGGTATGAAAGATCATCCCATGAAGGGACCAGGGCATCACAGCACTATGATTTGAGGTATGCAAGATCATCCCATGAAGGGACCAGTGCATCAGAGATCATCCCATGAAGGGACCAGTGCATCAGAGATCATCCCATGAAGGGACCAGGGCATCACAGCACTATGATTAGAGGTATGCAAGATCATCCCATGAAGGGACCAGTGCATCAGAGATCATCCCATGAAGGGACCAGGGCATCACAGCACTATGATTAGAGGTATGCAAGATCATCCCATGAAGGGACCAGTGCATCAGAGATCATCCCATGAAGGGACCAGTGCATCAGAGATCATCCCATGAAGGGACCAGTGCATCAGAGATCATCCCATGAAGGGACCAGTGCATCAGAGATCATCCCATGAAGGGACCAGTGCATCACAGCACTATGATTAGAGGTATGCAAGATCATCCCATGAAGGGACCAGGGCATCAGAGATCATCCCATGAAGGGACCAGTGCATCAGAGATCATCCCATGAAGGGACCAGGGCATTCAGCACTATGATTAGAGGTATGCAAGATCATCCCATGAAGGGACCAGTGCATCACAGCACTATGAATAGAGGTATGAAAGATCATCCCATGAAGGGACCAGGGCATCACAGCACTATGATTAGAGGTATGAAAGATCATCCCATGAAGGTACCAGGGCATCACAGCACTATGATTTGAGGTATGAAAGATCATCCCATGAAGGGACCAGGGCATCAGAGATCATCCCATGAAGGGACCAGGGCATCACAGCACTATGATTAGAGGTATGAAAGATCATCCCATGAAGGGACCAGGGCATCAGAGATCATCCCATGAAGGGACCAGTGCATCAGAGATCATCCCATGAAGGGACCAGTGCATCAGAGATCATCCCATGAAGGGACCAGGGCATCACAGCACTATGATTAGAGGTATGAAAGATCATCCCATGAAGGGACCAGGGCATCACAGCACTATGATTAGAGGTATGAAAGATCATCCCATGAAGGGACCAGGGCATCAGAGATCATCCCATGAAGGGACCAGTGCATCAGAGATCATCCCATGAAGGGACCAGTGCATCAGAGATCATCCCATGAAGGGACCAGTGCATCAGAGATCATCCCATGAAAGGACCAGTGCATCAGAGATCATCCCATGAAGGGACCAGGGCATCACAGCACTATGATTAGAGGTATGCAAGATCATCCCATGAAGGGACCAGTGCATCAGAGATCATCCCATGAAGGGACCAGGGCATCACAGCACTATGATTAGAGGTATGCAAGATCATCCCATGAAGGGACCAGTGCATCAGAGATCATCCCATGAAGGGACCAGGGCATCAGAGATCATCCCATGAAGGGACCAGGGCATCAGAGATCATCCCATGAAGGGACCAGGGCATCAGAGATCATCCCATTAAGGGACCAGGGCATCAGAGATCATCCCATGAAGGTGGACCAGGGCATCACAGCACTATGATTAGAGGTATGAAAGATCATCCCATGAAGGGACCAGGGCATCACAGCACTATGATTAGAGGTATGAAAGATCATCCCATGAAGGGACCAGGGCATCACAGCACTATGATTAGAGGTATGAAAGATCATCCCATGAAGGGACCAGGGCATCACAGAACTATGATTAGAGGTATGAAAGATCATCCCATGAAGGGACCAGGGCATCACAGCACTATGATTAGAGGTATGAAAGATCATCCCATGAAGGAACCAGGGCATCAGAGATCATCCCATGAAGGGACCAGTGCATCAGAGATCATCCCATGAAGGGACCAGGGCATCACAGCACTATGATTAGAGGTATGCAAGATCATCCCATGAAGGGACCAGTGCTTTAGAGATCATCCCATGAAGGGACCAGTGCATCAGAGATCATCCCATGAAGGGACCAGGGCATCACAGCACTATGATTAGAGGTATGCAAGATCATCCCATGAAGGGACCAGTGCATCAGAGATCATCCCATGAAGGGACCAGTGCATCACAGCACTATGATTAGAGGTATGAAAGATCATCCCATGAAGGGACCAGGGCATCACAGCACTATGATTAGAGGTATGAAAGATCATCCCATGAAGGGACCAGGGCATCACAGCACTATGATTTGAGGTATGCAAGATCATCCCATGAAGGGACCAGTGCATCAGAGATCATCCCATGAAGGGACCAGTGCATCAGAGATCATCCCATGAAGGGACCAGGGCATCACAGCACTATGATTAGAGGTATGCAAGATCATCCCATGAAGGGACCAGTGCATCAGAGATCATCCCATGAAGGGACCAGTGCATCAGAGATCATCCCATGAAGGGACCAGTGCATCAGAGATCATCCCATGAAGGGACCAGTGCATCAGAGATCATCCCATGAAGGGACCAGGGCATCACAGCACTATTAGAGGTATGAAAGATCATCCCATGAAGGGATCAGGGCATCACAGCACTATGATTAGTGGTATGAAAGATCATCCCATGAAGGGACCAGGGCATCACAGCACTATGATTAGAGGTATGAAAGAGCATCCCATGAAGGGACCAGGGCATCACAGCACTATGATTAGAGGTATGCAAGATCATCCCATGAAGGGACCAGTGCATCAGAGATCATCCCATGAAGGGACCAGTGCATCAGATCATCCCATGAAGGGACCAGGGCATTCAGCACTATTATTAGAGGTATGCAAGATCATCCCATGAAGGGACCAGTGCATCACAGCACTATGATTAGAGGTATGAAAGATCATCCCATGAAGGTACCAGGGCATCACAGCACTATGATTTGAGGTATGAAAGATCATCCCATGAAGGGACCAGGGCATCAGAGATCATCCCATGAAGGGACCAGGGCATCAGAGATCATCCCATGAAGGGACCAGGGCATCAGAGATCATCCCATGAAGGGACCAGGGCATCAGAGATCATCCCATGAAGGGACCAGTGCATCAGAGATCATCCCATGAAGGGACCAGTGCATCACAGCACTATGATTAGAGGTATGCAAGATCATCCCATGAAGGGACCAGTGCATCAGAGATCATCCCATGAAGGGACAAGGGCATCACAGCACTATGATTAGAGGTATGAAAGATCATCCCATGAAGGGACCAGGGCATCACAGCACTATGATTAGAGGTATGCAAGATCATCCCATGAAGGGACCAGTGCATCAGAGATCATCCCATGAAGGGACCAGTGCATCAGAGATCATCCCATGAAGGGACCAGGGCATCACAGCACTATGATTAGAGGTATGCAAGATCATCCCATGAAGAGACCAGTGCATCAGAGATCATCCCATGAAGGGACCAGTGCATCAGAGCACTATGATTAGAGGTATGAAAGATCATCCCATGAAGGGACCAGTGCATCACATCACTATGATTAGTGGTATGCAAGATCATCCCATGAAGGGACGAGTGCATCAGAGATCATCCCATGAAGGGACCAGTGCATCAGAGATTATCCCATGAAGGGACCAGGGCATCACAGCACTATGATTAGAGGTATGAAAGATCATCCCATGAAGGGACCAGGGCATCACAGCACTATGATTAGAGGTAGGAAAGATCATCCCATGAAGGGACCAGTGCATCACAGCACTATGATTAGAGGTATGAAAGATCATCCCATGAAGGGACCAGGGCATCACAGCACTATGATTAGCGGTATGCAAGATCATCCCATGAAGGGACCGGTGGATCATAGATCATCCCATGAAGGGACCAGTGCATCAGAGATCATCCCATGAAGGGACCAGGGCATCAGAGATCATCCCATGAAGGGGGACCAGGGCATCAGAGATCATCCCATGAAGGTGGACCAGGGCATCAGAGATCATCCCATGAAGGGACCAGGGCATCAGAGATCATCCCATGAAGGGACCAGGGCATCAGAGATCATCCCATAAAGGGACCAGGGCATCACAGCACTATGATTCGAGGTATGCAAGATCATCCCATGAAGGGACCAGTGCATCAGAGATTATCCCATGAAGGGACCAGGGCATCACAGCACTATGATTAGAGGTATGAAAGATCATCCCATGAAGGGATCAGGGCATCACAGCACTATGATTAGTGGTATGAAAGATCATCCCATGAAGGGACCAGGGCATCACAGCACTATGATTAGAGGTATGAAAGATCATCCCATGATGGGACCAGGGCATCAGAGATCATCCCATGAAGGGACCAGTGCATCAGAGATCATCCCATGAAGGGACCAGGGCATCACAGCACTATGATTAGATGTATGAAAGATCGTCCCATGAAGGGACCAGTGCATCAGAGATCATCCCATGAAGGGACCAGTGCATCAGAGATCATCCCATGAAGGGACCAGTGCATCAGAGATCATCCCATGAAGGGACCAGTGCATCAGAGATCATCCCATGAAGGGACCAGTGCATCAGAGATCATCCCATGAACCAGTGCATCAGAAATCATCCCATGAAGGGACCAGTGCATCAGAAATCATCCCATGAAGGGACCAGTGCATCAGAGATCATCCCATGAAGGGACCAGGGCATCACAGCACTGTGATTAGCGGTATGCAAGATCATCCCATGAAGGGACCAGTGGATCAGAGATCATCCCATGAAGGGACCAGGGCATCAGAGATCATCCCATGAAGGGACCAGGGCATCAGAGATCATCCCATGAAGGGACCAGGGCATCAGAGATCATCCCATTAAGGGACCAGGGCATCAGAGATCATCCCATGAAGGGACCAGGGCATCAGAGATCGATCAGAGATCATCCAATGAAGGGACCAGGGCATCACAGCACTATGATTCGAGGTATGCAAGATCATCCCATGAAGGGACCAGTGCATCACAGCACTATGATTAGAGGTATGAAAGATCATCCCATGAAGGGACCAGGGCATCACAGCACTATGATTAGAGGTATGAAAGATCATCCCATGAAGGGACCAGGGCATCACAGAACTATGATTAGAGGTATGCAAGATCATCCCATGAAGGGACCAGTGCATCAGAGATCATCCCATGAAGGGACCAGGGCATCACAGCACTATGATTAGAGGTATGCAAGATCATCCCATGAAGGGACCAGTGCATCAGAGATCATCCCATGAAGGGACCAGTGCATCAGAGATCATCCCATGAAGGGACCAGGGCATCACAGCACTATGATTAGAGGTATGCAAGATCATCCCATGAAGGGACCAGTGCATCAGAGATCATCCCATGAAGGGACCAGGGCATCACAGCACTATGATTAGAGGTATGCAAGATCATCCCATGAAGGGACCAGTGCATCAGAGATCATCCCATGAAGGGACCAGTGCATCAGAGATCATCCCATGAAGGGACCAGTGCATCAGAGATCATCCCATGAAGGGACCAGTGCATCAGAGATCATCCCATGAAGGGACCAGTGCATCACAGCACTATGATTAGAGGTATGCAAGATCATCCCATGAAGGGACCAGGGCATCAGAGATCATCCCATGAAGGGACCAGTGCATCAGAGATCATCCCATGAAGGGACCAGGGCATTCAGCACTATGATTAGAGGTATGCAAGATCATCCCATGAAGGGACCAGTGCATCACAGCACTATGAATAGAGGTATGAAAGATCATCCCATGAAGGGACCAGGGCATCACAGCACTATGATTAGAGGTATGAAAGATCATCCCATGAAGGTACCAGGGCATCACAGCACTATGATTTGAGGTATGAAAGATCATCCCATGAAGGGACCAGGGCATCAGAGATCATCCCATGAAGGGACCAGGGCATCACAGCACTATGATTAGAGGTATGAAAGATCATCCCATGAAGGGACCAGGGCATCAGAGATCATCCCATGAAGGGACCAGTGCATCAGAGATCATCCCATGAAGGGACCAGTGCATCAGAGATCATCCCATGAAGGGACCAGGGCATCACAGCACTATGATTAGAGGTATGAAAGATCATCCCATGAAGGGACCAGGGCATCACAGCACTATGATTAGAGGTATGAAAGATCATCCCATGAAGGGACCAGGGCATCAGAGATCATCCCATGAAGGGACCAGTGCATCAGAGATCATCCCATGAAGGGACCAGTGCATCAGAGATCATCCCATGAAGGGACCAGTGCATCAGAGATCATCCCATGAAAGGACCAGTGCATCAGAGATCATCCCATGAAGGGACCAGGGCATCACAGCACTATGATTAGAGGTATGCAAGATCATCCCATGAAGGGACCAGTGCATCAGAGATCATCCCATGAAGGGACCAGGGCATCACAGCACTATGATTAGAGGTATGCAAGATCATCCCATGAAGGGACCAGTGCATCAGAGATCATCCCATGAAGGGACCAGGGCATCAGAGATCATCCCATGAAGGGACCAGGGCATCAGAGATCATCCCATGAAGGGACCAGGGCATCAGAGATCATCCCATGAAGGGACCAGGGCATCAGAGATCATCCCATGAAGGTGGACCAGGGCATCACAGCACTATGATTAGAGGTATGAAAGATCATCCCATGAAGGGACCAGGGCATCACAGCACTATGATTAGAGGTATGAAAGATCATCCCATGAAGGGACCAGGGCATCACAGCACTATGATTAGAGGTATGAAAGATCATCCCATGAAGGGACCAGGGCATCACAGAACTATGATTAGAGGTATGAAAGATCATCCCATGAAGGGACCAGGGCATCACAGCACTATGATTAGAGGTATGAAAGATCATCCCATGAAGGAACCAGGGCATCAGAGATCATCCCATGAAGGGACCAGTGCATCAGAGATCATCCCATGAAGGGACCAGGGCATCACAGCACTATGATTAGAGGTATGCAAGATCATCCCATGAAGGGACCAGTGCTTTAGAGATCATCCCATGAAGGGACCAGTGCATCAGAGATCATCCCATGAAGGGACCAGGGCATCACAGCACTATGATTAGAGGTATGCAAGATCATCCCATGAAGGGACCAGTGCATCAGAGATCATCCCATGAAGGGACCAGTGCATCACAGCACTATGATTAGAGGTATGAAAGATCATCCCATGAAGGGACCAGGGCATCACAGCACTATGATTAGAGGTATGAAAGATCATCCCATGAAGGGACCAGGGCATCACAGCACTATGATTTGAGGTATGCAAGATCATCCCATGAAGGGACCAGTGCATCAGAGATCATCCCATGAAGGGACCAGTGCATCAGAGATCATCCCATGAAGGGACCAGGGCATCACAGCACTATGATTAGAGGTATGCAAGATCATCCCATGAAGGGACCAGTGCATCAGAGATCATCCCATGAAGGGACCAGTGCATCAGAGATCATCCCATGAAGGGACCAGTGCATCAGAGATCATCCCATGAAGGGACCAGTGCATCAGAGATCATCCCATGAAGGGACCAGGGCATCACAGCACTATTAGAGGTATGAAAGATCATCCCATGAAGGGATCAGGGCATCACAGCACTATGATTAGTGGTATGAAAGATCATCCCATGAAGGGACCAGGGCATCACAGCACTATGATTAGAGGTATGAAAGAGCATCCCATGAAGGGACCAGGGCATCACAGCACTATGATTAGAGGTATGCAAGATCATCCCATGAAGGGACCAGTGCATCAGAGATCATCCCATGAAGGGACCAGTGCATCAGATCATCCCATGAAGGGACCAGGGCATTCAGCACTATGATTAGAGGTATGCAAGATCATCCCATGAAGGGACCAGTGCATCACAGCACTATGATTAGAGGTATGAAAGATCATCCCATGAAGGTACCAGGGCATCACAGCACTATGATTTGAGGTATGAAAGATCATCCCATGAAGGGACCAGGGCATCAGAGATCATCCCATGAAGGGACCAGGGCATCAGAGATCATCCCATGAAGGGACCAGGGCATCAGAGATCATCCCATGAAGGGACCAGGGCATCAGAGATCATCCCATGAAGGGACCAGTGCATCAGAGATCATCCCATGAAGGGACCAGTGCATCACAGCACTATGATTAGAGGTATGCAAGATCATCCCATGAAGGGACCAGTGCATCAGAGATCATCCCATGAAGGGACAAGGGCATCACAGCACTATGATTAGAGGTATGAAAGATCATCCCATGAAGGGACCAGGGCATCACAGCACTATGATTAGAGGTATGCAAGATCATCCCATGAAGGGACCAGTGCATCAGAGATCATCCCATGAAGGGACCAGTGCATCAGAGATCATCCCATGAAGGGACCAGGGCATCACAGCACTATGATTAGAGGTATGCAAGATCATCCCATGAAGAGACCAGTGCATCAGAGATCATCCCATGAAGGGACCAGTGCATCAGAGCACTATGATTAGAGGTATGAAAGATCATCCCATGAAGGGACCAGTGCATCACAGCACTATGATTAGAGGTATGCAAGATCATCCCATGAAGGGACCAGTGCATCAGAGATCATCCCATGAAGGGACCAGTGCATCAGAGATCATCCCATGAAGGGACCAGTGCATCAGAGATCATCCCATGAAGGGACCAGTGCATCGGAGATCATCCCATGAAGGGACCAGTGCATCGGAGATCATCCCATGAAGGGACCAGGGCATCACAGCACTATGATTAGAGGTATGAAAGATCATCCCATGAAGGGACCAGGGCATCACAGCACTATGATTAGAGGTATGCAAGATCATCCCATGAAGGGACCAGTGCATCAGAGATCATCCCATGAAGGGACCAGTGCATCAGAGATCATCCCATGAAGGGACCAGTGCATCGGAGATCATCCCATGAAGGGACCAGTGCATCGGAGATCATCCCATGAAGGGACCAGGGCATCACAGCACTATGATTAGAGGTATGAAAGATCATCCCATGAAGGGACCAGGGGATCACAGCACTATGATTAGAGGTATGAAAGATCATCCCATGAAGGGACCAGGGCATCGGAGATCATCCCATGAAGGGACCAGTGCATCAGAGATCATCCCATGAAGGGACCAGTGCATCAGAGATCATCCCATGAAGGGACCAGTGCATCAGAGATCATCCCATGAAGGGACCAGGGCATCACAGCACTATGATTAGAGGTATGCAAGATCATCCCATGAAGGGACCAATGCATCAGAGATCATCCCATGAAGGGACCAGTGCATCAGAGATCATCCCATGAAGGGACCAGTGCATCAGAGATCATCCCATGAAGGGACCAGGGCATCAGAGATCATCCCATGAAGGGACCAGGGCATCACAGCACTATGATTAGAGGTATGAAAGATCATCCCATGAAGGGACCAGTTTATCAGAGATCATCCCATGAAGGGACCAGGGCATCACAGCACTATGATTAGAGGTATGAAAGATCATCCCATGAATGGACCATGGCATGAGAGATCATCCCATGAAGGGACAAGTGCATCAGAGATCATCCCATGAAGGGACCAGGGCATCACAGCACTATGATTAGAGGTGTGAAAGATCATCCCATGAAGGGACCAGGGCATCACAGCACTATGATTAGAGGTATGAAAGATCATCCCATGAAGGGACCAGTGCATCAGAGATCATCCCATGAAGGGACCAGTGCATCAGAGATCATCCCATGAAGGGACCAGGGCATCAGAGATCATCCCATGAAGGGACCAGGGCATCAGAGATCATCCCATGAAGGGACCAGTGCATCAGAGATCATCCCATGAAGGGACCAGTGCATCAGAGATCATCCCATGAAGGGACCATGGCATCAGAGATCATCCCATGAAGGGACCAGTGCATCAGAGATCATCCCATGAAGGGACCAGGGCATCACAGCACTATGATTAGAAGTGTGAAAGATCATCCCATGAAGGGACCAGGGCATCACAGCACTATGATTAGAGGTATGAAAGATCATCCCATGAAGGAACCAGGGCATCAGAGATCATCCCATGAAGGGACCAGTGCATCAGAGATCATCCCATGAAGGGACCAGGGCATCACAGCACTATGATTAGAGGTATGCAAGATCATCCCATGAAGGGACCAGTGCATCAGAGATCATCCCATGAAGGGACCAGTGCATCAGAGATCATCCCATGAAGGGACCAGTGCATCAGAGATCATCCCATGAAGGGACCAGTGCATCAGATCATCCCATGAAGGGACCAGGGCATCACAGCACTATGATTAGAGATATGAAAGATCATCCCATGAAGGGACCAGGGCATCACAGCACTATGATTAGAGGTATGAAAGATCATCCCATGAAGGGACCAGTGCATCACAGCACTGTGATTAGAGGTATGAAAGATCACTCCATGAAGGGACCAGGGCATCACAGCACTATGATTAGAGGTATGAAAGATCATCCCATGAAGGGACCAGTGCATCAGAGATCATCCCATGAAGGGACCAGTGCATCAGAGATCATCCCATGAAGGGACCAGGGCATCACAGCACTATGATTAGAGGTATGAAAGATCATCCCATGAAGGGACCAGGGCATCACAGCACTATGATTAGAGGTATGAAAGATCATCCCATGAAGAGACCAGTGCATCAGAGATCATCCCATGAAGGGACCAGTGCATCAGAGATCATCCCATGAAGGGACCAGTGCATCAGAGATCATCCCATGAAGGGACCAGTGCATCAGAGATCATCCCATGAAGGGACCAGTGCATCAGATCATCCCATGAAGGGACCAGGGCATCACAGCACTATGATTAGAGGTATGAAAGATCATCCCATGAAGGGACCAGGGCATCACAGCACTATGATTAGAGGTATGAAAGATCATCCCATGAAGGGACCAGGGCATCACAGCACTATGATTAGAGGTATGAAAGATCATCCCATGAAGGGACCAGTGCATCAGAGATCATCCCATGAAGGGACCAGTGCATCAGATCATCCCATGAAGGGACCAGGGCATCACATCACTATGATTAGAGGTATGAAAGATCATCCCATGAAGGGACCAGTGCATCAGAGATCATCCCATGAAGGGACCAGTGCATCGGAGATCATCCCATGAAGGGACCAGGGCATCACAGCACTATGATTAGAGGTATGAAAGATCATCCCATTAAGGGACCAGTGCTTTAGAGATCATCCCATGAAGGGACCAGTGCATCAGCGATCATCCCATGAAGGGACCAGGGCATCAGAGATCATCCCATGAAGGGACCAGGGCATCAGAGATCATCCCATGAAGGGACCAGGGCATCAGAGATCATCCCATGAAGGGACCAGGGCATCAGAGATCATCCCATGAAGGGACCAGGGCATCACAGCACTATGATTAGAGGTATGAAAGATCATCCCATGAAGGGACCAGGGCATAAAAGCACTATGATTAGAGGTATGCAAGATCATCCCATGAAGGGACCAGTGCATCAGAGATCATCCCATGAAGGGACCTGTGCATCAGAGATCATCCCATGAAGGGACCAGTGCAGCAGAGATCATCCCATGAAGGGATGAGGGCATCACAGCACTATGATTCGAGGTATGCAAGATCATCCCATGAAGGGACCAGTGCATCACAGCACTATGATTAGAGGTATGAAAGATCATCCCATGAAGGGACCAGGGCATCACAGCACTATGATTAGAGGTATGAAAGATCATCCCATGAAGGGACCAGGGCATCACAGCACTATGATTAGAGGTTAGAAAGATCATCCCATGAAGGGACCAGGGCATCACAGCACTATGATTAGAGGTATGCAAGATCATCCCATGAAGGGACCAGTGCATCAGAGATCATCCCATGAAGGGGCGAGTGCATTAGAGATCATCCCATGAAGGGACCAGGGCATCACAGCACTATGATTAGAGGTATGCAAGATCATCCCATGAAGGGACCAGTGCATCAGAGATCATCCCATGAAGGGACCAGTGCATCAGAGATCATCCCATGAAGGGACCAGGGCATCACAGCACTATGATTTGAGGTATGCAAGATCATCCCATGAAGGGACCAGTGCATCAGAGATCATCCCATGAAGGGACCAGGGCATCAGAGATCATCCCATGAAGGGGGACCAGGGCATCAGAGATCATCCCATGAAGGGACCAGGGCATCACAGCACTATGATTAGAGGTATGCAAGATCATCCCATGAAGGGACCAGGGCATCAGAGATCATCCCATGAAGGGACCAGGGCATCACAGCACTATGATTAGAGGTATGCAAGATCATCCCATGAAGGGACCAGTGCATCAGAGATCATCCCATGAAGGGACTAGGGCATCACAGCACTATGATTAGAGGTATGCAAGATCATCCCATGAAGGGACCAGTGCATCAGAGATCATCCCATGAAAGGACCAGGGCATCACAGCACTATGATTAGAGGTATGCAAGATCATCCCATGAAGGGACCAGTGCATCACAGCACTATGATTAGAGGTATGAAAGATCATCCCATGAAGGGACCAGTGCATCAGAGATCATCCCATGAAGGGACCAGTGCATCAGAGATCATCCCATGAAGGGACCAGTGCATCACAGCACTATGATTAGAGGTATGCAAGATCATCCCATGAAGGGACCAGTGCATCAGAGATCATCCCATGAAGGGACCAGTGCATCACAGCACTATGATTAGAGGTATGAAAGATCATCCCATGAAGGGACCAGGGCATCACAGCACTATGATTAGAGGTATGAAAGATCATCCCATGAAGGGACCAGGGCATCACAGCACTATGATTAGAGGTATGCAAGATCATCCCATGAAGGGACCAGTGCATCAAGGATCATCCCATGAAGGGAGCAGTGCATCAGAGATCATCCCATGAAGGGAGCAGTGCATCAGAGATCATCCCATGAAGGGAGCAGTGCATCAGAGATCATCCCATGAAGGGACCAGTGCATCAGAGATCATCCCATGAAGGGACCAGGGCATCACAGCACTATGATTAGAGGTATGAAAGATCATCCCATGAAGGGACCAGGGCATCACAGCACTATGATTAGAGGTATGAAGGATCATCCCATGAAGGGACCAGGGCATCAGAGATCATCCCATGAAGGGACCAGTGCATCAGAGATCATCCCATGAAGGGACCAGTGCATCAGAGATCATCCCATGAAGGGACCAGGGCATCACAGCACTATGATTAGAGGTATGAAAGATCATCCCATGAAGGGACCAGGGCATCACAGCACTATGATTAGAGGTATGCAAGATCATCCCATGAAGGGACCAGTGCATCAGAGATCATCCCATGAAGGGACCAGTGCACCAGAGATCATCCCATGAAGGGACCAGGGCATCACAGCACTATGATTAGAGGTATGCAAGATCATCCCACGAAGAGACCAGTGCATCAGAGATCATCCCATGAAGGGACCAGTGCATCACAGCACTATGATTAGAGGTATGAAAGATCATCCCATGAAGGGACCAGGGCATCACATAACTATGATTAGAGGTATGAAAGATCATCCCATGAAGGGACCAGGGCATCAGAGATCATCCCATTAAGGGACCAGTGCATCAGAGATCATCCCATGAAGGGACCAGTGCATCAGAGATCATCCCATGAAGGGACCAGTGCACCAGAGATCATCCCATGAAGGGACCAGGGCATCACAGCACTATGATTAGAGGTATGCAAGATCATCCCATGAAGGGACCAGTGCATCAGAGATCATCCCATGAAGGGACCAGTGCATCAGATCATCCCATGAAGGGACCAGGGCATCAGCGATCATCTCATGAAGGGACCAGGGCATCAGAGATCATCCCATGAAGGGACCAGGGCATCAGAGATCATCCCATGAAGGGACCAGTGCATCAGAGATCATCCCATGAAGGGACCAGTGCATCAGAGATCATCCCATGAAGGGACCAGTGCATCAGAGATCATCCCACGAAGGGACCAGGGCATCACAGCACTATGATTAGAGGTATGAAAGATCATCCCATGAAGGGACCAGTGCATCAGAGATCATCCCATGAAGGGACCAGTGCATCAGAGATCATCCCATGAAGGGACCAGTGCATCAGAGATCATCCCATGAAGGGACCAGGGCATCACAGCACTATGATTAGAGGTATGCAAGATCATTCCATGAAGGGACCAGTGCATCAGAGATCATCCCATGAAGGGACCAGGGCATCACAGCACTATGATTAGAGGTATGCAAGATCATCCCATGAAGGGACCATTGCATCACAGCACTATGATTCGAGGTATGCAAGATCATCCCATGAAGGGACCAGTGCATCACAGCACTATGATTAGAGGTATGAAAGATCATCCCATGAAGGGACCTGTGCATCAGAGATCATCCCATGAAGGGACCAGTGCAGCAGAGATCATCCCATGAAGGGATGAGGGCATCACAGCACTATGATTCGAGGTATGCAAGATCATCCCATGAAGGGACCAGTGCATCACAGCACTATGATTAGAGGTATGAAAGATCATCCCATGAAGGGACCAGGGCATCACAGCACTATGATTAGAGGTATGAAAGATCATCCCATGAAGGGACCAGGGCATCACAGCACTATGATTAGAGGTTAGAAAGATCATCCCATGAAGGGACCAGGGCATCACAGCACTATGATTAGAGGTATGCAAGATCATCCCATGAAGGGACCAGTGCATCAGAGATCATCCCATGAAGGGGCGAGTGCATTAGAGATCATCCCATGAAGGGACCAGGGCATCACAGCACTATGATTAGAGGTATGCAAGATCATCCCATGAAGGGACCAGTGCATCAGAGATCATCCCATGAAGGGACCAGTGCATCAGAGATCATCCCATGAAGGGACCAGGGCATCACAGCACTATGATTTGAGGTATGCAAGATCATCCCATGAAGGGACCAGTGCATCAGAGATCATCCCATGAAGGGACCAGGGCATCAGAGATCATCCCATGAAGGGGGACCAGGGCATCAGAGATCATCCCATGAAGGGACCAGGGCATCACAGCACTATGATTAGAGGTATGCAAGATCATCCCATGAAGGGACCAGGGCATCAGAGATCATCCCATGAAGGGACCAGGGCATCACAGCACTATGATTAGAGGTATGCAAGATCATCCCATGAAGGGACCAGTGCATCAGAGATCATCCCATGAAGGGACTAGGGCATCACAGCACTATGATTAGAGGTATGCAAGATCATCCCATGAAGGGACCAGTGCATCAGAGATCATCCCATGAAAGGACCAGGGCATCACAGCACTATGATTAGAGGTATGCAAGATCATCCCATGAAGGGACCAGTGCATCACAGCACTATGATTAGAGGTATGAAAGATCATCCCATGAAGGGACCAGTGCATCAGAGATCATCCCATGAAGGGACCAGTGCATCAGAGATCATCCCATGAAGGGACCAGTGCATCACAGCACTATGATTAGAGGTATGCAAGATCATCCCATGAAGGGACCAGTGCATCAGAGATCATCCCATGAAGGGACCAGTGCATCACAGCACTATGATTAGAGGTATGAAAGATCATCCCATGAAGGGACCAGGGCATCACAGCACTATGATTAGAGGTATGAAAGATCATCCCATGAAGGGACCAGGGCATCACAGCACTATGATTAGAGGTATGCAAGATCATCCCATGAAGGGACCAGTGCATCAAGGATCATCCCATGAAGGGAGCAGTGCATCAGAGATCATCCCATGAAGGGAGCAGTGCATCAGAGATCATCCCATGAAGGGAGCAGTGCATCAGAGATCATCCCATGAAGGGACCAGTGCATCAGAGATCATCCCATGAAGGGACCAGGGCATCACAGCACTATGATTAGAGGTATGAAAGATCATCCCATGAAGGGACCAGGGCATCACAGCACTATGATTAGAGGTATGAAGGATCATCCCATGAAGGGACCAGGGCATCAGAGATCATCCCATGAAGGGACCAGTGCATCAGAGATCATCCCATGAAGGGACCAGTGCATCAGAGATCATCCCATGAAGGGACCAGGGCATCACAGCACTATGATTAGAGGTATGAAAGATCATCCCATGAAGGGACCAGGGCATCACAGCACTATGATTAGAGGTATGCAAGATCATCCCATGAAGGGACCAGTGCATCAGAGATCATCCCATGAAGGGACCAGTGCACCAGAGATCATCCCATGAAGGGACCAGGGCATCACAGCACTATGATTAGAGGTATGCAAGATCATCCCACGAAGAGACCAGTGCATCAGAGATCATCCCATGAAGGGACCAGTGCATCACAGCACTATGATTAGAGGTATGAAAGATCATCCCATGAAGGGACCAGGGCATCACATAACTATGATTAGAGGTATGAAAGATCATCCCATGAAGGGACCAGGGCATCAGAGATCATCCCATTAAGGGACCAGTGCATCAGAGATCATCCCATGAAGGGACCAGTGCATCAGAGATCATCCCATGAAGGGACCAGTGCACCAGAGATCATCCCATGAAGGGACCAGGGCATCACAGCACTATGATTAGAGGTATGCAAGATCATCCCATGAAGGGACCAGTGCATCAGAGATCATCCCATGAAGGGACCAGTGCATCAGATCATCCCATGAAGGGACCAGGGCATCAGCGATCATCTCATGAAGGGACCAGGGCATCAGAGATCATCCCATGAAGGGACCAGGGCATCAGAGATCATCCCATGAAGGGACCAGTGCATCAGAGATCATCCCATGAAGGGACCAGTGCATCAGAGATCATCCCATGAAGGGACCAGTGCATCAGAGATCATCCCACGAAGGGACCAGGGCATCACAGCACTATGATTAGAGGTATGAAAGATCATCCCATGAAGGGACCAGTGCATCAGAGATCATCCCATGAAGGGACCAGTGCATCAGAGATCATCCCATGAAGGGACCAGTGCATCAGAGATCATCCCATGAATGGACCAGGGCATCACAGCACTATGATTAGAGGTATGCAAGATCATTCCATGAAGGGACCAGTGCATCAGAGATCATCCCATGAAGGGACCAGGGCATCACAGCACTATGATTAGAGGTATGCAAGATCATCCCATGAAGGGACCATTGCATCACAGCACTATGATTAGAGGTATGAAAGATCATCCCATGAAGGAACCAGGGCATCACAGCACTATGATTAGAGGTATGAAAGATCATCCCATGAAGGGACCAGTGCATCACAGCACTATGATTAGAGGTATGAAAGATCATCCCATGAAGGGACCAGTGCATCAGAGATCATCCCATGAAGGAACTAGTGCATCAGATCATCCCATGAAGGGACCAGGGCATCACAGCACTATGATTAGAGGTATGAAAGATCATCCCATGAAGGGACCAGTGCATCAGAGATCATCCCATGAAGGGACCAGTGCATCAGATCATCCCATGAAGGGACCAGGGCATCACAGCACTATGATTAGAGGTATGAAAGATCATCCCATGAAGGGACCAGTGCATCAGAGATCATCCCATGAAGGGACCAGTGCATCGGCGATCATCCCATGAAGGGACCAGGGCATCACAGCACTATGATTAGAGGTATGCAAGATCATCCCATGAAGGGACCAGTGCATCAGAGATCATCCCATGAAGGGACCAGGGCATCACAGCACTATGATTAGAGGTATGAAAGATCATCCCATGAAGGGACCAGGGCATCACAGCACTATGATTAGAGGTATGCAAGATCATCCCATGAAGGGACCAGGGCATCAGAGATCATCCCATGAAGGGACCAGGGCATCAGAGATCATCCCATGAAGGGACCAGGGCATCAGAGATCATCCCATGAAGGGACCAGTGCATCAGAGATCATCCCATGAAGGGACCAGTGCACCAGAGATCATCCCATGAAGGGACCAGGGCATCACAGCACTATGATTAGAGGTATGCAAGATCATCCCATGAAGGGACCAGTGCATCAGAGATCATCCCATGAAGGGACCAGTCCATCAGAGATCATCCCATGAAGGGACCAGGGAATCACAGCACTATGATTAGAGGTATGAAAGATCATCCCATGAAGGGACCAGGGCATCACAGCACTATGATTAGAGGTATGCAAGATCATCCCATGAAGGGACCAGTGCATCAGAGATCATCCCATGAAGGGACCAGTGCATCAGAGATCATCCATGAAGGGACCAGTGCATCAGAGATCATCCCATGAAGGGACCAGGGCATCACAGCACTATGATTAGAGGTATGAAAGATCATCCCATGAAGGGACCAGGGCATCACAGCACTATGATTAGAGGTATGCAAGATCATCCAATGAAGGGACCAGTGCATCAGATCATCCCATGAAGGGACCAGGGCATCACAGCACTATGATTAGAGGTATGCAAGATCATCCCATGAAGGGACCAGTGCATCAGAGATCATCCCATGAAGGGACCAGGGCATCACAGCACTATGATTAGAGGTATGCAAGATCATCCCATGAAGGGACCAGTGCATCGGCGATCATCCCATGAAGGGACCAGGGCATCACAGCACTATGATTAGAGGTATGAAAGATCATCCCATGAAGGGACCAGTGCATCAGAGATCATCCCATGAAGGGACCAGTGCATCAGCGATCATCTCATGAAGGGACCAGGGCATCAGAGATCATCCCATGAAGGGACCAGGGCATCAGAGATCATCCCATGAAGGGACCAGTGCATCAGAGATCATCCCATGAAGGGACCAGGGCATCACAGCACTATGATTAGAGGTATGAAAGATCATCCCATGAAGGGACCAGGGCATCACAGCACTATGATTAGAGGTATGCAAGATCATCCCATGAAGGGACCAGGGCATCAGAGATCATCCCATGAAGGGACCAGTGCATCGGAGATCATCCCATGAAGGGACCACTGCATCAGAGATCATCCCATGAAGGGACCAGTGCACCAGAGATCATCCTATGAAGGGACCAGGGCATCACAGCACTATGATTAGAGGTATGCAAGATCATCCCATGAAGGGACCAGTGCATCAGAGATCATCCCATGAAGGTACCAGTGCATCAGAGATCATCCCATGAAGGGACCAGGGAATCACAGCACTATGATTAGAGGTATGAAAGATCATCCCATGAAGGGACCAGGGCATCACAGCACTATGATTAGAGGTATGCAAGATCATCCCATGAAGGGACCAGTGCATCAGAGATCATCCCATGAAGGGACCAGTGCATCAGAGATCATCCCATGAAGGGACCAGTGCATCAGAGATCATCCCACGAAGGGACCAGGGCATCACAGCACTATGATTAGAGGTATGAAAGATCATCCCATGAAGGGACCAGTGCATCAGAGATCATCCCATGAAGGGACCAGTGCATCAGATCATCCCATGAAGGGACCAGGGCATCACAGCACTATGATTAGAGATATGAAAGATCATCCCATGAAGGGACCAGGGCATCACAGCACTATGATTAGAGGTATGAAAGATCATCCCATGAAGGGACCAGTGCATCACAGCACTGTGATTAGAGGTATGAAAGATCACTCCATGAAGGGACCAGGGCATCACAGCACTATGATTAGAGGTATGAAAGATCATCCCATGAAGGGACCAGTGCATCAGAGATCATCCCATGAAGGGACCAGTGCATCAGAGATCATCCCATGAAGGGACCAGGGCATCACAGCACTATGATTAGAGGTATGAAAGATCATCCCATGAAGGGACCAGGGCATCACAGCACTATGATTAGAGGTATGCAAGATCATCCCATGAAGGGACCAATGCATCAGAGATCATCCCATGAAGGGACCAGTGCATCAGAGATCATCCCATGAAGGGACCAGTGCATCAGAGATCATCCCATGAAGGGACCAGGGCATCAGAGATCATCCCATGAAGGGACCAGGGCATCACAGCACTATGATTAGAGGTATGAAAGATCATCCCATGAAGGGACCAGTTTATCAGAGATCATCCCATGAAGGGACCAGGGCATCACAGCACTATGATTAGAGGTATGAAAGATCATCCCATGAATGGACCATGGCATGAGAGATCATCCCATGAAGGGACAAGTGCATCAGAGATCATCCCATGAAGGGACCAGGGCATCACAGCACTATGATTAGAGGTGTGAAAGATCATCCCATGAAGGGACCAGGGCATCACAGCACTATGATTAGAGGTATGAAAGATCATCCCATGAAGGGACCAGTGCATCAGAGATCATCCCATGAAGGGACCAGTGCATCAGAGATCATCCCATGAAGGGACCAGGGCATCAGAGATCATCCCATGAAGGGACCAGGGCATCAGAGATCATCCCATGAAGGGACCAGTGCATCAGAGATCATCCCATGAAGGGACCAGTGCATCAGAGATCATCCCATGAAGGGACCATGGCATCAGAGATCATCCCATGAAGGGACCAGTGCATCAGAGATCATCCCATGAAGGGACCAGGGCATCACAGCACTATGATTAGAAGTGTGAAAGATCATCCCATGAAGGGACCAGGGCATCACAGCACTATGATTAGAGGTATGAAAGATCATCCCATGAAGGAACCAGGGCATCAGAGATCATCCCATGAAGGGACCAGTGCATCAGAGATCATCCCATGAAGGGACCAGGGCATCACAGCACTATGATTAGAGGTATGCAAGATCATCCCATGAAGGGACCAGTGCATCAGAGATCATCCCATGAAGGGACCAGTGCATCAGAGATCATCCCATGAAGGGACCAGTGCATCAGAGATCATCCCATGAAGGGACCAGTGCATCAGATCATCCCATGAAGGGACCAGGGCATCACAGCACTATGATTAGAGATATGAAAGATCATCCCATGAAGGGACCAGGGCATCACAGCACTATGATTAGAGGTATGAAAGATCATCCCATGAAGGGACCAGTGCATCACAGCACTGTGATTAGAGGTATGAAAGATCACTCCATGAAGGGACCAGGGCATCACAGCACTATGATTAGAGGTATGAAAGATCATCCCATGAAGGGACCAGTGCATCAGAGATCATCCCATGAAGGGACCAGTGCATCAGAGATCATCCCATGAAGGGACCAGGGCATCACAGCACTATGATTAGAGGTATGAAAGATCATCCCATGAAGGGACCAGGGCATCACAGCACTATGATTAGAGGTATGAAAGATCATCCCATGAAGAGACCAGTGCATCAGAGATCATCCCATGAAGGGACCAGTGCATCAGAGATCATCCCATGAAGGGACCAGTGCATCAGAGATCATCCCATGAAGGGACCAGTGCATCAGAGATCATCCCATGAAGGGACCAGTGCATCAGATCATCCCATGAAGGGACCAGGGCATCACAGCACTATGATTAGAGGTATGAAAGATCATCCCATGAAGGGACCAGGGCATCACAGCACTATGATTAGAGGTATGAAAGATCATCCCATGAAGGGACCAGGGCATCACAGCACTATGATTAGAGGTATGAAAGATCATCCCATGAAGGGACCAGTGCATCAGAGATCATCCCATGAAGGGACCAGTGCATCAGATCATCCCATGAAGGGACCAGGGCATCACATCACTATGATTAGAGGTATGAAAGATCATCCCATGAAGGGACCAGTGCATCAGAGATCATCCCATGAAGGGACCAGTGCATCGGAGATCATCCCATGAAGGGACCAGGGCATCACAGCACTATGATAAGAGGTATGAAAGATCATCCCATTAAGGGACCAGTGCTTTAGAGATCATCCCATGAAGGGACCAGTGCATCAGCGATCATCCCATGAAGGGACCAGGGCATCAGAGATCATCCCATGAAGGGACCAGGGCATCAGAGATCATCCCATGAAGGGACCAGGGCATCAGAGATCATCCCATGAAGGGACCAGGGCATCACAGCACTATGATTAGAGGTATGAAAGATCATCCCATGAAGGGACCAGGGCATAAAAGCACTATGATTAGAGGTATGCAAGATCATCCCATGAAGGGACCAGTGCATCAGAGATCATCCCATGAAGGGACCTGTGCATCAGAGATCATCCCATGAAGGGGCCAGTGCAGCAGAGATCATCCCATGAAGGGATGAGGGCATCACAGCACTATGATTCGAGGTATGCAAGATCATCCCATGAAGGGACCAGTGCATCACAGCACTATGATTAGAGGTATGAAAGATCATCCCATGAAGGGACCAGGGCATCACAGCACTATGATTAGAGGTATGAAAGATCATCCCATGAAGGGACCAGGGCATCACAGCACTATGATTAGAGGTTAGAAAGATCATCCCATGAAGGGACCAGGGCATCACAGCACTATGATTAGAGGTATGCAAGATCATCCCATGAAGGGACCAGTGCATCAGAGATCATCCCATGAAGGGGCGAGTGCATTAGAGATCATCCCATGAAGGGACCAGGGCATCACAGCACTATGATTAGAGGTATGCAAGATCATCCCATGAAGGGACCAGTGCATCAGAGATCATCCCATGAAGGGACCAGTGCATCAGAGATCATCCCATGAAGGGACCAGGGCATCACAGCACTATGATTTGAGGTATGCAAGATCATCCCATGAAGGGACCAGTGCATCAGAGATCATCCCATGAAGGGACCAGGGCATCAGAGATCATCCCATGAAGGGGGACCAGGGCATCAGAGATCATCCCATGAAGGGACCAGGGCATCAGAGATCATCCCATGAAGGGACCAGGGCATCACAGCACTATGATTAGAGGTATGCAAGATCATCCCATGAAGGGACCAGTGCATCAGAGATCATCCCATGAAGGGACTAGGGCATCACAGCACTATGATTAGAGGTATGCAAGATCATCCCATGAAGGGACCAGTGCATCAGAGATCATCCCATGAAAGGACCAGGGCATCACAGCACTATGATTAGAGGTATGCAAGATCATCCCATGAAGGGACCAGTGCATCACAGCACTATGATTAGAGGTATGAAAGATCATCCCATGAAGGGACCAGTGCATCAGAGATCATCCCATGAAGGGACCAGTGCATCAGAGATCATCCCATGAAGGGACCAGTGCATCACAGCACTATGATTAGAGGTATGCAAGATCATCCCATGAAGGGACCAGTGCATCAGAGATCATCCCATGAAGGGACCAGTGCATCACAGCACTATGATTAGAGGTATGAAAGATCATCCCATGAAGGGACCAGGGCATCACAGCACTATGATTAGAGGTATGAAAGATCATCCCATGAAGGGACCAGGGCATCACAGCACTATGATTAGAGGTATGCAAGATCATCCCATGAAGGGACCAGTGCATCAAGGATCATCCCATGAAGGGAGCAGTGCATCAGAGATCATCCCATGAAGGGAGCAGTGCATCAGAGATCATCCCATGAAGGGACCAGTGCATCAGAGATCATCCCATGAAGGGACCAGGGCATCACAGCACTATGATTAGAGGTATGAAAGATCATCCCATGAAGGGACCAGGGCATCACAGCACTATGATTAGAGGTATGAAGGATCATCCCATGAAGGGACCAGGGCATCAGAGATCATCCCATGAAGGGACCAGTGCATCAGAGATCATCCCATGAAGGGACCAGTGCATCAGAGATCATCCCATGAAGGGACCAGGGCATCACAGCACTATGATTAGAGGTATGAAAGATCATCCCATGAAGGGACCAGGGCATCACAGCACTATGATTAGAGGTATGCAAGATCATCCCATGAAGGGACCAGTGCATCAGAGATCATCCCATGAAGGGACCAGTGCACCAGAGATCATCCCATGAAGGGACCAGGGCATCACAGCACTATGATTAGAGGTATGCAAGATCATCCCACGAAGAGACCAGTGCATCAGAGATCATCCCATGAAGGGACCAGTGCATCACAGCACTATGATTAGAGGTATGAAAGATCATCCCATGAAGGGACCAGGGCATCACATAACTATGATTAGAGGTATGAAAGATCATCCCATGAAGGGACCAGGGCATCAGAGATCATCCCATTAAGGGACCAGTGCATCAGAGATCATCCCATGAAGGGACCAGTGCATCAGAGATCATCCCATGAAGGGACCAGTGCACCAGAGATCATCCCATGAAGGGACCAGGGCATCACAGCACTATGATTAGAGGTATGCAAGATCATCCCATGAAGGGACCAGTGCATCAGAGATCATCCCATGAAGGGACCAGTGCATCAGATCATCCCATGAAGGGACCAGTGCATCAGATCATCCCATGAAGGGACCAGGGCATCAGCGATCATCTCATGAAGGGACCAGGGCATCAGAGATCATCCCATGAAGGGACCAGGGCATCAGAGATCATCCCATGAAGGGACCAGGGCATCAGAGATCATCCCATGAAGGGACCAGTGCATCAGAGATCATCCCATGAAGGGACCAGTGCATCAGAGATCATCCCACGAAGGGACCAGGGCATCACAGCACTATGATTAGAGGTATGAAAGATCATCCCATGAAGGGACCAGTGCATCAGAGATCATCCCATGAAGGGACCAGTGCATCAGAGATCATCCCATGAAGGGACCAGTGCATCAGAGATCATCCCATGAAGGGACCAGGGCATCACAGCACTATGATTAGAGGTATGCAAGATCATTCCATGAAGGGACCAGTGCATCAGAGATCATCCCATGAAGGGACCAGGGCATCACAGCACTATGATTAGAGGTATGCAAGATCATCCCATGAAGGGACCATTGCATCACAGCACTATGATTAGAGGTATGAAAGATCATCCCATGAAGGAACCAGGGCATCACAGCACTATGATTAGAGGTATGAAAGATCATCCCATGAAGGGACCAGTACATCACAGCACTATGATTAGAGGTATGAAAGATCATCCCATGAAGGGACCAGTGCATCAGAGATCATCCCATGAAGGAACTAGTGCATCAGATCATCCCATGAAGGGACCAGGGCATCACAGCACTATGATTAGAGGTATGAAAGATCATCCCATGAAGGGACCAGTGCATCAGAGATCATCCCATGAAGGGACCAGTGCATCAGATCATCCCATGAAGGGACCAGGGCATCACAGCACTATGATTAGAGGTATGAAAGATCATCCCATGAAGGGACCAGTGCATCAGAGATCATCCCATGAAGGGACCAGTGCATCGGCGATCATCCCATGAAGGGACCAGGGCATCACAGCACTATGATTAGAGGTATGCAAGATCATCCCATGAAGGGACCAGTGCATCAGAGATCATCCCATGAAGGGACCAGGGCATCACAGCACTATGATTAGAGGTATGAAAGATCATCCCATGAAGGGACCAGGGCATCACAGCACTATGATTAGAGGTATGCAAGATCATCCCATGAAGGGACCAGGGCATCAGAGATCATCCCATGAAGGGACCAGTGCATCAGAGATCATCCCATGAAGGGACCAGTGCATCAGAGATCATCCCATGAAGGGACCAGTGCACCAGAGATCATCCCATGAAGGGACCAGGGCATCACAGCACTATGATTAGAGGTATGCAAGATCATCCCATGAAGGGACCAGTGCATCAGAGATCATCCCATGAAGGGACCAGTCCATCAGAGATCATCCCATGAAGGGACCAGGGAATCACAGCACTATGATTAGAGGTATGAAAGATCATCCCATGAAGGGACCAGGGCATCACAGCACTATGATTAGAGGTATGCAAGATCATCCCATGAAGGGACCAGTGCATCAGAGATCATCCCATGAAGGGACCAGTGCATCAGAAATCATCCATGAAGGGACCAGTGCATCAGAGATCATCCCATGAAGGGACCAGGGCATCACAGCACTATGATTAGAGGTATGAAAGATCATCCCATGAAGGGACCAGGGCATCACAGCACTATGATTAGAGGTATGCAAGATCATCCCATGAAGGGACCAGTGCATCAGATCATCCCATGAAGGGACCAGGGCATCACAGCACTATGATTAGAGGTATGCAAGATCATCCCATGAAGGGACCAGTGCATCAGAGATCATCCCATGAAGGGACCAGGGCATCACAGCACTATGATTAGAGGTATGCAAGATCATCCCATGAAGGGACCAGTGCATCGGCGATCATCCCATGAAGGGACCAGGGCATCACAGCACTATGATTAGAGGTATGAAAGATCATCCCATGAAGGGACCAGTGCATCAGAGATCATCCCATGAAGGGACCAGTGCATCAGCGATCATCTCATGAAGGGACCAGGGCATCAGAGATCATCCCATGAAGGGACCAGGGCATCAGAGATCATCCCATGAAGGGACCAGTGCATCAGAGATCATCCCATGAAGGGACCAGGGCATCACAGCACTATGATTAGAGGTATGAAAGATCATCCCATGAAGGGACCAGGGCATCACAGCACTATGATTAGAGGTATGCAAGATCATCCCATGAAGGGACCAGGGCATCAGAGATCATCCCATGAAGGGACCAGTGCATCGGAGATCATCCCATGAAGGGACCACTGCATCAGAGATCATCCCATGAAGGGACCAGTGCACCAGAGATCATCCTATGAAGGGACCAGGGCATCACAGCACTATGATTAGAGGTATGCAAGATCATCCCATGAAGGGACCAGTGCATCAGAGATCATCCCATGAAGGTACCAGTGCATCAGAGATCATCCCATGAAGGGACCAGGGAATCACAGCACTATGATTAGAGGTATGAAAGATCATCCCATGAAGGGACCAGGGCATCACAGCACTATGATTAGAGGTATGCAAGATCATCCCATGAAGGGACCAGTGCATCAGAGATCATCCCATGAAGGGACCAGTGCATCAGAGATCATCCCATGAAGGGACCAGTGCATCAGAGATCATCCCACGAAGGGACCAGGGCATCACAGCACTATGATTAGAGGTATGAAAGATCATCCCATGAAGGGACCAGTGCATCAGAGATCATCCCATGAAGGGACCAGTGCATCAGAGATCATCCCATGAAGGGACCAGTGCATCAGAGATCATCCCATGAAGGGACCAGGGCATCACAGCACTATGATTAGAGGTATGAAAGATCATCCCATGAAGGGACCAGGGCATCACAGCACTATGATTAGAGGTATGCAAGATCATCCCATGAAGGGACCAGTGCATCAGATCATCCCATGAAGGGACCAGGGCATCACAGCACTATGATTAGAGGTATGCAAGATCATCCCATGAAGGGACCAGTGCATCAGAGATCATCCCATGAAGGGACCAGTGCATCACAGCACTATGATTAGAGGTATGAAAGATCATCCCATGAAGGGACCAGGGCATCACAGCACTATGATTAGAGGTATGAAAGATCATCCCATGAAGGGACCAGGGCATCACAGCACTATGATTAGAGGTATGCAAGATCATCCCATGAAGGGACCAGTGCATCAGAGATCATCCCATGAAGGGACCAGTGCATCAGAGATCATCCCATGAAGGGACCAGTGCATCAGAGATCATCCCATGAAGGGACCAGTGCATCAGAGATCATCCCATGAAGGGACCAGGGCATCACAGCACTATGATTAGAGGTTAGAAAGATCATCCCATGAAGGGACCAGGGCATCACAGCACTATGATTAGAGGTATGCAAGATCATCCCATGAAGGGACCAGTGCATCAGAGATCATCCCATGAAGGGGCGAGTGCATTAGAGATCATCCCATGAAGGGACCAGGGCATCACAGCACTATGATTAGAGGTATGCAAGATCATCCCATGAAGGGACCAGTGCATCAGAGATCATCCCATGAAGGGACCAGTGCATCAGAGATCATCCCATGAAGGGACCAGGGCATCACAGCACTATGATTAGAGGTATGAAAGATCATCCCATGAAGGGACCAGGGCATCACAGCACTATGATTAGAGGTATGCAAGATCATCCCATGAAGGGACCAGTGCATCACAGCACTATGATTAGAGGTATGAAAGATCATCCCATGAAGGGACCAGTGCATCAGAGATCATCCCATGAAGGGACCAGTGCATCAGAGATCATCCCATGAAGGGACCAGTGCATCAGAGATCATCCCATGAAGGGACCAGTGCATCAGAGATCATCCCATGAAGGGACCAGTGCATCACAGCACTATGATTAGAGGTATGAAAGATCATCCCATGAAGGGACCAGGGCATCACAGCACTATGATTAGAGGTATGAAAGATCATCCCATGAAGGGACCAGTGCATCAGAGATCATCCCATGAAGGGACCAGTGCATCTAGGATCATCCCATGAAGGGACCAGTGCATCAGAGATCATCCCATGAAGGGAGCAGTGCATCAGAGATCATCCCATGAAGGGACCAGTGCATCAGAGATCATCCCATGAAGGGACCAGGGCATCACAGCACTATGATTAGAGGTATGAAAGATCATCCCATGAAGGGACCAGGGCATCACAGCACTATGATTAGAGGTATGAAAGATCATCCCATGAAGGGACCAGGGCATCAGAGATCATCCCATGAAGGGACCAGTGCATCAGAGATCATCCCATGAAGGGACCAGTGCATCAGAGATCATCCCATGAAGGGACCAGGGCATCACAGCACTATGATTAGAGGTATGAAAGATCATCCCATGAAGGGACCAGGGCATCACAGCACTATGATTAGAGGTATGCAAGATCATCCCATGAAGGGACCAGTGCATCAGAGATAATCCCATGAAGGGACCAGTGCACCAGAGATAATCCCATGAAGGGACCAGGGCATCACAGCACTATGATTAGAGGTATGCAAGATCATCCCACGAAGAGACCAGTGCATCAGAGATCATCCCATGAAGGGACCAGTGCATCACAGCACTATGATTAGAGGTATGAAAGATCATCCCATGAAGGGACCAGGGCATCACAGCACTATGATTAGAGGTATGAAAGATCATCCCATGAAGGGACCAGGGCATCAGAGATCATCCCATGAAGGGACCAGTGCATCAGAGATCATCCCATGAAGGGACCAGTGCATCAGAGATCATCCCATGAAGGGACCAGTGCACCAGAGATCATCCCATGAAGGGACCAGGGCATCACAGCACTATGATTAGAGGTATGCAAGATCATCCCATGAAGGGACCAGTGCATCAGAGATCATCCCATGAAGGGACCAGTGCATCAGATCATCCCATGAAGGGACCAGGGCATCACAGCACTATGATTAGAGGTGTGCAAGATCATCCCATGAAGGGACCAGTGCATCAGAGATCATCCCATGAAGGGACCAGTGCATCAGAGATCATCCCACGAAGGGACCAGGGCATCACAGCACTATGATTAGAGGTATGAAAGATCATCCCATGAAGGGACCAGTGCATCAGAGATCATCCCATGAAGGGACCAGTGCATCAGAGATCATCCCATGAAGGGACCAGTGCATCAGAGATCATCCCATGAAGGGACCAGGGCATCACAGCACTATGATTAGAGGTATGAAAGATCATCCCATGAAGGGACCAGGGCATCACAGCACTATGATTAGAGGTATGCAAGATCATCCCATGAAGGGACCAGTGCATCAGAGATCATCCCATGAAGGGACCAGGGCATCACAGCACTATGATTAGAGGTATGCAAGATCATCCCATGAAGGGACCAGTGCATCAGAGATCATCCCATGAAGGGACCAGGGCATCACAGCACTATGATTAGAGGTATGCAAGATCATCCCATGAAGGGACCATTGCATCACATCACTATGATTAGAGGTATGAAAGATCATCCCATGAAGGAACCAGGGCATCACAGCACTATGATTAGAGGTATAAAAGATCATCCCATGAAGGGACCAGTGCATCAGAGATCATCCCATGAAGGGACTAGTGCATCAGATCATCCCATGAAGGGACCAGGGCATCACAGCACTATGATTAGAGGTATGAAAGATCATCCCATGAAGGGACCAGTGCATCAGAGATCATCCCATGAAGGGACCAGTGCATCAGATCATCCCATGAAGGGACCAGGGCATCACAGCACTATGATTAGAGGTATGAAAGATCATCCCATGAAGGGACCAGTGCATCAGAGATCATCCCATGAAGGGACCAGTGCATCGGCGATCATCCCATGAAGGGACCAGGGCATCACAGCACTATGATTAGAGGTATGAAAGATCATCCCATGAAGGGACCAGTGCATCAGAGATCATCCCATGAAGGGACAGTGCATCAGCGATCATCCCATGAAGGGACCAGGGCATCAGAGATCATCCCATGAAGGGACCAGGGCATCAGAGATCATCCCATGAAGGGACCAGTGCATCAGAGATCATCCCATGAAGGGACCAGGGCATCACAGCACTATGATTAGAGGTATGAAAGATCATCCCATGAAGGGACCAGGGCATCACAGCACTATGATTAGAGGTATGCAAGATCATCCCATGAAGGGACCAGGGCATCAGAGATCATCCCATGAAGGGACCAGTGCATCGGAGATCATCCCATGAAGGGACCAGTGCATCAGAGATCATCCCATGAAGGGACCAGTGCACCAGAGATCATCCCATGAAGGGACCAGGGCATCACAGCACTATGATTAGAGGTATGCAAGATCATCCCATGAAGGGACCAGTGCATCAGAGATCATCCCATGAAGGGACCAGTGCATCAGAGATCATCCCATGAAGGGACCAGGGAATCACAGCACTATGGTTAGAGGTATGAAAGATCATCCCATGAAGGGACCAGGGCATCACAGCACTATGATTAGAGGTATGCAAGATCATCCCATGAAGGGACCAGTGCATCAGAGATCATCCCATGAAGGGACCAGTGCATCAGAGATCATCCCACGAAGTTACCAGGGCATCACAGCACTATGATTAGAGGTATGAAAGATCATCCCATGAAGGGACCAGTGCATCAGAGATCATCCCATGAAGGGACCAGTGCATCAGAGATCATCCCATGAAGGGACCAGTGCATCAGAGATCATCCCATGAAGGGACCAGGGTATCACAGCACTATGATTAGAGGTATGAAAGATCATCCCATGAAGGGACCAGGGCATCACAGCACTATGATTAGAGGTATGCAAGATCACCCCATGAAGGGACCAGTGCATCAGATCATCCCATGAAGGGACCAGGGCATCACAGCACTATGATTAGAGGTATGCAAGATCATCCCATGAAGGGACCAGTGCATCAGAGATCATCCCATGAAGGGACCAGGGCATCACAGCACTATGATTAGAGGTATGCAAGATCATCCCATGAAGGGACCATTGCATCACAGCACTATGATTAGAGGTATGAAAGATCATCCCATGAAGGAACCAAGGCATCACAGCACTATGATTAGAGGTATAAAATTTCATCCCATGAAGGGACCAGTGCATCAGAGATCATCCCATGAAGGGACTAGTGCATCAGATCATCCCATGAAGGGACCAGGGCATCACAGCACTATCATTAGAGGTATGCAAGATCATCCCATGAAGGGACCAGTGCATCACAGCACTATGATTAGAGGTATGAAAGATCATCCCATGAAGGGACCAGGGCATCACAGATCATCCCATGAAGGGACCAGTGCATCAGAGATCATCCCATGAAGGGACCAGGGCATCACAGTACTATTATTAGAGGTATGAAAGATCATCCCATGAAGGGACCAGTGCATCAGAGATCATCCCATGAAGGGACCAGTGCATCAGATCATCCCATGAAGGGACCAGGGCATCACAGCACTATGATTAGAGGTATGAAAGATCATCCCATGAAGGGACCAGTGCATCAGAGATCATCCCATGAAGGGACCAGTGCATCGGCGATCATCCCATGAAGGGACCAGGGCATCACAGCACTATGATTAGAGGTATGAAAGATCCTCCCATGAAGGGACCAGTGCATCAGAGATCATCCCATGAAGGGACCAGTGCATCAGCGATCATCCCATGAAGGGACCAGGGCATCAGAGATCATCCCATGAAGGGACCAGTGCATCAGAGATCATCCCATGAAGGGACCAGGGCATCACAGCACTATGATTAGAGGTATGAAAGATCATCCCATGAAGGGACCAGGGCATCACAGCACTATGATTCGAGGTATGCAAGATCATCCCATGAAGGGACCAGTGCATCACAGCAATATGATTAGAGGTATGAAAGATCATCCCATGAAGGGACCAGGGCATCACAGCACTATGATTAGAGGTATGAAAGATCATCCCATGAAGGGACCAGGGGATCACAGCACTATGATTAGAGGTATGAAAGATCATCCCATGAAGGGACCAGTGCATCAGAGATCATCCCATGAAGGGACCAGTGCATCAGAGATCATCCCATGAAGGGACCAGGGCATCACAGCACTATGATTCGAGTCATGCAAGATCATCCCATGAAGGGACCAGGGCATCACAGCACTATGATTAGAGGTATGAAAGATCATCCCATGAAGGGACCAGGGCATCACAGCACTATGATTAGAGGTATGAAAGATCATCCCATGAAGGGACCAGGGCATCACAGCACTATGATTAGAGGTATGCAAGATCGTCCCATGAAGGGACCAGTGCATCAGAGATCATACCATGAAGGGACCAGTGCATCAGAGATCATCCCATGAAGGGACCAGTGCATCACAGCACTATGATTAGAGGTATGCAAGATCATCCCGTGAAGGGACCAGTGCATCAGAGATCATCCCATGAAGGGACCAGTGCATCACAGCACTATGATTAGAGGTATGAAAGATCATCCCATGAAGGGACCAGGGCATCACAGCACTATGATTAGAGGTATGAAAGATCATCCCATGAAGGGACCAGGGCATCACAGCACTATGATTAGAGGTATGCAAGATCATCCCATGAAGGGACCAGTGCATCAGAGATCATCCCATGAAGGGACCAGTGCATCAGAGATCATCCTATGAAGGGACCAGTGCATCAGAGATCATCCCATGAAGGGACCAGTGCATCAGAGATCATCCCATGAAGGGGCGAGTGCATTAGAGATCATCCCATGAAGGGACCAGGGCATCACAGCACTATGATTAGAGGTATGCAAGATCATCCCATGAAGGGACCAGTGCATCAGAGATCATACCATGAAGGGACCAGTGCATCAGATCATCCCATGAAGGGACCAGGGCATCAGAGATCATCCCATGAAGGGACCAGGGCATCACAGCACTATGATTAGAGGTATGAAAGATCATCCCATGAAGGGACCAGGGCATCACAGCACTATGATTAGAGGTATGAAAGATCATCCCATGAAGGGACCAGGGCATCACAGCACTATGATTAGAGGTATGCAAGATCATCCCATGAAGGGACCATTGCATCACATCACTATGATTAGAGGTATGAAAGATCATCCCATGAAGGAACCAGGGCATCACAGCACTATGATTAGAGGTATAAAAGATCATCCCATGAAGGGACCAGTGCATCAGAGATCATCCCATGAAGGGACCAGTGCATCAGAGATCATCCCATGAAGGGACCAGTGCATCAGAGATCATCCCATGAAGGGACCAGTGCATCGGCGATCATCCCATGAAGGGACCAGGGCATCACAGCACTATGATTAGAGGTATGAAAGATCCTCCCATGAAGGGACCAGTGCATCAGAGATCATCCCATGAAGGGACCAGTGCATCAGAGATCATCCCATGAAGGGACCAGTGCATCAGAGATCATCCCATGAAGGGACCAGTGCATCAGAGATCATCCCATGAAGGGACCAGTGCATCAGAGATCATCCCATGAAGGGACCAGGGCATCACAGCACTATGATTAGAGGTATGAAAGATCATCCCATGAAGGGACCAGGGCATCACAGCACTATGATTAGAGGTATGAAAGATCATCCCATGAAGGGACCAGTGCATCAGAGATCATCCCATGAAGGGACCAGTGCATCAGAGATCATCCCACGAAGGGACCAGGGCATCACAGCACTATGATTAGAGGTATGAAAGATCATCCCATGAAGGGACCAGTGCATCAGAGATCATCCCATGAAGGGACCAGTGCATCAGATCATCCCATGAAGGGACCAGGGCATCACAGCACTATGATTAGAGGTTAGAAAGATCATCCCATGAAGGGACCAGGGCATCACAGCACTATGATTAGAGGTATGCAAGATCATCCCATGAAGGGACCAGTGCATCAGAGATCATCCCATGAAGGGGCGAGTGCATTAGAGATCATCCCATGAAGGGACCAGGGCATCACAGCACTATGATTAGAGGTATGCAAGATCATCCCATGAAGGGACCAGTGCATCACAGCACTATGATTAGAGGTATGAAAGATCATCCCATGAAGGGACCAGTGCATCAGAGATCATCCCATGAAGGGACCAGTGCATCTAGGATCATCCCATGAAGGGACCAGTGCATCAGAGATCATCCCATGAAGGGACCAGTGCATCAGAGATCATCCCATGAAGGGACCAGTGCATCACAGCACTATGATTAGAGGTATGAAAGATCATCCCATGAAGGGACCAGTGCATCAGAGATCATCCCATGAAGGGACCAGTGCATCAGAGATCATCCCATGAAGGGGCGAGTGCATTAGAGATCATCCCATGAAGGGACCAGGGCATCACAGCACTATGATTAGAGGTATGCAAGATCATCCCATGAAGGGACCAGTGCATCAGAGATCATACCATGAAGGGACCAGTGCATCAGATCATCCCATGAAGGGACCAGGGCATCAGAGATCATCCCATGAAGGGACCAGGGCATCAGAGATCATCCCATGAAGGGACCAGTGCATCAGAGATCATCCCATGAAGGGACCAGTGCATCAGAGATCATCCCATGAAGGGACCAGGGAATCACATCACTATGATTAGAGGTATGTAAGATCATCCCATGAAGGGACAAGTGCATCAGAGATCATCCCATGAAGGGACCAGTGCATCAGAGATCATCCCATGAAGGGACCAGTGCATCAGAGATCATCCCATGAAGGGACCAGGGCATCACAGCACTATGATTAGAGGTATGCAAGATCATCCCATGAAGGGACCAGTGCATCAGAGATCATCCCATGAAGGGACCAGTGCATCAGAGATCATCCCATGAAGGGACCAGGGCATCACAGCACTATGATTAGAGGTATGAAAGATCATCCCATGAAGGGACCAGTGCATCACAGCACTATGATTAGAGGTATGTAAGATCATCCCATGAAGGGACCAGTGCATCAGAGATCATCCCATGAAGGGACCAGTGCATCAGAGATCATCCCATGAAGGGACCAGTGCATCAGAGATCATCCCATGAAGGGACCAGGGCATCACAGCACTATGATTAGAGGTATGCAAGATCATCCCATGAAGGGACCAGTGCAGAGATCATCTAATGAAGGGACCAGAGCATCAGAGATCATCCCATGAAGGGACCAGGGCATCACAGCACTATGATTAGAGGTATGAAAGATCATCCCATGAAGGGACCAGGGCATCACAGCACTATGATTAGAGGTATGAAAGATCATCCCATGAAGGGACCAGGGCATCACAGCACTATGATTAGAGGTATGAAAGATCATCCCATGAAGGGACCAGGGCATCACAGCACTATGATTAGAGGTATGAAACATCATCCCATGAAGGGACCAGTGCATCAGAGATCATCCCATGAAGGGACCAGTGCATCAGAGATCATCCCATGAAGGGACCAGTGCATCAGAGATCATCCCATGAAGGGACCAGTGCATCAGAGATCATCCCATGAAGGGACCAGGGCATCACAGCACTATGATTAGAGGTATGCAAGATCATCCCATGAAGGGACCAGTGCATCAGAGATCATCCCATGAAGGGACCAGGGCATCACAGCACTATGATTAGAGGTATGCAAGATCATCCCATGAAGGGACCAGGGCATCAGAGATCATCCCATGAAAGGACCAGTGCATCAGAGATCATCCCATGAAGGGACCAGGGCATCACAGCACTATGATTAGAGGTATGCAAGATCATCCCATGAAGGGACCAGTGCATCACAGCACTATGAATAGAGGTATGAAAGATCATCCCATGAAGGGACCAGGGCATCACAGCACTATGATTAGAGGTATGAAAGATCATCCCATGAAGGCACCAGTGCATCACAGCACTATGATTAGAGGTATGAAAGATCATCCCATGATGGGACCAGGGCATCAGAGATCATCCCATGAAGGGACCAGTGCATCAGAGATCATCCCATGAAGGGACCAGGGCATCAGAGATCATCCCATGAAGGGACCAGGGCATCAGAGATCATCCCATGAAGGGACCAGTGCATCAGAGATCATCCCATGAAGGGACCATGGCAGCAGAGATCATCCCATGAAGGGACCAGTGCATCAGATCATCCCATGAAGGGACCAGGGCATCACAGCACTATGATTAGAGGTATGAAAGATCATCCCATGAAGGGACCAGGGCATCACAGCACTATGATTAGAGGTATGAAAGATCATCCCATGAAGGGACCAGGGCATCACAGCACTATGATTAGAGGTATGCAAGATCATCCCATGAAGGGACCAGTGCATCAGAGATCATCCCATGAAGGGACCAGGGCATCACAGCACTATGATTAGAGGTATGCAAGATCATCCCATGAAGGGACCAGTGCATCAGAGATCATCCCATGAAGGGACCAGGGCATCACAGCACTATGATTAGAGGTATGCAAGATCATCCCATGAAGGGACCAGTGCATCACAGCACTATGATTAGAGGTATGAAAGATCATCCCATGAAGGGACCAGGGCATCACAGATCATCCCATGAAGGGACCAGTGCATCAGAGATCATCCCATGAAGGGACCAGGGCATCACAGTTAGGGGTGGGCGGAATTTGCGTAATTGCGTTACGCAAATCTCCGCGAAACGGTAAAAAATCTCCGCGAACACGCAGAAATTCCGCGAACACGCGGAATTGCTTGTTCGCGATGCTTTTTTCCTGTTCGCAATTGCTGTTTGCGTGCTCGAGGAGAAATATCTCGCGAACATGCATTTTGAGAACGCGAACAAGCAAAAATTTCGCGAAATCGCGGAAAGCAGACTTTTGAGCAATTTCGCGTTCTCCGCGGAACGCGAAATTACGCAAATTCCGCAAATTCCGCGAGCGGAACGGAATTTGCCGCCCAGGCCTAATCACAGTACTATTATTAGAGGTATGAAAGATCATCCCATTTAGGGACCAGTGCATCAGAGATCATCCCATGAAGGGACCAGTGCATCAGAGATCATCCCATGAAGGGACCAGTGCATCAGAGATCATCCCATGAAGGGACCAGGGCATCACAGCACTATGATTAGAGGTATGAAAGATCATCCCATGAAGGGACCAGGGCATCACAGCACTATGATTAGAGGTATGCAAGATCATCCCATGAAGGGACTAGTGCATCAGAGATCATCCCATGAAGGGACCAGTGCATCAGAGATCATCCCATGAAGGGACCAGGGCATCACAGCACTATGATTAGAGGTATGCAAGATCATCCCATGAAGGGACCAGTGCATCACAGCACTATGATTAGAGGTATGAAAGATCATCCCATGAAGGGACCAGGGCATCACAGCACTATGATTAGAGGTATGAAAGATCATCCCATGAAGGGACCAGGGCATCACAGCACTATGATTAGAGGTATGCAAGATCATCCCATGAAGGGACCAGTGCATCAGAGATCATCCCATGAAGGGACTAGGGCATCACAGCACTATGATTAGAGGTATGCAAGATCATCCCATGAAGGGACCAGTGCATCAGAGATCATCCCATGAAGGGACCAGGGCATCACAGCACTATGATTAGAGGTATGCAAGATCATCCCATGAAGGGACCAGTGCATCACAGCACTATGATTAGAGGTATGAAAGATCATCCCATGAAGGGACCAGGGCATCACAGCACTATGATTAGAGGTATGAAAGATCATCCCATGAAGGGACCAGGGCATCAGAGATTATCCCATGAAGGGACCAGTGAATCAGAGATCATCCCATGAAGGGACCATTGCATCAGAGATCATCCCATGAACGGACCAGGGCATCACAGCACTATGATTAGAGGTATGAAAGATCATCCCATGAAGGGACCAGGGCATCACAGCACTATGATTAGAGGTATGAAAGATCATCCCATGAAGGGACCAGGGCATCACAGCACTATGATTAGAGGTATGAAAGATCATCCCATGAAGGGACCAGGGCATCACAGCACTATGATTAGAGGTATGAAACATCATCCCATGAAGGGACCAGTGCATCAGAGATCATCCCATGAAGGGACCAGTGCATCAGAGATCATCCCATGAAGGGACCAGTGCATCAGAGATCATCCCATGAAGGGACCAGTGCATCAGAGATCATCCCATGAAGGGACCAGGGCATCACAGCACTATGATTAGAGGTATGCAAGATCATCCCATGAAGGGACCAGTGCATCAGAGATCATCCCATGAAGGGACCAGGGCATCACAGCACTATGATTAGAGGTATGCAAGATCATCCCATGAAGGGACCAGGGCATCAGAGATCATCCCATGAAAGGACCAGTGCATCAGAGATCATCCCATGAAGGGACCAGGGCATCACAGCACTATGATTAGAGGTATGCAAGATCATCCCATGAAGGGACCAGTGCATCACAGCACTATGAATAGAGGTATAATAGATCATCCCATGAAGGGACCAGGGCATCACAGCACTATGATTAGAGGTATGAAAGATCATCCCATGAAGGCACCAGTGCATCACAGCACTATGATTAGAGGTATGAAAGATCATCCCATGATGGGACCAGGGCATCAGAGATCATCCCATGAAGGGACCAGTGCATCAGAGATCATCCCATGAAGGGACCAGGGCATCAGAGATCATCCCATGAAGGGACCAGGGCATCAGAGATCATCCCATGAAGGGACCAGTGCATCAGAGATCATCCCATGAAGGGACCATGGCAGCAGAGATCATCCCATGAAGGGACCAGTGCATCAGATCATCCCATGAAGGGACCAGGGCATCACAGCACTATGATTAGAGGTATGAAAGATCATCCCATGAAGGGACAAAGGCATCACAGCACTATGATTAGAGGTATGAAAGATCATCCCATGAAGGGACCAGGGCATCACAGCACTATGTTTAGAGGTATGAAAGATCATCCCATGAAGGGACCAGGGCATCAAAGCACTATGATTAGAGGTATGCAAGATCATCCCATGAAGGGACCAGTGCATCAGAGATCATCCCATGAAGGGACCAGTGCATCAGAGATCATCCCATGAAGGGACCAGTGCATCAGAGATCATCCCATGAAGGGACCAGTGCATCAGAGATCATCCCATGAAGGGACCAGTGCATCAGAGATCATCCCATGAAGGGACCAGTGCATCAGAGATCATCCCATGAAGGGACCAGGGCATCACAGCACTATGATTAGAGGTATGAAAGATCATCCCAGGAAGGGATCAGGGCATCACAGCACTATGATTAGTGGTATGAAAGATCATCCCATTAAGGGACCAGGGCATCACAGCACTATGATTAGAGGTATGAAAGAGCATCCCATGAAGGGACCAGGGCATCACAGCACTATGATTAGAGGTATGCAAGATCATCCCATGAAGGGACCAGTGCATCAGAGATCATCCCATGAAGGGACCAGTGCATCACAGCACTATGATTAGAGGTATGAAAGCTCATCCCATGAAGGGACATGGACATCACAGCACTATGATTAGAGGTATGAAAGATCATCCCATGAAGGGACCAGGGCATCACAGCACTATGATTAGAGGTATGAAAGATCATCCAATGAAGGGACCAGGGCATCACAGCACTATGATTAGAGGTATGCAAGATCATCCCATGAAGGGACCAGTGCATCAGAGATCATCCCATGAAGGGACCAGTGCATCAGAGATCATCCCATGAAAGGACCAGTGCATCAGAGATCATCCTATGAAGGGACCAGTGCATCAGAGATCATCCCATGAAGGGACCAGTGCATCAGAGATCATCCCATGAAGGGGCGAGTGCATTAGAGATCATCCCATGAAGGGACCAGGGCATCACAGCACTATGATTAGAGGTATGCAAGATCATCCCATGAAGGGACCAGTGCATCAGAGATCATCCCATGAAGGGACCAGTGCATCAGATCATCCCATGAAGGGACCAGGGCATCAGAGATCATCCCATGAAGGGACCAGGGCATCACAGCACTATGATTAGAGGTATGAAAGATCATCCCATGAAGGGACCAGGGCATCACAGCACTATGATTAGAGGTATGCAAGATCATCCCATGAAGGGACCAGTGCATCACAGCACTATGATTAGAGGTATGAAAGATCATCCCATGAAGGGACCAGGGCATCACAGCACTATGATTAGAGGTATGAAAGATCATCCCATGAAGGGACCAGGGCATCACAGCACTATGATTAGAGGTATGAAAGATCATCCCATGAAGGGACCAGTGCATCAGAGATCATCCCATGAAGGGACCAGTGCATCAGAGATCATCCCATGAAGGGACCAGGGAATCACATCACTATGATTAGAGGTATGTAAGATCATCCCATGAAGGGACAAGTGCATCAGAGATCATCCCATGAAGGGACCAGTGCATCAGAGATCATCCCATGAAGGGACCAGTGCATCAGAGATCATCCCATGAAGGGACCAGGGCATCACAGCACTATGATTAGAGGTATGCAAGATCATCCCATGAAGGGACCAGTGCATCAGAGATCATCCCATGAAGGGACCAGTGCATCAGAGATCATCCCATGAAGGGACCAGGGCATCACAGCACTATGATTAGAGGTATGAAAGATCATCCCATGAAGGGACCAGTGCATCACAGCACTATGATTAGAGGTATGTAAGATCATCCCATGAAGGGACCAGTGCATCAGAGATCATCCCATGAAGGGACCAGTGCATCAGAGATCATCCCATGAAGGGACCAGTGCATCAGAGATCATCCCATGAAGGGACCAGGGCATCACAGCACTATGATTAGAGGTATGCAAGATCATCCCATGAAGGGACCAGTGCAGAGATCATCTAATGAAGGGACCAGAGCATCAGAGATCATCCCATGAAGGGACCAGGGCATCACAGCACTATGATTAGAGGTATGAAAGATCATCCCATGAAGGGACCAGGGCATCACAGCACTATGATTAGAGGTATGAAAGATCATCCCATGAAGGGACCAGGGCATCACATCACTATGATTAGAGGTATGAAAGATCATCCCATGAAGGGACCAGGGCATCACAGCACTATGATTAGAGGTATGAAACATCATCCCATGAAGGGACCAGTGCATCAGAGATCATCCCATGAAGGGACCAGTGCATCAGAGATCATCCCATGAAGGGACCAGTGCATCAGAGATCATCCCATGAAGGGACCAGTGCATCAGAGATCATCCCATGAAGGGACCAGGGCATCACAGCACTATGATTAGAGGTATGCAAGATCATCCCATGAAGGGACCAGTGCATCAGAGATCATCCCATGAAGGGACCAGGGCATCACAGCACTATGATTAGAGGTATGCAAGATCATCCCATGAAGGGACCAGGGCATCAGAGATCATCCCATGAAAGGACCAGTGCATCAGAGATCATCCCATGAAGGGACCAGGGCATCACAGCACTATGATTAGAGGTATGCAAGATCATCCCATGAAGGGACCAGTGCATCACAGCACTATGAATAGAGGTATGAAAGATCATCCCATGAAGGGACCAGGGCATCACAGCACTATGATTAGAGGTATGAAAGATCATCCCATGAAGGCACCAGTGCATCACAGCACTATGATTAGAGGTATGAAAGATCATCCCATGATGGGACCAGGGCATCAGAGATCATCCCATGAAGGGACCAGTGCATCAGAGATCATCCCATGAAGGGACCAGGGCATCAGAGATCATCCCATGAAGGGACCAGGGCATCAGAGATCATCCCATGAAGGGACCAGTGCATCAGAGATCATCCCATGAAGGGACCATGGCAGCAGAGATCATCCCATGAAGGGACCAGTGCATCAGATCATCCCATGAAGGGACCAGGGCATCACAGCACTATGATTAGAGGTATGAAAGATCATCCCATGAAGGGACCAGGGCATCACAGCACTATGATTAGAGGTATGAAAGATCATCCCATGAAGGGACCAGGGCATCACAGCACTATGATTAGAGGTATGCAAGATCATCCCATGAAGGGACCAGTGCATCAGAGATCATCCCATGAAGGGACCAGGGCATCACAGCACTATGATTAGAGGTATGCAAGATCATCCCATGAAGGGACCAGTGCATCAGAGATCATCCCATGAAGGGACCAGGGCATCACAGCACTATGATTAGAGGTATGCAAGATCATCCCATGAAGGGACCAGTGCATCACAGCACTATGATTAGAGGTAGGAAAGATCATCCCATGAAGGGACCAGGGCATCACAGATCATCCCATGAAGGGACCAGTGCATCAGAGATCATCCCATGAAGGGACCAGGGCATCACAGTACTATTATTAGAGGTATGAAAGATCATCCCATTTAGGGACCAGTGCATCAGAGATCATCCCATGAAGGGACCAGTGCATCAGAGATCATCCCATGAAGGGACCAGTGCATCAGAGATCATCCCATGAAGGGACCAGGGCATCACAGCACTATGATTAGAGGTATGAAAGATCATCCCATGAAGGGACCAGGGCATCACAGCACTATGATTAGAGGTATGCAAGATCATCCCATGAAGGGACTAGTGCATCAGAGATCATCCCATGAAGGGACCAGTGCATCAGAGATCATCCCATGAAGGGACCAGGGCATCACAGCACTATGATTAGAGGTATGCAAGATCATCCCATGAAGGGACCAGTGCATCACAGCACTATGATTAGAGGTATGAAAGATCATCCCATGAAGGGACCAGGGCATCACAGCACTATGATTAGAGGTATGAAAGATCATCCCATGAAGGGACCAGGGCATCACAGCACTATGATTAGAGGTATGCAAGATCATCCCATGAAGGGACCAGTGCATCAGAGATCATCCCATGAAGGGACTAGGGCATCACAGCACTATGATTAGAGGTATGCAAGATCATCCCATGAAGGGACCAGTGCATCAGAGATCATCCCATGAAGGGACCAGGGCATCACAGCACTATGATTAGAGGTATGCAAGATCATCCCATGAAGGGACCAGTGCATCACAGCACTATGATTAGAGGTATGAAAGATCATCCCATGAAGGGACCAGGGCATCACAGCACTATGATTAGAGGTATGAAAGATCATCCCATGAAGGGACCAGGGCATCAGAGATTATCCCATGAAGGGACCAGTGAATCAGAGATCATCCCATGAAGGGACCATTGCATCAGAGATCATCCCATGAACGGACCAGGGCATCACAGCACTATGATTAGAGGTATGAAAGATCATCCCATGAAGGGACCAGGGCATCACAGCACTATGATTAGAGGTATGAAAGATCATCCCATGAAGGGACCAGGGCATCACAGCACTATGATTAGAGGTATGAAAGATCATCCCATGAAGGGACCAGGGCATCACAGCACTATGATTAGAGGTATGAAACATCATCCCATGAAGGGACCAGTGCATCAGAGATCATCCCATGAAGGGACCAGTGCATCAGAGATCATCCCATGAAGGGACCAGTGCATCAGAGATCATCCCATGAAGGGACCAGTGCATCAGAGATCATCCCATGAAGGGACCAGGGCATCACAGCACTATGATTAGAGGTATGCAAGATCATCCCATGAAGGGACCAGTGCATCAGAGATCATCCCATGAAGGGACCAGGGCATCACAGCACTATGATTAGAGGTATGCAAGAACATCCCATGAAGGGACCAGGGCATCAGAGATCATCCCATGAAAGGACCAGTGCATCAGAGATCATCCCATGAAGGGACCAGGGCATCACAGCACTATGATTAGAGGTATGCAAGATCATCCCATGAAGGGACCAGTGCATCACAGCACTATGAATAGAGGTATAATAGATCATCCCATGAAGGGACCAGGGCATCACAGCACTATGATTAGAGGTATGAAAGATCATCCCATGAAGGCACCAGTGCATCACAGCACTATGATTAGAGGTATGAAAGATCATCCCATGATGGGACCAGGGCATCAGAGACCATCCCATGAAGGGACCAGTGCATCAGAGATCATCCCATGAAGGGACCAGGGCATCAGAGATCATCCCATGAAGGGACCAGGGCATCAGAGATCATCCCATGAAGGGACCAGTGCATCAGAGATCATCCCATGAAGGGACCATGGCAGCAGAGATCATCCCATGAAGGGACCAGTGCATCAGATCATCCCATGAAGGGACCAGGGCATCACAGCACTATGATTAGAGGTATGAAAGATCATCCCATGAAGGGACAAAGGCATCACAGCACTATGATTAGAGGTATGAAAGATCATCCCATGAAGGGACCAGGGCATCACAGCACTATGTTTAGAGGTATGAAAGATCATCCCATGAAGGGACCAGGGCATCAAAGCACTATGATTAGAGGTATGCAAGATCATCCCATGAAGGGACCAGTGCATCAGAGATCATCCCATGAAGGGACCAGTGCATCAGAGATCATCCCATGAAGGGACCAGTGCATCAGAGATCATCCCATGAAGGGACCAGTGCATCAGAGATCATCCCATGAAGGGACCAGTGCATCAGAGATCATCCCATGAAGGGACCAGTGCATCAGAGATCATCCCATGAAGGGACCAGGGCATCACAGCACTATGATTAGAGGTATGAAAGATCATCCCAGGAAGGGATCAGGGCATCACAGCACTATGATTAGTGGTATGAAAGATCATCCCATTAAGGGACCAGGGCATCACAGCACTATGATTAGAGGTATGAAAGAGCATCCCATGAAGGGACCAGGGCATCACAGCACTATGATTAGAGGTATGCAAGATCATCCCATGAAGGGACCAGTGCATCAGAGATCATCCCATGAAGGGACCAGTGCATCACAGCACTATGATTAGAGGTATGAAAGCTCATCCCATGAAGGGACATGGACATCACAGCACTATGATTAGAGGTATGAAAGATCATCCCATGAAGGGACCAGGGCATCACAGCACTATGATTAGAGGTATGAAAGATCATCCAATGAAGGGACCAGGGCATCACAGCACTATGATTAGAGGTATGCAAGATCATCCCATGAAGGGACCAGTGCATCAGAGATCATCCCATGAAGGGACCAGTGCATCAGAGATCATCCCATGAAGGGACCAGTGCATCAGAGATCATCCTATGAAGGGACCAGTGCATCAGAGATCATCCCATGAAGGGACCAGTGCATCAGAGATCATCCCATGAAGGGGCGAGTGCATTAGAGATCATCCCATGAAGGGACCAGGGCATCACAGCACTATGATTAGAGGTATGCAAGATCATCCCATGAAGGGACCAGTGCATCAGAGATCATCCCATGAAGGGACCAGTGCATCAGATCATCCCATGAAGGGACCAGGGCATCAGAGATCATCCCATGAAGGGACCAGGGCATCACAGCACTATGATTAGAGGTATGAAAGATCATCCCATGAAGGGACCAGGGCATCACAGCACTATGATTAGAGGTATGCAAGATCATCCCATGAAGGGACCAGTGCATCACAGCACTATGATTAGAGGTATGAAAGATCATCCCATGAAGGGACCAGGGCATCACAGCACTATGATTAGAGGTATGAAAGATCATCCCATGAAGGGACCAGGGCATCACAGCACTATGATTAGAGGTATGAAAGATCATCCCATGAAGGGACCAGTGCATCAGAGATCATCCCATGAAGGGACCAGTGCATCAGAGATCATCCCATGAAGGGACCAGGGAATCACATCACTATGATTAGAGGTATGTAAGATCATCCCATGAAGGGACAAGTGCATCAGAGATCATCCCATGAAGGGACCAGTGCATCAGAGATCATCCCATGAAGGGACCAGTGCATCAGAGATCATCCCATGAAGGGACCAGGGCATCACAGCACTATGATTAGAGGTATGCAAGATCATCCCATGAAGGGACCAGTGCATCAGAGATCATCCCATGAAGGGACCAGTGCATCAGAGATCATCCCATGAAGGGACCAGGGCATCACAGCACTATGATTAGAGGTATGAAAGATCATCCCATGAAGGGACCAGTGCATCACAGCACTATGATTAGAGGTATGTAAGATCATCCCATGAAGGGACCAGTGCATCAGAGATCATCCCATGAAGGGACCAGTGCATCAGAGATCATCCCATGAAGGGACCAGTGCATCAGAGATCATCCCATGAAGGGACCAGGGCATCACAGCACTATGATTAGAGGTATGCAAGATCATCCCATGAAGGGACCAGTGCAGAGATCATCTAATGAAGGGACCAGAGCATCAGAGATCATCCCATGAAGGGACCAGGGCATCACAGCACTATGATTAGAGGTATGAAAGATCATCCCATGAAGGGACCAGGGCATCACAGCACTATGATTAGAGGTATGAAAGATCATCCCATGAAGGGACCAGGGCATCACAGCACTATGATTAGAGGTATGAAAGATCATCCCATGAAGGGACCAGGGCATCACAGCACTATGATTAGAGGTATGAAACATCATCCCATGAAGGGACCAGTGCATCAGAGATCATCCCATGAAGGGACCAGTGCATCAGAGATCATCCCATGAAGGGACCAGTGCATCAGAGATCATCCCATGAAGGGACCAGTGCATCAGAGATCATCCCATGAAGGGACCAGGGCATCACAGCACTATGATTAGAGGTATGCAAGATCATCCCATGAAGGGACCAGTGCATCAGAGATCATCCCATGAAGGGACCAGGGCATCACAGCACTATGATTAGAGGTATGCAAGATCATCCCATGAAGGGACCAGGGCATCAGAGATCATCCCATGAAAGGACCAGTGCATCAGAGATCATCCCATGAAGGGACCAGGGCATCACAGCACTATGATTAGAGGTATGCAAGATCATCCCATGAAGGGACCAGTGCATCACAGCACTATGAATAGAGGTATGAAAGATCATCCCATGAAGGGACCAGGGCATCACAGCACTATGATTAGAGGTATGAAAGATCATCCCATGAAGGCACCAGTGCATCACAGCACTATGATTAGAGGTATGAAAGATCATCCCATGATGGGACCAGGGCATCAGAGATCATCCCATGAAGGGACCAGTGCATCAGAGATCATCCCATGAAGGGACCAGGGCATCAGAGATCATCCCATGAAGGGACCAGGGCATCAGAGATCATCCCATGAAGGGACCAGTGCATCAGAGATCATCCCATGAAGGGACCATGGCAGCAGAGATCATCCCATGAAGGGACCAGTGCATCAGATCATCCCATGAAGGGACCAGGGCATCACAGCACTATGATTAGAGGTATGAAAGATCATCCCATGAAGGGACCAGGGCATCACAGCACTATGATTAGAGGTATGAAAGATCATCCCATGAAGGGACCAGGGCATCACAGCACTATGATTAGAGGTATGCAAGATCATCCCATGAAGGGACCAGTGCATCAGAGATCATCCCATGAAGGGACCAGGGCATCACAGCACTATGATTAGAGGTATGCAAGATCATCCCATGAAGGGACCAGTGCATCAGAGATCATCCCATGAAGGGACCAGGGCATCACAGCACTATGATTAGAGGTATGCAAGATCATCCCATGAAGGGACCAGTGCATCACAGCACTATGATTAGAGGTATGAAAGATCATCCCATGAAGGGACCAGGGCATCACAGATCATCCCATGAAGGGACCAGTGCATCAGAGATCATCCCATGAAGGGACCAGGGCATCACAGTACTATTATTAGAGGTATGAAAGATCATCCCATTTAGGGACCAGTGCATCAGAGATCATCCCATGAAGGGACCAGTGCATCAGAGATCATCCCATGAAGGGACCAGTGCATCAGAGATCATCCCATGAAGGGACCAGTGCATCAGAGATCATCCCATGAAGGGACCAGGGCATCACAGCACTATGATTAGAGGTATGAAAGATCATCCCATGAAGGGACCAGGGCATCACAGCACTATGATTAGAGGTATGCAAGATCATCCCATGAAGGGACTAGTGCATCAGAGATCATCCCATGAAGGGACCAGTGCATCAGAGATCATCCCATGAAGGGACCAGGGCATCACAGCACTATGATTAGAGGTATGCAAGATCATCCCATGAAGGGACCAGTGCATCACAGCACTATGATTAGAGGTATGAAAGATCATCCCATGAAGGGACCAGGGCATCACAGCACTATGATTAGAGGTATGAAAGATCATCCCATGAAGGGACCAGGGCATCACAGCACTATGATTAGAGGTATGCAAGATCATCCCATGAAGGGACCAGTGCATCAGAGATCATCCCATGAAGGGACTAGGGCATCACAGCACTATGATTAGAGGTATGCAAGATCATCCCATGAAGGGACCAGTGCATCAGAGATCATCCCATGAAGGGACCAGGGCATCACAGCACTATGATTAGAGGTATGCAAGATCATCCCATGAAGGGACCAGTGCATCACAGCACTATGATTAGAGGTATGAAAGATCATCCCATGAAGGGACCAGGGCATCACAGCACTATGATTAGAGGTATGAAAGATCATCCCATGAAGGGACCAGGGCATCAGAGATTATCCCATGAAGGGACCAGTGAATCAGAGATCATCCCATGAAGGGACCATTGCATCAGAGATCATCCCATGAACGGACCAGGGCATCACAGCACTATGATTAGAGGTATGAAAGATCATCCCATGAAGGGACCAGGGCATCACAGCACTATGATTAGAGGTATGAAAGATCATCCCATGAAGGGACCAGGGCATCACAGCACTATGATTAGAGGTATGAAAGATCATCCCATGAAGGGACCAGGGCATCACAGCACTATGATTAGAGGTATGAAACATCATCCCATGAAGGGACCAGTGCATCAGAGATCATCCCATGAAGGGACCAGTGCATCAGAGATCATCCCATGAAGGGACCAGTGCATCAGAGATCATCCCATGAAGGGACCAGTGCATCAGAGATCATCCCATGAAGGGACCAGGGCATCACAGCACTATGATTAGAGGTATGCAAGATCATCCCATGAAGGGACCAGTGCATCAGAGATCATCCCATGAAGGGACCAGGGCATCACAGCACTATGATTAGAGGTATGCAAGATCATCCCATGAAGGGACCAGGGCATCAGAGATCATCCCATGAAAGGACCAGTGCATCAGAGATCATCCCATGAAGGGACCAGGGCATCACAGCACTATGATTAGAGGTATGCAAGATCATCCCATGAAGGGACCAGTGCATCACAGCACTATGAATAGAGGTATAATAGATCATCCCATGAAGGGACCAGGGCATCACAGCACTATGATTAGAGGTATGAAAGATCATCCCATGAAGGCACCAGTGCATCACAGCACTATGATTAGAGGTATGAAAGATCATCCCATGATGGGACCAGGGCATCAGAGATCATCCCATGAAGGGACCAGTGCATCAGAGATCATCCCATGAAGGGACCAGGGCATCAGAGATCATCCCATGAAGGGACCAGGGCATCAGAGATCATCCCATGAAGGGACCAGTGCATCAGAGATCATCCCATGAAGGGACCATGGCAGCAGAGATCATCCCATGAAGGGACCAGTGCATCAGATCATCCCATGAAGGGACCAGGGCATCACAGCACTATGATTAGAGGTATGAAAGATCATCCCATGAAGGGACAAAGGCATCACAGCACTATGATTAGAGGTATGAAAGATCATCCCATGAAGGGACCAGGGCATCACAGCACTATGTTTAGAGGTATGAAAGATCATCCCATGAAGGGACCAGGGCATCAAAGCACTATGATTAGAGGTATGCAAGATCATCCCATGAAGGGACCAGTGCATCAGAGATCATCCCATGAAGGGACCAGTGCATCAGAGATCATCCCATGAAGGGACCAGTGCATCAGAGATCATCCCATGAAGGGACCAGTGCATCAGAGATCATCCCATGAAGGGACCAGGGCATCACAGCACTATGATTAGAGGTATGAAAGATCATCCCAGGAAGGGATCAGGGCATCACAGCACTATGATTAGTGGTATGAAAGATCATCCCATTAAGGGACCAGGGCATCACAGCACTATGATTAGAGGTATGAAAGAGCATCCCATGAAGGGACCAGGGCATCACAGCACTATGATTAGAGGTATGCAAGATCATCCCATGAAGGGACCAGTGCATCAGAGATCATCCCATGAAGGGACCAGTGCATCACAGCACTATGATTAGAGGTATGAAAGCTCATCCCATGAAGGGACATGGACATCACAGCACTATGATTAGAGGTATGAAAGATCATCCCATGAAGGGACCAGGGCATCACAGCACTATGATTAGAGGTATGAAAGATCATCCAATGAAGGGACCAGGGCATCACAGCACTATGATTAGAGGTATGCAAGATCATCCCATGAAGGGACCAGTGCATCAGAGATCATCCCATGAAGGGACCAGTGCATCAGAGATCATCCCATGAAGGGACCAGTGCATCAGAGATCATCCCATGAAGGGACCAGTGCATCAGAGATCATCCCATGAAGGGACCAGTGCATCGGAGATCATCCCATGAAGGGACCAGGGCATCACAGCACTATGATTAGAGGTATGAAAGATCATCCCATGAAGGGACCAGGGCATCACAGCACTATGATTAGAGGTATGCAAGATCATCCCATGAAGGGACCAGTGCATCAGAGATCATCCCATGAAGGGACCAGTGCATCGGAGATCATCCCATGAAGGGACCAGTGCATCGGAGATCATCCCATGAAGGGACCAGGGCATCACAGCACTATGATTAGAGGTATGCAAGATCATCCCACGAAGAGACCAGTGCATCAGAGATCATCCCATGAAGGGACCAGTGCATCACAGCACTATGATTAGAGGTATGAAAGATCATCCCATGAAGGGACCAGGGCATCACAGCACTATTATTAGAGGTATGAAAGATCATCCCATGAAGGGACCAGGGCATCAGAGATCATCCCATGAAGGGACCAGTGCATCAGAGATCATCCCATGAAGGGACCAGTGCATCAGAGATCATCCCATGAAGGGACCAGTGCATCAGAGATCATCCCATGAAGGGACCAGGGCATCACAGCACTATGATTAGAGGTATGCAAGATCATCCCATGAAGGGACCAATGCATCAGAGATCATCCCATGAAGGGACCAGTGCATCAGAGATCATCCCATGAAGGGACCAGTGCATCAGAGATCATCCCATGAAGGGACCAGGGCATCACAGCACTATGATTAGAGGTATGCAAGATCATCCCATGAAGAGACCAGTGCATCAGAGATCATCCCATGAAGGGACCAGTGCATCACAGCACTATGATTAGAGGTATGAAAGATCATCCCATGAAGGGACCAGGGCATCACAGCACTATGATTAGAGGTATGAAAGATCATCCCATGAAGGGACCAGGGCATCAGAGATCATCCCATGAAGGGACCAGGGCATCAGAGATCATCCCATGAAGGGACCAGGGCATCAGAGATCATCCCATGAAGGGACCAGTGCATCAGAGAACATCCCATGAACCAGTGCATCAGAAATCATCCCATGAAGGGACTAGTGCATCAGAAATCATCCCATGAAGGGACCAGTGCATCACAGCACTATGATTAGAGGTATGAAAGATCATCCCATGAAGGGAACAGGGCATCACAGCACTATGATTAGAGGTATGCAATATCATCCCATGAAGGGACCAGTGCATCACAGCACTATGATTAGAGGTATGAAAGATCATCCCATGAAGGGACCAGTGCATCAGAGATCATCCCATGAAGGGACCAGTGCATCAGAGATCATCCCATGAAGGGACCAGGGCATCACTGCACTATGATTAGAGGTATGCAAGATCATCCCATGAAGTGACCAGGGCATCACAGCACTATGATTAGAGGTATGCAAGATCATCCCATGAAGGGACCAGTGCATCACATCACTATGATTAGTGGTATGCAAGATCATCCCATGAAGGGACGAGTGCATCAGAGATCATCCCATGAAGGGACCAGTGCATCAGAGATTATCCCATGAAGGGACCAGGGCATCACAGCACTATGATTAGAGGTATGAAAGATCATCCCATGAAGGGACCAGGGCATCACAGCACTATGATTAGAGGTAGGAAAGATCATCCCATGAAGGGACCAGTGCATCACAGCACTATGATTAGAGGTATGAAAGATCATCCCATGAAGGGACCAGGGCATCACAGCACTATGATTAGCGGTATGCAAGATCATCCCATGAAGGGACCGGTGGATCATAGATCATCCCATGAAGGGACCAGTGCATCAGAGATCATCCCATGAAGGGACCAGGGCATCAGAGATCATCCCATGAAGGGGGACCAGGGCATCAGAGATCATCCCATGAAGGGGGACCAGGGCATCAGAGATCATCCCATGAAGGGACCAGGGCATCAGAGATCATCCCATAAAGGGACCAGGGCATCACAGCACTATGATTCGAGGTATGCAAGATCATCCCATGAAGGGACCAGTGCATCAGAGATTATCCCATGAAGGGACCAGGGCATCACAGCACTATGATTAGAGGTATGAAAGATCATCCCATGAAGGGATCAGGGCATCACAGCACTATGATTAGTGGTATGAAAGATCATCCCATGAAGGGACCAGGGCATCACAGCACTATGATTAGAGGTATGAAAGATCATCCCATGATGGGACCAGGGCATCAGAGATCATCCCATGAAGGGACCAGTGCATCAGAGATCATCCCATGAAGGGACCAGGGCATCACATCACTATGATTAGAGGTATGCAAGATCATCCCATGAAGGGACGAGTGCATCAGAGATCATCCCATGAAGGGACCAGGGCATCACAGCACTATGATTAGATGTATGAAAGATCGTCCCATGAAGGGACCAGTGCATCAGAGATCATCCCATGAAGGGACCAGTGCATCAGAGATCATCCCATGAAGGGACCAGTGCATCAGAGATCATCCCATGAAGGGACCAGTGCATCAGAGATCATCCCATGAACCAGTGCATCAGAAATCATCCCATGAAGGGACCAGTGCATCAGAAATCATCCCATGAAGGGACCAGTGCATCAGAGATCATCCCATGAAGGGACCAGGGCATCACAGCACTGTGATTAGCGGTATGCAAGATCATCCCATGAAGGGACCAGTGGATCAGAGATCATCCCATGAAGGGACCAGGGCATCAGAGATCATCCCATGAAGGGACCAGGGCATCAGAGATCATCCCATTAAGGGACCAGGGCATCAGAGATCATCCCATGAAGGGACCAGGGCATCAGAGATCGATCAGAGATCATCCAATGAAGGGACCAGGTTATCACAGCACTATGATTAGAGGTATGAAAGATCATCCCATGAAGGGACCAGGGCATCACAGCACTATGATTAGAGGTATGAAAGATCATCCAATGAAGGGACCAGGGCATCACAGCACTATGATTAGAGGTATGAAAGATCATCCCATGAAGGGACCAGGGCATCACAGAACTATGATTAGCGGTATGCAAGATCATCCCATGAAGGGACCGGTGGATCATAGATCATCCCATGAAGGGACCAGTGCATCAGAGATCATCCCATGAAGGGACCAGGGCATCAGAGATCATCCCATGAAGGGGGACCAGGGCATCAGAGATCATCCCATGAAGGGACCAGGGCATCACAGCACTATGATTAGAGGTATGCAAGATCATCCCATGAAGGGACCAGTGCATCAGAGATCATCCCATGAAGGGACCAGGGCATCACAGCACTATGATTAGAGGTATGCAAGATCATCCCATGAAGGGACCAGTGCATCAGAGATCATCCCATGAAGGGACCAGTGCATCAGAGATCATCCCATGAAGGGACCAGTGCATCACAGCACTATAATTAGAGGTATGAAAGATCATCCCATGAAGGGACCAGCGCATCACAGCACTATGATTAGAGGTATGAAAGATCATCCCATGAAGGGACCAGGGCATCACAGCACTATGATTTGAGGTATGCAAGATTATCCCATGAAGGGACCAGTGCATCAGAGATCATCCCATGAAGGGACCAGTGCATCAGAGATCATCCCATGAAGGGACCAGGGCATCACAGCACTATGATTAGAGGTATGCAAGATCATCCCATGAAGGGACCAGTGCATCAGAGATCATCCCATGAAGGGACCAGGGCATCACAGCACTATGATTAGAGGTATGCAAGATCATCCCATGAAGGGACCAGTGCATCAGAGATCATCCCATGAAGGGACCAGTGCATCAGAGATCATCCCATGAAGGGACCAGTGCATCAGAGATCATCCCATGAAGGGACCAGTGCATCAGAGATCATCCCATGAAGGGACCAGTGCATCACAGCACTATGATTAGAGGTATGCAAGATCATCCCATGAAGGGACCAGGGCATCAGAGATCATCCCATGAAGGGACCAGTGCATCAGAGATCATCCCATGAAGGGACCAGGGCATTCAGCACAATGATTAGAGGTATGCAAGATCATCCCATGAAGGGACCAGTGCATCACAGCACTATGAATAGAGGTATGAAAGATCATCCCATGAAGGGACCAGTGCATCACAGCACTATGATTAGAGGTATGAAAGATCATCCCATGAAGGTACCAGGGCATCACAGCACTATGATTTGAGGTATGAAAGATCATCCCATGAAGGGACCAGGGCATCAGAGATCATCCCATGAAGGGACCAGGGCATCACAGCACTATGATTAGAGGTATGAAAGATCATCCCATGAAGGGACCAGGGCATCAGAGATCATCCCATGAAGGGACCAGTGCATCAGAGATCATCCCATGAAGGGACCAGTGCATCAGAGATCATCCCATGAAGGGACCAGGGCATCACAGCACTATGATTAGAGGTATGAAAGATCATCCCATGAAGGGACCAGGGCATCACAGCACTATGATTAGAGGTATGAAATGTCATCCCATGAAGGGACCAGGGCATCAGAGATTATCCCATGAAGGGACCAGTGAATCAGAGATCATCCCATGAAGGGACCAGTGCATCAGAGCTCATCCCATGAACGGACCAGGGCATCACAGCACTATGATTAGAGGTATGAAAGATCATCCCATGAAGGGACCAGGGCATCACAGCACTATGATTAGAGGTATGCAAGATCATCCCATGAAGGGACCAGTGCATCAGAGATCATCCCATGAAGGGACCAGTGCATCACAGCACTATGATTAGAGGTATGAAAGATCATCCCATGAAGGGACCAGGGCATCACAGCACTATGATTAGAGGTATGAAAGATCATCCCATGAAGGGACCAGGGCATCACAGCACTATGATTTGAGGTATGCAAGATCATCCCATGAAGGGACCAGTGCATCAGAGATCATCCCATGAAGGGACCAGTGCATCAGAGATCATCCCATGAAGGGACCAGGGCATCACAGCACTATGATTAGAGGTATGCAAGATCATCCCATGAAGGGACCAGTGCATCAGAGATCATCCCATGAAGGGACCAGTGCATCAGAGATCATCCCATGAAGGGACCAGTGCATCAGAGATCATCCCATGAAGGGACCAGTGCATCAGAGATCATCCCATGAAGGGACCAGGGCATCACAGCACTATTAGAGATATGAAAGATCATCCCATGAAGGGATCAGGGCATCACAGCACTATGATTAGTGGTATGAAAGATCATCCCATGAAGGGACCAGGGCATCACAGCACTATGATTAGAGGTATGAAAGAGCATCCCATGAAGGGACCAGGGCATCACAGCACTATGATTAGAGGTATGCAAGATCATCCCATGGAGGGACCAGTGCATCAGAGATCATCCCATGAAGGGACCAGTGCATCAGATCATCCCATGAAGGGACCAGGGCATTCAGCACTATGATTAGAGGTATGCAAGATCATCCCATGAAGGGACCAGTGCATCACAGCACTATGATTAGAGGTATGAAAGATCATCCCATGAAGGTACCAGGGCATCACAGCACTATGATTTGAGGTATGAAAGATCATCCCATGAAGGGACCAGGGCATCAGAGATCATCCCATGAAGGGACCAAGGCATCAGAGATCATCCCATGAAGGGACCAGGGCATCAGAGATCATCCCATGAAGGGACCAGGGCATCAGAGATCATCCCATGAAGGGACCAGGGCATCAGAGATCATCCCATGAAGGGACCAGGGCATCAGAGATCATCCCATGAAGGGACCAGGGCATCAGAGATCATCCCATGAAGGGACCAGTGCATCACAGCACTATGATTAGAGGTATGCAAGATCATCCCATGAAGGGACCAGTGCATCAGAGATCATCCCATGAAGGGACAAGGGCATCACAGCACTATGATTAGAGGTATGAAAGATCATCCCATGAAGGGACCAGGGCATCACAGCACTATGATTAGAGGTATGCAAGATCATCCCATGAAGGGACCAGTGCATCAGAGATCATCCCATGAAGGGACCAGTGCATCAGAGATCATCCCATGAAGGGACCAGGGCATCACAGCACTATGATTAGAGGTATGCAAGATCATCCCATGAAGAGACCAGTGCATCAGAGATCATCCCATGAAGGGACCAGTGCATCAGAGCACTATGATTAGAGGTATGAAAGATCATCCCATGAAGGGACCAGTGCATCACAGCACTATGATTAGAGGTATGCAAGATCATCCCATGAAGGGACCAGTGCATCAGAGATCATCCCATGAAGGGACCAGTGCATCAGAGCTCATCCCATGAAGGGACCAGTGCATCAGAGATCATCCCATGAAGGGACCAGTGCATCGGAGATCATCCCATGAAGGGACCAGTGCATCGGAGATCATCCCATGAAGGGACCAGGGCATCACAGCACTATGATAAGAGGTATGAAAGATCATCCCATGAAGGGACCAGGGCATCACAGCACTATGATTAGAGGTATGCAAGATCATCCCATGAAGGGACCAGTGCATCAGAGATCATCCCATGAAGGGACCAGTGCATCAGAGATCATCCCATGAAGGGACCAGTGCATCGGAGATCATCCCATGAAGGGACCAGTGCATCGGAGATCATCCCATGAAGGGACCAGTGCATCGGAGATCATCCCATGAAGGGACCAGTGCATCGGAGATCATCCCATGAAGGGACCAGGGCATCACAGCACTATGATTAGAGGTATGAAAGATCATCCCATGAAGGGACCAGGGCATCGGAGATCATCCCATGAAGGGACCAGTGCATCAGAGATCATCCCATGAAGGGACCAGTGCATCAGAGATCATCCCATGAAGGGACCAGTGCATCAGAGATCATCCCATGAAGGGACCAGTGCATCAGAGATCATCCCATGAAGGGACCAGGGCATCACAGCACTATGATTAGAGGTATGCAAGATCATCCCATGAAGGGACCAATGCATCAGAGATCATCCCATGAAGGGACCAGTGCATCAGAGATCATCCCATGAAGGGACCAGGGCATCAGAGATCATCCCATGAAGGGACCAGGGCATCACAGCACTATGATTAGAGGTATGAAAGATCATCCCATGAAGGGACCAGTTTATCAGAGATCATCCCATGAAGGGACCAGGGCATCACAGCACTATGATTAGAGGTATGAAAGATCACCCCATGAATGGACCATGGCATCAGAGATCATCCCATGAAGGGACCAGTGCATCAGATCATCCCATGAAGGGACCAGGGCATCAGAGATCATCCCATGAAGGGACCAGGGCATCAGAGATCATCCCATGAAGGGACCAGGGCATCAGAGATCATCCCATGAAGGGACCAGGGCATCACAGCACTATGATTAGAGGTGTGAAAGATCATCCCATGAAGGGACCAGGGCATCACAGCACTATGATTAGAGGTATGAAAGATCATCCCATGAAGGGACCAGTGCATCAGAGATCATCCCATGAAGGGACCAGGGCATCAGAGATCATCCCATGAAGGGACCAGTGCATCAGAGATCATCCCATGAAGGGACCAGTGCATCAGAGATCATCCCATGAAGGGACCAGTGCATCAGAGATCATCCCATGAAGGGACCAGGGCATCACAGCACTATGATTAGAAGTGTGAAAGATCATCCCATGAAGGGACCAGGGCATCACAGCACTATGATTAGAGGTATGAAAGATCATCCCATGAAGGAACCAGGGCATCAGAGATCATCCCATGAAGGGACCAGTGCATCAGAGATCATCCCATGAAGGGACCAGGGCATCACAGCACTATGATTAGAGGTATGCAAGATCATCCCATGAAGGGACCAGTGCATCAGAGATCATCCCATGAAGAGACCAGTGCATCAGAGATCATCCCATGAAGGGACCAGTGCATCAGAGATCATCCCATGAAGGGACCAGTGCATCAGATCATCCCATGAAGGGACCAGGGCATCACAGCACTATGATTAGAGATATGAAAGATCATCCCATGAAGGGACCAGGGCATCACAGCACTATGATTAGAGGTATGAAAGATCATCCCATGAAGGGACCAGGGCATCACAGCACTATGATTAGAGGTATGAAAGATCACTCCATGAAGGGACCAGGGCATCACAGCACTATGATTAGAGGTATGAAAGATCATCCCATGAAGGGACCAGTGCATCAGAGATCATCCCATGAAGGGACCAGTGCATCAGAGATCATCCCATGAAGGGACCAGGGCATCACAGCACTATGATTAGAGGTATGAAAGATCATCCCATGAAGGGACCAGGGCATCACAGCACTATGATTAGAGGTATGAAAGATCATCCCATGAAGGGACCAGTGCATCAGAGATCATCCCATGAAGGGACCAGTGCATCAGAGATCATCCCATGAAGGGACCAGTGCATCAGAGATCATCCCATGAAGGGACCAGTGCATCAGAGATCATCCCATGAAGGGACCAGTGCATCAGATCATCCCATGAAGGGACCAGGGCATCACAGCACTATGATTAGAGGTATGAAAGATCATCCCATGAAGGGACCAGGGCATCACAGCACTATGATTAGAGGTATGAAAGATCATCCCATGAAGGGACCAGGGCATCACAGCACTATGATTAGAGGTATGAAAGATCATCCCATGAAGGGACCAGTGCATCAGAGATCATCCCATGAAGGGACCAGTGCATCAGATCATCCCATGAAGGGACCAGGGCATCAGATCATCCCATGAAGGGACCAGGGCATCACATCACTATGATTAGAGGTATGAAAGATCATCCCATGAAGGGACCAGTGCATCAGAGATCATCCCATGAAGGGACCAGTGCATCGGAGATCATCCCATGAAGGGACCAGGGCATCACAGCACTATGATTAGAGGTATGAAAGATCATCCCATTAAGGGACCAGTGCTTTAGAGATCATCCCATGAAGGGACCAGTGCATCAGCGATCATCCCATGAAGGGACCAGGGCATCAGAGATCATCCCATGAAGGGACCAGGGCATCAGAGATCATCCCATGAAGGGACCAGGGCATCACAGCACTATGATTAGAGGTATGAAAGATCATCCCATGAAGGGACCAGGGCATCACAGCACTATGATTAGAGGTATGCAAGATCATCCCATGAAGGGACCAGTGCATCAGAGATCATCCCATGAAGGGACCTGTGCATCAGAGATCATCCCATGAAGGGACCAGTGCAGGAGAGATCATCCCATGAAGGGACCAGTGCATCACAGCACTATGATTAGAGGTATGAAAGATCATCCCATGAAGGGACCAGGGCATCACAGCACTATGATTAGAGGTATGAAAGATCATCCCATGAAGGGACCAGGGCATCACAGCACTATGATTAGAGGTTAGAAAGATCATCCCATGAAGGGACCAGGGCATCACAGCACTATGATTAGAGGTATGCAAGATCATCCCATGAAGGGACCAGTGCATCAGAGATCATCCCATGAAGGGACCAGTGCATCAGAGATCATCCCATGAAGGGACCAGGGCATCACAGCACTATGATTTGAGGTATGCAAGATCATCCCATGAAGGGACCAGTGCATCAGAGATCATCCCATGAAGGGACCAGGGCATCAGAGATCATCCCATGAAGGGGGACCAGGGCATCAGAGATCATCCCATGAAGGGACCAGGGCATCAGAGATCATCCCATGAAGGGACCAGGGCATCACAGCACTAGGATTAGAGGTATGCAAGATCATCCCATGAAGGGACCAGTGCATCAGAGATCATCCCATGAAGGGACTAGGGCATCACAGCACTATGATTAGAGGTATGCAAGATCATCCCATGAAGGGACCAGTGCATCAGAGATCATTACATGAAGGGACCAGGGCATCACAGCACTATGATTAGAGGTATGCAAGATCATCCCATGAAGGGACCAGTGCATCACAGCACTATGATTAGAGGTATGAAAGATCATCCCATGAAGGGACCAGTGCATCAGAGATCATCCCATGAAGGGACCAGTGCATCAGAGATCATCCCATGAAGGGACCAGTGCATCACAGCACTATGATTAGAGGTATGCAAGATCATCCCATGAAGGGACCAGTGCATCAGAGATCATCCCATGAAGGGACCAGTGCATCACAGCACTATGATTAGAGGTATGAAAGATCATCCCATGAAGGGACCAGGGCATCACAGCACTATGATTAGAGGTATGAAAGATCATCCCATGAAGGGACCAGGGCATCACAGCACTATGATTAGAGGTATGCAAGATCATCCCATGAAGGGACCAGTGCATCAAGGATCATCCCATGAAGGGACCAGTGCATCAGAGATCATCCCATGAAGGGAGCAGTGCATCAGAGATCATCCCATGAAGGGACCAGTGCATCAGAGATCATCCCATGAAGGGACCAGGGCATCACAGCACTATGATTAGAGGTATGAAAGATCATCCCATGAAGGGACCAGGGCATCACAGCACTATGATTAGAGGTATGAAGGATCTTCCCATGAAGGGACCAGGGCATCAGAGATCATCCCATGAAGGGACCAGGGCATCAGAGATCATCCCATGAAGGGACCAGTGCATCAGAGATCATCCCATGAAGGGACCAGGGCATCACAGCACTATGATTAGAGGTATGAAAGATCATCCCATGAAGGGACCAGGGCATCACAGCACTATGATTAGAGGTATGCAAGATCATCCCATGAAGGGACCAGTGCATCAGAGATCATCCCATGAAGGGACCAGTGCACCAGAGATCATCCCATGAAGGGACCAGGGCATCACAGCACTATGATTAGAGGTATGCAAGATCATCCCACGAAGAGACCAGTGCATCAGAGATCATCCCATGAAGGGACCAGTGCATCACAGCACTATGATTAGAGGTATGAAAGATCATCCCATGAAGGGACCAGGGCATCACATAACTATGATTAGAGGTATGAAAGATCATCCCATGAAGGGACCAGGGCATCAGAGATCATCCCATTAAGGGACCAGTGCATCAGAGATCATCCCATGAAGGGACCAGTGCATCAGAGATCATCCCATGAAGGGACCAGTGCACCAGAGATCATCCCATGAAGGGACCAGGGCATCACAGCACTATGATTAGAGGTATGCAAGATCATCCCATGAAGGGACCAGTGCATCAGAGATCATCCCATGAAGGGACCAGTGCATCAGATCATCCCATGAAGGGACCAGGGCATCACAGCACTATGATTAGAGGTATGCAAGATCATCCCATGAAGGGACCAGTGCATCAGAGATCATCCCATGAAGGGACCAGTGCATCAGAGATCATCCCATGAAGGGACCAGTGCATCAGAGATCATCCCACGAAGGGACCAGGGCATCACAGCACTATGATTAGAGGTATGAAAGATCATCCCATGAAGGGACCAGTGCATCAGAGATCATCCCATGAAGGGACCAGTGCATCAGAGATCATCCCATGAAGGGACCAGTGCATCAGAGATCATCCCATGAAGGGACCAGGGCATCACAGCACTATGATTAGAGGTATGCAAGATCATTCCATGAAGGGACCAGTGCATCAGAGATCATCCCATGAAGGGATCAGGGCATCACAGCACTATGATTAGAGGTATGCAAGATCATCCCATGAAGGGACCATTGCATCACAGCACTATGATTAGAGGTATGAAAGATCATCCCATGAAGGAACCAGGGCATCACAGCACTATGATTAGAGGTATGAAAGATCATCCCATGAAGGGACCAGTGCATCACAGCACTATGATTAGAGGTATGAAAGATCATCCCATGAAGGGACCAGTGCATCAGAGATCATCCCATGAAGGAACTAGTGCATCAGATCATCCCATGAAGGGACCAGGGCATCACAGCACTATGATTAGAGGTATGAAAGATCATCCCATGAAGGGACCAGTGCATCAGAGATCATCCCATGAAGGGACCTGTGCATCAGATCATCCCATGAAGGGACCAGGGCATCACAGCACTATGATTAGAGGTATGAAAGATCATCCCATGAAGGGACCAGTGCATCAGAGATCATCCCATGAAGGGACCAGTGCATCGGCGATCATCCCATGAAGGGACCAGGGCATCACAGCACTATGATTAGAGGTATGCAAGATCATCCCATGAAGGGACCAGTGCATCAGAGATCATCCCATGAAGGGACCAGGGCATCACAGCACTATGATTAGAGGTATGAAAGATCATCCCATGAAGGGACCAGGGCATCACAGCACTATGATTAGAGGTATGCAAGATCATCCCATGAAGGGACCAGGGCATCAGAGATCATCCCATGAAGGGACCAGTGCATCAGAGATCATCCCATGAAGGGACCAGTGCATCAGAGATCATCCCATGAAGGGACCAGTGCACCAGAGATCATCCCATGAAGGGACCAGGGCATCACAGCACTATGATTAGAGGTATGCAAGATCATCCCATGAAGGGACCAGTGCATCAGAGATCATCCCATGAAGGGACCTGTGCATCAGAGTTCATCCCATGAAGGGACCAGGGAATCACAGCACTATGATTAGAGGTATGCAAGATCATCCCATGAAGGGACCAGTGCATCAGATCATCCCATGAAGGGACCAGGGCATCACAGCACTATGATTAGAGGTATGCAAGATCATCCCATGAAGGGACCAGTGCATCAGAGATCATCCCATGAAGGGACCAGGGCATCACAGCACTATGATTAGAGGTATGCAAGATCATCCCATGAAGGGACCAGTGCATCGGCGATCATCCCATGAAGGGACCAGGGCATCACAGCACTATGATTAGAGGTATGAAAGATCATCCCATGAAGGGACCAGTGCATCAGAGATCATCCCATGAAGGGACCAGTGCATCAGCGATCATCTCATGAAGGGACCAGGGCATCAGAGATCATCCCATGAAGGGACCAGGGCATCAGAGATCATCCCATGAAGGGACCAGTGCATCAGAGATCATCCCATGAAGGGACCAGGGCATCACAGCACTATGATTAGAGGTATGAAAGATCATCCCATGAAGGGACCAGGGCATCACAGCACTATGATTAGAGGTATGCAAGATCATCCCATGAAGGGACCAGGGCATCAGAGATCATCCCATGAAGGGACCAGTGCATCGGAGATCATCCCATGAAGGGACCACTGCATCAGAGATCATCCCATGAAGGGACCAGTGCACCAGAGATCATCCCATGAAGGGACCAGGGCATCACAGCACTATGATTAGAGGTATGCAAGATCATCCCATGAAGGGACCAGTGCATCAGAGATCATCCCATGAAGGTACCAGTGCATCAGAGATCATCCCATGAAGGGACCAGGGAATCACAGCACTATGATTAGAGGTATGAAAGATCATCCCATGAAGGGACCAGGGCATCAGAGATCATCCCATGAAGGGACCAGTGCATCAGAGATCATCCCATGAAGGGACCAGTGCATCAGAGATCATCCCATGAAGGGACCAGTTCATCAGAGATCATCCCACGAAGGGACCAGGGCATCACAGCACTATGATTAGAGGTATGAAAGATCATCCCATGAAGGGACCAGTGCATCAGAGATCATCCCATGAAGGGACCAGTGCATCAGAGATCATCCCATGAAGGGACCAGTGCATCAGAGATCATCCCATGAAGGGACCAGGGCATCACAGCACTATGATTAGAGGTATGAAAGATCATCCCATGAAGGGACCAGGGCATCACAGCACTATGATTAGAGGTATGCAAGATCATCCCATGAAGGGACCAGTGCATCAGATCATCCCATGAAGGGACCAGGGCATCACAGCACTATGATTAGAGGTATGCAAGATCATCCCATGAAGGGACCAGTGCATCAGAGATCATCCCATGAAGGGACCAGTGCATCACAGCACTATGATTAGAGGTATGAAAGATCATCCCATGAAGGGACCAGGGCATCACAGCACTATGATTAGAGGTATGAAAGATCATCCCATGAAGGGACCAGGGCATCACAGCACTATGATTAGAGGTATGCAAGATCATCCCATGAAGGGACCAGTGCATCAGAGATCATCCCATGAAGGGACCAGTGCATCAGAGATCATCCCATGAAGGGACCAGTGCATCAGAGATCATCCCATGAAGGGACCAGTGCATCAGAGATCATCCCATGAAGGGACCAGGGCATCACAGCACTAGGATTAGAGGTTAGAAAGATCATCCCATGAAGGGACCAGGGCATCACAGCACTATGATTAGAGGTATGCAAGATCATCCCATGAAGGGACCAGTGCATCAGAGATAATCCCATGAAGGGGCGAGTGCATTAGAGATCATCCCATGAAGGGACCAGGGCATCACAGCACTATGATTAGAGGTATGCAAGATCATCCCATGAAGGGACCAGTGCATCAGAGATCATCCCATGAAGGGACCAGTGCATCAGAGATCATCCCATGAAGGGACCAGGGCATCACAGCACTATGATTAGAGGTATGAAAGATCATCCCATGAAGGGACCAGGGCATCACAGCACTATGATTAGAGGTATGCAAGATCATCCCATGAAGGGACCAGTGCATCACAGCACTATGATTAGAGGTATGAAAGATCATCCCATGAAGGGACCAGTGCATCAGAGATCATCCCATGAAGGGACCAGTGCATCAGAGATCATCCCATGAAGGGACCAGTGCATCACAGCACTTTGATTAGAGGTATGCAAGATCATCCCATGAAGGGACCAGTGCATCAGAGATCATCCCATGAAGGGACCAGTGCATCACAGCACTATGATTAGAGGTATGAAAGATCATCCCATGAAGGGACCAGGGCATCACAGCACTATGATTAGAGGTATGAAAGATCATCCCATGAAGGGACCAGTGCATCAGAGATCATCCCATGAAGGGACCAGTGCATCAGAGATCATCCCATGAAGGGACCAGTGCATCAGAGATCATCCCATGAAGGGAGCAGTGCATCAGAGATCATCCCATGAAGGGACCAGTGCATCAGAGATCATCCCATGAAGGGACCAGGGCATCACAGCACTATGATTAGAGGTATGAAAGATCATCCCATGAAGGGACCAGGGCATCACAGCACTATGATTAGAGGTATGAAAGATCATCCCATGAAGGGACCAGGGCATCAGAGATCATCCCATGAAGGGACCAGTGCATCAGAGATCATCCCATGAAGGGACCAGTGCATCAGAGATCATCCCATGAAGGGACCAGGGCATCACAGCACTATGATTAGAGGTATGAAAGATCATCCCATGAAGGGACCAGGGCATCACAGCACTATGATTAGAGGTATGCAAGATCATCCCATGAAGGGACCAGTGCATCAGAGATAATCCCATGAAGGGACCAGTGCACCAGAGATCATCCCATGAAGGGACCAGGGCATCACAGCACTATGATTAGAGGTATGCAAGATCATCCCACGAAGAGACCAGTGCATCAGAGATCATCCCATGAAGGGACCAGTGCATCACAGCACTATGATTAGAGGTATGAAAAATCATCCCATGAAGGGACCAGGGCATCACAGCACTATGATTAGAGGTATGAAAGATCATCCCATGAAGGGACCAGGGCATCAGAGATCATCCCATGAAGGGACCAGTGCATCAGAGATCATCCCATGAAGGGACCAGTGCATCAGAGATCATCCCATGAAGGGACCAGTGCACCAGAGATCATCCCATGAAGGGACCAGGGCATCACAGCACTATGATTAGAGGTATGCAAGATCATCCCATGAAGGGACCAGTGCATCAGAGATCATCCCATGAAGGGACCAGTGCATCAGATCATCCCATGAAGGGACCAGGGCATCACAGCACTATGATTAGAGGTGTGCAAGATCATCCCATGAAGGGACCAGTGCATCAGAGATCATCCCATGAAGGGACCAGTGCATCAGAGATCATCCCACGAAGGGACCAGGGCATCACAGCACTATGATTAGAGGTATGAAAGATCATCCCATGAAGGGACCAGTGCATCAGAGATCATCCCATGAAGGGACCAGTGCATCAGAGATCATCCCATGAAGGGACCAGTGCATCAGAGATCATCCCATGAAGGGACCAGGGCATCACAGCACTATGATTAGAGGTATGAAAGATCATCCCATGAAGGGACCAGGGCATCACAGCACTATGATTAGAGGTATGCAAGATCATCCCATGAAGGGACCGGTGCATCAGAGATCATCCCATGAAGGGACCAGGGCATCACAGCACTATGATTAGAGGTATGCAAGATCATCCCATGAAGGGACCAGTGCATCAGAGATCATCCCATGAAGGGACCAGGGCATCACAGCACTATGATTAGAGGTATGCAAAATCATCCCATGAAGGGACCATTGCATCACAGCACTATGATTAGAGGTATGAAAGATCATCCCATGAAGGAACCAGGGCATCACAGCACTATGATTAGAGGTATAAAAGATCATCCCATGAAGGGACCAGTGCATCAGAGATCATCCCATGAAGGGACTAGTGCATCAGATCATCCCATGAAGGGACCAGGGCATCACAGCACTATGATTAGAGGTATGAAAGATCATCCCATGAAGGGACCAGTGCATCAGAGATCATCCCATGAAGGGACCAGTGCATCAGATCATCCCATGAAGGGACCAGGGCATCACAGCACTATGATTAGAGGTATGAAAGATCATCCCATGAAGGGACCAGTGCATCAGAGATCATCCCATGAAGGGACCAGTGCATCGGCGATCATCCCATGAAGGGACCAGGGCATCACAGCACTATGATTAGAGGTATGAAAGATCATCCCATGAAGGGACCAGTGCATCAGAGATCATCCCATGAAGGGACCAGTGCATCAGCGATCATCCCATGAAGGGACCAGGGCATCAGAGATCATCCCATGAAGGGACCAGGGCATCAGAGATCATCCCATGAAGGGACCAGTGCATCAGAGATCATCCCATGAAGGGACCAGGGCATCACAGCACTATGATTAGAGGTATGAAAGATCATCCCATGAAGGGACCAGGGCATCACAGCACTATGATTAGAGGTATGCAAGATCATCCCATGAAGGGACCAGGGCATCAGAGATCATCCCATGAAGGGACCAGTGCATCGGAGATCATCCCATGAAGGGACCAGTGCATCAGAGATCATCCCATGAAGGGACCAGTGCACCAGAGATCATCCCATGAAGGGACCAGGGCATCACAGCACTATGATTAGAGGTATGCAAGATCATCCCATGAAGGGACCAGTGCATCAGAGATCATCCCATGAAGGGACCAGTGCATCAGAGATCATCCCATGAAGGGACCAGGGAATCACAGCACTATGGTTAGAGGTATGAAAGATCATCCCATGAAGGGACCAGGGCATCACAGCACTATGATTAGAGGTATGCAAGATCATCCCATGAAGGGACCAGTGCATCAGAGATCATCCCATGAAGGGACCAGTGCATCAGAGATCATCCCACGAAGGGACCAGGGCATCACAGCACTATGATTAGAGGTATAAAAAATCATCCCATGAAGGGACCAGTGCATCAGAGATCATCCCATGAAGGGACCAGTGCATCAGAGATCATCCCATGAAGGGACCAGTGCATCAGAGATCATCCCATGAAGGGACCAGTGCATCAGAGATCATCCCATGAAGGGACCAGGGTATCACAGCACTATGATTAGAGGTATGAAATATCATCCCATGAAGGGACCAGGGCATCACAGCACTATGATTAGAGGTATGCAAGATCATCCCATGAAGGGACCAGTGCATCAGATCATCCCATGAAGGGACCAGGGCATCACAGCACTATGATTAGAGGTATGCAAGATCATCCCATGAAGGGACCAGTGCATCAGAGATCATCCCATGAAGGGACCATTGCATCACAGCACTATGATTAGAGGTATGAAAGATCATCCCATGAAGGAACCAAGGCATCACAGCACTATGATTAGAGGTATAAAATTTCATCCCATGAAGGGACCAGTGCATCAGAGATCATCCCATGAAGGGACTAGTGCATCAGATCATCCCATGAAGGGACCAGGGCATCACAGCACTATGATTAGAGGTATGAAAGATCATCCCATGAAGGGACCAGTGCATCAGAGATCATCCCATGAAGGGACCAGTGCATCAGATCATCCCATGAAGGGACCAGGGCATCACAGCACTATGATTAGAGGTATGAAAGATCATCCCATGAAGGGACCAGTGCATCAGAGATCATCCCATGAAGGGACCAGTGCATCGGCGATCATCCCATGAAGGGACCAGGGCATCACAGCACTATGATTAGAGGTATGAAAGATCCTCCCATGAAGGGACCAGTGCATCAGAGATCATCCCATGAAGGGACCAGTGCATCAGCGATCATCCCATGAAGGGACCAGGGCATCAGCGATCATCCCATGAAGGGACCAGTGCATCAGAGATCATCCCATGAAGGCACCAGGCCATCACAGCACTATGATTAGAGGTATGAAAGATCATCCCATGAAGGGACCAGGGCATCACAGCACTATGATTCGAGGTATGCAAGATCATCCCATGAAGGGACCAGTGCATCACAGCACTATGATTAGAGGTATGCAAGATCATCCCATGAAGGGACCAGTGCATCAGAGATCATCCCATGAAGGGGCGAGTGCATTAGAGATCATCCCATGAAGGGACCAGGGCATCACAGCACTATGATTAGAGGTATGCAAGATCATCCCATGAAGGGACCAGTGCATCAGAGATCATCCCATGAAGGGACCAGTGCATCAGATCATCCCATGAAGGGACCAGGGCATCAGATCATCCCATGAAGGGACCAGGGCATCACAGCACTATGATTAGAGGTATGAAAGATCATCCCATGAAGGGACCAGGGGATCACAGCACTATGATTAGAGGTATGAAAGATCATCCCATGAAGGGACCAGTGCATCAGAGATCATCCCATGAAGGGACCAGTGCATCAGAGATCATCCCATGAAGGGACCAGGGCATCACAGCACTATGATTCGAGTCATGCAAGATCATCCCATGAAGGGACCAGGGCATCACAGCACTATGATTAGAGGTATGAAAGATCATCCCATGAAGGGACCAGTGCATCAGAGATCATACCATGAAGGGACCAGTGCATCAGAGATCATCCCATGAAGGGACCAGTGCATCAGAGATCATCCCATGAAGGGACCAGGGCATCACAGCACTATGATTCGAGTCATGCAAGATCATCCCATGAAGGGACCAGGGCATCACAGCACTATGATTAGAGGTATGCAAGATCATCCCATGAAGGGACCAGTGCATCAGAGATCATACCATGAAGGGACCAGTGCATCAGAGATCATCCCATGAAGGGACCAGTGCATCACAGCACTATGATTAGAGGTATGCAAGATCATCCCATGAAGGGACCAGTGCATCAGAGATCATCCCATGAAGGGACCAGTGCATCACAGCACTATGATTAGAGGTATGAAAGATCATCCCATGAAGGGACCAGGGCATCACAGCACTATGATTAGAGGTATGAAAGATCATCCCATGAAGGGACCAGGGCATCACAGCACTATGATTAGAGGTATGCAAGATCATCCCATGAAGGGACCAGTGCATCAGAGATCATCCCATGAAGGGACCAGTGCATCAGAGATCATCCCATGAAGGGACCAGTGCATCAGAGATCATCCCATGAAGGGACCAGTGCATCAGAGATCATCCCATGAAGGGACCAGGGCATCACAGCACTATGATTAGAGGTATGAAAGATCATCCCATGAAGGGACCCGGGCATCACAGCACTATGATTAGAGGTATGAAAGATCATCCCATGAAGGGACCAGGGCATCAGAGATCATCCCATGAAGGGACCAGTGCATCAGAGATCATCCCATGAAGGGACCAGTGCATCAGAGATCATCGCATGAAGGGACCCGGGCATCACAGCACTATGATTAGAGGTATGAAAGATCATCCCATGAAGGGACCAGGGCATCACAGCACTATGATTAGAGGTATGCAAGATCATCCCATGAAGGGACCAGTGCATCAGAGATCATCCCATGAAGGGACCAGTGCACCAGAGATCATCCCATGAAGGGACCAGGGCATCACAGCACTATGATTAGAGGTATGCAAGATCATCCCATGAAGAGACCAGTGCATCAGAGATCATCCCATGAAGGGACCAGTGCATAACAGCACTATGATTAGAGGTATGAAAGATCATCCCATGAAGGGACCAGGGCATCACATAACTATGATTAGAGGTATGAAAGATCATCCCATGAAGGGACCAGGGCATCAGAGATCATCCCATGAAGGGACCAGTGCATCAGAGATCATCCCATGAAGGGACCAGTGCATTAGAGATCATCCCATGAAGGGACCAGTGCACCAGAGATCATCCCATGAAGGGACCAGGGCATCACAGCACTATGATTAGAGGTATGCAAGATCATCCCATGAAGGGACCAGTGCATCAGAGATCATCCCATGAAGGGACCAGTGCATCAGAGATCATCCCATGAAGGGACCAGTGCATCAGATCATCCCATGAAGGGACCAGGGCATCACAGCACTATGATTAGAGGTATGAAAGATCATCCCATGAAGGGACCAGTGCATCAGAGATCATCCCATGAAGGGACCAGTGCATCGGCGATCATCCCATGAAGGGACCAGGGCATCACAGCACTATGATTAGAGGTATGAAAGATCCTCCCATGAAGGGACCAGTGCATCAGAGATCATCCCATGAAGGGACCAGTGCATCAGCGATCATCCCATGAAGGGACCAGGGCATCAGAGATCATCCCATGAAGGGACCAGTGCATCAGAGATCATCCCATGAAGGGACCAGGGCATCACAGCACTATGATTAGAGGTATGAAAGATCATCCCATGAAGGGACCAGGGCATCACAGCACTATGATTCGAGGTATGCAAGATCATCCCATGAAGGGACCAGTGCATCACAGCAATATGATTAGAGGTATGAAAGATCATCCCATGAAGGGACCAGGGCATCACAGCACTATGATTAGAGGTATGAAAGATCATCCCATGAAGGGACCAGGGCATCACAGCACTATGATTAGAGGTTAGAAAGATCATCCCATTAAGGGACCAGGGCATCACAGCACTATGATTAGAGGTATGCAAGATCATCCCATGAAGGGACCAGTGCATCAGAGATCATCCCATGAAGGGGCGAGTGCATTAGAGATCATCCCATGAAGGGACCAGGGCATCACAGCACTATGATTAGAGGTATGCAAGATCATCCCATGAAGGGACCAGTGCATCAGAGATCATCCCATGAAGGGACCAGTGCATCAGATCATCCCATGAAGGGACCAGGGCATCAGATCATCCCATGAAGGGACCAGGGCATCACAGCACTATGATTAGAGGTATGAAAGATCATCCCATGAAGGGACCAGGGGATCACAGCACTATGATTAGAGGTATGAAAGATCATCCCATGAAGGGACCAGTGCATCAGAGATCATCCCATGAAGGGACCAGTGCATCAGAGATCATCCCATGAAGGGACCAGTGCATCAGAGATCATCCCATGAAGGGACCAGGGCATCACAGCACTATGATTAGAGGTATGAAAGATCATCCCATGAAGGGACCAGTGCATCAGAGATCATACCATGAAGGGACCAGTGCATCAGAGATCATCCCATGAAGGGACCAGTGCATCAGAGATCATCCCATGAAGGGACCAGGGCATCACAGCACTATGATTCGAGTCATGCAAGATCATCCCATGAAGGGACCAGGGCATCACAGCACTATGATTAGAGGTATGCAAGATCATCCCATGAAGGAACCAGTGCATCAGAGATCATACCATGAAGGGACCAGTGCATCAGAGATCATCCCATGAAGGGACCAGTGCATCACAGCACTATGATTAGAGGTATGCAAGATCATCCCATGAAGGGACCAGTGCATCAGAGATCATCCCATGAAGGGACCAGTGCATCACAGCACTATGATTAGAGGTATGAAAGATCATCCCATGAAGGGACCAGGGCATCACAGCACTATGATTAGAGGTATGAAAGATCATCCCATGAAGGGACCAGGGCATCACAGCACTATGATTAGAGGTATGCAAGATCATCCCATGAAGGGACCAGTGCATCAGAGATCATCCCATGAAGGGACCAGTGCATCAGAGATCATCCCATGAAGGGACCAGTGCATCAGAGATCATCCCATGAAGGGACCAGTGCATCAGAGATCATCCCATGAAGGGACCAGGGCATCACAGCACTATGATTAGAGGTATGAAAGATCATCCCATGAAGGGACCCGGGCATCACAGCACTATGATTAGAGGTATGAAAGATCATCCCATGAAGGGACCAGTGCATCAGAGATCATCGCATGAAGGGACCAGTGCATCAGAGATCATCGCATGAAGGGACCAGTGCATCAGAGATCATCCCATGAAGGGACCAGGGCATCACAGCACTATGATTAGAGGTATGAAAGATCATCCCATGAAGGGACCAGTGCATCAGAGATCATCCCATGAAGGGACCAGTGCATCAGATCATCCCATGAAGGGACCAGGGCATCAGATCATCCCATGAAGGGACCAGGGCATCACAGCACTATGATTAGAGGTATGAAAGATCCTCCCATGAAGGGACCAGTGCATCAGAGATCATCCCATGAAGGGACCAGGGGATCACAGCACTATGATTAGAGGTATGAAAGATCATCCCATGAAGGGACCAGTGCATCAGAGATCATCCCATGAAGGGACCAGTGCATCAGAGATCATCCCATGAAGGGGCGAGTGCATTAGAGATCATCCCATGAAGGGACCAGGGCATCACAGCACTATGATTAGAGGTATGCAAGATCATCCCATGAAGGGACCAGTGCATCAGAGATCATCCCATGAAGGGACCAGTGCATCAGATCATCCCATGAAGGGACCAGGGCATCAGATCATCCCATGAAGGGACCAGGGCATCACAGCACTATGATTAGAGGTATGAAAGATCATCCCATGAAGGGACCAGGGGATCACAGCACTATGATTAGAGGTATGAAAGATCATCCCATGAAGGGACCAGTGCATCAGAGATCATCCCATGAAGGGACCAGTGCATCAGAGATCATCCCATGAAGGGACCAGGGCATCACAGCACTATGATTCGAGTCATGCAAGATCATCCCATGAAGGGACCAGGGCATCACAGCACTATGATTAGAGGTATGAAAGATCATCCCATGAAGGGACCAGGGCATCACAGCACTATGATTAGAGGTATGAAAGATCATCCCATGAAGGGACCAGGGCATCACAGCACTATGATTAGAGGTATGCAAGATCATCCCATGAAGGGACCAGTGCATCAGAGATCATACCATGAAGGGACCAGTGCATCAGAGATCATCCCATGAAGGGACCAGTGCATCACAGCACTATGATTAGAGGTATGCAAGATCATCCCATGAAGGGACCAGTGCATCAGAGATCATCCCATGAAGGGACCAGTGCATCACAGCACTATGATTAGAGGTATGAAAGATCATCCCATGAAGGGACCAGGGCATCACAGCACTATGATTAGAGGTATGAAAGATCATCCCATGAAGGGACCAGGGCATCACAGCACTATGATTAGAGGTATGCAAGATCATCCCATGAAGGGACCAGTGCATCAGAGATCATCCCATGAAGGGACCAGTGCATCAGAGATCATCCCATGAAGGGACCAGTGCATCAGAGATCATCCCATGAAGGGACCAGTGCATCAGAGATCATCCCATGAAGGGACCAGGGCATCACAGCACTATGATTAGAGGTATGAAAGATCATCCCATGAAGGGACCCGGGCATCACAGCACTATGATTAGAGGTATGAAAGATCATCCCATGAAGGGACCAGGGCATCAGAGATCATCCCATGAAGGGACCAGTGCATCAGAGATCATCCCATGAAGGGACCAGTGCATCAGAGATCATCGCATGAAGGGACCCGGGCATCACAGCACTATGATTAGAGGTATGAAAGATCATCCCATGAAGGGACCAGGGCATCACAGCACTATGATTAGAGGTATGCAAGATCATCCCATGAAGGGACCAGTGCATCAGAGATCATCCCATGAAGGGACCAGTGCACCAGAGATCATCCCATGAAGGGACCAGGGCATCACAGCACTATGATTAGAGGTATGCAAGATCATCCCATGAAGAGACCAGTGCATCAGAGATCATCCCATGAAGGGACCAGTGCATCACAGCACTATGATTAGAGGTATGAAAGATCATCCCATGAAGGGACCAGGGCATCACATAACTATGATTAGAGGTATGAAAGATCATCCCATGAAGGGACCAGGGCATCAGAGATCATCCCATGAAGGGACCAGTGCATCAGAGATCATCCCATGAAGGGACCAGTGCATTAGAGATCATCCCATGAAGGGACCAGTGCACCAGAGATCATCCCATGAAGGGACCAGGGCATCACAGCACTATGATTAGAGGTATGCAAGATCATCCCATGAAGGGACCAGTGCATCAGAGATCATCCCATGAAGGGACCAGTGCATCAGAGATCATCCCATGAAGGGACCAGGGCATCACAGCACTATGAGTAGAGGTATGAAAGATCATCCCATGAAGGGACCAGGGCATCACAGCACTAGGATTAGAGGTATGCAAGATCATCCCATGAAGGGACCAGTGCATCAGAGATCATCCCATGAAGGGACCAGTGCATCAGAGATCATCCCATGAACGGGCGAGGGCATCACAGCACTATGATTAGAGGTATGGAAGATTATCACATGAAGGGACCAGTGCATCAGAGATCATCCCATGAAGGGACCAGTGCATTAGAGATCATCCCATGAAGGGACCAGTGCACCAGAGATCATCCCATGAAGGGACCAGGGAATCACAGCACTATGATTAGAGGTATGCAAGATCATCCCATGAAGGGACCAGTGCATCAGAGATCATCCCATGAAGGGACCAGTGCATCAGAGATCATCCCATGAAGGGACCAGGACATCACAGCACTATGATTAGAGGTATGAAAGATCATCCCATGAAGGGACCAGGGCATCAGAGATCATCCCATGAAGGGACCAGTGCATCAGAGATCATCCCATGAAGGGACCAGTGCATCAGATCATCCCATGAAGGGACCAGGGCATCACAGCACTATGATTAGAGGTATGCAAGATCATCCCATGAAGGGACCAGTGCATCAGAGATCACCCCATGAAGGGACCAGGGCATCACAGCACTATGATTAGAGGTATGCAAGATCATCCCATGAAGGGACCAGTGCATCACATCACTATGATTAGAGATATGAAAGATCATTCCATGAAGGGACCAGGGCATCACAGCACTATGATTAGAGGTTTGAAAGATCATCCCATGAAGGGACCAGGGCATCAGAGATCATCCCATGAAGGGACCAGTGCATCAGAGATCATCCCACGAAGGGACCAGTGCATCAGAGATCATCCCATGAAGGGACCAGGGAATCACAGCACTATGATTAGAGGTATGAAAGATCATCCCATGAAGGGACCAGGGCATCAGAGATCATCCCATGAAGGGACCAGTGCATCAGAGATCATCCCATAAAGCGACCAGTGCATCAGATATCATCCCATGAAGGGACCAGGGAATCACATCACTATGATTAGAGGTATGTAAGATCATCCCATGAAGGGACAAGTGCATCAGAGATCATCCCATGAAGGGACCAGTGCATCAGAGATCATCCCATGAAGGGACCAGTGCATCAGAGATCATCCCATGAAGGGACCAGGGCATCACAGCACTATGATTAGAGGTATGCAAGATCATCCCATGAAGGGACCAGTGCATCAGAGATCATCCCATGAAGGGACCAGTGCATCAGAGATCATCCCATGAAGGGACCAGGGCATCACAGCACTATGATTAGAGGTATGAAAGATCATCCCATGAAGGGACCAGTGCATCACAGCACTATGATTAGAGGTATGCAAGATCATCCCATGAAGGGACCAGTGCATCAGAGATCATACCATGAAGGGACCAGTGCATCAGAGATCATCCCATGAAGGGACCAGTGCATCAGAGATCATCCCATGAAGGGACCAGTGCATCAGAGATCATCCCATGAAGGGACCAGGGCATCACAGCACTATGATTAGAGGTATGCAAGATCATCCCATGAAGGGACCAGTGCAGAGATCATCTAATGAAGGGACCAGAGCATCAGAGATCATCCCATGAAGGGACCAGGGCATCACAGCACTATGATTAGAGGTATGAAAGATCATCCCATGAAGGGACCAGTGCATCACAGCACTATGATTAGAGGTATGTAAGATCATCCCATGAAGGGACCAGGGCATCACAGCACTATAATTAGAGGTATGCAAGATCATCCCATGAAGGGACCAGTGCAGAGATCATCTAATGAAGGGACCAGAGCATCAGAGATCATCCCATGAAGGGACCAGGGCATCACAGCACTATGATTAGAGGTATGAAAGATCATCCCATGAAGGGACCAGGGCATCACAGCACTATGATTAGAGGTATGCAAGATCATCCCATGAAGGGACCAGGGCATCAGAGATCATCCCATGAAGGGACCAGTGCATCACAGCACTATGATTAGAGGTATGAAAGATCAACCCATGAAGGGACCAGTGCATCAGAGATCATCCCATGAAGGGACCAGTGCATCAGAGATCATCCCATGAAGGGACCAGTGCATCAGAGATCATCCCATGAAGGGACCAGTGCATCAGAGATCATCCCATGAAGGGACCAGGGCATCACAGCACTATGATTAGAGGTATGAAAGATCATCCCATGAAGGGACCAGGGCATCACAGCACTATGATTAGAGGTATGCAAGATCATCCCATGAAGGAACCAGTGCATCAGAGATCATCCCATGAAGGGACCAGTGCATCAGAGATCTTCCCATGAAGGGACCAGGGCATCACAGCACTATGATTAGAGGTATGAAAGATCATCCCATGAAGGGACCAGTGCATCAGAGATCATCCCATGAAGTGACCAGTGCATCAGAGATCATCCCATGAAGGGACCAGTGCATCAGAGATCATCCCATGAAGGGACCAGGGCATCAGAGATCATCCCATGAAGGGACCAGGGCATCAGAGATCATCCCATGAAGGGACCAGGGCATCAGAGATCATCCCACGAAGGGACCAGTGCATCAGACATCATCCCACAAAGGGACCAGTGCATCAGACATCATCCCATGAAGGGACCAGTGCATCAGAGATTATCCCATGAAGGGACCAGGGCATCACAGCACTATGATTAGAGGTATGCAAGGTCATCCCATGAAGGGACCAGTGCATCAGAGATCATCCATGAAGGGACCAGGGCATCACAGCACTATGATTAGAGGTATGAAAGATCATCCCATGAAGGGACCAGTGCATCAGAGATCATCCCATGAAGGGACCAGTGCATCAGAGATCATCCCATGAAGGGACCAGTGCATCACAGCACTATGATTAGAGGTATGCAAGATCATCCCATGAAGGGACCAGTGCATCAGAGATCATCCCATGAAGGGACCAGGGCATCACAGCACTATGATTAGAGGTATGAAAGATCATCCCATGAAGGGACCAGGGCATCACAGCACTATGATTAGAGGTATGCAAGATCATCCCATGAAGGGACCAGTGCATCAGAGATCATCCCATGAAGGGACCAGGGCATCACAGCACTATGATTAGAGGTATACAAGATCAGCCCATGAAGGGACCAGTGCATCAGAGATCATCCCATGAAGGGACCAGGGCATCACAGCACTATGATTAGAGGTATGAAAGATCATCCCATGAAGGGACCAGTGCATCAGAGATCATCCCATGAAGGGACCAGTGCATCAGAGATCATCCCATGAAGGGACCAGGGCATCACAGCACTATGATTAGAGGTATGAAAGATCATCCCATTTAGGGACCAGTGCATCAGAGATCATCCCATGAAGGGACCAGTGCATCAGAGATCATCCCATGAAGGGACCAGTGCATCAGAGATCATCCCATGAAGGGACCAGTGCATCAGAGATCATCCCATGAAGGGACCAGTGCATCAGAGATCATCCCATTAAGGGACCAGGGCATCACAGCACTATGATTAGAGGTATGAAAGATCATCCCATGAAGGGACCAGGGCATCACAGCACTATGATTAGAGGTATGCAAGATCATCCCATGAAGGGACTAGTGCATCAGAGATCATCCCATGAAGGGACCAGTGCATCAGAGATCATCCCATGAAGGGACCAGGGCATCACATCACTATGATTAGTGGTATGCAAGATCATCCCATGAAGGGACGAGTGCATCAGAGATCATCCCATGAAGGGACCAGGGCATCACAGCACTATGATTAGAGGTATGCAAGATCATCCCATGAAGGGACCAGTGCATCACAGCACTATGATTAGAGGTATGAAAGATCATCCCATGAAGGGACCAGGGCATCACAGCACTATGATTAGATGTATGAAAGATCATCCCATGAAGGGACCAGGGCATCACAGCACTATGATTAGAGGTATGAAAGATCATCCCATGAAGGGACCAGGGCATCACAGCACTATGATTAGAGGTATGCAAGATCATCCCATGAAGGGACCAGTGCATCAGAGATCATCCCATGAAGGGACCAGGGCATCACAGCACTATGATTAGAGGTATGCAAGATCATCCCATGAAGGGACCAGTGCATCAGAGATCATCCCATGAAGGGACCAGGGCATCACAGCACTATGATTAGAGGTATGCAAGATCATCCCATAAAGGGACCAGTGCATCACAGCACTATGATTAGAGGTATGCAAGATCATCCCATGAAGGGACCAGGGCATCCCAGCACTATGATTATAGGTATGAAAGATCATCCCATGAAGGGACCAGGGCATCAGAGATCATCCCATGAAGGGACCAGTGCATCAGAGATCATCCCATGAAGGGACCAGTGCATCAGAGATCATCCCATGAAGGGACCAGGGCATCACAGCACTATGATTAGAGGTATGAAAGATCATCCCATGAAGGGACCAGGGCATCACAGCACTATGATTAGAGGTATGAAAGATCATCCCATGAAGGGACCAGGGCATCACAGCACTATGATTAGAGGTATGAAAGATCATCCCATGAAGGGACCAGGGCATCAGAGATCATCCCATGAAGGGACCAGGGCATCACAGCACTATGATTAGAGGTATGAAAGATCATCCCATGAAGGGACCAGTGCATCAGAGATCATCCCATGAAGGGACCAGTGCATCAGATCATCCCATGAAGGGACCAGGGCATCACAGCACTATGATTAGAGGTATGAAAGATCATCCCATGAAGGGACCAGGGCATCACAGCACTATGATTAGATGTATGAAAGATCATCCCATGAAGGGACCAGGGCATCACAGCACTATGATTAGAGGTATGAAAGATCATCCCATGAAGGGACCAGGGCATCACAGCACTATGATTAGAGGTATGCAAGATCATCCCATGAAGGGACCAGTGCATCAGAGATCATCCCATGAAGGGACCAGGGCATCACAGCACTATGATTAGAGGTATGCAAGATCATCCCATGAAGGGACCAGTGCATCAGAGATCATCCCATGAAGGGACCAGTGCATCAGAGATCATCCCATGAAGGGACCAGGGCATCACAGCACTATGATTAGAGGTATGCAAGATCATCCCATGAAGGGACCAGTGCATCACAGCACTATGATTAGAGGTATGAAAGATCATCCCATGAAGGTACCAGGGCATCACAGCACTATGATTTGAGGTATGAAAGATCATCCCATGAAGGGACCAATGCATCAGAGATCATCCCATGAAGGGACCAGTGCATCAGAGATCATCCCATGAAGGGACCAGTGCATCAGAGATCATCCCATGAAGGGACCAGGGCATCACAGCACTATGATTAGAGGTATGCAAGATCATCCCATGAAGAGACCAGTGCATCAGAGATCATCCCATGAAGGGACCAGTGCATCAGAGATCATCCCATGAAGGGACCGGGGCATCACAGCACTATAATTAGAGGTATGAAAGATCATCCCATGAAGGGACCAGCGCATCACAGCACTATGATTAGAGGTATGAAAGATCATCCCATGAAGGGACCAGGGCATCACAGCACTATGATTAGAGGTATGCAAGATCATCCCATGAAGGGACCAGTGAATCAGAGATCATCCCATGAAGGGACCAGTGCATCAGAGATCATCCCATGAAGGGACCAGGGCATCACAGCACTATGATTAGAGGTATGAAAGATCATCCCATGAAGGGACCAGGGCATCGGAGATCATCCCATGAAGGGACCAGTGCATCAGAGATCATCCCATGAAGGGACCAGTGCATCAGAGATCATCCCATGAAGGGACCAGGGCATCACAGCACTATGATTAGAGGTATGAAAGATCATCCCATGAAGGGACCAGTGCATCACAGCACTATGATTAGAGGTATGTAAGATCATCCCATGAAGGGACCAGGGCATCACAGCACTATGATTAGAGGTATGCAAGATCATCCCATGAAGGGACCAATGCATCAGAGATCATCCCATGAAGGGACCAGTGCATCAGAGATCATCCCATGAAGGGACCAGTGCATCAGAGATCATCCCATGAAGGGACCAGGGCATCACAGCACTATGATTAGAGGTATGCAAGATCATCCCATGAAGAGACCAGTGCATCAGAGATCATCCCATGAAGGGACCAGTGCATCACAGCACTATGATTAGAGGTATGAAAGATCATCCCATGAAGGGACCAGGGCATCACAGCACTATGATTAGAGGTATGAAAGATCATCCCATGAAGAGACCAGGGCATCAGAGATCATCCCATGAAGGGACCAGGGCATCAGAGATCATCCCATGAAGGGACCAGTGCATCAGAGATCATCCCATGAAGGGACCAGTGCATCACAGCACTATGATTAGAGGTATGAAAGATCATCCCATGAAGGGACCAGTGCATCAGAGATCATCCCATGAAGTGACCAGGGCATCAGAGATCATCCCATGAAGGGACCAGGGCATCACAGCACTATGATTCGAGGTATGCAAGATCATCCCATGAAGGGACCAGTGCATCACAGCACTATGATTAGAGGTATGAAAGATCATCCCATGAAGGGACCAGGGCATCACAGCACTATGATTAGAGGTATGAAAGATCATCCCATGAAGGGACCAGGGCATCACAGCACTATGATTAGAGGTATGCAAGATCATCCCATGAAGGGACCAGTGCATCAGAGATCATCCCATGAAGGGACCAGGGCATCATAGCACTATGATTAGAGGTATGCAAGATCATCCCATGAAGGGACCAGGGCATCACAGCACTATAATTAGAGGTATGCAAGATCATCCCATGAAGGGACCAGTGCATCAGAGATCATCCCATGAAGGGACCAGTGAATCAGATCATCCCATGAAGGGACCAGTGCATCACAGCACTATGATTAGAGGTATGCAAGATCATCCCATGAAGGGACCAGTGCATCAGAGATCATCCCATGAAGGGACCAGTGCATCAGAGATTATCCCATGAAGTGACCAGGGCATCACAGCACTATGATTAGAGGTATGAAAGATCATCCCATGAAGGGACCAGGGCATCACAGCACTATGATTAGAGGTATGAAAGATCATCCCATGAAGGGACCAGGGCATCAGAGATCATCCCATGAAGGGACCAGTGCATCAGAGATCATCCCATGAAGGGACCAGGGCATCACAGCACTATGATTAGATGTATGAAAGATCGTCCCATGAAGGGACCAGTGCATCAGAAATCATCCCATGAAGGGACCAGTGCATCAGAGATCATCCCATGAAGGGACCAGTGCATCAGAGATCATCCCATGAAGGGACCAGTGCATCAGAAATCATCCCATCAAGGGACCAGTGCATCAGAAATCATCCCATGAAGGGACCAGGGCATCACAGCACTATGATTAGAGGTATGAAAGATCATCCCATGAAGGGACCAGGGCATCACAGCACTATGATTAGCGGTATGCAAGATCATCCCATGAAGGGACTAGTGCATCAGAGATCATCCCATGAAGAGACCAGTGCATCGGAGATCATCCCATGAAGGGACCAGTGCATCGGAGATCATCCCATGAAGGGACCAGGGCATCACAGCACTATGATTAGAGGTATGAAAGATCATCCCATGAAGGGACCAGGGGATCACAGCACTATGATTAGAGGTATGAAAGATCATCCCATGAAGGGACCAGTGCATCAGAGATCATCCCATGAAGGGACCAGGGCATCACAGCACTATGATTAGAGGTATGAAAGATCATCCCATGAAGGGACCAGGGCATCAGAGATCATCCCATGAAGGGACCAGTGCATCAGAGATCATCCCATGAAGGGACCAGTGCATCAGATCATCCCATGAAGGGACCAGGGCATCACAGCACTATGATTAGAGGTATGCAAGATCATCCCATGAAGGGACCAGTGCATCAGAGATCATCCCATGAAGGGACCAGGGCATCACAGCACTATGATTAGAGGTATGCAAGATCATCCCATGAAGGGACCAGTGCATCACATCACTATGATTAGAGATATGAAAGATCATTCCATGAAGGGACCAGGGCATCAGAGCACTATGATTAGAGGTTTGAAAGATCATCCCATGAAGGGACCAGGGCATCAGAGATCATCCCATGAAGGGACCAGTGCATCAGAGATCATCCCACGAAGGGACCAGTGCATCAGAGATCATCCCATGAAGGGACCAGGGAATCACAGCACTATGATTAGAGGTATGAAAGATCATCCCATGAAGGGACCAGGGCATCAGAGATCATCCCATGAAGGGACCAGTGCATCAGAGATCATCCCATAAAGCGACCAGTGCATCAGAGATCATCCCATGAAGGGACCAGGGAATCACATCACTATGATTAGAGGTATGTAAGATCATCCCATGAAGGGACAAGTGCATCAGAGATCATCCCATGAAGGGACCAGTGCATCAGAGATCATCCCATGAAGGGACCAGTGCATCAGAGATCATCCCATGAAGGGACCAGTGCATCAGAGATCATCCCATGAAGGGACCAGGGCATCACAGCACTATGATTAGAGGTATGAAAGATCATCCCATGAAGGGACCAGTGCATCACAGCACTATGATTAGAGGTATGTAAGATCATCCCATGAAGGGACCAGTGCATCAGAGATCATCCCATGAAGGGACCAGTGCATCAGAGATCATCCCATGAAGGGACCAGTGCATCAGAGATCATCCCATGAAGGGACCAGGGCATCACAGCACTATGATTAGAGGTATGCAAGATCATCCCATGAAGGGACCAGTGCAGAGATCATCTAATGAAGGGACCAGAGCATCAGAGATCATCCCAAGAAGGGACCAGGGCATCACAGCACTATGATTAGAGGTATGAAAGATCATCCCATGAAGGGACCAGTGCATCACAGCACTATGATTAGAGGTATGTAAGATCATCCCATGAAGGGACCAGGGCATCACAGCACTATAATTAGAGGTATGCAAGATCATCCCATGAAGGGACCAGTGCAGAGATCATCTAATGAAGGGACCAGAGCATCAGAGATCATCCCATGAAGGGACCAGGGCATCACAGCACTATGATTAGAGGTATGAAAGATCATCCCATGAAGGGACCAGGGCATCACAGCACTATGATTAGAGGTATGCAAGATCATCCCATGAAGGGACCAGGGCATCAGAGATCAACCCATGAAGGGACCAGTGCATCAGAGATCATCCCATGAAGGGACCAGTGCATCAGAGATCATCCCATGAAGGGACCAGTGCATCAGAGATCATCCCATGAAGGGACCAGTGCATCAGAGATCATCCCATGAAGGGACCAGGGCATCACAGCACTATGATTAGAGGTATGAAAGATCATCCCATGAAGGGACCAGGGCATCACAGCACTATGATTAGAGGTATGCAAGATCATCCCATGAAGGAACCAGTGCATCAGAGATCATCCCATGAAGGGACCAGTGCATCAGAGATCTTCCCATGAAGGGACCAGGGCATCACAGCACTATGATTAGAGGTATGAAAGATCATCCCATGAAGGGACCAGTGCATCAGAGATCATCCCATGCAGTGACCAGTGCATCAGAGATCATCCCATGAAGGGACCAGTGCATCAGAGATCATCCCATGAAGGGACCAGGGCATCAGAGATCATCCCATGAAGGGACCAGGGCATCAGAGATCATCCCATGAAGGGACCAGGGCATCAGAGATCATCCCACGAAGGGACCAGTGCATCAGACATCATCCCACGAAGGGACCAGTGCATCAGACATCATCCCACGAAGGGACCAGTGCATCAGACATCATCCCATGAAGGGACCAGTGCATCAGAGATTATCCCATGAAGGGACCAGGGCATCACAGCACTATGATTAGAGGTATGCAAGGTCATCCCATGAAGGGACCAGTGCATCAGAGATCATCCCATGAAGGGACCAGTGCATCACAGCACTATGATTAGAGGTATGCAAGATCATCCCATGAAGGGACCAGTGCATCAGAGATCATCCCATGAAGGGACCAGGGCATCACAGCACTATGATTAGAGGTATGAAAGATCATCCCATGAAGGGACCAGGGCATCACAGCACTATGATTAGAGGTATGCAAGATCATCCCATGAAGGGACCAGTGCATCAGAGATCATCCCATGAAGGGACCAGGGCATCACAGCACTATGATTAGAGGTATACAAGATCAGCCCATGAAGGGACCAGTGCATCAGAGATCATCCCATGAAGGGACCAGGGCATCACAGCACTATGATTAGAGGTATGAAAGATCATCCCATGAAGGGACCAGTGCATCAGAGATCATCCCATGAAGGGACCAGTGCATCAGAGATCATCCCATGAAGGGACCAGGGCATCACAGCACTATGATTAGAGGTATGAAAGATCATCCCATTTAGGGACCAGTGCATCAGAGATCATCCCATGAAGGGACCAGTGCATCAGAGATCATCCCATGAAGGGACCAGTGCATCAGAGATCATCCCATGAAGGGACCAGTGCATCAGAGATCATCCCATGAAGGGACCAGTGCATCAGAGATCATCCCATTAAGGGACCAGGGCATCACAGCACTATGATTAGAGGTATGAAAGATCATCCCATGAAGGGACCAGGGCATCACAGCACTATGATTAGAGGTATGCAAGATCATCCCATGAAGGGACTAGTGCATCAGAGATCATCCCATGAAGGGACCAGTGCATCAGAGATCATCCCATGAAGGGACCAGGGCATCACATCACTATGATTAGTGGTATGCAAGATCATCCCATGAAGGGACGAGTGCATCAGAGATCATCCCATGAAGGGACCAGGGCATCACAGCACTATGATTAGAGGTATGCAAGATCATCCCATGAAGGGACCAGTGCATCACAGCACTATGATTAGAGGTATGAAAGATCATCCCATGAAGGGACCAGGGCATCACAGCACTATGATTAGATGTATGAAAGATCATCCCATGAAGGGACCAGGGCATCACAGCACTATGATTAGAGGTATGAAAGATCATCCCATGAAGGGACCAGGGCATCACAGCACTATGATTAGAGGTATGCAAGATCATCCCATGAAGGGACCAGTGCATCAGAGATCATCCCATGAAGGGACCAGGGCATCACAGCACTATGATTAGAGGTATGCAAGATCATCCCATGAAGGGACCAGTGCATCAGAGATCATCCCATGAAGGGACCAGGGCATCACAGCACTATGATTAGAGGTATGCAAGATCATCCCATAAAGGGACCAGTGCATCACAGCACTATGATTAGAGGTATGCAAGATCATCCCATGAAGGGACCAGGGCATCACAGCACTATGATTATAGGTATGAAAGATCATCCCATGAAGGGACCAGGGCATCAGAGATCATCCCATGAAGGGACCAGTGCATCAGAGATCATCCCATGAAGGGACCAGTGCATCAGAGATCATCCCATGAAGGGACCAGGGCATCACAGCACTATGATTAGAGGTATGAAAGATCATCCCATGAAGGGACCAGGGCATCACAGCACTATGATTAGAGGTATGAAAGATCATCCCATGAAGGGACCAGGGCATCACAGCACTATGATTAGAGGTATGAAAGATCATCCCATGAAGGGACCAGGGCATCACAGCACTATGATTAGAGGTATGCAAGATCATCCCATAAAGGGACCAGTGCATCACAGCACTATGATTAGAGGTATGCAAGATCATCCCATGAAGGGACCAGGGCATCACAGCACTATGATTAGAGGGATGCAAGATCATCCCATGAAGGGACCAGGGCATCAGAGATCATCCCATGAAGGGACCAGTGCATCAGAGATCATCCCATGAAGGGACCAGTGCATCAGAGATCATCCCATGAAGGGACCAGGGCATCACAGCACTATGATTAGAGGTATGCAAGATCATCCCATGAAGGGACCAGTGCATCAGAGATCATCCCATGAAGGGACCAGGGCATCACAGCACTATGATTAGAGGTATGAAAGATCATCCCATGAAGGGACCAGTGCATCAGAGATCATCCCATGAAGGGACCAGTGCATCAGATCATCCCATGAAGGGACCAGGGCATCACAGCACTATGATTAGAGGTATGCAAGATCATCCCATGAAGGGACCAGTGCATCAGAGATCATCCCATGAAGGGACCAGTGCATCAGAGATCATCCCATGAAGGGACCAGGGAATCACAGCACTATGGTTAGAGGTATGAAAGATCATCCCATGAAGGGACCAGGGCATCACAGCACTATGATTAGATGTATGAAAGATCATCCCATGAAGGGACCAGGGCATCACAGCACTATGATTAGAGGTATGAAAGATCATCCCATGAAGGGACCAGGGCATCACAGCACTATGATTAGAGGTATGCAAGATCATCCCATGAAGGGACCAGTGCATCAGAGATCATCCCATGAAGGGACCAGGGCATCACAGCACTATGATTAGATGTATGAAAGATCATCCCATGAAGGGACCAGGGCATCACAGCACTATGATTAGAGGTATGAAAGATCATCCCATGAAGGGACCAGGGCATCACAGCACTATGATTAGAGGTATGCAAGATCATCCCATGAAGGGACCAGTGCATCAGAGATCATCCCATGAAGGGACCAGGGCATCACAGCACTATGATTAGAGGTATGCAAGATCATCCCATGAAGGGACCAGTGCATCAGAGATCATCCCATGAAGGGACCAGGGCATCACAGCACTATGATTAGAGGTATGCAAGATCATCCCATGAAGGGACCAGTGCATCAGAGATCATCCCATGAAGGGACCAGTGCATCAGAGATCATCCCATGAAGGGACCAGGGCATCAGAGATCATCCCATGAAGGGACCAGTGCATCACAGCACTATGATTAGAGGTATGAAAGATCATCCCATGAAGGTACCAGGGCATCACAGCACTATGATTTGAGGTATGAAAGATCATCCCATGAAGGGACCAATGCATCAGAGATCATCCCATGAAGGGACCAGTGCATCAGAGATCATCCCATGAAGGGACCAGTGCATCAGAGATCATCCCATGAAGGGACCAGGGCATCACAGCACTATGATTAGAGGTATGCAAGATCATCCCATGAAGAGACCAGTGCATCAGAGATCATCCCATGAAGGGACCAGTGCATCAGAGATCATCCCATGAAGGGACCGGGGCATCACAGCACTATAATTAGAGGTATGAAAGATCATCCCATGAAGGGACCAGCGCATCACAGCACTATGATTAGAGGTATGAAAGATCATCCCATGAAGGGACCAGGGCATCACAGCACTATGATTAGAGGTATGCAAGATCATCCCATGAAGGGACCAGTGAATCAGAGATCATCCCATGAAGGGACCAGTGCATCAGAGATCATCCCATGAAGGGACCAGGGCATCACAGCACTATGATTAGAGGTATGAAAGATCATCCCATGAAGGGACCAGGGCATCGGAGATCATCCCATGAAGGGACCAGTGCATCAGAGATCATCCCATGAAGGGACCAGTGCATCAGAGATCATCCCATGAAGGGACCAGGGCATCACAGCACTATGATTAGAGGTATGAAAGATCATCCCATGAAGGGACTAGGGCATCACAGCACTATGATTAGAGGTATGCAAGATCATCCCATGAAGGGACCAATGCATCAGAGATCATCCCATGAAGGGACCAGTGCATCAGAGATCATCCCATGAAGGGACCAGTGCATCAGAGATCATCCCATGAAGGGACCAGGGCATCACAGCACTATGATTAGAGGTATGCAAGATCATCCCATGAAGAGACCAGTGCATCAGAGATCATCCCATGAAGGGACCAGTGCATCACAGCACTATGATTAGAGGTATGAAAGATCATCCCATGAAGGGACCAGGGCATCACAGCACTATGATTAGAGGTATGAAAGATCATCCCATGAAGAGACCAGGGCATCAGAGATCATCCCATGAAGGGACCAGGGCATCAGAGATCATCCCATGAAGGGACCAGTGCATCAGAGATCATCCCATGAAGGGACCAGTGCATCACAGCACTATGATTAGAGGTATGAAAGATCATCCCATGAAGGGACCAGGGCATCACATCACTATGATTAGAGGTATGCAAGATCATCCCATGAAGGGACGAGTGCATCAGAGATCATCCCATGAAGGGACCAGGGCATCACAGCACTATGATTAGAGGTATGAAAGATCATCCCATGAAGGGACCAGGGCATCACAGCACTATGATTAGCGGTATGCACGATCATCCCATGAAGGGACCGGTGGATCAGAGATCATCCCATGAAGGGACCAGTGCATCAGAGATCATCCCATGAAGGGACCAGGGCATCAGAGATCATCCCATGAAGGGACCAGGGCATCACAGCACTATGATTCGAGGTATGCAAGATCATCCCATGAAGGGACCAGTGCATCACAGCACTATGATTAGAGGTATGAAAGATCATCCCATGAAGGGACCAGGGCATCACAGCACTATGATTAGAGGTATGAAAGATCATCCCATGAAGGGACCAGGGCATCACAGCACTATGATTAGAGGTATGCAAGATCATCCCATGAAGGGACCAGTGCATCAGAGATCATCCCATGAAGGGACCAGGGCATCATAGCACTATGATTAGAGGTATGCAAGATCATCCCATGAAGGGACCAGGGCATCACAGCACTATAATTAGAGGTATGCAAGATCATCCCATGAAGGGACCAGTGCATCAGAGATCATCCCATGAAGGGACCAGTGAATCAGATCATCCCATGAAGGGACCAGTGCATCACAGCACTATGATTAGAGGTATGCAAGATCATCCCATGAAGGGACCAGTGCATCAGAGATCATCCCATGAAGGGACCAGTGCATCAGAGATTATCCCATGAAGTGACCAGGGCATCACAGCACTATGATTAGAGGTATGAAAGATCATCCCATGAAGGGACCAGGGCATCACAGCACTATGATTAGAGGTATGAAAGATCATCCCATGAAGGGACCAGGGCATCAGAGATCATCCCATGAAGGGACCAGTGCATCAGAGATCATCCCATGAAGGGACCAGGGCATCACAGCACTATGATTAGAGGTATGTAAGATCATCCCATGAAGGGACCAGTGCATCAGAGATCATCCCATGAAGGGACCAGTGCATCACAGCACTATGATTAGAGGTATGAAAGATCATCCCATGAAGGGACCAGGGCATCAGAGATCATCCCATGAAGGGACCAGTGCATCAGAGATCATCCCATGAAGGGACCAGTGCATCACAGCACTATGATTAGAGGTATGTAAGATCATCCCATGAAGGGACCAGTGCATCAGAGATCATCCCATGAAGGGACCAGTGCATCACAGCACTATGATTAGATGTATGAAAGATCGTCCCATGAAGGGACCAGTGCATCAGAGATCATCCCATGAAGGGACCAGTGCATCAGAGATCATCCCATGAAGGGACCAGTGCATCAGAGATCATCCCATGAAGGGACCAGTGCATCAGAAATCATCCCATCAAGGGACCAGTGCATCAGAAATCATCCCATGAAGGGACCAGGGCATCACAGCACTATGATTAGAGGTATGAAAGATCATCCCATGAAGGGACCAGGGCATCACAGCACTATGATTAGCGGTATGCAAGATCATCCCATGAAGGGACCAGTGCATCAGAGATCATCCCATGAAGAGACCAGTGCATCGGAGATCATCCCATGAAGGGACCAGTGCATCGGAGATCATCCCATGAAGGGACCAGGGCATCACAGCACTATGATTAGAGGTATGAAAGATCATCCCATGAAGGGACCAGGGAATCACAGCACTATGATTAGAGGTATGAAAGATCATCCCATGAAGGGACCAGTGCATCAGAGATCATCCCATGAAGGGACCAGGGCATCACAGCACTATGATTAGAGGTATGAAAGATCATCCCATGAAGGGACCAGGGCATCAGAGATCATCCCATGAAGGGACCAGTGCATCAGAGATCATCCCATGAAGGGACCAGTGCATCAGATCATCCCATGAAGGGACCAGGGCATCACAGCACTATGATTAGAGGTATGCAAGATCATCCCATGAAGGGACCAGTGCATCAGAGATCATCCCATGAAGGGACCAGGGCATCACAGCACTATGATTAGAGGTATGCAAGATCATCCCATGAAGGGACCAGTGCATCACATCACTATGATTAGAGATATGAAAGATCATTCCATGAAGGGACCAGGGCATCACAGCACTATGATTAGAGGTTTGAAAGATCATCCCATGAAGGGACCAGGGCATCAGAGATCATCCCATGAAGGGACCAGTGCATCAGAGATCATCCCACGAAGGGACCAGTGCATCAGAGATCATCCCATGAAGGGACCAGGGAATCACAGCACTATGATTAGAGGTATGAAAGATCATCCCATGAAGGGACCAGGGCATCAGAGATCATCCCATGAAGGGACCAGTGCATCAGAGATCATCCCATAAAGCGACCAGTGCATCAGAGATCATCCCATGAAGGGACCAGGGAATCACATCACTATGATTAGAGGTATGTAAGATCATCCCATGAAGGGACAAGTGCATCAGAGATCATCCCATGAAGGGACCAGTGCATCACAGCACTATGATTAGAGGTATGCAAGATCATCCCATGAAGGGACAAGTGCATCAGAGATCATCCCATGAAGGGACCAGTGCATCAGAGATCATCCCATAAAGCGACCAGTGCATCAGAGATCATCCCATGAAGGGACCAGGGAATCACATCACTATGATTAGAGGTATGTAAGATCATCCCATGAAGGGACAAGTGCATCAGAGATCATCCCATGAAGGGACCAGTGCATCAGAGATCATCCCATGAAGGGACCAGGGCATCACAGCACTATGATTAGAGGTATGCAAGATCATCCCATGAAGGGACCAGTGCATCAGAGATCATCCCATGAAGGGACCAGTGCATCAGAGATCATCCCATGAAGGGACCAGGGCATCACAGCACTATGATTAGAGGTATGAAAGATCATCCCATGAAGGGACCAGTGCATCACAGCACTATGATTAGAGGTATGTAAGATCATCCCATGAAGGGACCAGTGCATCAGAGATCATCCCATGAAGGGACCAGTGCATCAGAGATCATCCCATGAAGGGACCAGTGCATCAGAGATCATCCCATGAAGGGACCAGGGCATCACAGCACTATGATTAGAGGTATGCAAGATCATCCCATGAAGGGACCAGTGCAGAGATCATCTAATGAAGGGACCAGAGCATCAGAGATCATCCCATGAAGGGACCAGGGCATCACAGCACTATGATTAGAGGTATGAAAGATCATCCCATGAAGGGACCAGTGCATCACAGCACTATGATTAGAGGTATGTAAGATCATCCCATGAAGGGACCAGGGCATCACAGCACTATAATTAGAGGTATGCAAGATCATCCCATGAAGGGACCAGTGCAGAGATCATCTAATGAAGGGACCAGAGCATCAGAGATCATCCCATGAAGGGACCAGGGCATCACAGCACTATGATTAGAGGTATGAAAGATCATCCCATGAAGGGACCAGGTCATCACAGCACTATGATTAGAGGTATGCAAGATCATCCCATGAAGGGACCAGGGCATCAGAGATCATCCCATGAAGGGACCAGTGCATCACAGCACTATGATTAGAGGTATGAAAGATCAACCCATGAAGGGACCAGTGCATCAGAGATCATCCCATGAAGGGACCAGTGCATCAGAGATCATCCCATGAAGGGACCAGTGCATCAGAGATCATCCCATGAAGGGACCAGTGCATCAGAGATCATCCCATGAAGGGACCAGGGCATCACAGCACTATGATTAGAGGTATGAAAGATCATCCCATGAAGGGACCAGGGCATCACAGCACTAGGATTAGAGGTATGCAAGATCATCCCATGAAGGAACCAGTGCATCAGAGATCATCCCATGAAGGGACCAGTGCATCAGAGATCTTCCCATGAAGGGACCAGGGCATCACAGCACTATGATTAGAGGTATGAAAGATCATCCCATGAAGGGACCAGTGCATCAGAGATCATCCCATGCAGTGACCAGTGCATCAGAGATCATCCCATGAAGGGACCAGTGCATCAGAGATCATCCCATGAAGGGACCAGGGCATCAGAGATCATCCCATGAAGGGACCAGGGCATCAGAGATCATCCCATGAAGGGACCAGGGCATCAGAGATCATCCCATGAAGGGACCAGGGCATCAGAGATCATCCCATGAAGGGACCAGGGCATCAGAGATCATCCCATGAAGGGACCAGGGCATCAGAGATCATCCCACGAAGGGACCAGTGCATCAGACATCATCCCATGAAGGGACCAGTGCATCAGAGATTATCCCATGAAGGGACCAGGGCATCACAGCACTATGATTAGAGGTATGCAAGGTCATCCCATGAAGGGACCAGTGCATCAGAGATCATCCCATGAAGGGACCAGGGCATCACAGCACTATTATTAGAGGTATGAAAGATCATCCCATGAAGGGACCAGTGCATCAGAGATCATCCCATGAAGGGACCAGTGCATCAGAGATCATCCCATGAAGGGACCAGGGCATCAGAGATCATCCCATGAAGGGACCAGGGCATCACAGCACTATGATTCGAGGTATGCAAGATCATCCCATGAAGGGACCAGTGCATCACAGCACTATGATTAGAGGTATGAAAGATCATCCCATGAAGGGACCAGGGCATCACAGCACTATGATTAGAGGTATGAAAGATCATCCCATGAAGGGACCAGGGCATCACAGCACTATGATTAGAGGTATGCAAGATCATCCCATGAAGGGACCAGTGCATCAGAGATCATCCCATGAAGGGACCAGGGCATCATAGCACTATGATTAGAGGTATGCAAGATCATCCCATGAAGGGACCAGGGCATCACAGCACTATAATTAGAGGTATGCAAGATCATCCCATGAAGGGACCAGTGCATCAGAGATCATCCCATGAAGGGACCAGTGAATCAGATCATCCCATGAAGGGACCAGTGCATCACAGCACTATGATTAGAGGTATGCAAGATCATCCCATGAAGGGACCAGTGCATCAGAGATCATCCCATGAAGGGACCAGTGCATCAGAGATTATCCCATGAAGTGACCAGGGCATCACAGCACTATGATTAGAGGTATGAAAGATCATCCCATGAAGGGACCAGGGCATCACAGCACTATGATTAGAGGTATGAAAGATCATCCCATGAAGGGACCAGGGCATCAGAGATCATCCCATGAAGGGACCAGTGCATCAGAGATCATCCCATGAAGGGACCAGGGCATCACAGCACTATGATTAGATGTATGAAAGATCGTCCCATGAAGGGACCAGTGCATCAGAGATCATCCCATGAAGGGACCAGTGCATCAGAGATCATCCCATGAAGGGACCAGTGCATCAGAGATCATCCCATGAAGGGACCAGTGCATCAGAAATCATCCCATCAAGGGACCAGTGCATCAGAAATCATCCCATGAAGGGACCAGTGCATCAGAAATCATCCCATGAAGGGACCAGGGCATCACAGCACTATGATTAGAGGTATGAAAGATCATCCCATGAAGGGACCAGGGCATCACAGCACTATGATTAGCGGTATGCAAGATCATCCCATGAAGGGACCAGTGCATCAGAGATCATCCCATGAAGAGACCAGTGCATCGGAGATCATCCCATGAAGGGACCAGTGCATCGGAGATCATCCCATGAAGGGACCAGGGCATCACAGCACTATGATTAGAGGTATGAAAGATCATCCCATGAAGGGACCAGGGGATCACAGCACTATGATTAGAGGTATGAAAGATCATCCCATGAAGGGACCAGGGCATCACAGCACTATGATTAGAGGTATGAAAGATCATCCCATGAAGGGACTAGGGCATCACAGCACTATGATTAGAGGTATGCAAGATCATCCAATGAAGGGACCAGTGCATCAGAGATCATCCCATGAAGGGACCAGGGCATCACAGCACTATGATTAGAGGTATGCAAGATCATCCCATGAAGGGACCAGTGCATCAGAGATCATCCCATGAAGGGACCAGGGCATCACAGCACTATGATTAGAGGTATGCAAGATCATCCCATGAAGGGACCAGTGCATCACAGCACTATGATTAGAGGTATGAAAGATCACCCCATGAAGGGACCAGGGCATCACAGCACTATGATTAGAGGTATGAAAGATCATCCCATGAAGGGACCAGGGCATCACAGCACTATGATTAGAGGTATGAAAGATCATCCCATGAAGGGACCAGGGCATCACAGCACTATGATTAGAGGTATGAAAGATCATCCCATGAAGGGACCAGGGCATCACAGCACTATGATTAGAGGTATGAAAGATCATCGCATGAAGGGACCAGTGCATCAGAGATCATCCCATGAAGGGACCAGTGCATCAGAGATCATCCCATGAAGGGACCAGTGCATCAGAGATCATCCCATGAAGGGACCAGGGCATCACAGCACTATAATTAGAGGTATGAAAGATCATCCCATGAAGGGACCAGCGCATCACAGCACTATGATTAGAGGTATGAAAGATCATCCCATGAAGGGACCAGGGCATCGGAGATCATCCCATGAAGGGACCAGTGCATCAGAGATCATCCCATGAAGGGACCAGTGCATCAGAGATCATCCCATGAAGGGACCAGGGCATCACAGCACTATGATTAGAGGTATGAAAGATCATCCCATGAAGGGACCAGGGCATCGGAGATCATCTCATGAAGGGACCAGTGCATCAGAGATCATCCCATGAAGGGACCAGTGCATCAGAGATCATCCCATTAAGGGACCAGGGCATCAGAGATCATCCCATGAAGGGACCAGGGCATCACAGCACTATGATTAGAGGTATGCAAGATCATCCCATGAAGGGACCAGTGCATCAGAGATCATCGCATGAAGGGACCAGGGCATCACAGCACTATGATTAGAGGTATGCAAGATCATCCCATGAAATGACCAGTGCATCAGAGATCATCCCATGAAGGGACCAGTGCATCAGAGATCATCCCATGAAGGGAGCAGTGCATCAGAGATCTTCCCATGAAGGGACCAGTGCATCAGAGATCATCCCATGAAGGGACCAGTGCATCACAGCACTATGATTAGAGGTATGCAAGATCATCCCATGAAGGGACCAGGGCATCAGAGATCATCCCATGAAGGGACCAGTGCATCAGAGATCATCCCATGAAGGGACCAGGGCATCACAGCACTATGATTAGAGGAATGCAAGATCATCCCATGAAGGGACCAGTGCATCACAGCACTATGATTAGAGGTATGAAAGATCATCCCATGAAGGTACCAGGGCATCACAGCACTATGATTTGAGGTATGAAAGATCATCCCATGAAGGGACCAGTGCATCAGAGATCATCCCATGAAGGGACCAGGGCATCACAGCACTATGATTAGAGGTATGAAAGATCATCCCATGAAGGGACCAGGGCATCAGAGATCATCCCATGAAGGGACCAGGGCATCAGAGATCATCCCATGAAGGGACCAGTGCATCAGAGATCATCCCATGAAGGGACCAGAGCATCACAGCACTATGATTAGAGGTATGAAAGATCATCCCATGAAGGGACCAGGGCATCACAGCACTATGATTAGAGGAATGATAGATCATCCCATGAAAGGACCAGGGCATCACAGCACTATGATTAGAGGCATGAAAGAGCATCCCATGAAGGGACCAGGGCATCACAGCACTATGATTAGAGGTATGCAAGATCATCCCATGAAGGGACCAGTGCATCAGAGATCATCACATGAAGGGACCAGTGCATCACAGCACTATGATTAGAGGTATGAAAGATCATCCCATGAAGGGACCAGGGCATCACAGCACTATGATTAGAGGTATGAAAGATCATCCCATGAAGGGACCAGGGCATCAGAGATCATCCCATGAAGGGACCAGGGCATCAGAGATCATCCCATGAAGGGACCAGGGCATCAGAGATCATCCCATGAAGGGACCAGGGCATCAGAGATCATCCCATGAAGGGACCAGTGCATCACAGCACTATGATTAGAGGTATGAAAGATCATCCCATGAAGGGACCAGGGCATCACAGCACTATGATTAGAGGTATGTAAGATCATCCCATGAAGGGACGAGTGCATCAGAGATCATCCCATGAAGGGACCAGTGCATCAGAGATCATCCCATGAAGGGACCAGTGCATTAGAGATCATCCCATGAAGGGACCAGGGCATCACAGCACTATGATTAGAGGTATGCAAGATCATCCCATGAAGGGACCAGTGCATCAGAGATCATCCCATGAAGGGACCAGGGCATCACAGCACTATGATTAGAGGTATGAAAGATCATCCCATGAAGGGACCAGTGCATCACAGCACTATGATTAGAGGTATGTAAGATCATCCCATGAAGGGACCAGTGCATCAGAGATCATCCCATGAAGGGACCAGTGCATCAGAGATCATCCCATGAAGGGACCAGGGCATCACAGCACTATGATTAGAGGTATGCAAGATCATCCCATGAAGGGACCAGTGCATCAGAGATCATCCCATGAAGGGACCAGTGCATCAGAGATCATCCCATGAAGGGACGAGGGCATCACAGCACTATGATTAGAGGTATGAAAGATCATCCCATGAAGGGACCAGTGCATCACAGCACTATGATTAGAGGTATGAAAGATCATCCCATGAAGGGACCAGGGCATCACAGCACTATAATTAGAGGTATGCAAGATCATCCCATGAAGGGACCAGTGCATCAGAGATCATCCCATGAAGGGACCAGTGAATCAGATCATCCCATGAAGGGACCAGTGCATCACAGCACTATGATTAGAGGTATGAAAGATCAACCCATGAAGGGACCAGTGCATCAGAGATCATCCCATGAAGGGACCAGTGCATCAGAGATAATCCCATGAAGGGACCAGTGCATCAGAGATCATCCCATGAAGGGACCAGTGCATCAGAGATCATCCCTTGAAGGGACCAGGGCATCACAGCACTATGATTAGAGGTATGAAAGATCATCCCATGAAGGGACCAGTGCATCAGAGATCATCCCATGAAGGGACCAGTGCATCAGAGATCATCCCATGAAGGGACCAGTGCATCAGAGATCATCCCATGAAGGGACCAGGGCATCACAGCACTATGATTAGAGGTATGAAAGATCATTCCATTTAGGGACCAGTGCCTCAGAGATCATCCCATTTAGGGACCAGTGCATCAGAGATCATCCCATGAAGGGACCAGTGCATCAGAGATCATCCCATGAAGGGACCAGTGCATCAGAGATCATCCCATGAAGGGACCAGTGCATCAGAGATCATCCCATGAAGGGACCAGGGCATCACAGCACTATGATTAGAGGTATGAAAGATCATCCCATGAAGGGACCAGGGCATCACAGCACTATGATTAGAGGTATGCAAGATCATCCCATGAAGGGACCAGTGCATCAGAGATCATCCCATGAAGGGACCAGTGCATCAGAGATCATCCCATGAAGGGACCAGTGCATCAGAGATCATCCCATGAAGGGACGAGTGTATCAGAGATCATCCCATGAAGGGACCAGGGCATCACAGCACTATGATTAGAGGTATGCAAGATCATCCCATGAAGGGACCAGTGCATCACAGCACTATGATTAGAGGTATGAAAGATCATCCCATGAAGGGACGAGGGCATCACAGCACTATGATTAGAGGTATGAAAGATCATCCCATGAAGGGACCAGGGCATCACAGCACTATGATTAGAGGTATGCAAGATCATCCCATGAAGGGACCAGTGCATCAGAGATCATCCCATGAAGGGACCAGGGCATCACAGCACTATGATTAGAGGTATGCAAGATCATCCCATGAAGGGACCAGTGTATCAGAGATCATCCCATGAAGGGACCAGGGCATCACAGCACTATGATTAGAGGTATGAAAGATCATCCCATGAAGGGACCAGGGCATCACAGCACTATAATTAGAGGTATGCAAGATCATCCCATGAAGGGACCAGTGCATCAGAGATCATCCCATGAAGGGACCAGTGAATCAGATCATCCCATGAAGGGACCAGTGCATCACAGCACTATGATTAGAGGTATGAAAGATCAACCCATGAAGGGACCAGTGCATCAGAGATCATCCCATGAAGGGACCAGTGCATCAGAGATCATCCCATGAAGGGACCAGTGCATCAGAGATCATCCCATGAAGGGACCAGTGCATCAGAGATCATCCCATGAAGGGACCAGTGCATCAGAGATCATCCCATGAAGGGACCAGGGCATCACAGCACTATGATTAGAGGTATGAAAGATCATCCCATTTAGGGACCAGGGCATCACAGCACTATGATTAGAGGTATGCAAGATCATCCCATGAAGGGACCAGTGCATCAGAGATCATCCCATGAAGGGACCAGTGCATCAGAGATCATCCCATGAAGGGACCAGGGCATCACAGCACTATGATTAGAGGTATGAAAGATCATCCCATGAAGGGACCAGTGCATCAGAGATCATCCCATGAAGGGACTAGTGTATCAGAGATCATCCCATGAAGGGACCAGGGCATCACAGCACTATGAAAAGAGGTATGAAAGATCATCCCATGAAGGGACTAGTGTATCAGAGATCATCCCATGAAGGGACCAGTGCATCAGAGATCATCCCATGAAGGGACCAGTGCATCAGAGATCATCCCATGAAGGGACCAGGGCATCACAGCACTATGATTAGAGGTATGAAAGATCATCCCATGAAGGGACCAGGGCATCACAGCACTATGATTAGAGGTATGCAAGATCATCCCATGAAGGGACCAGTGCATCAGAGATCATCCCATGAAGGGACCAGGGCATCACAGCACTATGATTAGAGGTATGAAAGATCATCCCATGAAGGAACCAGTGCATCAGAGATCATCCCATGAAGGGACCAGTGCATCAGAGATCATCCCATGAAGGGACCAGGGCATCACAGCACTATGATTAGAGGTATGCAAGATCATCCCATGAAGGGACCAGTGCATCAGAGATCATCCCATGAAGGGACCAGGGCATCACAGCACTATGATTAGAGGTATGCAAGATCATCCCATGAAGGGACCAGTGCATCAGAGATCATCCCATGAAGGGACCAGTGCATCAGAGATCATCCCATGAAGGGACCAGTGCATCACAGCACTATGATTAGAGGTATGCAAGATCATCCCATGAAGGGACCAGGGCATCAGAGATCATCCCATGAAGGGACCAGTGCATCAGAGATCATCCCATGAAGGGACCAGGGCATTCAGCACTATGATTAGAGGTATGCAAGATCATCCCATGAAGGGACCAGTGCATCACAGCACTATGAAAAGAGGTATGAAAGATCATCCCATGAAGGGACCAGGGCATCACAGCACTATGATTAGAGGTATGAAAGATCATCCCATGAAGGGACCAGTGCATCACAGCACTATGATTAGAGGTATGAAAGATCATCCCATGAAGGGACCAGGGCATCACAGCACTATAATTAGAGGTATGCAAGATCATCCCATGAAGGGACCAGTGCATCAGAGATCATCCCATGAAGGGACCAGTGAATCAGATCATCCCATGAAGGGACCAGTGCATCACAGCACTATGATTAGAGGTATGAAAGATCAACCCATGAAGGGACCAGTGCATCAGAGATCATCCCATGAAGGGACCAGTGCATCAGAGATCATCCCATGAAGGGACCAGTGCATCAGAGATCATCCCATGAAGGGACCAGTGCATCAGAGATCATCCCATGAAGGGACCAGGGCATCACAGCACTATGATTAGAGGTATGAAAGATCATCCCATTTAGGGACCAGGGCATCACAGCACTATGATTAGAGGTATGCAAGATCATCCCATGAAGGGACCAGTGCATCAGAGATCATCCCATGAAGGGACCAGTGCATCAGAGATCATCCCATGAAGGGACCAGGGCATCACAGCACTATGATTAGAGGTATGAAAGATCATCCCATGAAGGGACCAGTGCATCAGAGATCATCCCATGAAGGGACTAGTGTATCAGAGATCATCCCATGAAGGGACCAGGGCATTCAGCACTATGATTAGAGGTATGCAAGATCATCCCATGAAGGGACCAGTGCATCACAGCACTATGAAAAGAGGTATGAAAGATCATCCCATGAAGGGACTAGTGTATCAGAGATCATCCCATGAAGGGACCAGTGCATCAGAGATCATCCCATGAAGGGACCAGTGCATCAGAGATCATCCCATGAAGGGACCAGGGCATCACAGCACTATGATTAGAGGTATGAAAGATCATCCCATGAAGGGACCAGGGCATCACAGCACTATGATTAGAGGTATGCAAGATCATCCCATGAAGGGACCAGTGCATCAGAGATCATCCCATGAAGGGACCAGGGCATCACAGCACTATGATTAGAGGTATGAAAGATCATCCCATGAAGGAACCAGTGCATCAGAGATCATCCCATGAAGGGACCAGTGCATCAGAGATCATCCCATGAAGGGACCAGGGCATCACAGCACTATGATTAGAGGTATGCAAGATCATCCCATGAAGGGACCAGTGCATCAGAGATCATCCTATGAAGGGACCAGGGCATCACAGCACTATGATTAGAGGTATGCAAGATCATCCCATGAAGGGACCAGTGCATCAGAGATCATCCCATGAAGGGACCAGTGCATCAGAGATCATCCCATGAAGGGACCAGTGCATCACAGCACTATGATTAGAGGTATGCAAGATCATCCCATGAAGGGACCAGGGCATCAGAGATCATCCCATGAAGGGACCAGTGCATCAGAGATCATCCCATGAAGGGACCAGGGCATTCAGCACTATGATTAGAGGTATGCAAGATCATCCCATGAAGGGACCAGTGCATCACAGCACTATGAAAAGAGGTATGAAAGATCATCCCATGAAGGGACCAGGGCATCACAGCACTATGATTAGAGGTATGAAAGATCATCCCATGAAGGTACCAGGGCATCACAGCACTATGATTTGAGGTATGAAAGATCATCCCATGAAGGTACCAGGGCATCAGAGCTCATCCCATGAAGGGACCAGGGCATCACAGCACTATGATTAGAGGTATGAAAGATCATCCCATGAAGGGACCAGGGCATCAGAGATCATCCCATGAAGGGACCAGTGCATCAGAGATCATCCCATGAAGGGACCAGTGCATCAGAGATCATCCCATGAAGGGACCAGGGCATCACAGCACTATGATTAGAGGTATGAAAGATCATCCCATGAAGGGACCAGGGCATCACAGCACTATGATTAGAGGTATGCAAGATCATCCCATGAAGGGACCAGTGCATCAGAGATCATCCCATGAAGGGACCAGTGCATCACAGCACTATGATTAGAGGTATGAAAGATCATCCCATGAAGGGACCAGGGCATCACAGCACTATGATTAGAGGTATGAAAGATAATCCCATGAAGGGACCAGGGCATCACAGCACTATGATTTGAGGTATGCAAGATCATCCCATGAAGGGACCAGTGCATCAGAGATCATCCCATGAAGGGACCAGTGCATCAGAGATCATCCCATGAAGGGACCAGGGCATCACAGCACTATGATTAGAGGTATGCAAGATCATCCCATGAAGGGACCAGTGCATCAGAGATCATCCCATGAAGGGACCAGGGCATCACAGCACTATGATTAGAGGTATGCAAGATCATCCCATGAAGGGACCAGTGCATCAGAGATCATCCCATGAAGGGACCAGTGCATCAGAGATCATCCCATGAAGGGACCAGTGCATCAGAGATCATCCCATGAAGGGACCAGTGCATCAGAGATCATCCCATGAAGGGACCAGGGCATCAGAGATCATCCCATGAAGGGACCAGTGCATCAGAGATCATCCCATGAAGGGACCAGGGCATTCAGCACTATGATTAGAGGTATGCAAGATCATCCCATGAAGGGACCAGTGCATCACAGCACTATGATTAGAGGTATGAAAGATCATCCCATGAAGGTACCAGGGCATCACAGCACTATGATTTGAGGTATGAAAGATCATCCCATGAAGGGACCAGGGCATCAGAGATCATCCCATGAAGGGACCAGGGCATCAGAGATCATCCCATGAAGGGACCAGGGCATCAGAGATCATCCCATGAAGGGACCAGGGCATCAGAGATCATCCCATGAAGGGACCAGTGCATCAGAGATCATCCCATGAAGGGACCAGTGCATCACAGCACTATGATTAGAGGTATGCAAGATCATCCCATGAAGGGACCAGTGCATCAGAGATCATCCCATGAAGGGACAAGGGCATCACAGCACTATGATTAGAGGTATGAAAGATCATCCCATGAAGGGACCAGGGCATCACAGCACTATGATTAGAGGTATGCAAGATCATCCCATGAAGGGACCAGTGCATCAGAGATCATCCCATGAAGGGACCAGTGCATCAGAGATCATCCCATGAAGGGACCAGGGCATCACAGCACTATGATTAGAGGTATGCAAGATCATCCCATGAAGAGACCAGTGCATCAGAGATCATCCCATGAAGGGACCAGTGCATCAGAGCACTATGATTAGAGGTATGAAAGATCATCCCATGAAGGGACCAGTGCATCACAGCACTATGATTAGAGGTATGCAAGATCATCCCATGAAGGGACCAGTGCATCAGAGATCATCCCATGAAGGGACCAGTGCATCAGAGATCATCCCATGAAGGGACCAGTGCATCAGAGATCATCCCATGAAGGGAGCAGTGCATCGGAGATCATCCCATGAAGGGACCAGTGCATCGGAGATCATCCCATGAAGGGACCAGGGCATCACAGCACTATGATTAGAGGTATGAAAGATCATCCCATGAAGGGACCAGGGCATCACAGCACTATGATTAGAGGTATGCAAGATCATCCCATGAAGGGACCAGTGCATCAGAGATCATCCCATGAAGGGACCAGTGCATCAGAGATCATCCCATGAAGGGACCAGTGCATCGGAGATCATCCCATGAAGGGACCAGTGCATCGGAGATCATCCCATGAAGGGACCAGTGCATCGGAGATCATCCCATGAAGGGACCAGGGCATCACAGCACTATGATTAGAGGTATGAAAGATCATCCCATGAAGGGACCAGGGGATCACAGCACTATGATTAGAGGTATGAAAGATCATCCCATGAAGGGACCAGGGCATCGGAGATCATCCCATGAAGGGACCAGTGCATCAGAGATCATCCCATGAAGGGACCAGTGCATCAGAGATCATCCCATGAAGGGACCAGTGCATCAGAGATCATCCCATGAAGGGACCAGTGCATCAGAGATCATCCCATGAAGGGACCAGTGCATCAGAGATCATCCCATGAAGGGACCAGGGCATCACAGCACCATGATTAGAGGTATGCAAGATCATCCCATGAAGGGACCAATGCATCAGAGATCATCCCATGAAGGGACCAGGCTATCAGAGATCATCCCATGAAGGGACCAGTGCATCAGAGATCATCCCATGAAGGGACCAGGGCATCAGAGATCATCCCATGAAGGGACCAGGGCATCACAGCACTATGATTAGAGGTATTAAAGATCATCCCATGAAGGGACCAGTTTATCAGAGATCATCCCATGAAGGGACCAGGGCACCACAGCACTATGATTAGAGGTATGAAAGATCATCCCATGAATGGACCATGGCATCAGAGATCATCCCATGAAGGGACCAGTGCATCAGAGATCATCCCATGAAGGGACCAGGGCATCACAGCACTATGATTAGAGGTGTGAAAGATCATCCCATGAAGGGACCAGGGCATCACAGCACTATGATTAGAGGTATGAAAGATCATCCCATGAAGGGACCAGTGCATCAGAGATCATCCCATGAAGGGACCAGTGCATCAGAGATCATCCCATGAAGGGACCAGGGCATCAGAGATCATCCCATGAAGGGACCAGGGCATCAGAGATCATCCCATGAAGGGACCAGGGCATCAGAGATCATCCCATGAAGGGACCAGGGCATCAGAGATCATCCCATGAAGGGACCATGGCATCAGAGATCATCCCATGAAGGGACCATGGCATCAGAGATCATCCCATGAAGGGACCAGTGCATCAGAGATCATCCCATGAAGGGACCAGGGCATCACAGCACTATGATTAGAAGTGTGAAAGATCATCCCATGAAGGGACCAGGGCATCACAGCACTATGATTAAAGGTATGAAAGATCATCCCATGAAGGAACCAGGGCATCAGAGATCATCCCATGAAGGGACCAGTGCATCAGAGATCATCCCATGAAGGGACCAGGGGATCACAGCAATATGATTAGAGGTATGAAAGATCATCCCATGAAGGGACCAGGGCATCGGAGATCATCCCATGAAGGGACCAGTGCATCAGAGATCATCCCATGAAGGGACCAGTGCATCAGAGATCATCCCATGAAGGGACCAGTGCATCAGATCATCCCATGGCGGGACCAGGGCATCACAGCACTATGATTAGAGATATGAAAGATCATCCCATGAAGGGACCAGGGCATCACAGCACTATGATTAGAGGTATGAAAGATCATCCCATGAAGGGACCAGTGCATCACAGCACTGTGATTAGAGGTATGAAAGATCACTCCATGAAGGGACCAGGGCATCACAGCACTATGATTAGAGGTATGAAAGATCATCCCATGAAGGGACCAGTGCATCAGAGATCATCCCATGAAGGGACCAGTGCATCAGAGATCATCCCATGAAGGGACCAGGGCATCACAGCACTATGATTAGAGGCATGAAAGATCATCCCATGAAGGGACCAGGGCATCACAGCACTATGATTAGAGGTATGAAAGATCATCCCATGAAGGGACCAGTGCATCAGAGATCATCCCATGAAGGGACCAGTGCATCAGAGATCATCCCATGAAGGGACCAGTGCATCAGAGATCATCCCATGAAGGGACCAGTGCATCAGAGATCATCCCATGAAGGGACCAGTGCATCAGATCATCCCATGAAGGGACCAGGGCATCACAGCACTATGATTAGAGGTATGAAAGATCATCCCATGAAGGGACCAGGGCATCACAGCACTATGATTAGAGGTATGAAAGATCATCCCATGAAGGGACCAGGGCATCACAGCACTATGATTAGAGGTATGAAAGATCATCCCATGAAGGGACCAGTGCATCAGAGATCATCCCATGAAGGGACCAGTGCATCAGATCATCCCATGAAGGGACCAGGGCATCACATCACTATGATTAGAGGTATGAAAGATCATCCCATGAAGGGACCAGTGCATCAGAGATCATCCCATGAAGGGACCAGTGCATCGGAGATCATCCCATGAAGGGACCAGGGCATCACAGCACTATGATTAGAGGTATGAAAGATCATCCCATTAAGGGACCAGTGCTTTAGAGATCATCCCATGAAGGGACCAGTGCATCAGCGATCATCCCATGAAGGGACCAGGGCATCCGAGATCATCCCATGAAGGGACCAGGGCATCAGAGATCATCCCATGAAGGGACCAGGGCATCAGAGATCATCCCATGAAGGGACCAGGGCATCACAGCACTATGATTAGAGGTATGAAAGATCATCCCATGAAGGGACCAGGGCATCACAGCACTATGATTAGAGGTATGCAAGATCATCCCATGAAGGGACCAGTGCATCAGAGATCATCCCATGAAGGGACCTGTGCATCAGAGATCATCCCATGAAGGGACCAGTGCAGCAGAGATCATCCCATGAAGGGATGAGGGCATCACAGCACTATGATTCGAGGTATGCAAGATCATCCCATGAAGGGACCAGTGCATCACAGCACTATGATTAGAGGTATGAAAGATCATCCCATGAAGGGACCAGGGCATCACAGCACTATGATTAGAGGTATGAAAGATCATCCCATGAAGGGACCAGGGCATCACAGCACTATGATTAGAGGTTAGAAAGATCATCCCATGAAGGGACCAGGGCATCACAGCACTATGATTAGAGGTATGCAAGATCATCCCATGAAGGGACCAGTGCATCAGAGATCATCCCATGAAGGGTCGAGTGCATTAGAGATCATCCCATGAAGGGACCATTGCATCACAGCACTATGATTAGAGGTATGCAAGATCATCCCATGAAGGGACCAGTGCATCAGAGATCATCCCATGAAGGGACCAGTGCATCAGAGATCATCCCATGAAGGGACCAGGGCATCACAGCACTATGATTAGAGGTATGAAAGATCATCCCATGAAGGGACCAGGGCATCACAGCACTATGATTAGAGGTATGCAAGATCATCCCATGAAGGGACCAGTGCATCACAGCACTATGATTAGAGGTATGAAAGATCATCCCATGAAGGGACCAGTGCATCAGAGATCATCCCATGAAGGGACCAGTGCATCAGAGATCATCCCATGAAGGGACCAGTGCATCACAGCACTATGATTAGAGGTATGCAAGATCATCCCATGAAGGGACCAGTGCATCAGAGATCATCCCATGAAGGGACCAGTGCATCACAGCACTATGATTAGAGGTATGAAAGATCATCCCATGAAGGGACCAGGGCATCACAGCACTATGATTAGAGGTATGAAAGATCATCCCATGAAGGGACCAGGGCATCACAGCACTATGATTAGAGGTATGCAAGATCATCCCATGAAGGGACCAGTGCATCAAGGATCATCCCATGAAGGGACCAGTGCATCAGAGATCATCCCATGAAGGGAGCAGTGCATCAGAGATCATCCCATGAAGGGACCAGTGCATCAGAGATCATCCCATGAAGGGACCAGGGCATCACAGCACTATGATTAGAGGTATGAAAGATCATCCCATGAAGGGACCAGGGCATCACAGCACTATGATTAGAGGTATGAAAGATCATCCCATGAAGGGACCAGGGCATCAGAGATCATCCCATGAAGGGACCAGTGCATCAGAGATCATCCCATGAAGGGACCAGTGCATCAGAGATCATCCCATGAAGGGACCAGGGCATCACAGCACTATGATTAGAGGTATGAAAGATCATCCCATGAAGGGACCAGGGCATCACAGCACTATGATTAGAGGTATGCAAGATCATCCCATGAAGGGACCAGTGCATCAGAGATCATCCCATGAAGGGACCAGTGCACCAGAGATCATCCCATGAAGGGACCAGGGCATCACAGCACTATGATTAGAGGTATGCAAGATCATCCCACGAAGAGACCAGTGCATCAGAGATCATCCCATGAAGGGACCAGTGCATCACAGCACTATGATTAGAGGTATAAAAGATCATCCCATGAAGGGACCAGGGCATCACAGCACTATGATTAGAGGTATGAAAGATCATCCCATGAAGGGACCAGGGCATCAGAGATCATCCCATGAAGGGACCAGTGCATCAGAGATCATCCCATGAAGGGACCAGTGCATCAGAGATCATCCCATGAAGGGACCAGTGCACCAGAGATCATCCCATGAAGGGACCAGGGCATCACAGCACTATGATTAGAGGTATGAAAGATCATCCCATGAAGGGACCAGGGCATCAGAGATCATCCCATGAAGGGACCAGTGCATCAGAGATCATCCCATGAAGGGACCAGTGCATCAGAGATCATCCCATGAAGGGACCAGTGCACCAGAGATCATCCCATGAAGGGACCAGTGCATCAGAGATCATCCCATGAAGGGACCAGTGCATCAGATCATCCCATGAAGGGACCAGGGCATCACAGCACTATGATTAGAGGTATGCAAGATCATCCCATGAAGGGACCAGTGCATCAGAGATCATCCCATGAAGGGACCAGTGCATCAGAGATCATCCCACGAAGGGACCAGGGCATCACAGCACTATGATTAGAGGTATGAAAGATCATCCCATGAAGGGAACAGTGCATCAGAGATCATCCCATGAAGGGACCAGTGCATCAGAGATCATCCCATGAAGGGACCAGGGCATCACAGCACTATGATTAGAGGTATGAAAGATCATCCCATGAAGGGACCAGGGCATCACAGCACTATGATTAGAGGTATGCAAGATCATCCCATGAAGGGACCAGTGCATCAGAGATCATCCCATGAAGGGACCAGGGCATCACAGCACTATGATTAGAGGTATGCAAGATCATCCCATGAAGGGACCAGTGCATCAGAGATCATCCCATGAAGGGACCAGGGCATCACAGCACTATGATTAGAGGTATGCAAGATCATCCCATGAAGGGACCATTGCATCACAGCACTATGATTAGAGGTATGAAAGATCATCCCATGAAGGAACCAGGGCATCACAGCACTATGATTAGAGGTATGAAAGATCATCCCATGAAGGGACCAGTGCATCAGAGATCATCCCATGAAGGGACCAGTGCATCAGATCATCCTATGAAGGGACCAGGGCATCACAGCACTATGATTAGAGGTATGAAAGATCATCCCATGAAGGGACCAGTGCATCAGAGATCATCCCATGAAGGGACCAGTGCATCGGCGATCATCCCATGAAGGGACCAGGGCATCACAGCACTATGATTAGAGGTATGAAAGATCATCCCATGAAGGGACCAGTGCATCAGAGATCATCCCATGAAGGGACCAGGGCATCAGAGATCATCCCATGAAGGGACCAGGGCATCAGAGATCATCCCATGAAGGGACCAGTGCATCAGAGATCATCCCATGAAGGGACCAGGGCATCACAGCACTATGATTAGAGGTATGAAAGATCATCCCATGAAGGGACCAGGGCATCACAGCACTATGATTAGAGGTATGCAAGATCATCCCATGAAGGGACCAGGGCATCAGAGATCATCCCATGAAGGGACCAGTGCATCGGAGATCATCCCATGAAGGGACCAGTGCATCAGAGATCATCCCATGAAGGGACCAGTGCACCAGAGATCATCCCATGAAGGGACCAGGGCATCACAGCACTATGATTAGAGGTATGCAAGATCATCCCATGAAGGGACCAGTGCATCAGAGATCATCACATGAAGGGACCAGTGCATCAGAGATCATCCCATGAAGGGACCAGGGAATCACAGCACTATGATTAGAGGTATGAAAGATCATCCCATGAAGGGACCAGGGCATCACAGCACTATGATTAGAGGTATGCAAGATCATCCCATGAAGGGACCAGTGCATCAGAGATCATCCCATCAAGGGACCAGTGCATCAGAGATCATCCCACGAAGGGACCAGGGCATCACAGCACTATGATTAGAGGTATGAAAGATCATCCCATGAAGGGACCAGTGCATCAGAGATCATCCCATGAAGGGACCAGTGCATCAGAGATCATCCCATGAAGGGACCAGTGCATCAGAGATCATCCCATGAAGGGACCAGTGCATCAGAGATCATCCCATGAAGGGACCAGGGTATCACAGCACTATGATTAGAGGTATGAAAGATCATCCCATGAAGGGACCAGGGCATCACAGCACTATGATTAGAGGTATGCAAGATCATCCCATGAAGGGACCAGTGCATCAGATCATCCCATGAAGGGACCAGGGCATCACAGCACTATGATTAGAGGTATGCAAGATCATCCCATGAAGGGACCAGTGCATCAGAGATCATCCCATGAAGGGACCAGGGCATCACAGCACTATGATTAGAGGTATGCAAGATCATCCCATGAAGGGACCATTGCATCACAGCACTATGATTAGAGGTATGAAAGATCATCCCCATGAAGGAACCAGGGCATCACAGCACTATGATTAGAGGTATAAAATTTCATCCCATGAAGGGACCAGTGCATCAGAGATCATCCCATGAAGGGACTAGTGCATCAGATCATCCCATGAAGGGACCAGGGCATCACAGCACTATGATTAGAGGTATGAAAGATCATCCCATGAAGGGACCAGTGCATCAGAGATCATCCCATGAAGGGACCAGTGCATCAGATCATCCCATGAAGGGACCAGGGCATCACAGCACTATGATTAGAGGTATGAAAGATCATCCCATGAAGGGACCAGTGCATCAGAGATCATCCCATGAAGGGACCAGTGCATCCGCCATCATCCCATGAAGGGACCAGGGCATCACAGCACTATGATTAGAGGTATGAAAGATCATCCCATGAAGGGACCAGTGCATCACAGCACTATGATTAGAGGTATGAAAGATCATCCCATGAAGGGACCAGTGCATCAGAGATCATCCCATGAAGGGACTAGTGCATCAGATCATCCCATGAAGGGACCAGGGCATCACAGCACTATGATTAGAGGTATGAAAGATCATCCCATGAAGGGACCAGTGCATCAGAGATCATCCCATGAAGGGACCAGTGCATCAGAGATCATCCCATGAAGGGACCAGTGCATCAGATCATCCCATGAAGGGACCAGGGCATCACAGCACTATGATTAGAGGTATGCAAGATCATCCCATGAAGAGACCAGTGCATCAGAGATCATCCCATGAAGGGACCAGTGCATCAGATCATCCCATGAAGGGACCAGGGCATCACAGCACTATGATTAGAGGTATGAAAGATCATCCCATGAAGGGACCAGTGCATCAGAGATCATCCCATGAAGGGACCAGTGCATCCGCCATCATCCCATGAAGGGACCAGGGCATCACAGCACTATGATTAGAGGTATGAAAGATCATCCCATGAAGGGACCAGGGCATCACAGCACTATGATTAGAGGTATGCAAGATCATCCCATGAAGGGACCAGTGCATCAGAGATCATCCCATGAAGGGACCAGGGCATCACAGCACTATGATTAGAGGTATGCAAGATCATCCCATGAAGGGACCAGTGTATCAGAGATCATCCCATGAAGGGACCAGGGCATCACAGCACTATGATTAGAGGTATGCAAGATCATCCCATGAAGGGACCAGTGCATCACAGCACTATGATTAGAGGTATGAAAGATCATCCCATGAAGGGACCAGGGCATCACAGCACTATAATTAGAGGTATAAAATTTCATCCCATGAAGGGACCAGTGCATCAGAGATCATCCCATGAAGGGACTAGTGCATCAGATCATCCCATGAAGGGACCAGGGCATCACAGCACTATGATTAGAGGTATGAAAGATCATCCCATGAAGGGACCAGTGCATCAGAGATCATCCCATGAAGGGACCAGTGCATCAGATCATCCCATGAAGGGACCAGGGCATCACAGCACTATGATTAGAGGTATGAAAGATCATCCCATGAAGGGACCAGTGCATCAGAGATCATCCCATGAAGGGACCAGTGCATCCGCCATCATCCCATGAAGGGACCAGGGCATCACAGCACTATGATTAGAGGTATGAAAGATCATCCCATGAAGGGACCAGGGCATCACAGCACTATGATTAGAGGTATGCAAGATCATCCCATGAAGGGACCAGTGCATCACAGCACTATGATTAGAGGTATGAAAGATCATCCCATGAAGGGACCAGGGCATCACAGCACTATAATTAGAGGTATAAAATTTCATCCCATGAAGGGACCAGTGCATCAGAGATCATCCCATGAAGGGACTAGTGCATCAGATCATCCCATGAAGGGACCAGGGTATCACAGCACTATGATTAGAGGTATGAAAGATCATCCCATGAAGGGACCAGTGCATCAGAGATCATCCCATGAAGGGACCAGTGCATCAGATCATCCCATGAAGGGACCAGGGCATCACAGCACTATGATTAGAGGTATGAAAGATCATCCCATGAAGGGACCAGTGCATCAGAGATCATCCCATGAAGGGACCAGTGCATCCGCCATCATCCCATGAAGGGACCAGGGCATCACAGCACTATGATTAGAGGTATGAAAGATCATCCCATGAAGGGACCAGTGCATCAGAGATCATCCCATGAAGGGACCAGTGCATCAGAGATCATCCCATGAAGGGACCAGGGCATCAGAGATCATCCCATGAAGGGACCAGGGCATCAGAGATCATCCCATGAAGGGACCAGGGCATCAGAGATCATCCCATGAAGGGACCAGTGCATCATAGATCATCCCATGAAGGGACCATGGCATCAGAGATCATCCCATGAAGGGACCATGGCATCAGAGATCATCCCATGAAGGGACCAGTGCATCAGAGATCATCCCATGAAGGGACCAGGGCATCACAGCACTATGATTAGAAGTGTGAAAGATCATCCCATGAAGGGACCAGGGCATCACAGCACTATGATTAAAGGTATGAAAGATCATCCCATGAAGGAACCAGGGCATCAGAGATCATCCCATGAAGGGACCAGTGCATCAGAGATCATCCCATGAAGGGACCAGGGGATCACAGCACTATGATTAGAGGTATGAAAGATCATCCCATGAAGGGACCAGGGCATCGGAGATCATCCCATGAAGGGACCAGTGCATCAGAGATCATCCCATGAAGGGACCAGTGCATCAGAGATCATCCCATGAAGGGACCAGTGCATCAGATCATCCCATGGCGGGACCAGGGCATCACAGCACTATGATTAGAGATATGAAAGATCATCCCATGAAGGGACCAGGGCATCACAGCACTATGATTAGAGGTATGAAAGATCATCCCATGAAGGGACCAGTGCATCACAGCACTGTGATTAGAGGTATGAAAGATCACTCCATGAAGGGACCAGGGCATCACAGCACTATGATTAGAGGTATGAAAGATCATCCCATGAAGGGACCAGTGCATCAGAGATCATCCCATGAAGGGACCAGTGCATCAGATCATCCCATGAAGGGACCAGGGCATCACAGCACTATGATTAGAGGCATGAAAGATCATCCCATGAAGGGACCAGGGCATCACAGCACTATGATTAGAGGTATGAAAGATCATCCCATGAAGGGACCAGTGCATCAGAGATCATCCCATGAAGGGACCAGTGCATCAGAGATCATCCCATGAAGGGACCAGTGCATCAGAGATCATCCCATGAAGGGACCAGTGCATCAGAGATCATCCCATGAAGGGACCAGTGCATCAGATCATCCCATGAAGGGACCAGGGCATCACAGCACTATGATTAGAGGTATGAAAGATCATCCCATGAAGGGACCAGGGCATCACAGCACTATGATTAGAGGTATGAAAGATCATCCCATGAAGGGACCAGGGCATCACAGCACTATGATTAGAGGTATGAAAGATCATCCCATGAAGGGACCAGTGCATCAGAGATCATCCCATGAAGGGACCAGTGCATCAGATCATCCCATGAAGGGACCAGGGCATCACATCACTATGATTAGAGGTATGAAAGATCATCCCATGAAGGGACCAGTGCATCAGAGATCATCCCATGAAGGGACCAGTGCATCGGAGATCATCCCATGAAGGGACCAGGGCATCACAGCACTATGATTAGAGGTATGAAAGATCATCCCATTAAGGGACCAGTGCTTTAGAGATCATCCCATGAAGGGACCAGTGCATCAGCGATCATCCCATGAAGGGACCAGGGCATCCGAGATCATCCCATGAAGGGACCAGGGCATCAGAGATCATCCCATGAAGGGACCAGGGCATCAGAGATCATCCCATGAAGGGACCAGGGCATCACAGCACTATGATTAGAGGTATGAAAGATCATCCCATGAAGGGACCAGGGCATCACAGCACTATGATTAGAGGTATGCAAGATCATCCCATGAAGGGACCAGTGCATCAGAGATCATCCCATGAAGGGACCTGTGCATCAGAGATCATCCCATGAAGGGACCAGTGCAGCAGAGATCATCCCATGAAGGGATGAGGGCATCACAGCACTATGATTCGAGGTATGCAAGATCATCCCATGAAGGGACCAGTGCATCACAGCACTATGATTAGAGGTATGAAAGATCATCCCATGAAGGGACCAGGGCATCACAGCACTATGATTAGAGGTATGAAAGATCATCCCATGAAGGGACCAGGGCATCACAGCACTATGATTAGAGGTTAGAAAGATCATCCCATGAAGGGACCAGGGCATCACAGCACTATGATTAGAGGTATGCAAGATCATCCCATGAAGGGACCAGTGCATCAGAGATCATCCCATGAAGGGTCGAGTGCATTAGAGATCATCCCATGAAGGGACCATTGCATCACAGCACTATGATTAGAGGTATGCAAGATCATCCCATGAAGGGACCAGTGCATCAGAGATCATCCCATGAAGGGACCAGTGCATCAGAGATCATCCCATGAAGGGACCAGGGCATCACAGCACTATGATTAGAGGTATGAAAGATCATCCCATGAAGGGACCAGGGCATCACAGCACTATGATTAGAGGTATGCAAGATCATCCCATGAAGGGACCAGTGCATCACAGCACTATGATTAGAGGTATGAAAGATCATCCCATGAAGGGACCAGTGCATCAGAGATCATCCCATGAAGGGACCAGTGCATCAGAGATCATCCCATGAAGGGACCAGTGCATCACAGCACTATGATTAGAGGTATGCAAGATCATCCCATGAAGGGACCAGTGCATCAGAGATCATCCCATGAAGGGACCAGTGCATCACAGCACTATGATTAGAGGTATGAAAGATCATCCCATGAAGGGACCAGGGCATCACAGCACTATGATTAGAGGTATGAAAGATCATCCCATGAAGGGACCAGGGCATCACAGCACTATGATTAGAGGTATGCAAGATCATCCCATGAAGGGACCAGTGCATCAAGGATCATCCCATGAAGGGACCAGTGCATCAGAGATCATCCCATGAAGGGAGCAGTGCATCAGAGATCATCCCATGAAGGGACCAGTGCATCAGAGATCATCCCATGAAGGGACCAGGGCATCACAGCACTATGATTAGAGGTATGAAAGATCATCCCATGAAGGGACCAGGGCATCACAGCACTATGATTAGAGGTATGAAAGATCATCCCATGAAGGGACCAGGGCATCAGAGATCATCCCATGAAGGGACCAGTGCATCAGAGATCATCCCATGAAGGGACCAGTGCATCAGAGATCATCCCATGAAGGGACCAGGGCATCACAACACTATGATTAGAGGTATGAAAGATCATCCCATGAAGGGACCAGGGCATCACAGCACTATGATTAGAGGTATGCAAGATCATCCCATGAAGGGACCAGTGCATCAGAGATCATCCCATGAAGGGACCAGTGCACCAGAGATCATCCCATGAAGGGACCAGGGCATCACAGCACTATGATTAGAGGTATGCAAGATCATCCCACGAAGAGACCAGTGCATCAGAGATCATCCCATGAAGGGACCAGTGCATCACAGCACTATGATTAGAGGTATAAAAGATCATCCCATGAAGGGACCAGGGCATCACAGCACTATGATTAGAGGTATGAAAGATCATCCCATGAAGGGACCAGGGCATCAGAGATCATCCCATGAAGGGACCAGTGCATCAGAGATCATCCCATGAAGGGACCAGTGCATCAGAGATCATCCCATGAAGGGACCAGTGCACCAGAGATCATCCCATGAAGGGACCAGGGCATCACAGCACTATGATTAGAGGTATGAAAGATCATCCCATGAAGGGACCAGGGCATCAGAGATCATCCCATGAAGGGACCAGTGCATCAGAGATCATCCCATGAAGGGACCAGTGCATCAGAGATCATCCCATGAAGGGACCAGTGCACCAGAGATCATCCCATGAAGGGACCAGTGCATCAGAGATCATCCCATGAAGGGACCAGTGCATCAGATCATCCCATGAAGGGACCAGGGCATCACAGCACTATGATTAGAGGTATGCAAGATCATCCCATGAAGGGACCAGTGCATCAGAGATCATCCCATGAAGGGACCAGTGCATCAGAGATCATCCCACGAAGGGACCAGGGCATCACAGCACTATGATTAGAGGTATGAAAGATCATCCCATGAAGGGAACAGTGCATCAGAGATCATCCCATGAAGGGACCAGTGCATCAGAGATCATCCCATGAAGGGACCAGGGCATCACAGCACTATGATTAGAGGTATGAAAGATCATCCCATGAAGGGACCAGGGCATCACAGCACTATGATTAGAGGTATGCAAGATCATCCCATGAAGGGACCAGTGCATCAGAGATCATCCCATGAAGGGACCAGGGCATCACAGCACTATGATTAGAGGTATGCAAGATCATCCCATGAAGGGACCAGTGCATCAGAGATCATCCCATGAAGGGACCAGGGCATCACAGCACTATGATTAGAGGTATGCAAGATCATCCCATGAAGGAACCAGGGCATCACAGCACTATGATTAGAGGTATGAAAGATCATCCCATGAAGGGACCAGTGCATCAGAGATCATCCCATGAAGGGACCAGTGCATCAGATCATCCTATGAAGGGACCAGGGCATCACAGCACTATGATTAGAGGTATGAAAGATCATCCCATGAAGGGACCAGTGCATCAGAGATCATCCCATGAAGGGACCAGTGCATCGGCGATCATCCCATGAAGGGACCAGGGCATCACAGCACTATGATTAGAGGTATGAAAGATCATCCCATGAAGGGACCAGTGCATCAGAGATCATCCCATGAAGGGACCAGGGCATCAGAGATCATCCCATGAAGGGACCAGGGCATCAGAGATCATCCCATGAAGGGACCAGTGCATCAGAGATCATCCCATGAAGGGACCAGGGCATCACAGCACTATGATTAGAGGTATGAAAGATCATCCCATGAAGGGACCAGGGCATCACAGCACTATGATTAGAGGTATGCAAGATCATCCCATGAAGGGACCAGGGCATCAGAGATCATCCCATGAAGGGACCAGTGCATCGGAGATCATCCCATGAAGGGACCAGTGCATCAGAGATCATCCCATGAAGGGACCAGTGCACCAGAGATCATCCCATGAAGGGACCAGGGCATCACAGCACTATGATTAGAGGTATGCAAGATCATCCCATGAAGGGACCAGTGCATCAGAGATCATCACATGAAGGGACCAGTGCATCAGAGATCATCCCATGAAGGGACCAGGGAATCACAGCACTATGATTAGAGGTATGAAAGATCATCCCATGAAGGGACCAGGGCATCACAGCACTATGATTAGAGGTATGCAAGATCATCCCATGAAGGGACCAGTGCATCAGAGATCATCCCATCAAGGGACCAGTGCATCAGAGATCATCCCACGAAGGGACCAGGGCATCACAGCACTATGATTAGAGGTATGAAAGATCATCCCATGAAGGGACCAGTGCATCAGAGATCATCCCATGAAGGGACCAGTGCATCAGAGATCATCCCATGAAGGGACCAGTGCATCAGAGATCATCCCATGAAGGGACCAGTGCATCAGAGATCATCCCATGAAGGGACCAGGGTATCACAGCACTATGATTAGAGGTATGAAAGATCATCCCATGAAGGGACCAGGGCATCACAGCACTATGATTAGAGGTATGCAAGATCATCCCATGAAGGGACCAGTGCATCAGATCATCCCATGAAGGGACCAGGGCATCACAGCACTATGATTAGAGGTATGCAAGATCATCCCATGAAGGGACCAGTGCATCAGAGATCATCCCATGAAGGGACCAGGGCATCACAGCACTATGATTAGAGGTATGCAAGATCATCCCATGAAGGGACCATTGCATCACAGCACTATGATTAGAGGTATGAAAGATCATCCCATGAAGGAACCAGGGCATCACAGCACTATGATTAGAGGTATAAAATTTCATCCCATGAAGGGACCAGTGCATCAGAGATCATCCCATGAAGGGACTAGTGCATCAGATCATCCCATGAAGGGACCAGGGCATCACAGCACTATGATTAGAGGTATGAAAGATCATCCCATGAAGGGACCAGTGCATCAGAGATCATCCCATGAAGGGACCAGTGCATCAGATCATCCCATGAAGGGACCAGGGCATCACAGCACTATGATTAGAGGTATGAAAGATCATCCCATGAAGGGACCAGTGCATCAGAGATCATCCCATGAAGGGACCAGTGCATCCGCCATCATCCCATGAAGGGACCAGGGCATCACAGCACTATGATTAGAGGTATGAAAGATCATCCCATGAAGGGACCAGTGCATCACAGCACTATGATTAGAGGTATGAAAGATCATCCCATGAAGGGACCAGTGCATCAGAGATCATCCCATGAAGGGACTAGTGCATCAGATCATCCCATGAAGGGACCAGGGCATCACAGCACTATGATTAGAGGTATGAAAGATCATCCCATGAAGGGACCAGTGCATCAGAGATCATCCCATGAAGGGACCAGTGCATCAGAGATCATCCCATGAAGGGACCAGTGCATCAGATCATCCCATGAAGGGACCAGGGCATCACAGCACTATGATTAGAGGTATGCAAGATCATCCCATGAAGAGACCAGTGCATCAGAGATCATCCCATGAAGGGACCAGTGCATCAGATCATCCCATGAAGGGACCAGGGCATCACAGCACTATGATTAGAGGTATGAAAGATCATCCCATGAAGGGACCAGTGCATCAGAGATCATCCCATGAAGGGACCAGTGCATCCGCCATCATCCCATGAAGGGACCAGGGCATCACAGCACTATGATTAGAGGTATGAAAGATCATCCCATGAAGGGACCAGGGCATCACAGCACTATGATTAGAGGTATGCAAGATCATCCCATGAAGGGACCAGTGCATCAGAGATCATCCCATGAAGGGACCAGGGCATCACAGCACTATGATTAGAGGTATGCAAGATCATCCCATGAAGGGACCAGTGTATCAGAGATCATCCCATGAAGGGACCAGGGCATCACAGCACTATGATTAGAGGTATGCAAGATCATCCCATGAAGGGACCAGTGCATCACAGCACTATGATTAGAGGTATGAAAGATCATCCCATGAAGGGACCAGGGCATCACAGCACTATAATTAGAGGTATAAAATTTCATCCCATGAAGGGACCAGTGCATCAGAGATCATCCCATGAAGGGACTAGTGCATCAGATCATCCCATGAAGGGACCAGGGCATCACAGCACTATGATTAGAGGTATGAAAGATCATCCCATGAAGGGACCAGTGCATCAGAGATCATCCCATGAAGGGACCAGTGCATCAGATCATCCCATGAAGGGACCAGGGCATCACAGCACTATGATTAGAGGTATGAAAGATCATCCCATGAAGGGACCAGTGCATCAGAGATCATCCCATGAAGGGACCAGTGCATCCGCCATCATCCCATGAAGGGACCAGGGCATCACAGCACTATGATTAGAGGTATGAAAGATCATCCCATGAAGGGACCAGTGCATCACAGCACTATGATTAGAGGTATGAAAGATCATCCCATGAAGGGAACAGTGCATCAGAGATCATCCCATGAAGGGACCAGTGCATCAGAGATCATCCCATGAAGGGACCAGGGCATCACAGCACTATGATTAGAGGTATGAAAGATCATCCCATGAAGGGAACAGTGCATCAGAGATCATCCCATGAAGGGACCAGTGCATCAGAGATCATCCCATGAAGGGACCAGGGCATCACAGCACTATGATTAGAGGTATGAAAGATCATCCCATGAAGGGACCAGGGCATCACAGCACTATGATTAGAGGTATGCAAGATCATCCCATGAAGGGACCAGTGCATCAGAGATCATCCCATGAAGGGACCAGTGCATCAGAGATCATCCCATGAAGGGACCAGTGCATCAGATCATCCCATGAAGGGACCAGGGCATCACAGCACTATGATTAGAGGTATGCAAGATCATCCCATGAAGAGACCAGTGCATCAGAGATCATCCCATGAAGGGACCAGTGCATCAGATCATCCCATGAAGGGACCAGGGCATCACAGCACTATGATTAGAGGTATGAAAGATCATCCCATGAAGGGACCAGTGCATCAGAGATCATCCCATGAAGGGACCAGTGCATCCGCCATCATCCCATGAAGGGACCAGGGCATCACAGCACTATGATTAGAGGTATGCAAGATCATCCCATGAAGGGACCAGTGCATCAGAGATCATCCCATGAAGGGACCAGGGCATCACAGCACTATGATTAGAGGTATGCAAGATCATCCCATGAAGGGACCAGTGTATCAGAGATCATCCCATGAAGGGACTAGTGCATCAGATCATCCCATGAAGGGACCAGGGCATCACAGCACTATGATTAGAGGTATGAAAGATCATCCCATGAAGGGACCAGTGCATCAGAGATCATCCCATGAAGGGACCAGTGCATCAGATCATCCCATGAAGGGACCAGGGCATCACATCACTATGATTAGAGGTATGCAAGATCATCCCATGAAGGGACCAGTGCATCAGAGATCATCCCATCAAGGGACCAGTGCATCAGAGATCATCCCACGAAGGGACCAGGGCATCACAGCACTATGATTAGAGGTATGAAAGATCATCCCATGAAGGGACCAGTGCATCAGAGATCATCCCATGAAGGGACCAGTGCATCAGAGATCATCCCATGAAGGGACCAGTGCATCAGAGATCATCCCATGAAGGGACCAGTGCATCAGAGATCATCCCATGAAGGGACCAGGGCATCACAGCACTATGATTAGAGGTATGAAAGATCATCCCATGAAGGGAACAGTGCATCAGAGATCATCCCATGAAGGGACCAGTGCATCAGAGATCATCCCATGAAGGGACCAGGGCATCACAGCACTATGATTAGAGGTATGAAAGATCATCCCATGAAGGGACCAGGGCATCACAGCACTATGATTAGAGGTATGCAAGATCATCCCATGAAGGGACCAGTGCATCAGAGATCATCCCATGAAGGGACCAGTGCATCAGAGATCATCCCATGAAGGGACTAGTGCATCAGATCATCCCATGAAGGGACCAGGGCATCACAGCACTATGATTAGAGGTATGAAAGATCATCCCATGAAGGGACCAGTGCATCAGAGATCATCCCATGAAGGGACCAGTGCATCAGATCATCCCATGAAGGGACCAGGGCATCACAGCACTATGATTAGAGGTATGAAAGATCATCCCATGAAGGGACCAGTGCATCAGAGATCATCCCATGAAGGGACCAGTGCATCAGAGATCATCCCATGAAGGGACCAGTGCATCAGATCATCCCATGAAGGGACCAGGGCATCACAGCACTATGATTAGAGGTATGCAAGATCATCCCATGAAGAGACCAGTGCATCAGAGATCATCCCATGAAGGGACCAGGGCATCACAGCACTATGATTAAAGGTATGAAAGATCATCCCATGAAGGGACCAGGGCATCAGAGATCATCCCATGAAGGGACCAGTGCATCAGATCATCCCATGAAGGGACCAGGGCATCACATCACTATGATTAGAGGTATGAAAGATCATCCCATGAAGGGACCAGTGCATCACAGCACTATGATTAGAGGTATGCAAGATCATCCCATGAAGGGACCAGTGCATCAGAGATCATCCCATCAAGGGACCAGTGCATCAGAGATCATCCCATGAAGGGACCAGGGCATCACAGCACTATGATTAGAGGTATGAAAGATCATCCCATGAAGGGACCAGGGCATCACAGCACTATGATTAGAGGTATGCAAGATCATCCCATGAAGGGACCAGTGCATCACAGCACTATGATTAGAGGTATGCAAGATCATCCCATGAAGGGACCAGTGCATCAGAGATCATCCCATGAAGGGACCAGTGCATCAGAGATCATCCCATGAAGGGACCAGGGCATCACAGCACTATGATTAGAGGTATGAAAGATCATCCCATGAAGGGACCAGTGCATCACAGCACTATGATTAGAGGTATGCAAGATCATCCCATGAAGGGACCAGTGCATCAGAGATCATCCCATCAAGGGACCAGTGCATCAGAGATCATCCCATGAAGGGACCAGGGCATCACAGCACTATGATTAGAGGTATGAAAGATCATCCCATGAAGGGACCAGGGCATCAGAGATCATCCCATGAAGGGACCAGTGCATCAGATCATCCCATGAAGGGACCAGGGCATCACATCACTATGATTAGAGGTATGAAAGATCATCCCATGAAGGGACCAGTGCATCAGAGATCATCCCATCAAGGGACCAGTGCATCGGAGATCATCCCATGAAGGGACCAGGGCATCACAGCACTATGATTAGAGGTATGAAAGATCATCCCATTAAGGGACCAGTGCTTTAGAGATCATCCCATGAAGGGACCAGGGCATCACAGCACTATGATTAGAGGTATGAAAGATCATCCCATGAAGGGACCAGGGCATCACAGCACTATGATTAGAGGTATGCAAGATCATCCCATGAAGGGACCAGTGCATCAGAGATCATCCCATGAAGGGACCAGTGCATCAGAGATCATCCCATGAAGGGACCAGGGCATCACAGCACTATGATTAGAGGTATGAAAGATCATCCCATGAAGGGACCAGTGCATCACAGCACTATGATTAGAGGTATGCAAGATCATCCCATGAAGGGACCAGTGCATCAGAGATCATCCCATCAAGGGACCAGTGCATCAGAGATCATCCCATGAAGGGACCAGGGCATCACAGCACTATGATTAGAGGTATGAAAGATCATCCCATGAAGGGACCAGGGCATCAGAGATCATCCCATGAAGGGACCAGTGCATCAGATCATCCCATGAAGGGACCAGGGCATCACATCACTATGATTAGAGGTATGAAAGATCATCCCATGAAGGGACCAGTGCATCAGAGATCATCCCATGAAGGGACCAGTGCATCGGAGATCATCCCATGAAGGGACCAGGGCATCACAGCACTATGATTAGAGGTATGAAAGATCATCCCATGAAGGGACCAGGGCATCACAGCACTATGATTAGAGGTATGCAAGATCATCCCATGAAGGGACCAGTGCATCAGAGATCATCCCATGAAGGGACCAGTGCATCAGAGATCATCCCATGAAGGGACCAGTGCATCAGATCATCCCATGAAGGGACAAGGGCATCACAGCACTATGATTAGAGGTATGCAAGATCATCCCATGAAGAGACCAGTGCATCAGAGATCATCCCATGAAGGGACCAGTGCATCAGATCATCCCATGAAGGGACCAGGGCATCAGAGATCATCCCATGAAGGGACCAGTGCATCCGCCATCATCCCATGAAGGGACCAGGGCATCACAGCACTATGATTAGAGGTATGAAAGATCATCCCATGAAGGGACCAGGGCATCACAGCACTATGATTAGAGGTATGAAAGATCATCCCATGAAGGGACCAGTGCATCACAGCACTATGATTAGAGGTATGCAAGATCATCCCATGAAGGGACCAGTGCATCAGAGATCATCCCATCAAGGGACCAGTGCATCAGAGATCATCCCATGAAGGGACCAGTGCATCGGAGATCATCCCATGAAGGGACCAGTGCATCAGATCATCCCATGAAGGGACCAGGGCATCACATCACTATGATTAGAGGTATGAAAGATCATCCCATGAAGGGACCAGTGCATCACAGCACTATGATTAGAGGTATGCAAGATCATCCCATGAAGGGACCAGTGCATCAGAGATCATCCCATCAAGGGACCAGTGCATCAGAGATCATCCCATGAAGGGACCAGGGCATCACAGCACTATGATTAGAGGTATGAAAGATCATCCCATGAAGGGACCAGGGCATCAGAGATCATCCCATGAAGGGACCAGTGCATCAGATCATCCCATGAAGGGACCAGGGCATCACATCACTATGATTAGAGGTATGAAAGATCATCCCATGAAGGGACCAGTGCATCAGAGATCATCCCATCAAGGGACCAGTGCATCGGAGATCATCCCATGAAGGGACCAGGGCATCACAGCACTATGATTAGAGGTATGAAAGATCATCCCATTAAGGGACCAGTGCTTTAGAGATCATCCCATGAAGGGACCAGGGCATCACAGCACTATGATTAGAGGTATGCAAGATCATCCCATGAAGGGACCAGTGCATCACAGCACTATGATTAGAGGTATGCAAGATCATCCCATGAAGGGACCAGTGCATCACAGCACTATGATTAGAGGTATGCAAGATCATCCCATGAAGGGACCAGTGCATCAGAGATCATCCCATGAAGGGACCAGTGCATCAGAGATCATCCCATGAAGGGACCAGGGCATCACAGCACTATGATTAGAGGTATGAAAGATCATCCCATGAAGGGACCAGTGCATCACAGCACTATGATTAGAGGTATGCAAGATCATCCCATGAAGAGACCAGTGCATCAGAGATCATCCCATGAAGGGACCAGTGCATCAGATCATCCCATGAAGGGACCAGGGCATCAGAGATCATCCCATGAAGGGACCAGTGCATCCGCCATCATCCCATGAAGGGACCAGGGCATCACAGCACTATGATTAGAGGTATGAAAGATCATCCCATGAAGGGACCAGGGCATCACAGCACTATGATTAGAGGTATGAAAGATCATCCCATGAAGGGACCAGTGCATCAGAGATCATCCCATGAAGGGACCAGTGCATCAGAGATCATCCCATGAAGGGACCAGGGCATCACAGCACTATGATTAGAGGTATGAAAGATCATCCCATGAAGGGACCAGTGCATCAGAGATCATCCCATGAAGGGACCAGGGCATCACAGCACTATGATTAGAGGTATGAAAGATCATCCCATGAAGGGACCAGGGCATCAGAGATCATCCCATGAAGGGACCAGTGCATCAGATCATCCCATGAAGGGACCAGGGCATCAGAGATCATCCCATGAAGGGACCAGGGCATCACAGCACTATGATTAGAGGTATGAAAGATCATCCCATGAAGGGACCAGTGCATCACAGCACTATGATTAGAGGTATGCAAGATCATCCCATGAAGGGACCAGTGCATCAGAGATCATCCCATCAAGGGACCAGTGCATCAGAGATCATCCCATGAAGGGACCAGTGCATCGGAGATCATCCCATGAAGGGACCAGTGCATCAGATCATCCCATGAAGGGACCAGGGCATCACATCACTATGATTAGAGGTATGAAAGATCATCCCATGAAGGGACCAGGGCATCAGAGATCATCCCATGAAGGGACCAGTGCATCAGATCATCCCATGAAGGGACCAGTGCATCAGATCATCCCATGAAGGGACCAGGGCATCACATCACTATGATTAGAGGTATGAAAGATCATCCCATGAAGGGACCAGGGCATCAGAGATCATCCCATGAAGGGACCAGTGCATCAGATCATCCCATGAAGGGACCAGGGCATCACAGCACTATGATTAGAGGTATGCAAGATCATCCCATGAAGGGACCAGTGCATCAGAGATCATCCCATGAAGGGACCAGTGCATCAGAGATCATCCCATGAAGGGACCAGGGCATCACAGCACTATGATTAGAGGTATGAAAGATCATCCCATGAAGGGACCAGTGCATCACAGCACTATGATTAGAGGTATGCAAGATCATCCCATGAAGGGACCAGTGCATCAGAGATCATCCCATCAAGGGACCAGTGCATCAGAGATCATCCCATGAAGGGACCAGGGCATCACAGCACTATGATTAGAGGTATGAAAGATCATCCCATGAAGGGACCAGGGCATCAGAGATCATCCCATGAAGGGACCAGTGCATCAGATCATCCCATGAAGGGACCAGGGCATCACATCACTATGATTAGAGGTATGAAAGATCATCCCATGAAGGGACCAGTGCATCAGAGATCATCCCATGAAGGGACCAGTGCATCGGAGATCATCCCATGAAGGGACCAGGGCATCACAGCACTATGATTAGAGGTATGAAAGATCATCCCATGAAGGGACCAGGGCATCACAGCACTATGATTAGAGGTATGCAAGATCATCCCATGAAGGGACCAGTGCATCAGAGATCATCCCATGAAGGGACCAGTGCATCAGAGATCATCCCATGAAGGGACCAGTGCATCAGATCATCCCATGAAGGGACCAGGGCATCACAGCACTATGATTAGAGGTATGCAAGATCATCCCATGAAGGGACCAGTGCATCAGAGATCATCCCATGAAGGGACCAGTGCATCAGAGATCATCCCATGAAGGGACCAGGGCATCACAGCACTATGATTAGAGGTATGAAAGATCATCCCATGAAGGGACCAGTGCATCAGAGATCATCCCATGAAGGGACCAGTGCATCAGAGATCATCCCATGAAGGGACCAGGGCATCACAGCACTATGATTAGAGGTATGAAAGATCATCCCATGAAGGGACCAGTGCATCACAGCACTATGATTAGAGGTATGCAAGATCATCCCATGAAGGGACCAGTGCATCACAGCACTATGATTAGAGGTATGAAAGATCATCCCATGAAGGGACCAGGGCATCACAGCACTATGATTAGAGGTATGCAAGATCATCCCATGAAGGGACCAGTGCATCAGAGATCATCCCATGAAGGGACCAGTGCATCAGAGATCATCCCATGAAGGGACCAGTGCATCAGATCATCCCATGAAGGGACCAGGGCATCACAGCACTATGATTAGAGGTATGAAAGATCATCCCATGAAGGGACCAGTGCATCACAGCACTATGATTAGAGGTATGCAAGATCATCCCATGAAGGGACCAGGGCATCACAGCACTATGATTAGAGGTATGCAAGATCATCCCATGAAGGGACCAGTGCATCACAGCACTATGATTAGAGGTATGAAAGATCATCCCATGAAGGGACCAGGGCATCACAGCACTATGATTAGAGGTATGCAAGATCATCCCATGAAGGGACCAGTGCATCAGAGATCATCCCATGAAGGGACCAGTGCATCAGAGATCATCCCATGAAGGGACCAGTGCATCAGAGATCATCCCATGAAGGGACCAGTGCATCAGAGATCATCCCATGAAGGGACCAGGGCATCACAGCACTATGATTAGAGGTATGCAAGATCATCCCATGAAGGGACCAGTGCATCAGAGATCATCCCATGAAGGGACCAGTGCATCAGAGATCATCCCATGAAGGGACCAGTGCATCAGATCATCCCATGAAGGGACCAGGGCATCACAGCACTATGATTAGAGGTATGCAAGATCATCCCATGAAGGGACCAGGGCATCACAGCACTATGATTAGAGGTATGCAAGATCATCCCATGAAGGGACCAGTGCATCAGAGATCATCCCATGAAGGGACCAGTGCATCAGATCATCCCATGAAGGGACCAGGGCATCACAGCACTATGATTAGAGGTATGCAAGATCATCCCATGAAGGGACCAGGGCATCACAGCACTATGATTAGAGGTATGCAAGATCATCCCATGAAGGGACCAGTGCATCACAGCACTATGATTAGAGGTATGAAAGATCATCCCATGAAGGGACCAGGGCATCACAGCACTATGATTAGAGGTATGCAAGATCATCCCATGAAGGGACCAGTGCATCAGAGATCATCCCATGAAGGGACCAGTGCATCAGAGATCATCCCATGAAGGGACCAGTGCATCAGAGATCATCCCATGAAGGGACCAGTGCATCAGAGATCATCCCATGAAGGGACCAGTGCATCAGATCATCCCATGAAGGGACCAGTGCATCAGATCATCCCATAAAGGGACCAGGGCATCACAGCACTATGATTAGAGGTATGAAAGATCATCCCATGAAGGGACCAGTGCATCACAGCACTATGATTAGAGGTATGCAAGATCATCCCATGAAGGGACCAGGGCATCACAGCACTATGATTAGAGGTATGCAAGATCATCCCATGAAGGGACCAGTGCATCACAGCACTATGATTAGAGGTATGAAAGATCATCCCATGAAGGGACCAGGGCATCACAGCACTATGATTAGAGGTATGCAAGATCATCCCATGAAGGGACCAGGGCATCACAGCACTATGATTAGAGGTATGCAAGATCATCCCATGAAGGGACCAGGGCATCACAGCACTATGATTAGAGGTATGCAAGATCATCCCATGAAGGGACCAGTGCATCAGAGATCATCCCATGAAGGGACCAGTGCATCAGAGATCATCCCATGAAGGGACCAGTGCATCAGAGATCATCCCATGAAGGGACCAGTGCATCAGAGATCATCCCATGAAGGGACCAGGGCATCACAGCACTATGATTAGAGGTATGCAAGATCATCCCATGAAGGGACCAGTGCATCAGAGATCATCCCATGAAGGGACCAGTGCATCAGAGATCATCCCATGAAGGGACCAGTGCATCAGATCATCCCATGAAGGGACCAGGGCATCACAGCACTATGATTAGAGGTATGCAAGATCATCCCATGAAGGGACCAGGGCATCAGAGATCATCCCATGAAGGGACCAGGGCATCAGAGATCATCCCATGAAGGGACCAGTGCATCAGATCATCCCATGAAGGGACCAGGGCATCACATCACTATGATTAGAGGTATGAAAGATCATCCCATGAAGGGACCAGTGCATCAGAGATCATCCCATGAAGGGACCAGGGCATCACAGCACTATGATTAGAGGTATGAAAGATCATCCCATGAAGGGACCAGGGCATCAGAGATCATCCCATGAAGGGACCAGTGCATCAGATCATCCCATGAAGGGACCAGGGCATCAGAGATCATCCCATGAAGGGACCAGTGCATCAGATCATCCCATGAAGGGACCAGGGCATCACAGCACTATGATTAGAGGTATGAAAGATCATCCCATTAAGGGACCAGTGCTTTAGAGATCATCCCATGAAGGGACCAGTGCATCAGAGATCATCCCATGAAGGGACCAGGGCATCACAGCACTATGATTCGAGGTATGAAAGATCATCCCATGAAGGGACCAGGGCATCACAGCACTATGATTAGAGGTATGCAAGATCATCCCATGAAGGGACCAGTGCATCAGAGATCATCCCATGAAGGGACCAGTGCACCAGAGATCATCCCATGAAGGGACCAGGGCATCACAGCACTATGATTAGAGGTATGCAAGATCATCCCATGAAGGGACCAGTGCATCAGAGATCATCCCATGAAGGGACCAGGGCATCAGAGATCATCCCATGAAGGGACCAGGGCATCAGAGATCATCCCATGAAGGGACCAGGGCATCAGAGATCATCCCATGAAGGGACCAGGGCATCAGAGATCATCCCATGAAGGGACCAGGGCATCAGAGATCATCCCATGAAGGGACCAGGGCATCAGAGATCATCCCATGAAGGGACCAGTGCATCAGATCATCCCATGAAGGGACCAGGGCATCAGAGATCATCCCATGAAGGGACCAGTGCATCAGATCATCCCATGAAGGGACCAGGGCATCACAGCACTATGATTAGAGGTATGAAAGATCATCCCATGAAGGGACCAGTGCATCACAGCACTATGATTAGAGGTATGAAAGATCATCCCATGAAGGGACCAGGGCATCACAGCACTATGATTAGAGGTATGCAAGATCATCCCATGAAGGGACCAGGGCATCACAGCACTATGATTAGAGGTATGCAAGATCATCCCATGAAGGGACCAGTGCATCACAGCACTATGATTAGAGGTATGAAAGATCATCCCATGAAGGGACCAGGGCATCACAGCACTATGATTAGAGGTATGCAAGATCATCCCATTAAGGGACCAGTGCTTTAGAGATCATCCCATGAAGGGACCAGTGCATCAGAGATCATCCCATGAAGGGACCAGGGCATCACAGCACTATGATTAGAGGTATGAAAGATCATCCCATGAAGGGACCAGGGCATCACAGCACTATGATTAGAGGTATGCAAGATCATCCCATGAAGGGACCAGGGCATCAGAGATCATCCCATGAAGGGACCAGTGCATCAGATCATCCCATGAAGGGACCAGGGCATCACAGCACTATGATTAGAGGTATGAAAGATCATCCCATGAAGGGACCAGTGCATCACAGCACTATGATTAGAGGTATGAAAGATCATCCCATGAAGGGACCAGTGCATCAGAGATCATCCCATGAAGGGACCAGTGCATCAGAGATCATCCCATGAAGGGACCAGGGCATCAGAGATCATCCAATGAAGGGACCAGGTCATCAGAGATCATCCCATGAAGGGACCAGTGCATCAGAGATCCCATGAAGGGACCAGGGCATCAGAGATCATCCCATGAAGGGACCAGGGCATCAGAGATCATCCCATGAAGGGACCAGGGCATCAGAGATCATCCCATGAAGGGACCAGGGCATCAGAGATCATCCCATGAAGGGACCACGGCATCACAGCACTATGATTAGAGGTATGCAAGATCATCCCATGAAGGGACCAGTGCATCACAGCACTATGATTAGAGGTATGAAAGATCATCCCATGAAGGGACCAGGGCATCACAGCACTATGATCAGAGGTATGCAAGATCATCCCATGAAGGGACCAGTGCATCACAGCACTATGATTAGAGGTATGAAAGATCATCCCATGAAGGGAGCAGGGCATCAGAGATCATCCCATGAAGGGAGCAGTGCATCAGAGATCATCCCATGAAGGGACCAGTGCATCAGAGATCATCCCATGAAGGGACCAGTGCATCAGAGATCATCCCATGAAGGGACCAGTGCATCACAGCACTATGATTAGAGGTATGAAAGATCATCCCATGAAGGGACCAGGGCATCACAGCACTATGATTAGAGGTATGCAAGATCATCCCATGAAGGGACCAGTGCATCAGAGATCATACCATGAAGGGACCAGTGCATCAGAGATCATCCCATGAAGGGACCAGTGCATCACAGCACTATGATTAGAGGTATGCAAGATCATCCCATGAAGGGACCAGGGCATCAGAGATCATCCCATGAAGGGACCAGTGCATCAGAGATCATCCCATAAAGGGACCAGTGCATCAGAGATCATCCCATGAAGGGACCAGGGAATCACAGCACTATGATTAGAGGTATGTAAGATCATCCCATGAAGGGACAAGTGCATCAGAGATCATCCCATGAAGGGACCAGTGCATCAGAGATCATCCCATGAAGGGACCAGTGCATCAGAGATCATCCCATGAAGGGACCAGGGCATCACAGCACTATGATTAGAGGTATGCAAGATCATCCCATGAAGGGACCAGTGCATCAGAGATCATCCCATGAAGGGACCAGTGCATCAGAGATCATCCCATGAAGGGACCAGGGCATCACAGCACTATGATTAGAGGTATGGAAGATTATCACATGAAGGGACCAGTGCATCAGAGATCATCCCATGAAGGGACCAGTGCATCAGAGATCATCCCATGAAGGGACCAGTGCATCAGAGATCATCCCATGAAGGGACCAGGGCATCACAGCACTATGATTCGAGGCATGCAAGATCATCCCATGAAGGGATCAGGGCATCACAGCACTATGATTAGAGGTATGAAAGATCATCCCATGAAGGGACCAGGGCATCACAGCACTATGATTAGAGGTATGAAAGATCATCCCATGAAGGGACCAGGGCATCACAGCACTATGATTAGAGGTATGCAAGATCATCCCATGAAGGGACCAGTGCATCAGAGATCATACCATGAAGGGAGCAGTGCATCAGAGATCATCCCATGAAGGGACCAGTGCATCACAGCACTATGATTAGAGGTATGCAAGATCATCCCATGAAGGGACCAGTGCATCAGAGATCATCCCATGAAGGGACCAGTGCATCACAGCACTATGATTAGAGGTATGAAAGATCATCCCATGAAGGGACCAGGGCATCACAGCACTATGATTAGAGGTATGAAAGATCATCCCATGAAGGGACCAGGGCATCACAGCACTATGATTAGAGGTATGCAAGATCATCCCATGAAGGGACCAGTGCATCAGAGATCGTCCCATGAAGGGACCAGTGCATCAGAGATCATCCCATGAAGGGACCAGGGTATCACAGCACTATGATTAGAGGTATGAAAGATCATCCCATGAAGGGACCAGGGCATCACAGCACTATGATTAGAGGTATGAAAGATCCTCCCATGAAGGGACCAGTGCATCAGAGATCATCCCATGAAGGGACCAGGGCATCACAGCACTATGATTAGAGGTATGAAAGATCATCCCATGAAGGGACCAGGGCATCACAGCACTATGATTAGCGGTATGCACGATCATCCCATGAAGGGACCGGTGGATCAGAGATCATCCCATGAAGGGACCAGTGCATCAGAGATCATCCCATGAAGGGACCAGGGCATCAGAGATCATCCCATGAAGGGACCAGGGCATCATAGCACTATGATTCGAGGTATGCAAGATCATCCCATGAAGGGACCAGTGCATCACAGCACTATGATTAGAGGTATGAAAGATCATCCCATGAAGGGACCAGGGCATCACAGCACTATGATTAGAGGTATGAAAGATCATCCCATGAAGGGACCAGGGCATCACAGCACTATGATTAGAGGTATGAAAGATCATCCCATGAAGGGACCAGTGCATCAGAGATCATCCCATGAAGGGACCAGTGCATCAGAGATCATCCCATGAAGGGACCAGGGTATCACAGCACTATGATTAGAGGTATGAAAGATCATCCCATGAAGGGACCAGGGCATCACAGCACTATGATTAGAGGTATGAAAGATCCTCCCATGAAGGGACCAGTGCATCAGAGATCATCCCATGAAGGGACCAGTGCATCAGCGATCATCCCATGAAGGGACCAGGGCATCAGAGATCATCCCATGAAGGGACCAGTGCATCAGAGATCATCCCATGAAGGGACCAGGGCATCACAGCACTATGATTCGAGGTATGCAAGATCATCCCATGAAGGGACCAGTGCATCACAGCAATATGATTAGAGGTATGAAAGATCATCCCATGAAGGGACCAGGGCATCACAGCACTATGATTAGAGGTATGAAAGATCATCCCATGAAGGGACCAGGGCATCACAGCACTATGATTAGAGGTTAGAAAGATCATCCCATTAAGGGACCAGGGCATCACAGCACTATGATTAGAGGTATGCAAGATCATCCCATGAAGGGACCAGTGCATCAGAGATCATCCCATGAAGGGGCGAGTGCATTAGAGATCATCCCATGAAGGGACCAGGGCATCACAGCACTATGATTAGAGGTATGCAAGATCATCCCATGAAGGGACCAGTGCATCAGAGATCATCCCATGAAGGGACCAGTGCATCAGATCATCCCATGAAGGGACCAGGGCATCAGAGATCATCCCATGAAGGGACCAGGGCATCACAGCACTATGATTAGAGGTATGAAAGATCATCCCATGAAGGGACCAGGGCATCACAGCACTATGATTAGAGGTATGCAAGATCATCCCATGAAGGGACCAGTGCATCACAGCACTATGATTAGAGGTATGAAAGATCATCCCATGAAGGGACCAGTGCATCAGAGATCATCCCATGAAGGGACCAGTGCATCAGAGATCATCCCATGAAGGGACCAGGGCATCACAGCACTATGATTCGAGGCATGCAAGATCATCCCATGAAGGGATCAGGGCATCACAGCACTATGATTAGAGGTATGAAAGATCATCCCATGAAGGGACCAGGGCATCACAGCACTATGATTAGAGGTATGAAAGATCATCCCATGAAGGGACCAGGGCATCACAGCACTATGATTAGAGGTATGCAAGATCATCCCATGAAGGGACCAGTGCATCAGAGATCATACCATGAAGGGACCAGTGCATCAGAGATCATCCCATGAAGGGACCAGTGCATCACAGCACTATGATTAGAGGTATGCAAGATCATCCCATGAAGGGACCAGTGCATCAGAGATCATCCCATGAAGGGACCAGTGCATCACAGCACTATGATTAGAGGTATGAAAGATCATCCCATGAAGGGACCAGGGCATCACAGCACTATGATTAGAGGTATGAAAGATCATCCCATGAAGGGACCAGGGCATCACAGCACTATGATTAGAGGTATGCAAGATCATCCCATGAAGGGACCAGTGCATCAGAGATCATCCCATGAAGGGACCAGTGCATCAGAGATCATCCCATGAAGGGACCAGTGCATCAGAGATCATCCCATGAAGGGACCAGCGCATCAGAGATCATCCCATGAAGGGACCAGGGCATCACAGCACTATGATTAGAGGTATGAAAGATCATCCCATGAAGGGACCCGGGCATCACAGCACTATGATTAGAGGTATGAAAGATCATCCCATGAAGGGACCAGGGCATCAGAGATCATCCCATGAAGGGACCAGTGCATCAGAGATCATCCCATGAAGGGACCAGTGCATCAGAGATCATCGCATGAAGGGACCAGGGCATCACAGCACTATGATTAGAGGTATGAAAGATCATCCCATGAAGGGACCAGGGCATCACAGCACTATGATTAGAGGTATGCAAGATCATCCCATGAAGGGACCAGTGCATCAGAGATCATCCGATGAAGGGACCAGTGCACCAGAGATCATCCCATGAAGGGACCAGGGCATCACAGCACTATGATTAGAGGTATGCAAGATCATCCCATGAAGAGACCAGTGCATCAGAGATCATCCCATGAAGGGACCAGGGCATCACAGCACTATGATTAGAGGTATGAAAGATCATCCCATGAAGGGACCAGGGCATCACAGCACTATGATTAGAGGTATGTAAGATCATCCCATGAAGGGACCAGGGCATCACAGCACTATAATTAGAGGTATGCAAGATCATCCCATGAAGGGACCAGTGCATCAGAGATCATCCCATGAAGGGACCAGGGCATCACAGCACTATGATTAGAGGTATGAAAGATCATCCCATGAAGGGACCAGGGCATCACAGCACTATGATTAGAGGTATGCAAGATCATCCCATGAAGGGACCAGGGCATCAGAGATCATCCCATGAAGGGACCAGTGCATCACAGCACTATGATTAGAGGTATGAAAGATCAACCCATGAAGGGACCAGTGCATCAGAGATCATCCCATGAAGGGACCAGTGCATCAGAGATCATCCCATGAAGGGACCAGTGCATCAGAGATCATCCCATGAAGGGACCAGTGCATCAGAGATCATCCCATGAAGGGACCAGGGCATCACAGCACTATGATTAGAGGTATGAAAGATCATCCCATGAAGGGACCAGGGCATCACAGCACTATGATTAGAGGTATGCAAGATCATTCCATGAAGGAACCAGTGCATCAGAGATCATCCCATGAAGGGACCAGTGCATCAGAGATCTTCCCATGAAGGGACCAGGGCATCACAGCACTATGATTAGAGGTATGCAAGATCATCCCATGAAGGGACCAGTGCATCAGAGATCATCCCATGAAGGGACCAGTGCATCAGAGATCATCCCATGAAGTGACCAGTGCATCAGAGATCATCCCATGAAGGGACCAGTGCATCAGAGATCATCCCATGAAGGGACCAGTGCATCAGAGATCATCCCATGAAGGGACCAGGGCATCAGAGATCATCCCATGAAGGGACCAGGGCATCAGAGATCATCCCATGAAGGGACCAGGGCATCAGAGATCATCCCACGAAGGGACCAGTGCATCAGACATCATCCCACGAAGGGACCAGTGCATCAGACATCATCCCATGAAGGGACCAGTGCATCAGAGATCATCCCATGAAGGGACCAGGGCATTACAGCACTATGATTAGAGGTATGAAAGATCATCCCATGAAGGGACCAGGGCATCACAGCACTATGATTAGAGGTATGCAAGATCATCCCATGAAGGGACCAGTGCATCAGAGATCATCCCATGAAGGGACCAGGGCATCACAGCACTATGATTAGAGGTATACAAGATCAGCCCATGAAGGGACCAGTGCATCAGAGATCATCCCATGAAGGGACCAGGGCATCACAGCACTATGATTAGAGGTATGAAAGATCATCCCATGAAGGGACCAGTGCATCAGAGATCATCCCATGAAGGGACCAGTGCATCAGAGATCATCCCATGAAGGGACCAGGGCATCACAGCACTATGATTAGAGGTATGCAAGATCATCCCATGAAGGGACCAGTGCATCAGAGATCATCCCATGAAGGGACCAGTGCATCAGAGATCATCCCATGAAGTGACCAGTGCATCAGAGATCATCCCATGAAGGGACCAGTGCATCAGAGATCATCCCATGAAGGGACCAGTGCATCAGAGATCATCCCATGAAGGGACCAGGGCATCAGAGATCATCCCATGAAGGGACCAGGGCATCAGAGATCATCCCATGAAGGGACCAGGGCATCAGAGATCATCCCACGAAGGGACCAGTGCATCAGACATCATCCCACGAAGGGACCAGTGCATCAGAGATCATCCCATGAAGGGACCAGGGCATTACAGCACTATGATTAGAGGTATGAAAGATCATCCCATGAAGGGACCAGGGCATCACAGCACTATGATTAGAGGTATGCAAGATCATCCCATGAAGGGACCAGTGCATCAGAGATCATCCCATGAAGGGACCAGGGCATCACAGCACTATGATTAGAGGAATACAAGATCAGCCCATGAAGGGACCAGTGCATCAGAGATCATCCCATGAAGGGACCAGGGCATCACAGCACTATGATTAGAGGTATGAAAGATCATCCCATGAAGGGACCAGTGCATCAGAGATCATCCCATGAAGGGACCAGTGCATCAGAGATCATCCCATGAAGGGACCAGGGCATCACAGCACTATGATTAAAGGTATGAAAGATCATCCCATTTAGGGACCAGTGCATCAGAGATCATCCCATGAAGGGACCAGTGCATCAGAGATCATCCCATGAAGGGACCAGTGCATCAGAGATCATCCCAAGAAGGGACCAGTGCATCAGAGATCATCCCATTAAGGGACCAGGGCATCACAGCACTATGATTAGAGGTATGAAAGATCATCCCATGAAGGGACCAGGGCATCACAGCACTATGATTAGAGGTATGCAAGATCATCCCATGAAGGGACTAGTGCATCAGAGATCATCCCATGAAGGGACCAGTGCATCAGAGATCATCCCATGAAGGGACCAGGGCATCACATCACTATGATTAGTGGTATGCAAGATCATCCCATGAAGGGACGAGTGCATCAGAGATCATCCCATGAAGGGACCAGGGCATCACAGCACTATGATTAGAGGTATGCAAGATCATCCCATGAAGGGACCAGTGCATCACAGCACTATGATTAGAGGTATGAAAGATCATCCCATGAAGGGACCAGGGCATCACAGCACTATGATTAGAGGTATGAAAGATCATCCTATGAAGGGACCAGGGCATCACAGCACTATGATTAGAGGTATGAAAGATCATCCCATGAAGGGACCAGGGCATCACAGCACTATGATTAGAGGTATGCAAGATTATCCCATGAAGGGACCAGTGCATCAGAGATCATCCCATGAAGGGACCAGGGCATCACAGCACTATGATTAGAGGTATGCAAGATCATCCCATGAAGGGACCAGTGCATCAGAGATCATCCCATGAAGGGACCAGGGCATCACAGCACTATGATTAGAGGTATGCAAGATCATCCCATAAAGGGACCAGTGCATCACAGCACTATGATTAGAGGTATGCAAGATCATCCCATGAAGGGACCAGGGCATCACAGCACTATGATTATAGGTATGAAAGATCATCCCATGAAGGGACCAGGGCATCAGAGATCATCCCATGAAGGGACCAGTGCATCAGAGATCATCCCATGAAGGGACCAGTGCATCAGAGATCATCCCATGAAGGGACCAGGGCATCACAGCACTATGATTAGAGGTATGAAAGATCATCCCATGAAGGGACCAGGGCATCACAGCACTATGATTAGAGGTATGAAAGATCATCCCATGAAGGGACCAGGGCATCACAGCACTATGATTAGAGGTATGAAAGATCATCCCATGAAGGGACCAGGGCATCACAGCACTATGATTAGAGGTATGAAAGATCATCCCATGAAGGGACCAGTGCATCAGAGATCATCCCATGAAGGGACCAGTGCATCAGAGATCATCCCATGAAGGGACCAGTGCATCAGAGATCATCCCATGAAGGGACCAGGGCATCACAGGACTATGATTAGAGGTATGCAAGATCATCCCATGAAGGGACCAGTGCATCAGAGATCATCCCATGAAGGGACCAGTGCATCAGAGATCATCCCATGAAGGGACCAGTGCATCAGAGATCATCCCATGAAGGGACCGGGGCATCACAGCACTATAATTAGAGGTATGAAAGATCATCCCATGAAGGGACCAGCGCATCACAGCACTATGATTAGAGGTATGAAAGATCATCCCATGAAGGGACCAGGGCATCACAGCACTATGATTAGAGGTATGCAAGATCATCCCATGAAGGGACCAGTGAATCAGAGATCATCCCATGAAGGGACCAGTGCATCAGAGATCATCCCATGAAGGGACCAGGGCATCACAGCACTATGATTAGAGGTATGAAAGATCATCCCATGAAGGGACCAGCGCATCACAGCACTATGATTAGAGGTATGAAAGATCATCCCATGAAGGGACCAGGGGATCACAGCACTATGATTAGAGGTATGAAAGATCATCCCATGAAGGGACCAGGGCATCGGAGATCATCCCATGAAGGGACCAGTGCATCAGAGATCATCCCATGAAGGGACCAGTGCATCAGAGATCATCCCATGAAGGGACCAGGGCATCACAGCACTATGATTAGAGGTATGAAAGATCATCCCATGAAGGGACTAGGGCATCACAGCACTATGATTAGAGGTATGCAAGATCATCCCATGAAGGGACCAATGCATCAGAGATCATCCCATGAAGGGACCAGTGCATCAGAGATCATCCCATGAAGGGACCAGTGCATCAGAGATCATCCCATGAAGGGACCAGGGCATCACAGCACTATGATTAGAGGTATGCAAGATCATCCCATGAAGAGACCAGTGCATCAGAGATCATCCCATGAAGGGACCAGTGCATCACAGCACTATGATTAGAGGTATGAAAGATCATCCCATGAAGGGACCAGGGCATCACAGCACTATGATTAGAGGTATGCAAGATCATCCCATGAAGGGACCAGTGCATCAGAGATCATCCCATGAAGGGACCAGGGCATCATAGCACTATGATTAGAGGTATGCAAGATCATCCCATGAAGGGACCAGGGCATCACAGCACTATAATTAGAGGTATGCAAGATCATCCCATGAAGGGACCAGTGCATCAGAGATCATCCCATGAAGGGACCAGTGAATCAGATCATCCCATGAAGGGACCAGTGCATCACAGCACTATGATTAGAGGTATGAAAGATCATCCCATGAAGGGACCAGGGCATCACAGCACTATGATTAGAGGTATGAAAGATCATCCCATGAAGAGACCAGGGCATCAGAGATCATCCCATGAAGGGACCAGGGCATCAGAGATCATCCCATGAAGGGACCAGTGCATCAGAGATCATCCCATGAAGGGACCAGTGCATCACAGCACTATGATTAGAGGTATGAAAGATCATCCCATGAAGGGACCAGGGCATCACAGCACTATGATTAGAGGTATGCAAGATCATCCCATGAAGGGACCAGTGCATCACAGCACTATGATTAGAGGTATGAAAGATCATCCCATGAAGGGACCAGTGCATCAGAGATCATCCCATGAAGGGACCAGTGCATCAGAGATCATCCCATGAAGGGACCAGGGCGTCACAGCACTATGATTAGAGGTATGCAAGATCATCCCATGAAGGGACCAGTGCATCAGAGATCATCCCATGAAGGGACCAGTGCATCAGAGATTATCCCATGAAGGGACCAGGGCATCACAGCACTATGATTAGAGGTATGAAAGATCATCCCATGAAGGGACCAGGGCATCACAGCACTATGATTAGAGGTATGAAAGATCATCCCATGAAGGGACCAGGGCATCAGAGATCATCCCATGAAGGGACCAGTGCATCAGAGATCATCCCATGAAGGGACCAGGGCATCACATCACTATGATTAGAGGTATGCAAGATCATCCCATGAAGGGACGAGTGCATCAGAGATCATCCCATGAAGGGACCAGGGCATCACAGCACTATGATTAGAGGTATGAAAGATCATCCCATGAAGGGACCAGGGCATCACAGCACTATGATTAGCGGTATGCACGATCATCCCATGAAGGGACCGGTGGATCAGAGATCATCCCATGAAGGGACCAGTGCATCAGAGATCATCCCATGAAGGGACCAGGGCATCAGAGATCATCCCATGAAGGGACCAGGGCATCATAGCACTATGATTCGAGGTATGCAAGATCATCCCATGAAGGGACCAGTGCATCACAGCACTATGATTAGAGGTATGAAAGATCATCCCATGAAGGGACCAGGGCATCACAGCACTATGATTAGAGGTATGAAAGATCATCCCATGAAGGGACCAGGGCATCACAGCACTATAATTAGAGGTATGCAAGATCATCCCATGAAGGGACCAGTGCATCAGAGATCATCCCATGAAGGGACCAGTGAATCAGATCATCCCATGAAGGGACCAGTGCATCAGAGATCATCCCATGAAGGGACCAGGGCATCATAGCACTATGATTAGAGGTATGCAAGATCATCCCATGAAGGGACCAGGGCATCACAGCACTATAATTAGAGGTATGCAAGATCATCCCATGAAGGGACCAGTGCATCAGAGATCATCCCATGAAGGGACCAGTGAATCAGATCATCCCATGAAGGGACCAGTGCATCACAGCACTATGATTAGAGGTATGCAAGATCATCCCATGAAGGGACCAGTGCATCAGAAATCATCCCATGAAGGGACCAGGGCATCACAGCACTATGATTAGAGGTATGAAAGATCATCCCATGAAGGGACCAGGGCATCACAGCACTATGATTAGCGGTATGCAAGATCATCCCATGAAGGGACCAGTGCATCAGAGATCATCCCATGAAGAGACCAGTGCATCAGAGATCATCCCATGAAGGGACCAGTGCATCGGAGATCATCCCATGAAGGGACCAGGGCATCACAGCACTATGATTAGAGGTATGAAAGATCATCCCATGAAGGGACCAGGGAATCACAGCACTATGATTAGAGGTATGAAAGATCATCCCATGAAGGGACCAGGGCATCGGAGATCATCCCATGAAGGGACCAGGGCATCAGATCACTATGATTAGAGGTATGAAAGATCATCCCATGAAGGGACTAGGGCATCACAGCACTATGATTAGAAGTATGCAAGATCATCCCATGAAGGGACTAGGGCATCACAGCACTATGATTAGAGGTATGCAAGATCATCCCATGAAGGGACCAATGCATCAGAGACCATCCCATGAAGGGACCAGGGCATCAGAGATCATCCCATGAAGGGACCAGGGCATCAGAGATCATCCCGTGAAGGGACCAGGGCATCAGAGATCATCCCGTGAAGGGACCAGGGCATCAGAGACCATCCCATGAAGGGACCAGGGCATCACAGCACTATGATTCGAGGTATGCAAGATCATCCCATGAAGGGACCAGTGCATCACAGCACTATGATTAGAGGTATGAAAGATCATCCCATGAAGGGACCAGGGCATCACAGCACTATGATTAGAGGTATGAAAGATCATCCCATGAAGGGACTAGGGCATCACAGCACTATGATTAGAGGTATGCAAGATCATCCCATGAAGGGACCAGTGCATCAGAGATCATCCCATGAAGGGACCAGGGCATCACAGCACTATGATTAGAGGTATGCAAGATCATCCCATGAAGGGACCAGTGCATCAGAGATCATCCCATGAAGGGACCAGGGCATCACAGCACTATGATTAGAGGTATGCAAGATCATCCCATGAAGGGACCAGTGCATCACAGCACTATGATTAGAGGTATGAAAGATCACCCCATGAAGGGACCAGGGCATCACAGCACTATGATTAGAGGTATGAAAGATCATCCCATGAAGGGACCAGGGCATCACAGCACTATGATTAGAGGTATGAAAGATCATCCCATGAAGGGACCAGTGCATCAGAGATCATCCCATGAAGGGACCAGTGCATCAGAGATCATCCCATGAAGGCACCAGTGCATCAGAGATCATCCCATGAAGGGACCAGTGCATCAGAGATCATCCCATGAAGGGACCATGGCATCACAGCACTATAATTAGAGGTATGAAAGTTCATCCCATGAAGGGACCAGCGCATCACAGCACTATGATTAGAGGTATGAAAGATCATCCCATGAAGGGACTAGGGCATCACAGCACTATGATTAGAGGTATGCAAGATCATCCCATGAAGGGACCAGTGAATCAGAGATCATCCCATGAAGGGACCAGTGCATCAGAGACCATCCCATGAAGGGACCAGCGCATCACAGCACTATGATTAGAGGTATGAAAGATCATCCCATGAAGGGACCAGGGCATCACAGCACTATGATTTGAGGTATGCAAGATCATCCCATGAAGGGACCAGTGCATCAGAGATCATCCCATGAAGGGACCAGTGCATCAGAGATCATCCCATGAAGGGACCAGGGCATCAGAGATCATCCCATGAAGGGACCAGGGCATCACAGCACTATGATTAGAGGTATGCAAGATCATCCCATGAAGGGACCAGTGCATCAGAGATCATCGCATGAAGGGACCAGGGCATCACAGCACTATGATTAGAGGTATGCAAGATCATCCCATGAAATGACCAGTGCATCAGAGATCATCCCATGAAGGGACCAGTGCATCAGAGATCATCCCATGAAGGGAGCAGTGCATCAGAGATCTTCCCATGAAGGGACCAGTGCATCAGAGATCATCCCATGAAGGGACCAGTGCATCACAGCACTATGATTAGAGGTATGCAAGATCATCCCATGAAGGGACCAGGGCATCAGAGATCATCCCATGAAGGGACCAGTGCATCAGAGATCATCCCATGAAGGGACCAGGGCATCACAGCACTATGATTAGAGGTATGCAAGATCATCCCATGAAGGGACCAGTGCATCACAGCACTATGATTAGAGGTATGAAAGATCATCCCATGAAGGTACCAGGGCATCACAGCACTATGATTTGAGGTATGAAAGATCATCCCATGAAGGGACCAGTGCATCAGAGATCATCCCATGAAGGGACCAGGGCATCACAGCACTATGATTAGAGGTATGAAAGATCATCCCATGAAGGGACCAGGGCATCAGAGATCATCCCATGAAGGGACCAGTGCATCAGAGATCATCCCATGAAGGGACCAGTGCATCAGAGATCATCCCATGAAGGGAGCAGAGCATCACAGCACTATGATTAGAGGTATGAAAGATCATCCCATGAAGGGACCAGGGCATCACAGCACTATGATTAGAGGAATGAAAGATCATCCCATGAAAGGACCAGGGCATCACAGCACTATGATTAGAGGCATGAAAGAGCATCCCATGAAGGGACCAGGGCATCACAGCACTATGATTAGAGGTATGCAAGATCATCCCATGAAGGGACCAGTGCATCAGAGATCATCACATGAAGGGACCAGTGCATCACAGCACTATGATTAGAGGTATGAAAGATCATCCCATGAAGGGACCAGGGCATCACAGCACTATGATTAGAGGTATGAAAGATCATCCCATGAAGGGACCAGGGCATCAGAGATCATCCCATGAAGGGACCAGGGCATCAGAGATCATCCCATGAAGGGACCAGGGCATCAGAGATAATCCCATGAAGGGACCAGTCTATCAGAGATCATCCCATGAAGGGACCAGTGCATCACAGCACTATGATTAGAGGTATGAAAGATCATCCCATGAAGGGACCAGGGCATCACAGCACTATGATTAGAGGTATGTAAGATCATCCCATGAAGGGACGAGTGCATCAGAGATCATCCCATGAAGGGACCAGTGCATCAGAGATCATCCCATGAAGGGACCAGTGCATCAGAGATCATCCCATGAAGGGACCAGGGCATCACAGCACTATGATTAGAGGTATGCAAGATCATCCCATGAAGGGACCAGTGCATCAGAGATCATCCCATGAAGGGACCAGGGCATCACAGCACTATGATTAGAGGTATGAAAGATCATCCCATGAAGGGACCAGTGCATCACAGCACTATGATTAGAGGTATGTAAGATCATCCCATGAAGGGACCAGTGCATCAGAGATCATCCCATGAAGGGACCAGTGCATCAGAGATCATCCCATGAAAGGACCAGGGCATCACAGCACTATGATTAGAGGTATGCAAGATCATCCCATGAAGGGACCAGTGCATCAGAGATCATCCCATGAAGGGACCAGTGCATCAGAGATCATCCCATGAAGGGACGAGGGCATCACAGCACTATGATTAGAGGTATGAAAGATCATCCCATGAAGGGACCAGTGCATCACAGCACTATGATTAGAGGTATGAAAGATCATCCCATGAAGGGACCAGGGCATCACAGCACTATAATTAGAGGTATGCAAGATCATCCCATGAAGGGACCAGTGCATCAGAGATCATCCCATGAAGGGACCAGAGAATCAGATCATCCCATGAAGGGACCAGTGCATCAAAGCACTATGATTAGAGGTATGAAAGATCAACCCATGAAGGGACCAGTGCATCAGAGATCATCCCATGAAGGGACCAGTGCATCAGAGATCATCCCATGAAGGGACCAGTGCATCAGAGATCATCCCATGAAGGGACCAGTGCATCAGAGATCATCCCTTGAAGGGACCAGGGCATCACAGCACTATGATTAGAGGTATGAAAGATCATCCCATCAAGGGACCAGTGCATCAGAGATCATCCCATGAAGGGACCAGTGCATCAGAGATCATCCCATGAAGGGACCAGTGCATCAGAGATCATCCCATGAAGGGACCAGGGCATCACAGCACTATGATTAGAGGTATGAAAGATCATTCCATTTAGGGACCAGTGCATCAGAGATCATCCCATTTAGGGACCAGTGCATCAGAGATCATCCCATGAAGGGACCAGTGCATCAGAGATCATCCCATGAAGGGACCAGTGCATCAGAGATCATCCCATGAAGGGACCAGTGCATCAGAGATCATCCCATGAAGGGACCAGGGCATCACAGCACTATGATTAGAGGTATATAAGATCATCCCATGAAGGGACCAGTGCATCAGAGATCATCCCATGAAGGGACCAGTGCATCAGTGTTCATCCCATGAAGGGACCAGGGCATCACAGCACTATGATTAGAGGTATGAAAGAGCACCCCATGAAGGGACCAGGGCATCACAGCACTATGATTAGAGGTATGCAACATCATCCCATGAAGGGACCAGTGCATCAGAGATCATCCCATGAAGGGACCAGTGCATCAGAGATCATCCCATGAAGGGACCAGTGCATCGGAGATCATCCCATGAAGGGACCAGTGCATCGGAGATCATCCCATGAAGGGACCAGGGCATCACAGCACTATGATTAGAGGTATGAAAGATCATCCCATGAAGGGACCAGGGGATCACAGCACTATGATTAGAGGTATGAAAGATCATCCCATGAAGGGACCAGGGCATCGGAGATGATCCCATGAAGGGACCAGTGCATCAGAGATCATCCCATGAAGGGACCAGTGCATCAGAGATCATCCCATGAAGGGACATGGGCATCACAGCACTATGATTAGAGGTATGAAAGATCATCCCATGAAGGGACTAGGGCATCACAGCACTATGATTAGAGGTATGCAAGATCATCCCATGAAGGGACCAATGCATCAGAGATCATCCCATGAAGGGACCAGTGCATCAGAGATCATCCCATGAAGGGACCAGTGCATCAGAGATCATCCCATGAAGGGACCAGGGCATCACAGCACTATGATTAGAGGTATGCAAGATCATCCCATGAAGAGACCAGTGCATCAGAGATCATCCCATGAAGGGACCAGGGCATCACAGCACTATGATTAGAGGTATATAAGATCATCCCATGAAGGGACCAGGGCATCAGAGATCATCCCATGAAGGGACCAGGGCATCACAGCACTATGATGCACTGGTCCCTTCATGGGATGATCTTGCATACCTCTAATCAGAGATCATCCCATGAAGGGACCAGTGCATCAGAGATTATCCCATGAAGGGACCAGGGCATCACAGCACTATGATTAGAGGTATGAAAGATCATCCCATGAAGGGACCAGGGCATCACAGCACTATGATTAGAGGTATGAAAGATCATCCCATGAAGGGACCAGGGCATCAGAGATCATCCCATGAAGGGACCAGTGCATCAGAGATCATCCCATGAAGGGACCAGGGCATCACATCACTATGATTAGAGGTATGCAAGATCATCCCATGAAGGGACGAGTGCATCAGAGATCATCCCATAAAGGGACCAGGGCATCACAGCACTATGATTAGATGTATGAAAGATCGTCCCATGAAGGGACCAGTGCATCAAAGATCATCCCATGAAGGGACCAGTGCATCAGAGATCATCCCATGAAGGGACCAGTGCATCAGAGATCATCCCATGAAGGGACCAGTGCATCAGAAATCATCCCATGAAGGGACCAGGGCATCACAGCACTATGATTAGAGGTATGAAAGATCATCCCATGAAGGGACCAGGGCATTAGAGATCATCCCATGAAGGGACCAGGGCATCACAGCACTATGATTAGAGGTATGAAAGATCATCCCATGAAGGGACCAGGGCATCAGAGATCATCCCATGAAGGGACCAGTGCATCAGAGATCATCCCATGAAGGGACCAGGGCATCAGAGATCATCCCATGAAGGGACCAGGGCATCACAGCACTATGATTAGATGTATGAAAGATCGTCCCATGAAGGGACCAGTGCATCAGAGATCATCCCATGAAGGGACCAGTGCATCAGAGATCATCCCATGAAGGGACCAGTGCATCAGATATCATCCCATGAAGGGACCAGTGCATCAGAAATCATCCCATGAAGGGACCAGTGCATCAGAGATCATCCCATGAAGGGACCAGGGCATCACAGCACTATGATTAGAGGTATGAAAGATCATCCCATGAAGGGACCAGGGCATCACAGCACTATGATTAGAGGTATGCAAGATCATCCCATGAAGGGACCAGTGGATCAGAGATCATCCCATGAAGGGACCAGGGCATCAGAGATCATCCCATGAAGGGACCAGGGCATCAGAGATCATCCCATGAAGGGACCAGGGCATCAGAGATCATCCCATGAAGGGACCAGGGCATCAGAGATCATCCCATGAAGGGACCAGGGCATCACAGCACTATGATTCGAGGTATGCAAGATCATCCCATGAAGGGACCAGTGCATCACAGCACTATGATTAGAGGTATGAAAGATCATCCCATGAAGGGACCAGGGCATCACAGCACTATGATTAGATGTATGAAAGATCATCCCATGAAGGGACCAGGGCATCACAGCACTATGATTAGAGGTATGCAAGATCATCCCATGAAGGGACCAGTGCATCAGAGATCATCCCATGAAGGGACCAGGGCATCACAGCACTATGATTAGAGGTATGCAAGATCATCCCATGAAGGGACCAGTGCATCACAGCACTATGATTAGAGGTATGAAAGATCATCCCATGAAGGGACCAGTGCATCAGAGATCATCCCATGAAGGGACCAGTGCATCAGAGATCATCCCATGAAGGGACCAGGGCATCACAGCACTATGATTAGAGGTATGAAAGATCATCCCATGAAGGGACCAGGGCATCAGAGATCATCCCATGAAGGGACCAGTGCATCAGAGATCATCCCATGAAGGGACCAGGGCATCACATCACTATGATTAGAGGTATGCAAGATCATCCCATGAAGGGACGAGTGCATCAGAGATCATCCCATGAAGGGACCAGGGCATCACAGCACTATGATTAGAGGTATGAAAGATCATCCCATGAAGGGACCAGTGCATCAGAGATCATCCCATGAAGGGACCAGGGCATCACAGCACTATGATTAGAGGTATGAAAGATCATCCCATGAAGGGACCAGGGCATCACAGCACTATGATTAGCGGTATGCAAGATCATCCCATGAAGCGACCGGTGGATCAGAGATCATCCCATGAAGGGACCAGGGCATCAGAGATCATCCCATGAAGGGACCAGGGCATCAGAGATCATCCCATGAAGGGACCAGGGCATCAGAGATCATCCCATGAAGGGACCAGGGCATCAGAGATCATCCCATGAAGGGAACAGGGCATCAGAGATCATCCCATGAAGGGAACAGGGCATCAGAGATCATCCCATGAAGGGGCCAGGGCATCACAGCACTATGATTCGAGGTATGCAAGATCATCCCATGAAGGGACAAGTGCATCAGAGATCATCCCATGAAGGGACCAGTGCATCACAGCACTATGATTAGAGGTATGAAAGATCATCCCATGAAGCGACCAGGGCATCACAGCACTACGATTAGAGGTATGAAAGATCATCCCATGAAGGGACCAGGGCATCACAGCACTATGATTAGAGGTATGCAAGATCATCCCATGAAGGGACCAGTGCATCAGAGATCATCCCATGAAGGGACCAGGGCATCACAGCACTATGATTAGAGGTATGCAAGATCATCCCATGAAGGGACCAGTGCATCAGAGATCATCCCATGAAGGGACCAGTGCATCAGAGATTATCCCATGAAGGGACCAGGGCATCACAGCACTATGATTAGAGGTATGAAAGATCATCCCATGAAGGGACCAGGGCATCACAGCACTATGATTAGAGGTATGAAAGATCATCCCATGAAGGGACCAGGGCATCAGAGATCATCCCATGAAGGGACCAGTGCATCAGAGATCATCCCATGAAGGGACCAGGGCATCACATCACTATGATTAGAGGTATGCAAGATCATCCCATGAAGGGACGAGTGCATCAGAGATCATCCCATGAAGGGACCAGGGCATCACAGCACTATGATTAGATGTATGAAAGATCGTCCCATGAAGGGACCAGTGCATCAGAGATCATCCCATGAAGGGACCAGTGCATCAGAGATCATCCCATGAAGGGACCAGTGCATCAGAGATCATCCCATGAAGGGACCAGTGCATCAGAAATCATCCCATGAAGGGACCAGTGCATCAGAAATCATCCCTTGAAGGGACCAGTGCATCAGAGATCATCCCATGAAGGGACCAGGGCATCACAGCACTATGATTAGAGGTATGAAAGATCATCCCATGAAGGGACCAGGGCATCACAGCACTATGATTAGCGGTATGCAAGATCATCCCATGAAGGGACCAGTGGATCAGAGATCATCCCATGAAGGGACCAGGGCATCAGAGATCATCCCATGAAGGGACCAGGGCATCAGAGATCATCCCATGAAGGGACCAGGGCATCAGAGATCATCCCATGAAGGGACCAGGGCATCAGAGATCATCCCATGAAGGGACCAGGGCATCACAGCACTATGATTCGAGGTATGCAAGATCATCCCATGAAGGGACCAGTGCATCACAGCACTATGATCAGAGGTATGAAAGATCATCCCATGAAGGGACCAGGGCATCACAGCACTATGATTAGATGTATGAAAGATCATCCCATGAAGGGACCAGGGCATCACAGCACTATGATTAGAGGTATGCAAGATCATCCCATGAAGGGACCAGTGCATCAGAGATCATCCCATGAAGGGACCAGGGCATCACAGCACTATGATTAGAGGTATGCAAGATCATCCCATGAAGGGACAAGTGCATCAGAGATCATCCCATGAAGGGATCAGTGCATCAGAGATCATCCCATGAAGGGACCAGTGCATCAGAGATCATCCCATGAAGGGACCAGTGCATCACAGCACTATGATTAGAGGTATGCAAGATCACCCCATGAAGGGACCAGTGCATCAGAGATCATCCCATGAAGGGACCAGTGCATCACAGCACTATAATTAGAGGTATGAAAGATCATCCCATGAAGGGACCAGCGCATCACAGCACTATGATTAGAGGTATGAAAGATCATCCCATGAAGGGACCAGGGCATCACAGCACTATGATTAGAGGTATGCAAGATCATCCCATGAAGGAACCAGTGCATCAGAGATCATCCCATGAAGGGACCAGTGCATCAGAGATCATCCCATGAAGGGACCAGTGCATCAGAGATCATCCCATGAAGGGACCAGTGCATCAGAGATCATCCCATGAAGGGACCAGTGCATCACAGCACTATGATTAGAGGTATGAAAGATCATCCCATGTAGGGACCAGTGCATCAGAGATCATCCCATGAAGGGACCAGTGCATCAGAGATCATCCCATGAAGGGACCAGTGCATCAGAGATCATCCCATGAAGGGACCAGTGCATCAGAGATCATCCCATGAAGGGACCAGGGCATCACAGCACTATGATTAGAGGTATGCAAGATCATCCCATGAAGGGACCAGTGCATCAGATCATCCCATGAAGGGACCAGGGCATCACAGCACTATGATTAGAGGTATGCAAGATCATCCCATGAAGGGACCAGTGCATCAGAGATCATCCCATGAAGGGACCAGTGCATCAGAGATCATCCCATGAAGGGACCAGTGCATCAGAGATCATCCCATGAAGGGACCAGTGCATCAGAGATCATCCCATGAAGGGACCTGTGCATCAGAGATCATCCCATGAAGGGACCAGTGCATCACAGCACTATGATTAGAGGTATGCAAGATCATCCCATGAAGGGACCAGGGCGTCAGAGATCATCCCATGAAGGGACCAGTGCATCAGAGATCATCCCATGAAGGGACCAGGGCATCAGAGATCATCCCATGAAGGGGCCAGGGCATCAGAGATCATCCCATGAAGGGACCAGGGCATCACAGCACTATGATTAGAGGTATGCAAGATCATCCCATGAAGGGACCAGTGCATCACAGCACTATGAATAGAGGTATGAAAGATCATCCCATGAAAGGACCAGGGCATCACAGCACTACGATTAGAGGTATGAAAGATCATCCCATGAAGGGACCAGGGCATCACAGCACTATGATTAGAGGTATGCAAGATCATCCCATGAAGGGACCAGTGCATCAGAGATCATCCCATGAAGGGACCAGTGCATCACAGCACTATGATTAGAGGTATGAAAGATCATCCCATGAAGGGACCAGGGCATCACAGCACTATGATTAGAGGTATGAAAGATCATCCCATGAAGGGACCAGGGCATCAGAGATCATCCCATGAAGGGATCAGGGCATCAGAGATCATCCCATGAAGGGACCAGTGCATCAGAGATCATCCCATGAAGGGACCAGTTCATCAGAGATCATCCCATGAAGGGACCAGTGCATCACAGCACTATGATTAGAGGTATGAAAGATCATCCCATGAAGGGACCAGGGCATCACAGCACTATGATTAGAGGTATGAAAGATCATCCCATGAAGGGACCAGGGCATCACAGCACTATGATTAGCGGTATGCAAGATCATCCCATGAAGGGACCGGTGGATCATAGATCATCCCATGAAGGGACCAGTGCATCAGAGATCATCCCACGAAGGGACCAGGGCATCACAGCACTATGATTAGAGGTATGAAAGATCATCCCATGAAGGGACCAGTGCATCAGAGATCATCCCATGAAGGGACCAGTGCATCAGAGATCATCCCATGAAGGGACCAGTGCATCAGAGATCATCCCATGAAGGGACCAGGGCATCACAGCACTATGATTAGAGGTATGAAAGATCATCCCATGAAGGGACCAGGGCATCACAGCACTATGATTAGAGGTATGCAAGATCATCCCATGAAGGGACCAGTGCATCAGATCATCCCATGAAGGGACCAGGGCATCACAGCACTATGATTAGAGGTATGCAAGATCATCCCATGAAGGGACCAGTGCATCAGAGATCATCCCATGAAGGGACCAGGGCATCACAGCACTATGATTAGAGGTATGCAAGATCATCCCATGAAGGGACCAGTGCATCGGCGATCATCCCATGAAGGGACCAGGGCATCACAGCACTATGATTAGAGGTATGAAAGATCATCCCATGAAGGGACCAGTGCATCAGAGATCATCCCATGAAGGGACCAGTGCATCAGCGATCATCTCATGAAGGGACCAGGGCATCAGATCATCCCATGAAGGGACCAGGGCATCAGAGATCATCCCATGAAGGGACCAGTGCATCAGAGATCATCCCATGAAGGGACCAGGGCATCACAGCACTATGATTAGAGGTATGAAAGATCATCCCATGAAGGGACCAGGGCATCACAGCACTATGATTAGAGGTATGCAAGATCATCCCATGAAGGGACCAGGGCATCAGAGATCATCCCATGAAGGGACCAGTGCATCGGAGATCATCCCATGAAGGGACCAGTGCATCAGAGATCATCCCATGAAGGGACCAGTGCACCAGAGATCATCCCATGAAGGGACCAGGGCATCACAGCACTATGATTAGAGGTATGCAAGATCATCCCATGAAGGGACCAGTGCATCAGAGATCATCCCATGAAGGGACCAGTGCATCAGAGATCATCCCATGAAGGGACCAGGGAATCACAGCACTATGATTAGAGGTATGAAAGATCATCCCATGAAGGGACCAGGGCATCACAGAACTATGATTAGAGGTATGCAAGATCATCCCATGAAGGGACCAGTGCATCAGAGATCATCCCATGAAGGGACCAGTGCATCAGAGATCATCCCACGAAGGGACCAGGGCATCACAGCACTATGATTAGAGGTATGAAAGATCATCCCATGAAGGGACCAGTGCATCAGAGATCATCCCATGAAGGGACCAGTGCATCAGAGATCATCCCATGAAGGGACCAGTGCATCAGAGATCATCCCATGAAGGGACCAGGGCATCACAGCACTATGATTAGAGGAATGAAAGATCATCCCATGAAGGGACCAGGGCATCACAGCACTATGATTAGAGGTATGCAAGATCATCCCATGAAGGGACCAGTGCATCAGATCATCCCATGAAGGGACCAGGGCATCACAGCACTATGATTAGAGGTATGCAAGATCATCCCATGAAGGGACCAGTGCATCAGAGATCATCCCATGAAGGGACCAGGGCATCACAGCACTATGATTAGAGGTATGCAAGATCATCCCATGAAGGGACCATTGCATCACAGCACTATGATTAGAGGTATGAAAGATCATCCCATGAAGGAACCAGGGCATCACAGCACTATGATTAGAGGTATAAAATTTCATCCCATGAAGGGACCAGTGCATCAGAGATCATCCCATGAAGGGACTAGTGCATCAGATCATCCCATGAAGGGACCAGGGCATCACAGCACTATGATTAGAGGTATGAAAGATCATCCCATGAAGGGACCAGTGCATCAGAGATCATCCCATGAAGGGACCAGTGCATCAGATCATCCCATGAAGGGACCAAGGCATTACAGCACTATGATTAGAGGTATGAAAGATCATCCCATGAAGGGACCAGTGCATCAGAGATCATCCCATGAAGGGACCAGTGCATCGGCGATCATCCCATGAAGGGACCAGGGCATCACAGCACTATGATTAGAGGTATGAAAGATCATCCCATGAAGGGACCAGTGCATCAGAGATCATCCCATGAAGGGACCAGTGCATCAGCGATCATCCCATGAAGGGACCAGGGCATCAGAGATCATCCCATGAAGGGACCAGTGCATCAGAGATCATCCCATGAAGGGACCAGGGCATCACAGCACTATGATTAGAGGTATGAAAGATCATCCCATGAAGGGACCAGGGCATCACAGCACTATGATTAGAGGTATGAAAGATCATCCCATTAAGGGACCAGGGCATCACAGCACTATGATTAGAGGTTAGAAAGATCATCCCATGAAGGGACCAGGGCATCAGAGATCTTCCCATGAAGGGGCGAGTGCATTAGAGATCATCCCATGAAGGGACCAGGGCATCACAGCACTATGATTAGAGGTATGCAAGATCATCCCATGAAGGGACCAGTGCATCAGAGATCATCCCATGAAGGGACCAGTGCATCAGATCATCCCATGAAGGGACCAGGGCATCAGAGATCATCCCATGAAGGGACCAGGGCATCACAGCACTATGATTAGAGGTATGAAAGATCATCCCATGAAGGGACCAGGGCATCACAGCACTATGATTAGAGGTATGCAAGATCATCCCATGAAGGGACCAGTGCATCAGAGATCATCCCATGAAGGGACCAGTGCATCAGAGATCATCCCATGAAGGGACCAGTGCATCAGAGATCATCCCATGAAGGGACCAGGGCATCACAGCACTATGATTAGAGGTATGAAAGATCATCCCATGAAGGGACCAGGGCATCACAGCACTATGATTAGAGGTATGAAAGATCATCCCATGAAGGGACCAGGGCATCAGAGATCATCCCATGAAGGGACCAGTGCATCAGAGATCATCCCATGAAGGGACCAGGGCATCACATCACTATGATTAGTGGTATGCAAGATCATCCCATGAAGGGAAGAGTGCATCGGAGATCATCCCATGAAGGGACCAGGGCATCACAGCACTATGATTAGAGGTATGCAAGATCATCCCATGAAGGGACCAGTGCATCACAGCACTATGATTAGAGGTATGAAAGATCATCCCATGAAGGGACCAGAGCATCACAGCACTATGATTAGAGGTATGAAAGATCATCCCATGAAGGGACCAGGGCATCAGAGATTATCCCATGAAGGGACCAGTGCATCAGAGATCATCCCATGAAGGGACCAGTGCATCAGAGATCATCCCATGAAGGGACCAGGGCATCACAGCACTATGATTAGAGGTATGCAAGATCATCCCATGAAGGGACCAGTGCATCACAGCACTATGATTAGAGGTATGAAAGATCATCCCATGAAGGGACCAGAGCATCACAGCACTATGATTAGAGGTATGAAAGATCATCCCATGAAGGGACCAGGGCATCAGAGATTATCCCATGAAGGGACCAGTGCATCAGAGATCATCCCATGAAGGGACCAGTGCATCAGAGATCATCCCATGAAGGGACCAGGGCATCACAGCACTATGATTAGAGGTATGAAAGATCATCCCATTTAGGGACCAGTGCATCAGAGATCATCCCATGAAGGGACCAGTGCATCAGAGATCATCCCATGAAGGGACCAGTGCATCAGAGATCATCCCATGAAGGGACCAGTGCATCAGAGATCATCCCATGAAGGGACCAGGGCATCACAGCACTATGATTAGAGGTATGAAAGATCATCCCATGAGGGGACCAGGGCATCACAGCATTATGATTAGAGGTATGCAAGATCATCCCATGAAGGGACTAGTGCATCAGAGATCATACCATGAAGGGACCAGTGCATCAGAGATCATCCCATGAAGGGACCAGTGCATCAGAGATCATCCCATGAACGGACCAGGGCATCACAGCACTATGATTAGAGGTATGAAAGATCATCCCATGAAGGGACCAGGGCATCACAGCACTATGATTAGAGGTATGAAAGATCATCCCATGAAGGGACCAGGGCATCACAGCACTATGATTAGAGGTATGAAAGATCATCCCATGAAGGGACCAGGGCATCACAGCACTATGATTAGAGGTATGAAAGATCATCCCATGAAGGGACCAGTGCATCAGAGATCATCCCATGAAGGGACCAGTGCATCAGAGATCATCCCATGAAGGGACCAGTGCATCAGAGATCATCCCATGAAGGGACCAGAGCATCAGAGATCATCCCATGAAGGGACCAGGGCATCACAGCACTATGATTAGAGGTATGCAAGATCATCCCATGAAGGGACCAGTGAATCAGAGATCATCCCATGAAGGGACCAGGGCATCACAGCACTATGATTAGAGGTATGCAAGATCATCCCATGAAGGGACCAGTGCATCACAGCACTATGAATAGAGGTATGAAAGATCATCCCATGAAAGGACCAGGGCATCACAGCACTATGATTAGAGGTATGAAAGAGCATCCCATGAAGGGACCAGGGCATCACAGCACTATGATTAGAGGTATGCAAGATCATCCCATGAAGGGACCAGTGCATCAGAGATCATCCCATGAAGGGACCAGTGCATCACAGCACTATGATTAGAGGTATGAAAGATCATCCCATGAAGGGACCAGGGCATCACAGCACTATGATTAGAGGTATGAAAGATCATCCCATGAAGGGACCAGGGCATCAGAGATCATCCCATGAAGGGATCAGGGCATCAGAGATCATCCCATGAAGGGACCAGTGCATCAGAGATCATCCCATGAAGGGACCAGTTCATCAGAGATCATCCCATGAAGGGACCAGTGCATCACAGCACTATGATTAGAGGTATGAAAGATCATCCCATGAAGGGACCAGGGCATCACAGCACTATGATTAGAGGTATGAAAGATCATCCCATGAAGGGACCAGGGCATCACAGCACTATGATTAGAGGTATGCAAGATCATCCCATGAAGGGACCGGTGGATCATAGATCATCCCATGAAGGGACCAGTGCATCAGAGATCATCCCACGAAGGGACCAGGGCATCACAGCACTATGATTAGAGGTATGAAAGATCATCCCATGAAGGGAACAGTGCATCAGAGATCATCCCATGAAGGGACCAGTGCATCAGAGATCATCCCATGAAGGGACCAGTGCATCAGAGATCATCCCATGAAGGGACCAGGGCATCACAGCACTATGATTAGAGGTATGAAAGATCATCCCATGAAGGGACCAGGGCATCACAGCACTATGATTAGAGGTATGCAAGATCATCCCATGAAGGGACCAGTGCATCAGATCATCCCATGAAGGGACCAGGGCATCACAGCACTATGATTAGAGGTATGCAAGATCATCTTATGAAGGGACCAGTGCATCAGAGATCATCCCATGAAGGGACCAGGGCATCACAGCACTATGATTAGAGGTATGCAAGATCATCCCATGAAGGGACCAGTGCATCGGCGATCATCCCATGAAGGGACCAGGGCATCACAGCACTATGATTAGAGGTATGAAAGATCATCCCATGAAGGGACCAGTGCATCAGAGATCATCCCATGAAGGGACCAGTGCATCAGCGATCATCTCATGAAGGGACCAGGGCATCAGAGATCATCCCATGAAGGGACCAGGGCATCAGAGATCATCCCATGAAGGGACCAGGGCATCAGAGATCATCCCATGAAGGGACCAGGGCATCACAGCACTATGATTAGAGGTATGAAAGATCATCCCATGAAGGGACCAGGGCATCACAGCACTATGATTAGAGGTATGCAAGATCATCCCATGAAGGGACCAGGGCATCAGAGATCATCCCATGAAGGGACCAGTGCATCGGAGATCATCCCATGAAGGGACCAGTGCATCAGAGATCATCCCATGAAGGGACCAGTGCACCAGAGATCATCCCATGAAGGGACCAGGGCATCACAGCACTATGATTAGAGGTATGCAAGATCATCCCATGAAGGGACCAGTGCATCAGAGATCATCCCATGAAGGGACCAGTGCATCAGAGATCATCCCATGAAGGGACCAGGGAATCACAGCACTATGATTAGAGGTATGAAAGATCATCCCATGAAGGGACCAGGGCATCACAGAACTATGATTAGAGGTATGCAAGATCATCCCATGAAGGGACCAGTGCATCAGAGATCATCCCATGAAGGGACCAGTGCATCAGAGATCATCCCACGAAGGGACCAGGGCATCACAGCACTCTGATTAGAGGTATGAAAGATCATCCCATGAAGGGACCAGTGCATCAGAGATCATCCCATGAAGGGACCAGTGCATCAGAGATCATCCCATGAAGGGACCAGTGCATCAGAGATCATCCCATGAAGGGACCAGGGCATCACAGCACTATGATTAGAGGAATGAAAGATCATCCCATGAAGGGACCAGGGCATCACAGCACTATGATTAGAGGTATGCAAGATCATCCCATGAAGGGACCAGTGCATCAGATCATCCCATGAAGGGACCAGGGCATCACAGCACTATGATTAGAGGTATGCAAGATCATCCCATGAAGGGACCAGTGCATCAGAGATCATCCCATGAAGGGACCAGGGCATCACAGCACTATGATTAGAGGTATGCAAGATCATCCCATGAAGGGACCATTGCATCACAGCACTATGATTAGAGGTATGAAAGATCATCCCATGAAGGAACCAGGGCATCACAGCACTATGATTAGAGGTATAAAATTTCATCCCATGAAGGGACCAGTGCATCAGAGATCATCCCATGAAGGGACTAGTGCATCAGATCATCCCATGAAGGGACCAGGGCATCACAGCACTATGATTAGAGGTATGAAAGATCATCCCATGAAGGGACCAGTGCATCAGAGATCATCCCATGAAGGGACCAGTGCATCAGATCATCCCATGAAGGGACCAAGGCATTACAGCACTATGATTAGAGGTATGAAAGATCATCCCATGAAGGGACCAGTGCATCAGAGATCATCCCATGAAGGGACCAGTGCATCGGCGATCATCCCATGAAGGGACCAGGGCATCACAGCACTATGATTAGAGGTATGAAAGATCATCCCATGAAGGGACCAGTGCATCAGAGATCATCCCATGAAGGGACCAGTGCATCAGCGATCATCCCATGAAGGGACCAGGGCATCAGAGATCATCCCATGAAGGGACCAGTGCATCAGAGATCATCCCATGAAGGGACCAGGGCATCACAGCACTATGATTAGAGGTATGAAAGATCATCCCATGAAGGGACCAGGGCATCACAGCACTATGATTAGAGGTATGAAAGATCATCCCATTAAGGGACCAGGGCATCACAGCACTATGATTAGAGGTTAGAAAGATCATCCCATGAAGGGACCAGGGCATCAGAGATCATCCCATGAAGGGGCGAGTGCATTAGAGATCATCCCATGAAGGGACCAGGGCATCACAGCACTATGATTAGAGGTATGCAAGATCATCCCATGAAGGGACCAGTGCATCAGAGATCATCCCATGAAGGGACCAGTGCATCAGATCATCCCATGAAGGGACCAAGGCATCAGAGATCATCCCATGAAGGGACCAGGGCATCACAGCACTATGATTAGAGGTATGAAAGATCATCCCATGAAGGGACCAGGGCATCACAGCACTATGATTAGAGGTATGCAAGATCATCCCATGAAGGGACCAGTGCATCAGAGATCATCCCATGAAGGGACCAGTGCATCAGAGATCATCCCATGAAGGGACCAGTGCATCAGAGATCATCCCATGAAGGGACCAGGGCATCACAGCACTATGATTAGAGGTATGAAAGATCATCCCATGAAGGGACCAGGGCATCACAGCACTATGATTAGAGGTATGCAAGATCATCCCATGAAGGGACTAGTGCATCAGAGATCATCCCATGAAGGGACCAGTGCATCAGAGATCATCCCATGAAGGGACCAGGGCATCACATCACTATGATTAGTGGTATGCAAGATCATCCCATGAAGGGAAGAGTGCATCGGAGATCATCCCATGAAGGGACCAGGGCATCACAGCACTATGATTAGAGGTATGCAAGATCATCCCATGAAGGGACCAGTGCATCACAGCACTATGATTAGAGGTATGAAAGATCATCCCATGAAGGGACCAGAGCATCACAGCACTATGATTAGAGGTATGAAAGATCATCCCATGAAGGGACCAGGGCATCAGAGATTATCCCATGAAGGGACCAGTGCATCAGAGATCATCCCATGAAGGGACCAGTGCATCAGAGATCATCCCATGAAGGGACCAGGGCATCACAGCACTATGATTAGAGGTATGCAAGATCATCCCATGAAGGGACCAGTGCATCACAGCACTATGATTAGAGGTATGAAAGATCATCCCATGAAGGGACCAGAGCATCACAGCACTATGATTAGAGGTATGAAAGATCATCCCATGAAGGGACCAGGGCATCAGAGATTATCCCATGAAGGGACCAGTGCATCAGAGATCATCCCATGAAGGGACCAGTGCATCAGAGATCATCCCATGAAGGGACCAGGGCATCACAGCACTATGATTAGAGGTATGAAAGATCATCCCATTTAGGGACCAGTGCATCAGAGATCATCCCATGAAGGGACCAGTGCATCAGAGATCATCCCATGAAGGGACCAGTGCATCAGAGATCATCCCATGAAGGGACCAGTGCATCAGAGATCATCCCATGAAGGGACCAGGGCATCACAGCACTATGATTAGAGGTATGAAAGATCATCCCATGAGGGGACCAGGGCATCACAGCACTATGATTAGAGGTATGCAAGATCATCCCATGAAGGGACTAGTGCATCAGAGATCATACCATGAAGGGACCAGTGCATCAGAGATCATCCCATGAAGGGACCAGTGCATCAGAGATCATCCCATGAACGGACCAGGGCATCACAGCACTATGATTAGAGGTATGAAAGATCATCCCATGAAGGGACCAGGGCATCACAGCACTATGATTAGAGGTATGAAAGATCATCCCATGAAGGGACCAGGGCATCACAGCACTATGATTAGAGGTATGAAAGATCATCCCATGAAGGGACCAGGGCATCACAGCACTATGATTAGAGGTATGCAAGATCATCCCATGAAGGGACCAGGGCATCACAGCACTATGATTAGAGGTATGAAAGATCATCCCATGAAGGGACCAGTGCATCAGAGATCATCCCATGAAGGGACCAGTGCATCAGAGATCATCCCATGAAGGGACCAGTGCATCAGAGATCATCCCATGAAGGGACCAGAGCATCAGAGATCATCCCATGAAGGGACCAGGGCATCACAGCACTATGATTAGAGGTATGCAAGATCATCCCATGAAGGGACCAGTGAATCAGAGATCATCCCATGAAGAGACCAGAGCATCAGAGATCATCCCATGAAGGGACCAGGGCATCAGAGATCATCCCATGAAGGGACCAGGGCATCACAGCACTATGATTAGAGGTATGCAAGATCATCCCATGAAGGGACCAGTGCATCAGAGATCATCCCATGAAGGGACCAGGGCATCACAGCACTATGATTAGAGGTATGCAAGATCATCCCATGAAGGGACCAGTGCATCACAGCACTATGATTAGAGGTATGAAAGATCATCCCATGAAGGGACCAGGGCATCACAGCACTATGATTAGAGGTATGAAAGATCATCCCATGAAGGGACCAGGGCATCACAGCACTATGATTAGAGGTATGAAAGATCATCCCATGAAGGGACCAGGGCATCACAGCACTATGATTAGAGGTATGAAAGATCATCCCATGAAGGGACCAGTGCATCAGAGATCATCCCATGAAGGGACCAGTGCATCAGAGATCATCCCATGAAGGGACCAGTGCATCAGTGTTCATCCCATGAAGGGACCAGGGCATCAGTGTTCATCCCATGAAGGGACCAGGGCATCACAGCACTATGATTAGAGGTATGAAAGATCATCCCATGAAGGGATCAGGGCATCACAGCACTATGATTAGTGGTATGAAAGATCATCCCATGAAGGGACCAGGGCATCACAGCACTATGATTAGAGGTATGAAAGAGCATCCCATGAAGGGACCAGGGCATCAGAGATCATCCCATGAAAGGACCAGTGCATCAGAGATCATCCCATGAAGGGACCAGGGCATCACAGCACTATGATTAGAGGTATGCAAGATCATCCCATGAAGGGACCAGTGCATCACAGCACTATGAATAGAGGTATGAAAGATCATCCCATGAAGGGACCAGGGCATCACAGCACTATGATTAGAGGTATGAAAGATCATCCCATGAAGGCACCAGTGCATCACAGCACTATGATTAGAGGTATGAAAGATCATCCCATGAAGGGACCAGGGCATCACATCACTATGATTAGATGTATGAAAGATCATCCCATGATGGGACCAGGGCATCAGAGATCATCCCATGAAGGGACCAGTGCATCAGAGATCATCCCATGAAGGGACCAGGGCATCAGAGATCATCCCATGAAGGGACCAGTGCATCAGAGATCATCCCATGAAGGGACCATGGCAGCAGAGATCATCCCATGAAGGGACCAGTGCATCAGATCATCCCATGAAGGGACCAGGGCATCACAGCACTATGATTAGAGGTATGAAAGATCATCCCATGAAGGGACAAAGGCATCACAGCACTATGATTAGAGGTATGAAAGATCATCCCATGAAGGGACCAGGGCATCACAGCACTATGTTTAGAGGTATGAAAGATCATCCCATGAAGGGACCAGGGCATCAAAGCACTATGATTAGAGGTATGCAAGATCATCCCATGAAGGGACCAGTGCATCAGAGATCATCCCATGAAGGGACCACTGCATCAGAGATCATCCCATGAAGGGACCAGTGCATCAGAGATAATCCCATGAAGGGACCAGTGCATCAGAGATCATCCCATGAAGGGACCAGTGCATCAGTGTTCATCCCATGAAGGGACCAGGGCATCACAGCACTATGATTAGAGGTATGAAAGATCATCCCATGAAGGGATCAGGGCATCACAGCACTATGATTAGTGGTATGAAAGATCATCCCATGAAGGGACCAGGGCATCACAGCACTATGATTAGAGGTATGAAAGAGCATCCCATGAAGGGACCAGGGCATCACAGCACTATGATTAGAGGTATGCAAGATCATCCCATGAAGGGACCAGTGCATCAGAGATCATCCCATGAAGGGACCAGTGCATCACAGCACTATGATTAGAGGTATGAAAGATCATCCCATGAAGGGACCAGCGCATCACAGCACTATGATTAGAGGTATGAAAGATCATCCCATGAAGGGACCAGGGCATCACAGCACTATGATTAGAGGTATGCAAGATCATCCCATGAAGGGACCAGTGCATCAGAGATCATCCCATGAAGGGACAAGTGCATCAGAGATCATCCCATGAAGGGACCAGTGCATCAGAGATCATCCCATGAAGGGACCAGTGCATCAGAGATCATCCCATGAAGGGACCAGTGCATCACAGCACTATGATTAGAGGTATGCAAGATCATCCCATGAAGGGACCAGTGCATCAGAGATCATCCCATGAAGGGACCAGTGCATCACAGCACTATGATTAGAGGTATGAAAGATCATCCCATGAAGGGACCAGGGCATCACAGCACTATGATTAGAGGTATGAAAGATCATCCCATGAAGGGACCAGGGCATCAGAGATCATCCCATGAAGGGACAAGTGCATCAGAGATCATCCCATGAAGGGACCAGTGCATCAGAGATCATACCATGAAGGGACCAGTGCATCAGAGATCATCCCATGAAGGGAGCAGTGCATCACAGCACTATGATTAGAGGAATGCAAGATCATCCCATGAAGGGACCAGGGCATCACAGCACTATGATTAGAGGTATGAAAGATCATCCCATGAAGGGACCAGGGCATCACAGCACTATGATTAGAGGTATGAAAGATCATCCCATGAAGGGACTAGTGCATCAGAGATCATCCCATGAAGGGACCAGTGCATCGGAGATCATCCCATGAAGGGACCAGGGCATCACAGCACTATGATTAGAGGTATGAAAGATCATCCCATGAAGGGACCAGGGGATCACAGCACTATGATTAGAGGTATGAAAGATCATCCCATGAAGGGACCAGGGCATCGGAGATCATCCCATGAAGGGACCAGTGCATCAGAGATCATCCCATGAAGGGACCAGTGCATCAGAGATCATCCCATGAAGGGACCAGGGCATCACAGCACTATGATTAGAGGTATGAAAGATCATCCCATGAAGGGACTAGGGCATCACAGCACTATGATTAGAGGTATGCAAGATCATCCCATGAAGGGACCAATGCATCAGAGATCATCCCATGAAGGGACCAGTGCATCAGAGATCATCCCATGAAGGGACCAGTGCATCAGAGATCATCCCATGAAGGGACCAGGGCATCACAGCACTATGATTAGAGGTATGCAAGATCATCCCATGAAGAGACCAGTGCATCAGAGATCATCCCATGAAGGGACCAGTGCATCACAGCACTATGATTAGAGGTATGAAAGATCATCCCATGAAGGGACCAGGGCATCACAGCACTATGATTAGAGGTATGAAAGATCATCCCATGAAGGGACCAGGGCATCAGAGATCATCCCATGAAGGGACCAGGGCATCAAAGATCATCCCATGAAGGGACCAGTGCATCACAGCACTATGATTAGAGGTATGAAAGATCATCCCATGAAGGGACCAGGGCATCACAGCACTATGATTAGAGGTATGCAAGATCATCCCATGAAGGGACCAGTGCATCACAGCACTATGATTAGAGGTATGACAGATCATCCCATGAAGGGACCAGTGCATCAGAGATCATCCCATGAAGGGACCAGTGCATCAGAGATCATCCCATGAAGGGACCAGGGCATCACTGCACTATGATTAGAGGTATGCAAGATCATCCCATGAAGGGACCAGGGCATCACAGCACTATGATTAGAGGTATGCAAGATCATCCCATGAAGGGACCAGTGCATCACATCACTATGATTAGTGGTATGCAAGATCATCCCATGAAGGGGGAGTGCATCAGAGATCATCCCATGAAGGGACCAGGGCATCACAGCACTGTGATTAGAGGTATGCAAGATCATCCCATGAAGGGACCAGTGCATCAGAGATCATCCCATGAAGGGACCAGTGCATCAGAGATTATCCCATGAAGGGACCAGGGCATCACAGCACTATGATTAGAGGTATGAAAGATCATCCCATGAAGGGACCAGGGCATCACAGCACTATGATTAGAGGTATGCAAGATCATCCCATGAAGGGACGAGTGCATCAGAGATCATCCCATGAAGGGACCAGGGCATCACAGCACTATGATTAGATGTATGAAAGATCGTCCCATGAAGGGACCAGTGCATCAGAGATCATCCCATGAAGGGACCAGTGCATCAGAGATCATCCCATGAAGGGACCAGTGCATCAGAGATCATCCCATGAAGGGACCAGTGCATCAGAGATCATCCCATGAAGGGACCAGTGCATCAGAGATCATCCCATGAAGGGACCAGTGCATCAGAGATCATCCCATGAAGGGACCAGTGCATCAGAGATCATCCCATGAAGGGACCAGGGCATCACAGCATTATGATTAGAGGTATGAAAGATCATCCCATGAAGGGACCAGGGCATCACAGCACTATGATTAGCGGTATGCAAGATCATCCCATGAAGGGACCAGTGGATCAGAGATCATCCCATGAAGGGACCAGGGCATCAGAGATCATCCCATGAAGGGACCAGGGCATCAGAGATCATCCCATGAAGGGACCAGGGCATCAGAGATCATCCCATGAAGGGACCAGGGCATCAGAGATCATCCCATGAAGGGACCAGGGCATCACAGCACTATGATTCGAGGTATGCAAGATCATCCCATGAAGGGACCAGGGCATCACAGCACTATGATTAGAGGTATGCAAGATCATCCCATGAAGGGACCAGTGCATCAGAGATCATCCCATGAAGGGACCAGTGCATCAGAGATCATCCCATGAAGGGACCAGTGCATCACAGCACTATAATTAGAGGTATGAAAGATCATCCCATGAAGGGACCAGCGCATCACAGCACTATGATTAGAGGTATGAAAGATCATCCCATGAAGGGACCAGGGCATCACAGCACTATGATTTGAGGTATGCAAGATCATCCCATGAAGGGACCAGTGCATCAGAGATCATCCCATGAAGGGACCAGTGCATCAGAGATCATCCCATGAAGGGACCAGGGCATCACAGCACTATGATTAGAGGTATGCAAGATCATCCCATGAAGGGACCAGTGCATCAGAGATCATCCCATGAAGGGACCAGGGCATCACAGCACTATGATTAGAGGTATGCAAGATCATCCCATGAAGGGACCAGTGCATCACAGCACTATGATTAGAGGTATGAAAGATCATCCCATGAAGGGACCAGGGCATCACAGCACTATGATTAGAGGTATGAAAGATCATCCCATGAAGGGACCAGGGCATCAGAGATTATCCCATGAAGGGACCAGTGCATCAGAGATCATCCCATGAAGGGACCAGTGCATCAGATTATCCCATGAAGGGACCAGGGCATCACAGCACTATGATTAGAGGTATGAAAGATCATCCCATGAAGGGACCAGGGCATCACAGCACTATGATTAGAGGTATGCAAGATCATCCCATGAAGGGACCAGTGCATCAGAGATCATCCCATGAAGGGACCAGTGCATCAGAGATCATCCCATGAAGGGACCAGTGCATCAGAGATCATCCCATGAAGGGACCAGTGCATCAGAGATCATCCCATGAAGGGACCAGTGCATCAGAAATCATCCCATGAAAGGACCAGTGCATCACAGCACTATGATTAGAGGTATGAAAGATCATCCCATGAAGGGACCAGGGCATCACAGCACTATGATTAGAGGTATGAAAGATCATCCCATGAAGGGACCAGGGCATCACAGCACTATGATTAGAGGTATGAAAGATTATCCCATGAAGGGACCAGTGCATCAGAGATCATCCCATGAAGGGACCAGTGCATCAGAGATCATCCCATGAAGGGACCAGGGCATCACAGCACTATGATTAGAGGTATGAAAGATCATCCCATTTAGGGACCAGTGCATCAGAGATCATCCCATGAAGGGACCAGTGCATCAGAGATCATCCCATGAAGGGACCAGTGCATCAGAGATCATCCCATGAAGGGACCAGTGCATCAGAGATCATCCCATGAAGGGACCAGGGCATCACAGCACTATGATTAGAGGTATGAAAGATCATCCCATGAGGGGACCAGGGCATCACAGCACTATGATTAGAGGTATGCAAGATCATCCCATGAAGGGACTAGTGCATCAGAGATCATCCCATGAAGGGACCAGTGCATCAGAGATCATCCCATGAAGGGACCAGGGCATCACATCACTATGATTAGTGGTATGCAAGATCATCCCATGAAGGGACGAGTGCATCAGAGATCATCCCATGAAGGGACCAGGGCATCACAGCACTATGATTAGAGGTATGCAAGATCATCCCATGAAAGGACCAGTGCATCACAGCACTATGATTAGAGGTATGAAAGATCATCCCATGAAGGGACCAGGGCATCACAGCACTATGATTAGAGGTATGAAAGATCATCCCATGAAGGGACCAGGGCATCACAGCACTATGATTAGAGGTATGAAAGATCATCCCATGAAGGGACCAGGGCATCACAGCACTATGATTAGAGGTATGCAAGATCATCCCATGAAGGGACCAGTGCATCAGAGATCATCCCATGAAGGGACCAGGGCATCACAGCACTATGATTAGAGGTATGCAAGATCATCCCATGAAGGGACCAGTGCATCAGAGATCATCCCATGAAGGGACCAGGGCATCACAGCACTATGATTAGAGGTATGCAAGATCATCCCATGAAGGGACCAGTGCATCACAGCACTATGATTAGAGGTATGAAAGATCATCCCATGAAGGGACCAGGGCATCACAGATCATCCCATGAAGGGACCAGTGCATCAGAGATCATCCCATGAAGGGACCAGGGCATCACAGTACTATTATTAGAGGTATGAAAGATCATCCCATTTAGGGACCAGTGCATCAGAGATCATCCCATGAAGGGACCAGTGCATCAGAGATCATCCCATGAAGGGACCAGTGCATCAGAGATCATCCCATGAAGGGACCAGGGCATCACAGCACTATGATTAGAGGTATGAAAGATCATCCCATGAAGGGACCAGGGCATCACAGCACTATGATTAGAGGTATGCAAGATCATCCCATGAAGGGACTAGTGCATCAGAGATCATCCCATGAAGGGACCAGTGCATCAGAGATCATCCCATGAAGGGACCAGGGCATCACATCACTATGATTAGTGGTATGCAAGATCATCCCATGAAGGGACGAGTGCATCAGAGATCATCCCATGAAGGGACCAGGGCATCACAGCACTATGATTAGAGGTATGCAAGATCATCCCATGAAGGGACCAGTGCATCACAGCACTATGATTAGAGGTATGAAAGATCATCCCATGAAGGGACCAGGGCATCACAGCACTATGATTAGAGGTATGCAAGATCATCCCATGAAGGGACCAGTGCATCAGAGATCATCCCATGAAGGGACTAGGGCATCACAGCACTATGATTAGAGGTATGCAAGATCATCCCATGAAGGGACCAGTGCATCAGAGATCATCCCATGAAGGGACCAGGGCATCACAGCACTATGATTAGAGGTATGCAAGATCATCCCATGAAGGGACCAGTGCATCACAGCACTATGATTAGAGGTATGAAAGATCATCCCATGAAGGGACCAGGGCATCACAGCACTATGATTAGAGGTATGAAAGATCATCCCATGAAGGGACCAGGGCATCAGAGATTATCCCATGAAGGGACCAGTGAATCAGAGATCATCCCATGAAGGGACCAGTGCATCAGAGATCATCCCATGAAGGGACCAGGGCATCACAGCACTATGATTAGAGGTATGAAAGATCATCCCATGAAGGGACCAGGGCATCACAGCACTATGATTAGAGGTATGAAAGATCATCCCATGAAGGGACCAGGGCATCACAGCACTATGATTAGAGGTATGAAAGATCATCCCATGAAGGGACCAGGGCATCACAGCACTATGATTAGAGGTATGAAAGATCATCCCATGAAGGGACCAGTGCATCAGAGATCATCCCATGAAGGGACCAGTGCATCAGAGATCATCCCATGAAGGGACCAGTGCATCAGAGATCATCCCATGAAGGGACCAGTGCATCAGAGATCATCCCATGAAGGGACCAGGGCATCACAGCACTATGATTAGAGGTATGCAAGATCATCCCATGAAGGGACCAGGGCATCAGAGATCATCCCATGAAAGGACCAGTGCATCAGAGATCATCCCATGAAGGGACCAGGGCATCACAGCACTATGATTAGAGGTATGCAAGATCATCCCATGAAGGGACCAGTGCATCACAGCACTATGAATAGAGGTATGAAAGATCATCCCATGAAGGGACCAGGGCATCACAGCACTATGATTAGAGGTATGAAAGATCATCCCATGAAGGCACCAGTGCATCACAGCACTATGATTAGAGGTATGAAAGATCATCCCATGAAGGGACCAGGGCATCACAGCACTATGATTAGAGGTATGAAAGATCATCCCATGATGGGACCAGGGCATCAGAGATCATCCCATGAAGGGACCAGTGCATCAGAGATCATCCCATGAAGGGACCAGGGCATCAGAGATCATCCCATGAAGGGACCAGGGCATCAGAGATCATCCCATGAAGGGACCAGGGCATCACAGCACTATGATTAGAGGTATGAAAGATCATCCCATGAAGGGACAAAGGCATCACAGCACTATGATTAGAGGTATGAAAGATCATCCCATGAAGGGACCAGGGCATCACAGCACTATGTTTAGAGGTATGAAAGATCATCCCATGAAGGGACCAGGGCATCAAAGCACTATGATTAGAGGTATGCAAGATCATCCCATGAAGGGACCAGTGCATCAGAGATCATCCCATGAAGGGACCAGTGCATCAGAGATCATCCCATGAAGGGACCAGTGCATCAGAGATCATCCCATGAAGGGACCAGTGCATCAGAGATCATCCCATGAAGGGACCAGTGCATCAGAGATCATCCCATGAAGAGACCAGTGCATCAGAGATCATCCCATGAAGGGACCAGGGCATCACAGCACTATGATTAGAGGTATGAAAGATCATCCCATGAGGGGACCAGGGCATCACAGCACTATGATTAGAGGTATGCAAGATCATCCCATGAAGGGACTAGTGCTTCAGAGATCATCCCATGAAGGGACCAGTGCATCAGAGATCATCCCATGAAGGGACCAGGGCATCACATCACTATGATTAGTGGTATGCAAGATCATCCCATGAAGGGACGAGTGCATCAGAGATCATCCCATGAAGGGACCAGGGCATCAGAGATCATCCCATGAAGGGACCAGGGCATCACAGCACTATGATTAGAGGTATGAAAGATCATCCCATGAAGGGACAAAGGCATCACAGCACTATGATTAGAGGTATGAAAGATCATCCCATGAAGGGACCAGGGCATCACAGCACTATGTTTAGAGGTATGAAAGATCATCCCATGAAGGGACCAGGGCATCAAAGCACTATGATTAGAGGTATGCAAGATCATCCCATGAAGGGACCAGTGCATCAGAGATCATCCCATGAAGGGACCAGTGCATCAGAGATCATCCCATGAAGGGACCAGTGCATCAGAGATCATCCCATGAAGGGACCAGTGCATCAGAGATCATCCCATGAAGGGACCAGTGCATCAGAGATCATCCCATGAAGGGACCAGGGCATCACAGCACTATGATTAGAGGTATGACAGATCATCCCATGAAGGGACCAGTGCATCACAGCACTATGATTAGAGGTATGAAAGATCATCCCATGAAGGGACCAGGGCATCACAGCACTATGATTAGAGGTATGAAAGATCATCCCATGAAGGGACCAGGGCATCACAGCACTATGATTAGAGGTATGAAAGATCATCCCATGAAGGGACCAGTGCATCAGAGATCATCCCATGAAGGGACCAGTGCATCAGAGATCATCCCATGAAGGGACCAGTGCATCAGAGATCATCCCATGAAGGGACCAGGGCATCACAGCACTATGATTAGAGGTATGAAAGATCATCCCATGAAGGGATCAGGGCATCACAGCACTATGATTAGTGGTATGAAAGATCATCCCATGAAGGGACCAGGGCATCACAGCACTATGATTAGAGGTATGAAAGAGTATCCCATGAAGGGACCAGGGGATCACAGCACTATGATTAGAGGTATGCAAGATCATCCCATGAAGGGACCAGTGCATCAGAGATCATCCCATGAAGGGACCAGTGCATCACAGCACTATGATTAGAGGTATGAAAGCTCATCCCATGAAGGGACATGGACATCACAGCACTATGATTAGAGGTATGAAAGATGATCCCATGAAGGGACCAGGGCATCACAGCACTATGATTAGAGGTATGAAAGATCATCCCATGAAGGGACCAGGGCATCACAGCACTATGATTAGAGGTATGCAAGATCATCCCATGAAGGGACCAGTGCATCAGAGATCATCCCATGAAGGGACCAGTGCATCAGAGATCAACCCATGAAGGGACCAGTGCATCAGAGATCATCCCATGAAGGGACCAGTGCATCGGAGATCATCCCATGAAGGGACCAGTGCATCGGAGATCATCCCATGAAGGGACCAGTGCATCGGAGATCATCCCATGAAGGGACCAGGGCATCACAGCACTATGATTAGAGGTATGAAAGATCATCCCATGAAGGGACCAGGGGATCACAGCACTATGATTAGAGGTATGAAAGATCATCCCATGAAGGGACCAGGGCATCGGAGATCATCCCATGAAGGGACCAGTGCATCAGATCACCCCATGAAGGGACCAGTGCATCAGAGATCATCCCATGAAGGGACCAGGGCATCACAGCACTATGATTAGAGGTATGCAAGATCATCCCATGAAGGGACCAATGCATCAGAGATCATCCCATGAAGGGACCAGTGCATCAGAGATCATCCCATGAAGGGACCAGTGCATCAGAGATCATCCCATGAAGGGACCAGGGCATCACAGCACTATGATTAGAGGTATGCAAGATCATCCCATGAAGAGACCAGTGCATCAGAGATCATCCCATGAAGGGACCAGGGCATCACAGCACTATGATTAGAGGTATGAAAGATCATCCCATGAAGCGACCAGGGCATCACAGCACTATGATTAGAGGTATGAAAGATCATCCCATGAAGGGACCAGGGCATCAGAGATCATCCCATGAAGGGACCAGGGCATCAGAGATCATCCCATGAAGGGACCAGGGCATCAGATCATCCCATGAAGGGACCAGGGCATCAGAGATCATCCCATGAAGGGACCAGTGCATCAGAGATCATCCCATGAAGGGACCAGTGCATCAGAGATCATCCCATGAAGGGACCAGTGCATCAGAAATCATCCCATGAAGGGACCAGTGCATCACAGCAATATGATTAGAGGTATGAAAGATTATCCCATGAAGGGACCAGGGCATCACAGCACTATGATTAGAGGTATGCAAGATCATCCCATGAAGGGACCAGTGCATCACAGCACTATGATTAGAGGTATGAAAGATCATCCCATGAAGGGACCAGTGCATCAGAGATCATCCCATGAAGGGACCAGTGCATCAGAGATCATCCCATGAAGGGACCAGGGCATCACTGCACTATGATTAGAGGTATGCAAGATCATCCCATGAAGGGACCAGGGCATCACAGCACTATGATTAGAGGTATGCAAGATCATCCCATGAAGTGACCAGTGCATCACATCACTATGATTAGTGGTATGCAAGATCATCCCATGAAGGGACGAGTGCATCAGAGATCATCCCATGAAGGGACCAGTGCATCAGAGATTATCCCATGAAGGGACCAGGGCATCACAGCACTATGATTAGAGGTATGAAAGATCATCCCATGAAGGGACCAGGGCATCACAGCACTATGATTAGAGGTATGCAAGATCATCCCATGAAGGGACCAGTGCATCAGAGATCATCCCATGAAGGGACCAGGGCATCAGAGATCATCCCATGAAGGGACCAGTGCATCAGAGATCATCCCATGAAGGGACCAGGGCATCACATCACTATGATTAGAGGTATGCAAGATCATCCCATGAAGGGACGAGTGCATCAGAGATCATCCCATGAAGGGACCAGGGCATCACAGCACTATGATTAGAGGTATGAAAGATCATCCCATGAAGGGACCAGGGCATCACAGCACTATGATTAGAGGTATGCAAGATAATCCCATGAAGGGACCAGTGCATCAGAGATCATCCCATGAAGGGACCAGTGCATCAGAGATCATCCCATGAAGGGACCAGTGCATAAGAGATCATCCCATGAAAGGACCAGTGCATCGGAGATCATCCCATGAAGGGACCAGGGCATCACAGCACTATAATTAGAGGTATGAAAGATCATCCCATGAAGGGACCAGGGCATCACAGCACTATGATTAGCGGTATGCAAGATCATCCCATGAAGGGACCGGTGGATCATAGATCATCCCATGAAGGGACCAGTGCATCAGAGATCATCCCATGAAGGGACCAGGGCATCAGAGATCATCCCATGAAGGGGGACCAGGGCATCAGAGATCATCCCATGAAGGGACCAGGGCATCAGAGATCATCCCATGAAGGGACCAGGGCATCAGAGATCATCCCATGAAGGGACCAGGGCATCACAGCACTATGATTCGAGGTATGCAAGATCATCCCATGAAGGGACCAGTGCATCAGAGATTATCCCATGAAGGGACCAGGGCATCACAGCACTATGATGAGAGGTATGAAAGATCATCCCATGAAGGGATCAGGGCATCACAGCACTATGATTAGTGGTATGAAAGATCATCCCATGAAGGGACCAGGGCATCACAGCACTATGATTAGAGGTATGAAAGATCATCCCATGATGGGACCAGGGCATCAGAGATCATCCCATGAAGGGACCAGTGCATCAGAGATCATCCCATGAAGGGACCAGTGCATCACATCACTATGATTAGAGGTATGCAAGATCATCCCATGAAGGGACGAGTGCATCAGAGATCATCCCATGAAGGGACCAGTGCATCAGAGATCATCCCATGAAGGGACCAGGGCATCACAGCACTATGATTAGAGGTATGCAAGATCATCCCATGAAGGGACCAGTGCATCAGAGATCATCCCATGAAGGGACCAGTGCATCAGAGATCATCCCATGAAGGGACCAGTGCATCAGAGATCATCCCATGAAGGGACCAGTGCATCAGAAATCATCCCATGAAGGGACCAGTGCATCAGAGATCATCCCATGAAGGGACCAGGGCATCACAGCACTATGATTAGAGGTATGCAAGATCATCCCATGAAGGGACCAGTGCATCACAGCACTATGATTAGAGGTATGAAAGATCATCCCATGAAGGGACCAGGGCATCACAGCACTATGATTAGAGGTATGAAAGATCATCCCATGAAGGGACCAGGGCATCAGAGATTATCCGATGAAGGGACCAGTGCATCAGAGATCATCCCATGAAGGGACCAGTGCATCAGATCATCCCATGAAGGGACCAGGGCATCACAGCACTATGATTAGAGGTATGCAAGATCATCCCATGAAGGGACCAGTGCATCAGAGATCATCCCATGAAGGGACCAGGGCATCACAGCACTATGATTAGAGGTATGCAAGATCATCCCATGAAGGGACCAGTGCATCACAGCACTATGATTAGAGGTATGAAAGATCATCCCATGAAGGGACCAGGGCATCACAGATCATCCCATGAAGGGACCAGTGCATCAGAGATCATCCCATGAAGGGACCAGGGCATCACAGTACTATTATTAGAGGTATGAAAGATCATCCCATTTAGGGACCAGTGCATCAGAGATCATCCCATGAAGGGACCAGTGCATCAGAGATCATCCCATGAAGGGACCAGTGCATCAGAGATCATCCCATGAAGGGACCAGGGCATCACAGCACTATGATTAGAGGTATGCAAGATCATCCCATGAAGGGACCAGTGCATCACAGCACTATGATTAGAGGAATGAAAGATCATCCCATGAAGGGACCAGGGCATCACAGCACTATGATTAGAGGTATGAAAGATCATCCCATGAAGGGACCAGGGCATCACAGCACTATGATTAGAGGTATGAAAGATCATCCCATGAAGGCACCAGTGCATCACAGCACTATGATTAGAGGTATGAAAGATCATCCCATGAAGGGACCAGGGCATCAGAGATCATCCCATGAAGGGACCAGTGCATCAGAGATCATCCCATGAAGGGACCAGGGCATCAGAGATCATCCCATGAAGGGACCAGGGCATCAGAGATCATCCCATGAAGGGACCAGTGCATCAGAGATCATCCCATGAAGGGACCAGGGCATCACAGCACTATGATTAGAGGTATGAAAGATCATCCCATGAAGGGACCAGGGCATCACAGCACTATGATTAGAGGTATGCAAGATCATCCCATGAAGGGACTAGTGCATCAGAGATCATCCCATGAAGGGACCAGTGCATCAGAGATCATCCCATGAAGGGACCAGGGCATCACATCACTATGATTAGTGGTATGCAAGATCATCCCATGAAGGGACGAGTGCATCAGAGATCATCCCATGAAGGGACCAGGGCATCACAGCACTATGATTAGAGGTATGCAAGATCATCCCATGAAGGGACCAGTGCATCACAGCACTATGATTAGAGGTATGAAAGATCATCCCATGAAGGGACCAGGGCATCACAGCACTATGATTAGAGGTATGAAAGATCATCCCATGAAGGGACCAGGGCATCACAGCACTATGATTAGAGGTATGCAAGATCATCCCATGAAGGGACCAGTGCATCAGAGATCATCCCATGAAGGGACCAGGGCATCACAGCACTATGATTAGAGGTATGCAAGATCATCCCATGAAGGGACCAGTGCATCAGAGATCATCCCATGAAGGGACCAGGGCATCACAGCACTATGATTAGAGGTATGCAAGATCATCCCATGAAGGGACCAGTGCATCACAGCACTATGATTAGAGGTATGAAAGATCATCCCATGAAGGGACCAGGGCATCACAGCACTATGATTAGAGGTATGAAAGATCATCCCATGAAGGGACCAGGGCATCAGAGATTATCCCATGAAGGGACCAGTGAATCAGAGATCATCCCATGAAGGGACCAGTGCATCAGAGATCATCCCATGAACGGACCAGGGCATCACAGCACTATGATTAGAGGTATGAAAGATCATCCCATGAAGGGACCAGGGCATCACAGCACTATGATTAGAGGTATGAAAGATCATCCCATGAAGGGACCATGGCATCACAGCACTATGATTAGAGGTATGAAAGATCATCCCATGAAGGGACCAGGGCATCACAGCACTATGATTAGAGGTATGAAAGATCATCCCATGAAGGGACCAGTGCATCAGAGATCATCCCATGAAGGGACCAGTGCATCAGAGATCATCCCATGAAGGGACCAGTGCATCAGAGATCATCCCATGAAGGGACCAGTGCATCAGAGATCATCCCATGAAGGGACCAGTGCATCAGAGATCATCCCATGAAGGGACCAGGGCATCACAGCACTATGATTAGAGGTATGAAAGATCATCCCATGAAGGGACAAAGGCATCACAGCACTATGATTAGAGGTATGAAAGATCATCCCATGAAGGGACCAGGGCATCACAGCACTATGTTTAGAGGTATGAAAGATCATCCCATGAAGGGACCAGGGCATCAAAGCACTATGATTAGAGGTATGCAAGATCATCCCAAGAAGGGACCAGTGCATCAGAGATCATCCCATGAAGGGACCAGTGCATCAGAGATCATCCCATGAAGGGACCAGTGCATCAGAGATCATCCCATGAAGGGACCAGTGCATCACAGCACTATGATTAGAGGTATGAAAGCTCATCCCATGAAGGGACATGGACATCACAGCACTATGATTAGAGGTATGAAAGATGATCCCATGAAGGGACCAGGGCATCACAGCACTATGATTAGAGGTATGAAAGATCATCCCATGAAGGGACCAGGGCATCACAGCACTATGATTAGAGGTATGCAAGATCATCCCATGAAGGGACCAGTGCATCAGAGATCATCCCATGAAGGGACCAGTGCATCAGAGATCATCCCATGAAGGGACCAGTGCATCAGAGATCATCCCATGAAGGGACCAGTGCATCGGAGATCATCCCATGAAGGGACCAGTGCATCGGAGATCATCCCATGAAGGGACCAGTGCATCGGAGATCATCCCATGAAGGGACCAGGGCATCACAGCACTATGATTAGAGGTATGAAAGATCATCCCATGAAGGGACCAGGGGATCACAGCACTATGATTAGAGGTATGAAAGATCATCCCATGAAGGGACCAGGGCATCGGAGATCATCCCATGAAGGGACCAGTGCATCAGATCATCCCATGAAGGGACCAGTGCATCAGAGATCATCCCATGAAGGGACCAGGGCATCACAGCACTATGATTAGAGGTATGCAAGATCATCCCATGAAGGGACCAATGCATCAGAGATCATCCCATGAAGGGACCAGTGCATCAGAGATCATCCCATGAAGGGACCATTGCATCAGAGATCATCCCATGAAGGGACCAGGGCATCACAGCACTATGATTAGAGGTATGCAAGATCATCCCATGAAGAGACCAGTGCATCAGAGATCATCCCATGAAGGGACCAGTGCATCACAGCACTATGATTAGAGGTATGAAAGATCATCCCATGAAGGGACCAGGGCATCACAGCACTATGATTAGAGGTATGAAAGATCATCCCATGAAGCGACCAGGGCATCAGAGATCATCCCATGAAGGGACCAGGGCATCAGAGATCATCCCATGAAGGGACCAGGGCATCAGAGATCATCCCATGAAGGGACCAGGGCATCAGAGATCATCCCATGAAGGGACCAGGGCATCAGAGATCATCCCATGAACCAGTGCATCAGAAATCATCCCATGAAGTGACCAGTGCATCAGAAATCATCCCATGAAGGGACCAGTGCATCACAGCACTATGATTAGAGGTATGAAAGATTATCCCATGAAGGGACCAGGGCATCACAGCACTATGATTAGAGGTATGCAAGATCATCCCATGAAGGGACCAGTGCATCAAAGCACTATGATTAGAGGTATGAAAGATCATCCCATGAAGGGACCAGTGCATCAGAGATCATCCCATGAAGGGACCAGTGCATCAGAGATCATCCCATGAAGGGACCAGGGCATCACTGCACTATAATTAGAGGTATGAAAGATCATCCCATGAAGGGACCAGGGCATCACAGCACTATGATTAGAGGTATGCAAGATCATCCCATGAAGGGACCAGGGCATCACAGCACTATGATTAGAGGTATGCAAGATCATCCCATGAAGTGACCAGTGCATCACATCGCTATGATTAGTGGTATGCAAGATCATCCCATGAAGGGACGAGTGCATCAGAGATCATCCCATGAAGGGACCAGTGCATCAGAGATTATCCCATGAAGGGACCAGGGCATCACAGCACTATGATTAGAGGTATGAAAGATCATCCCATGAAGGGACCAGGGCATCACAGCACTATGATTAGAGGTATGCAAGATCATCCCATGAAGGGACCAGTGCATCAGAGATCATCCCATGAAGGGACCAGGGCATCAGAGATCATCCCATGAAGGGACCAGTGCATCAGAGATCATCCCATGAAGGGACCAGGGCATCACATCACTATGATTAGAGGTATGCAAGATCATCCCATGAAGGGACGAGTGCATCAGAGATCATCCCATGAAGGGACCAGGGCATCACAGCACTATGATTAGAGGTATGAAAGATCATCCCATGAAGGGACCAGGGCATCACAGCACTATGATTAGAGGTATGCAAGATCATCCCATGAAGGGACCAGTGCATCAGAGATCATCCCATGAAGGGACCAGTGCATCAGAGATCATCCCATGAAGGGACCAGTGCATCAGAGATCATCCCATGAAGGGACCAGTGCATCAGAGATCATCCCATGAAGGGACCAGTGCATCACAGCACTATAATTAGAGGTATGAAAGATCATCCCATGAAGGGACCAGGGCATCACAGCACTATGATTAGCGGTATGCAAGATCATCCCATGAAGGGACCGGTGGATCATAGATCATCCCATGAAGGGACCAGTGCATCAGAGATCATCCCATGAAGGGACCAGGGCATCAGAGATCATCCCATGAAGGGGGACCAGGGCATCAGAGATCATCCCATGAAGGGACCAGGGCATCAGAGATCATCCCATGAAGGGACCAGGGCATCAGAGATCATCCCATAAAGGGACCAGGGCATCACAGCACTATGATTCGAGGTATGCAAGATCATCCCATGAAGGGACCAGTGCATCAGAGATTATCCCATGAAGGGACCAGGGCATCACAGCACTATGATTAAAGGTATGAAAGATCATCCCATGAAGGGATCAGGGCATCACAGCACTATGATTAGCGGTATGAAAGATCATCCCATGAAGGGACCAGGGCATCACAGCACTATGATTAGAGGTATGAAAGATCATCCCATGATGGGACCAGGGCATCAGAGATCATCCCATGAAGGGACCAGTGCATCAGAGATCATCCCATGAAGGGACCAGGGCATCACATCACTATGATTAGAGGTATGCAAGATCATCCCATGAAGGGACGAGTGCATCAGAGATCATCCCATGAAGGGACCAGTGCATCAGAGATCATCCCATGAAGGGACCAGGGCATCACAGCACTATGATTAGAGGTATGCAAGATCATCCCATGAAGGGACCAGTGCATCAGAGATCATCCCATGAAGGGACCAGTGCATCAGAGATCATCCCATGAAGGGACCAGTGCATCAGAGATCATCCCATGAAGGGACCAGTGCATCAGAGATCATCCCATGAAGGGACCAGTGCATCAGAGATCATCCAATGAACCAGTGCATCAGAAATCATCCCATGAAGGGACCAGTGCATCAGAAATCATCCCATGAAGGGACCAGTGCATCAGAGATCATCCCATGAAGGGACCAGGGCATCACAGCACTATGATTAGAGGTATGCAAGATCATCCCATGAAGGGACCAGTGCATCACAGCACTATGATTAGAGGTATGAAAGATCATCCCATGAAGGGACCAGGGCATCACAGCACTATGATTAGAGGTATGAAAGATCATCCCATGAAGGGACCAGGGCATCAGAGATTATCCCATGAAGGGACCAGTGCATCAGAGATCATCCCATGAAGGGACCAGTGCATCAGATCATCCCATGAAGGGACCAGGGCATCACAGCACTATGATTAGAGGTATGCAAGATCATCCCATGAAGGGACCAGTGCATCAGAGATCATCCCATGAAGGGACCAGGGCATCACAGCACTATGATTAGAGGTATGCAAGATCATCCCATGAAGGGACCAGTGCATCAGAGATCATCCCATGAAGGGACCAGTGCATCAGAGATCATCCCATGAAGGGACCAGTGCATCAGAGATCATCCCATGAAGGGACCAGTGCATCAGAAATCATCCCATGAAGGGACCAGTGCATCAGAAATCATCCCATGAAGGGACCAGTGCATCACAGCACTATGATTAGAGGTATGAAAGATCATCCCATGAAGGGACCAGGGCATCACAGCACTATGATTAGAGGTATGAAAGATCATCCCATGAAGGGACAAGGGCATCACAGCACTATGATTAGAGGTATGAAAGATCATCCCATGAAGGGACCAGTGCATCAGAGATCATCCCATGAAGGGACCAGTGCATCAGAGATCATCCCATGAAGGGACCAGGGCATCACAGCACTATGATTAGAGGTATGAAAGATCATCCCATTTAGGGACCAGTGCATCAGAGATCATCCCATGAAGGGACCAGTGCATCAGAGATCATCCCATGAAGGGACCAGTGCATCAGAGATCATCCCAAGAAGGGACCAGGGCATCACAGCACTATGATTAGAGGTATGAAAGATCATCCAATGAGGGGACCAGGGCATCACAGCACTATGATTAGAGGTATGCAAGATCATCCCATGAAGGGACTAGTGCATCAGAGATCATCCCATGAAGGGACCAGTGCATCAGAGATCATCCCATGAAGGGACCAGGGCATCACATCACTATGATTAGTGGTATGCAAGATCATCCCATGAAGGGACGAGTGCATCAGAGATCATCCCATGAAGGGACCAGGGCATCACAGCACTATGATTAGAGGTATGCAAGATCATCCCATGAAGGGACCAGTGCATCACAGCACTATGATTAGAGGTATGAAAGATCATCCCATGAAGGGACCAGGGCATCACAGCACTATGATTAGAGGTATGAAAGATCATCCCATGAAGGGACCAGGGCATCACAGCACTATGATTAGAGGTATGAAAGATCATCCCATGAAGGGACCAGGGCATCACAGCACTATGATTAGAGGTATGCAAGATCATCCCATGAAGGGACCAGTGCAGCAGAGATCATCCCATGAAGGGACCAGGGCATCACAGCACTATGATTAGAGGTATGCAAGATCATCCCATGAAGGGACCAGTGCATCAGAGATCATCCCATGAAGGGACCAGGGCATCACAGCACTATGATTAGAGGTATGCAAGATCATCCCATGAAGGGACCAGTGCATCACAGCACTATGATTAGAGGTATGAAAGATCATCCCATGAAGGGACCAGGGCATCACAGATCATCCCATGAAGGGACCAGTGCATCAGAGATCATCCCATGAAGGGACCAGGGCATCACAGCACTATGATTAGAGGTATGAAAGATCATCCAATGAGGGGACCAGGGCATCACAGCACTATGATTAGAGGTATGAAAGATCATCCAATGAGGGGACCAGGGCATCACAGCACTATGATTAGAGGTATGCAAGATCATCCCATGAAGGGACTAGTGCATCAGAGATCATCCCATGAAGGGACCAGTGCATCAGAGATCATCCCATGAAGGGACCAGGGCATCACAGCACTATGATTAGTGGTATGAAAGATCATCCCATGAAGGGACCAGTGCACCAGAGATCATCCCATGAAGGGACTAGGGCATCACAGCACTATGATTAGAGGTATGCAAGATCACCCCATGAAGGGACCAGTGCATCAGAGATCATCCCATGAAGGGACCAGGGCATCACAGCACTATGATCAGAGGTATGCAAGATCATCCCATGAAGGGACCAGTGCATCACAGCACTATGATTAGAGGTATGAAAGATCATCCCATGAAGGGACCAGGGCATCACAGCACTATGATTAGAGGTATGAAAGATCATCCCATGAAGGGACCAGGGCATCAGAGATTATCCCATGAAGGGACCAGTGAATCAGAGATCATCCCATGAAGGGACCAGTGCACCAGAGATCATCCCATGAAGGGACCAGGGCATCACAGCACTATGATTAGAGGTATGAAAGATCATCCCATGAAGGGACCAGGGCATCACAGCACTATGATTAGAGGTATGAAAGATCATCCCATGAAGGGACCAGGGCATCACAGCACTATGATTAGAGGTATGAAAGATCATCCCATGAAGGGACCAGGGCATCACAGCACTATGATTAGAGGTATGAAAGATCATCCCATGAAGGGACCAGTGCATCAGAGATCATCCCATGAAGGGACCAGTGCATCAGAGATCATCCCATGAAGGGACCAGTGCATCAGAGATCATCCCATGAAGGGACCAGGGCATCACAGCACTATGATTAGAGGTATGCAAGATCATCCCATGAAGGGACCAGGGCATCAGAGATCATCCCATAAAAGGACCAGTGCATCAGAGATCATCCCATGAAGGGACCAGGGCATCACAGCACTATGATTAGAGGTATGCAAGATCATCCCATGAAGGGACCAGTGCATCACAGCACTATGAATAGAGGTATGAAAGATCATCCCATGAAGGGACCAGGGCATCACAGCACTATGATTAGAGGTATGAAAGATCATCCCATGAAGGCACCAGTGCATCACAGCACTATGATTAGAGGTATGAAAGATCATCCCATGAAGGGACCAGGGCATCACAGCACTATGATTAGAGGTATGAAAGATCATCCCATGATGGGACCAGGGCATCAGAGATCATCCCATGAAGGTACCAGTGCATCAGAGATCATCCCATGAAGGGACCAGGGCATCAGAGATCATCCCATGAAGGGACCAGGGCATCAGAGATCATCCCATGAAGGGACCAGTGCATCAGAGATCATCCCATGAAGGGACCATGGCAGCAGAGATCATCCCTTGAAGGGACCAGTGCACCAGATCATCCCATGAAGGGACCAGGGCATCACAGCACTATGATTAGAGGTATGAAAGATCATCCCATGAAGGGACAAAGGCATCACAGCACTATGATTAGAGGTATGAAAGATCATCCCATGAAGGGACCAGGGCATCACAGCACTATGTTTAGAGGTATGAAAGATCATCCCATGAAGGGACCAGGGCATCAAAGCACTATGATTAGAGGTATGCAAGATCATCCCATGAAGGGACCAGTGCATCAGAGATCATCCCATGAAGGGACCAGTGCATCAGAGATCATCCCATGAAGGGACCAGTGCATCAGTGTTCATCCCATGAAGGGACCAGTGCATCAGTGTTCATCCCATGAAGGGACCAGGGCATCACAGCACTATGATTAGAGGTATGAAAGATCATCCCATGAAGGGATCAGGGCATCACAGCACTATGATTAGTGGTATGAAAGATCATCCCATGAAGGGACCAGGGCATCACAGCACTATGATTAGAGGTATGAAAGAGCATCCCATGAAGGGACCAGGGGATCACAGCACTATGATTAGAGGTATGCAAGATCATCCCATGAAGGGACCAGTGCATCAGAGATCATCCCATGAAGGGACCAGTGCATCACAGCACTATGATTAGAGGTATGAAAGCTCATCCCATGAAGGGACATGGACATCACAGCACTATGATTAGAGGTATGAAAGATGATCCCATGAAGGGACCAGGGCATCACAGCACTATGATTAGAGGTATGAAAGATCATCCCATGAAGGGACCAGGGCATCACAGCACTATGATTAGAGGTATGCAAGATCATCCCATGAAGGGACCAGTGCATCAGAGATCATCCCATGAAGGGACCAGTGCATCAGAGATCAACCCATGAAGGGACCAGTGCATCGGAGATCATCCCATGAAGGGACCAGTGCATCGGAGATCATCCCATGAAGGGACCAGTGCATCGGAGATCATCCCATGAAGGGACCAGTGCATCGGAGATCATCCCATGAAGGGACCAGGGCATCACAGCACTATGATTAGAGGTATGAAAGATCATCCCATGAAGGGACCAGGGGATCACAGCACTATGATTAGAGGTATGAAAGATCATCCCATGAAGGGACCAGGGCATCGGAGATCATCCCATGAAGGGACCAGTGCATCAGATCATCCCATGAAGGGACCAGTGCATCAGAGATCATCCCATGAAGGGACCAGGGCATCACAGCACTATGATTAGAGGTATGCAAGATCATCCCATGAAGGGACCAATGCATCAGAGATCATCCCATGAAGGGACCAGTGCATCAGAGATCATCCCATGAAGGGACCAGTGCATCAGAGATCATCCCAGGAAGGGACCAGGGCATCACAGCACTATGATTAGAGGTATGCAAGATCATCCCATGAAGAGACCAGTGCATCAGAGATCATCCCATGAAGGGACCAGTGCATCACAGCACTATGATTAGAGGTATGAAAGATCATCCCATGAAGGGACCAGGGCATCACAGCACTATGATTAGAGGTATGAAAGATCATCCCATGAAGCGACCAGGGCATCAGAGATCATCCCATGAAGGGACCAGGGCATCAGAGATCATCCCATGAAGGGACCAGGGCATCAGAGATCATCCCATGAAGGGACCAGTGCATCAGAGATCATCCCATGAACCAGTGCATCAGAAATCATCCCATGAAGGGACCAGTGCATCAGAAATCATCCCATGAAGGGACCAGTGCATCACAGCAATATGATTAGAGGTATGAAAGATTATCCCATGAAGGGACCAGGGCATATCAGCACTATGATTAGAGGTATGCAAGATCATCCCATGAAGGGACCAGTGCATCACAGCACTATGATTAGAGGTATGAAAGATCATCCCATGAAGGGACCAGTGCATCAGAGATCATCCCATGAAGGGACCAGTGCATCAGAGATCATCCCATGAAGGGACCAGGGCATCACTGCACTATGATTAGAGGTATGCAAGATCATCCCATGAAGGGACCAGGGCATCACAGCACTATGATTAGAGGTATGCAAGATCATCCCATGAAGTGACCAGTGCATCACATCACTATGATTAGTGGTATGCAAGATCATTCCATGAAGGGACGAGTGCATCAGAGATTATCCCATGAAGGGACCAGTGCATCAGAGATTATCCCATGAAGGGACCAGGGCATCACAGCACTATGATTAGAGGTATGAAAGATCATCCCATGAAGGGACCAGGGCATCACAGCACTATGATTAGAGGTATGCAAGATCATCCCATGAAGGGACCAGTGCATCAGAGATCATCCCATGAAGGGACCAGGGCATCAGAGATCATCCCATGAAGGGACCAGTGCATCAGAGATCATCCCATGAAGGGACCAGGGCATCACATCACTATGATTAGAGGTATGCAAGATCATCCCATGAAGGGACGAGTGCATCAGAGATCATCCCATGAAGGGACCAGGGCATCACAGCACTATGATTAGAGGTATGAAAGATCATCCCATGAAGGGACCAGGGCATCACAGCACTATGATTAGAGGTATGCAAGATAATCCCATGAAGGGACCAGTGCATCAGAGATCATCCCATGAAGGGACCAGTGCATCAGAGATCATCCCATGAAGGGACCAGTGCATAAGAGATCATCCCATGAAGGGACCAGGGCATCAGAGATCATCCTATGAAGGGGGACCAGGGCATCAGAGATCATCCCATGAAGGGACCAGGGCATCAGAGATCATCCCATGAAGGGGGACCAGGGCATCAGAGATCATCCCATGAAGGGACCAGGGCATCAGAGATCATCCCATGAAGGGACCAGGGCATCAGAGATCATCCCATAAAGGGACCAGGGCATCACAGCACTATGATTCGAGGTATGCAAGATCATCCCATGAAGGGACCAGTGCATCAGAGATTATCCCATGAAGGGACCAGGGCATCACAGCACTATGATTAGAGGTATGAAAGATCATCCCATGAAGGGATCAGGGCATCACAGCACTATGATTAGTGGTATGAAAGATCATCCCATGAAGGGACCAGGGCATCACAGCACTATGATTAGAGGTATGAAAGATCATCCCATGATGGGACCAGGGCATCAGAGATCATCCCATGAAGGGACCAGTGCATCAGAGATCATCCCATGAAGGGACCAGGGCATCACATCACTATGATTAGAGGTATGCAAGATCATCCCATGAAGGGACGAGTGCATCAGAGATCATCCCATGAAGGGACCAGTGCATCAGAGATCATCCCATGAAGGGACCAGGGCATCACAGCACTATGATTAGAGGTATGCAAGATCATCCCATGAAGGGACCAGTGCATCAGAGATCATCCCATGAAGGGACCAGTGCATCAGAGATCATCCCATGAAGGGACCAGTGCATCAGAGATCATCCCATGAAGGGACCAGTGCATCAGAGATCATCCCATGAAGGGACCAGTGCATCAGAGATCATCCAATGAACCAGTGCATCAGAAATCATCCCATGAAGGGACCAGTGCATCAGAAATCATCCCATGAAGGGACCAGTGCATCAGAGATCATCCCATGAAGGGACCAGGGCATCACAGCACTATGATTAGAGGTATGCAAGATCATCCCATGAAGGGACCAGTGCATCACAGCACTATGATTAGAGGTATGAAAGATCATCCCATGAAGGGACCAGGGCATCACAGCACTATGATTAGAGGTATGAAAGATCATCCCATGAAGGGACCAGGGCATCACAGCACTATGATTAGAGGTATGAAAGATCATCCCATGAAGGGACCAGGGCATCACAGCACTATGATTAGAGGTATGAAAGATCATCCCATGAAGGGACCAGGGCATCAGAGATTATCCCATGAAGGGACCAGTGCATCAGAGATCATCCCATGAAGGGACCAGTGCATCAGATCATCCCATGAAGGGACCAGGGCATCACAGCACTATGATTAGAGGTATGCAAGATCATCCCATGAAGGGACCAGTGCATCAGAGATCATCCCATGAAGGGACCAGGGCATCACAGCACTATGATTAGAGGTATGCAAGATCATCCCATGAAGGGACCAGTGCATCACAGCACTATGATTAGAGGTATGAAAGATCATCCCATGAAGGGACCAGGGCATCACAGATCATCCCATGAAGGGACCAGTGCATCAGAGATCATCCCATGAAGGGACCAGGGCATCACAGTACTATTATTAGAGGTATGAAAGATCATCCCATTTAGGGACCAGTGCATCAGAGATCATCCCATGAAGGGACCAGTGCATCAGAGATCATCCCATGAAGGGACCAGTGCATCAGAGATCATCCCATGAAGGGACCAGGGCATCACAGCACTATGATTAGAGGTATGCAAGATCATCCCATGAAGGGACCAGTGCATCACAGCACTATGAATAGAGTTATGAAAGATCATCCCGTGAAGGGACCAGGGAATCACAGCACTATGATTAGAGGTATGAAAGATCATCCCATGAAGGCACCAGTGCATCACAGCACTATGATTAGAGGTATGAAAGATCATCCCATGAAGGGACCAGGGCATCACAGCACTATGATTAGAGGTATGAAAGATCATCCCATGATGGGACCAGGGCATCAGAGATCATCCCATGAAGGGACCAGTGCATCAGAGATCATCCCATGAAGGGACCAGGGCATCAGAGATCATCCCATGAAGGGACCAGGGCATCAGAGATCATCCCATGAAGGGACCAGGGCATCAGAGATCATCCCATGAAGGGACCAGTGCATCAGAGATCATCCCATGAAGGGACCAGGGCATCACAGCACTATGATTAGAGGTATGAAAGATCATCCCATGAAGGGACCAGGGCATCACAGCACTATGATTAGAGGTATGCAAGATCATCCCATGAAGGGACTAGTGCATCAGAGATCATCCCATGAAGGGACCAGTGCATCAGAGATCATCCCATGAAGGGACCAGGGCATCACATCACTATGATTAGTGGTATGCAAGATCATCCCATGAAGGGACGAGTGCATCAGAGATCATCCCATGAAGGGACCAGGGCATCACAGCACTATGATTAGAGGTATGCAAGATCATCCCATGAAGGGACCAGTGCATCACAGCACTATGATTAGAGGTATGAAAGATCATCCCATGAAGGGACCAGGGCATCACAGCACTATGATTAGAGGTATGAAATATCATCCCATGATGGGACCAGGGCATCACAGCACTATGATTAGAGGTATGCAAGATCATCCCATGAAGGGACCAGTGCATCAGAGATCATCCCATGAAGGGACTAGGGCATCACAGCACTATGATTAGAGGTATGCAAGATCATCCCATGAAGGGACCAGTGCATCAGAGATCATCCCATGAAGGGACCAGGGCATCACAGCACTATGATTAGAGGTATGCAAGATCATCCCATGAAGGGACCAGTGCATCACAGCACTATGATTAGAGGTATGAAAGATCATCCCATGAAGGGACCAGGGCATCACAGCACTATGATTAGAGGTATGAAAGATCATCCCATGAAGGGACCAGGGCATCAGAGATTATCCCATGAAGGGACCAGTGAATCAGAGATCATCCCATGAAGGGACCAGTGCATCAGAGATCATCCCATGAACGGACCAGGGCATCACAGCACTATGATTAGAGGTATGAAAGATCATCCCATGAAGGGACCAGGGCATCACAGCACTATGATTAGAGGTATGAAAGATCATCCCATGAAGGGACCATGGCATCACAGCACTATGATTAGAGGTATGAAAGATCATCCCATGAAGGGACCAGGGCATCACAGCACTATGATTAGAGGTATGAAAGATCATCCCATGAAGGGACCAGTGCATCAGAGATCATCCCATGAAGGGACCAGTGCATCAGAGATCATCCCATGAAGGGACCAGTGCATCAGAGATCATCCCATGAAGGGACCAGTGCATCAGAGATCATCCCATGAAGGGACCAGTGCATCAGAGATCATCCCATGAAGGGACCAGGGCATCACAGCACTATGATTAGAGGTATGCAAGATCATCCCCTGAAGGGACCAGTGCATCAGAGATCATCCCATGAAGGGACCAGGGCATCACAGCACTATGATTAGAGGTATGCAAGATCATCCCATGAAGGGACCAGGGCATCAGAGATCATCCCATGAAAGGACCAGTGCACCAGAGATCATCCCATGAAGGGACCAGGGCATCACAGCACTATGATTAGAGGTATGCAAGATCATCCCATGAAGGGACCAGTGCATCACAGCACTATGAATAGAGGTATGAAAGATCATCCCATGAAGGGACCAGGGCATCACAGCACTATGATTAGAGGTATGAAAGATCATCCCATGAAGGCACCAGTGCATCACAGCACTATGATTAGAGGTATGAAAGATCATCCCATGAAGGGACCAGGGCATCACAGCACTATGATTAGAGGTATGAAAGATCATCCCATGATGGGACCAGGGCATCAGAGATCATCCCATGAAGGGACCAGTGCATCAGAGATCATCCCATGAAGGGACCAGGGCATCAGAGATCATCCCATGAAGGGACTAGGGCATCAGAGATCATCCCATGAAGGGACCAGTGCATCAGAGATCATCCCATGAAGGGACCATGGCAGCAGAGATCATCCCATGAAGGGACCAGTGCATCAGATCATCCCATGAAGGGACCAGGGCATCACAGCACTATGATTAGAGGTATGAAAGATCATCCCATGAAGGGACAAAGGCATCACAGCACTATGATTAGAGGTATGAAAGATCATCCCATGAAGGGACCAGGGCATCACAGCACTATGTTTAGAGGTATGAAAGATCATCCCATGAAGGGACCAGGGCATCAAAGCACTATGATTAGAGGTATGCAAGATCATCCCATGAAGGGACCAGTGCATCAGAGATCATCCCATGAAGGGACCAGTGCATCAGAGATCATCCCATGAAGGGACCAGTGCATCAGAGATCATCCCATGAAGGGACCAGTGCATCAGTGTTCATCCCATGAAGGGACCAGGGCATCACAGCACTATGATTAGAGGTATGAAAGATCATCCCATGAAGGGATCAGGGCATCACAGCACTATGATTAGTGGTATGAAAGATCATCCCATGAAGGGACCAGGGCATCACAGCACTATGATTAGAGGTATGAAAGAGCATCCCATGAAGGGACCAGGGCATCACAGCACTATGATTAGAGGTATGCAAGATCATCCCATGAAGGGACCAGTGCATCAGAGATCATCCCATGAAGGGACCAGTGCATCACAGCACTATGATTAGAGGTATGAAAGCTCATCCCATGAAGGGACATGGACATCACAGCACTATGATTAGAGGTATGAAAGATCATCCCATGAAGGGACCAGGGCATCACAGCACTATGATTAGAGGTATGAAAGATCATCCCATGAAGGGACCAGGGCATCACAGCACTATGATTAGAGGTATGCAAGATCATCCCATGAAGGGACCAGTGCATCAGAGATCATCCCATGAAGGGACCAGTGCATCAGAGATCATCCCATGAAGGGACCAGTGCATCAGAGATCATCCCATGAAGGGACCAGTGCATCGGAGATCATCCCATGAAGGGACCAGGGCATCACAGCACTATGATTAGAGGTATGAAAGATCATCCCATGAAGGGACCAGGGCATCACAGCACTATGATTAGAGGTATGCAAGATCATCCCATGAAGGGACCAGTGCATCAGATATCATCCCATGAAGGGACCAGTGCATCAGAGATCATCCCATGAAGGGACCAGTGCATCGGAGATCATCCCATGAAGGGACCAGTGCATCGGAGATCATCCCATGAAGGGACCAGGGCATCACAGCACTATGACTAGAGGTATGAAAGATCATCCCATGAAGGGACCAGGGGATCACAGCACTATGATTAGAGGTATGAAAGATCATCCCATGAAGGGACCAGGGCATCGGAGATCATCCCATGAAGGGACCAGTGCATCAGAGATCATCCCATGAAGGGACCAGTGCATCAGAGATCATCCCATGAAGGGACCAGGGCATCACAGCACTATGATTAGAGGTATGAAAGATCATCCCATGAAGGGACCAGGGCATCAGAGATCATCCCATGAAGGGACCAGGGCATCAGAGATCATCCCATGAAGGGACCAGGGCATCAGAGATCATCCCATGAAGGGACCAGGGCATCAGAGATCATCCCATGAACCAGTGCATCAGAAATCATCCCATGAAGGGACTAGTGCATCAGAAATCATCCCATGAAGGGACCAGTGCATCACAGCACTATGATTAGAGGTATGAAAGATCATCCCATGAAGGGACCAGGGCATCACAGCACTATGATTAGAGGTATGCAAGATCATCCCATGAAGGGACCAGTTCATCACAGCACTATGATTAGAGGTATGAAAGATCATCCCATGAAGGGACCAGTGCATCAGAGATCATCCCATGAAGGGACCAGTGCATCAGAGATCAACCCATAAAGGGACCAGGGCATCACAGCACTATGATTAGAGGTATGCAAGATCATCCCATGAAGGGACCAGTGCATCACATCACTATGATTAGTGGTATGCAAGATCATCCCATGAAGGGACGAGTGCATCAGAGATCATCCCATGAAGGGACCAGTGCATCAGAGATTATCCCATGAAGGGACCAGGGCATCACAGCACTATGATTAGAGGTATGAAAGATCATCCCATGAAGGGACCAGGGCATCACAGCACTATGATTAGAGGTAGGAAAGATCATCCCATGAAGGGACCAGGGCATCAGAGATCATCCCATGAAGGGACCAGTGCATCAGAGATCATCCCATGAAGGGACCAGGGCATCACATCACTATGATTAGAGGTATGCAAGATCATCCCATGAAGGGACGAGTGCATCAGAGATCATCCCATGAAGGGACCAGGGCATCACAGCACTATGATTAGAGGTATGAAAGATCATCCCATGAAGGGACCAGTGCATCAAAGATCATCCCATGAAGGGACCAGGGCATCACAGCACTATAATTAGAGGTATGAAAGATCATCCCATGAAGGGACCAGGGCATCACAGCACTATGATTAGCGGTATGCAAGATCATCCCATGAAGGGACCGGTGGATCATAGATCATCCCATGAAGGGACCAGTGCATCAGAGATCATCCCATGAAGGGACCAGGGCATCAGAGATCATCCCATGAAGGGGGACCAGGGCATCAGAGATCATCCCATGAAGGGACCAGGGCATCAGAGATCATCCCATGAAGGGACCAGGGCATCAGAGATCATCCCATAAAGGGACCAGGGCATCACAGCACTATGATTCGAGGTATGCAAGATCATCCCATGAAGGGACCAGTGCATCAGAGATTATCCCATGAAGGGACCAGGGCATCACAGCACTATGATTAGAGGTATGAAAGATCATCCCATGAAGGGATCAGGGCATCACAGCACTATGATTAGTGGTATGAAAGATCATCCCATGAAGGGACCAGGGCATCACAGCACTATGATTAGAGGTATGAAAGAGCATCCCATGAAGGGACCAGGGCATCACAGCACTATGATTAGAGGTATGCAAGATCATCCCATGAAGGGACCAGTGCATCAGAGATCATCCCATGAAGGGACCAGTGCATCACAGCACTATGATTAGAGGTATGAAAGCTCATCCCATGAAGGGACATGGACATCACAGCACTATGATTAGAGGTATGAAAGATCATCCCATGAAGGGACCAGGGCATCACAGCACTATGATTAGAGGTATGAAAGATCATCCCATGAAGGGACCAGTGCATCACAGCACTAGGATTAGAGGTATGCAAGATCATCCCATGAAGGGACCAGTGCATCAGAGATCATCCCATGAAGGGACCAGTGCATCAGAGATCATCCCATGAAGGGACCAGTGCATCAGAGATCATCCCATGAAGGGACCAGTGCATCAGAGATCATCCCATGAAGGGACCAGTGCATCGGAGATCATCCCATGAAGGGACCAGGGCATCACAGCACTATGATTAGAGGTATGAAAGATCATCCCATGAAGGGACCAGGGGATCACAGCACTATGATTAGAGGTATGAAAGATCATCCCATGAAGGGACCAGGGCATCGGAGATCATCCCATGAAGGGACCAGTGCATCAGATCATCCCATGAAGGGACCAGTGCATCAGAGATCATCCCATGAAGGGACCGGGCATCACAGCACTATGATTAGAGGTATGCAAGATCATCCCATGAAGGGACCAATGCATCAGAGATCATCCCATGAAGGGACCAGTGCATCAGAGATCATCCCATGAAGGGACCAGGGCATCACAGCACTATGATTAGAGGTATGAAAGATCATCCCATGATGGGACCAGGGCATCAGAGATCATCCCATGAAGGCACCAGTGCATCAGAGATCATCCCATGAAGGGACCAGGGCATCACATCACTATGATTAGAGGTATGTAAGATCATCCCATGAAGGGACGAGTGCATCAGAGATCATCCCATGAAGGGACCAGGGCATCACAGCACTATGATTAGATGTATGAAAGATCATCCCATGAAGGGACCAGTGCATCAGAGATCATCCCATTAAGGGACCAGTGCATCAGAGATCATCCCATGAAGGGACCAGTGCATCAGAGATCATCCCATGAAGGGACCAGTGCATCAGAGATCATCCCATGAACCAGTGCATCAGAAATCATCCCATGAAGGGACCAGTGCATCAGAAATCATCCCATGAAGGGACCAGTGCATCAGAGATCATCCCATGAAGGGACCAGGGCATCACAGCACTATGATTAGAGGTATGCAAGATCATCCCATGAAGGGACCAGTGCATCACAGCACTATGATTAGAGGTATGAAAGATCATCCCATGAAGGGACCAGTGCATCAGAGATCATCCCATGAAGGGACCAGTGCATCAGATCATCCCATGAAGGGACCAGGGCATCACAGCACTATGATTAGAGGTATGAAAGATCATCCCATGAAGGGACCAGGGCATCACAGCACTATGATTAGAGGTATGCAAGATCATCCCATGAAGGGACCAGTGCATCAGAGATCATCCCATGAAGGGACCAGGGCATCACAGCACTATGATTAGAGGTATGCAAGATCATCCCATGAAGGGACCAGTGCATCAGAGATCATCCCATGAAGGGACCAGTGCATCAGAGATCATCCCATGAAGGGACCAGTGCATCAGAGATCATCCCATGAAGGGACCAGTGCATCAGAAATCATCCCATGAAGGGACCAGTGCATCACAGCACTATGATTAGAGGTATGAAAGATCATCCCATGAAGGGACCAGGGCATCACAGCACTATGATTAGAGGTATGAAAGATCATCCCATGAAGGGACCAGGGCATCACAGCACTATGATTAGAGGTATGAAAGATCATCCCATGAAGGGACCAGTGCATCAGAGATCATCCCATGAAGGGACCAGTGCATCAGAGATCATCCCATGAAGGGACCAGGGCATCACAGCACTATGATTAGAGGTATGAAAGATCATCCCATTTAGGGACCAGTGCATCAGAGATCATCCCATGAAGGGACCAGTGCATCAGAGATCATCCCATGAAGGGACCAGTGCATCAGAGATCATCCCATGAAGGGACCAGGGCATCACAGCACTATGATTAGAGGTATGAAAGATCATCCAATGAGGGGACCAGGGCATCACAGCACTATGATTAGAGGTATGCAAGATCATCCCATGAAGGGACTAGTGCATCAGAGATCATCCCATGAAGGGACCAGTGCATCAGAGATCATCCCATGAAGGGACCAGGGCATCACATCACTATGATTAGTGGTATGCAAGATCATCCCATGAAGGGACGAGTGCATCAGAGATCATCCCATGAAGGGACCAGGGCATCACAGCACTATGATTAGAGGTATGCAAGATCATCCCATGAAGGGACCAGTGCATCACAGCACTATGATTAGAGGTATGAAAGATCATCCCATGAAGGGACCAGGGCATCACAGCACTATGATTAGAGGTATGAAAGATCATCCCATGAAGGGACCAGGGCATCACAGCACTATGATTAGAGGTATGAAAGATCATCCCATGAAGGGACCAGGGCATCACAGCACTATGATTAGAGGTATGAAAGATCATCCCATGAAGGGACCAGTGCATCAGAGATCATCCCATGAAGGGACCAGTGCATCAGAGATCATCCCATGAAGGGACCAGTGCATCAGAGATCATCCCATGAACCAGTGCATCAGAAATCATCCCATGAACCAGTGCATCAGAAATCATCCCATGAAGGGACCAGTGCATCAGAAATCATCCCATGAAGGGACCAGTGCATCAGAGATCATCCCATGAAAGGACCAGGGCATCACAGCACTATGATTAGAGGTATGCAAGATCATCCCATGAAGGGACCAGTGCATCAGAGATCATCCCATGAAGGGACCAGGGCATCACAGCACTATGATTAGAGGTATGCAAGATCATCCCATGAAGGGACCAGTGCATCACAGCACTATGATTAGAGGTATGAAAGATCATCCCATGAAGGGACCAGGGCATCACAGATCATCACATGAAGGGACCAGGGCATCACAGTACTATTATTAGAGGTATGAAAGATCATCCCATTTAGGGACCAGTGCATCAATGATCATCCCATGAAGGGACCAGTGCATCAGAGATCATCCCATGAAGGGACCAGTGCATCAGAGATCATCCCATGAAGGGACCAGTGCATCAGACATCATCCCATGAAGGGACCAGGGCATCACAGCACTATGATTAGAGGTATGAAAGATCATCCCATGAAGGGACCAGGGCATCACAGCACTATGATTAGAGGTATGCAAGATCATCCCATGAAGGGACTAGTGCATCAGAGATCATCCCATGAAGGGACCAGTGCATCAGAGATCATCCCATGAAGGGACCAGGGCATCACATCACTATGATTAGTGGTATGCAAGATCATCCCATGAAGGGACGAGTGCATCAGAGATCATCCCATGAAGGGACCAGGGCATCACAGCACTATGATTAGAGGTATGCAAGATCATCCCATGAAGGGACCAGTGCATCACAGCACTATGATTAGAGGTATGAAAGATCATCCCATGAAGGGACCAGGGCATCGGAGATCATCCCATGAAGGGACCAGTGCATCAGAGATCATCCCATGAAGGGACCAGTGCATCAGAGATCATCCCATGAAGGGACTAGGGCATCACAGCACTATGATTAGAGGTATGCAAGATCATCCCATGAAGGGACCAGTGCATCAGAGATCATCCCATGAAGGGACCAGGGCATCACAGCTAGGGGTGGGCGGAATTTGCGGAATTAACCTTCGCAAATTATCGCGAGAATGTTTAAAATTATCGCAAACAAGCAGAAATATCGCAAAGATGCGGAAGTTTTTTTCCGGCATGTTCGCGAGATTTTCTGCATGGTTGCGGGTCGCCAACTTACCCATGTGGTTGCTTGCGGGCGCGGCCATCTTGTTTTGAGTTGTTCTCGCGGTGCATGATCGCGAGAAGAAAGACGTGATCGCGCGACGCATGACGTCACTGCGGGCGCGAACTGTCGCGAGACAGCGCAAATGGCTAAAAACAATACAACATCTCATGGAGAACGCGACCGGATCAAGAAAACTTGTCGGCGAACGCAGGGATTCAGGTAAGGCGATCGCGCGCGCGAGAATGTATCATTTTACAGCGCGAGCAAGAAACAAATTATCGCCAAGCTGCGGAAACCGGAATTTTTGACATTTTCGCGCTCTCCGCGGAACGCAAAAATGTCAAATTATCGCAATTTCCGCGAACGGAACGAAATTTTTGCCCAGGCCTAATCACAGCACTATGATTAGAGGTATGCAAGATCATCCCATGAAGGGACCAGTGCATCACAGCACTATGATTAGAGGTATGAAAGATCATCCCATGAAGGGACCAGGGCATCACAGCACTATGATTAGAGGTATGAAAGATCATCCCATGAAGGGACCAGGGCATCAGAGATTATCCCATGAAGGGACCAGTGAATCAGAGATCATCCCATGAAGGGACCAGTGCATCAGAGATCATCCCATGAACGGACCAGGGCATCACAGCACTATGATTAGAGGTATGAAAGATCATCCCATGAAGGGACCAGGGCATCACAGCACTATGATTAGAGGTATGAAAGATCATCCCATGAAGGGACCAGGGCATCACAGCACTATGATTAGAGGTATGAAAGATCATCCCATGAAGGGACCAGGGCATCACAGCACTATGATTAGAGGTTTGAAAGATCATCCCATGAAGGGACCAGTGCATCAGAGATCATCCCATGAAGGGACCAGTGCATCCGAGATCATCCCATGAAGGGACCAGTGCATCAGAGATCATCCCATGAAGGGACCAGTGCATCAGAGATCATCCCATGAAGGGACCAGGGCATCACAGCACTATGATTAGAGGTATGCAAGATCATCCCATGAAGGGACCAGTGCATCAGAGATCATCCCATGAAGGGACCAGGGCATCACAGCACTATGATTAGAGGTATGCAAGATCATCCCATGAAGGGACCAGGGCATCAGAGATCATCCCATGAAAGGACCAGTGCATCAGAGATCATCCCATGAAGGGACCAGTGCATCACAGCACTATGAATAGAGGTATGAAAGATCATCCCATGAAGGGACCAGGGCATCACAGCACTATGATTAGAGGTATGAAAGATCATCCCATGAAGGCACCAGTGCATCACAGCACTATGATTAGAGGTATGAAAGATCATCCCATGATGGGACCAGGGCATCAGAGATCATCCCATGAAGGGACCAGTGCATCAGAGATCATCCCATGAAGGGACCAGGGCATCAGAGATCATCCCATGAAGGGACCAGGGCATCAGAGATCATCCCATGAAGGGACCAGTGCATCAGAGATCATCCCATGAAGGGACCATGGCAGCAGAGATCATCCCATGAAGGGACCAGTGCATCAGATCATCCCATGAAGGGACCAGGGCATCACAGCACTATGATTAGAGGTATGCAAGATCATCCCATGAAGGGACAAAGGCATCACAGCACTATGATTAGAGGTATGAAAGATCATCCCATGAAGGGACCAGGGCATCACAGCACTATGTTTAGAGGTATGAAAGATCATCCCATGAAGGGACCAGGGCATCAGAGATCATCCCATGAAGGGACCAGTGCATCAGAGATCATCCCATGAAGGGACCAATGCATCAGAGATCATCCCATGAAGGGACCAGTGCATCAGACATCATCAAATGAAGGGACCAGGGCATCACAGCACTATGATTAGAGGTATGCAAGATCATCCCTTGAAGGGACCAGGGCATCAGATCATCCCATGAAGGGACCAGGGCATCAGATCATCCCATGAAGGGACCAGGGCATCAGATCATCCCATGAAGGGACCAGGGCATCAGATCATCCCATGAAGGGACCAGGGCATCAGATCATCCCATGAAGGGACCAGGGCATCAGATCATCCCATGAAGGGACCAGGGCATCAGATCATCCCATGAAGGGACCAGGGCATCAGATCATCCCATGAAAGGACCAGGGCATCAGATCATCCCATGAAAGGACCAGGGCATCAGATCATCCCATGAAAGGACCAGGGCATCAGAGATCATCACATGAAAGGACCAGGGCATCAGAGATCATCCCATGAAGAGACCAGGGCATCAGAGATCATCCCATGAAGAGACCAGGGCATCAGAGATCATCCCATGAAGGGACCAGGGCATCACAGCACTATGATTAGAGGTAAGCAAGATCATCCCATGAAGGGACCAGTGCATCAGAGATCATCCCATGAAGTGACCAGTGCATCAGAGAACATCCCATGAAGGGACCAGTGCACCAGAGAACATCCCATGAAGGGACCAGTGCACCAGAACATCCCATGAAGGGACCAGTGCACCAGAGAACATCCCATGAAGGGACCAGGGCACCCGAGATCATCCCATGAAGGGACCAGGGCACCAGAGATCATCCCATGAAGGGACCAGGGCATCACAGCACTATGATTAGAGGTATGCAAGATCATCCCAAGAAGGGACCAGTGCATCAGAGATCATCCCATGAAGGGACCAGTGCATCAGACATCATCCCATGAAGGGACCAGGGCATCACAGCACTATGATTAGAGGTATGCAAGATCATCCCATGAAGGGACCAGGGCATAAGAGATCACCCCATGAAGGGACCAGGGTATCAGAGATCACCCCATGAAGGGACCAGGGTATCAGATCACCCCATGAAGGGACCAGGGCATCAGATCACCCCATGAAGGGACCAGGGCATCAGATCACCCCATGAAGGGACCAGGGCATCAGATCACCCCATGAAGGGACCAGGGCATCAGATCACCCCATGAAGGGACCAGGGCATCAGATCACCCCATGAAGGGACCAGGGCATCAGATCACCCCATGAAGGGACCAGGGCATCAGATCACCCCATGAAGGGACCAGGGCATCACAGCACTATGATTAGAGGTATGCAAGATCATCCCATGAAGGGACCAGGGCATCACAGCACTATGATTAGAGGTATGCAAGATCATCCCTTGAAGGGACCAGTGCAAAGATCATCCCATGAAGGGACCAGGGCATCAGAGGTCATCCCATGAAGGGACCAGGGCATCAGAGGTCATCCCATGAAGGGACCAGAGCATCAGAGGTCATCCCATGAAGGGACCAGAGCATCAGAGGTCACCCCATGAAGGGACCAGGGCATCACAGCACTACGATTAGAGGTATGCAAGATAATCCCATGAAGGGACCAGTGCATCAGAGATCATCCCACGAAGGGACCAGGGCATCAGAGATAATCCCACGAAGGGACCAGGGCATCAGAGATCATCCCATGATGGGACCAGGGCATCAGAGATCATCCCATGAAGGGACCAGGGCATCAGAGATCATCCCATGAAGGGACCAGGGCATCAGACATCATCCCATGAAGGGACCAGGGCATCAGACATCATCCCATGAAGGGACCAGGGCATCAGACATCATCCCATGAAGGGACCAGGGCATCAGACATCATCCCATGAAGGGACCAGGGCATCAGACATCATCCCATGAAGGGACCAGGGCATCAGACATCATCCCATGAAGGGACCAGTGCATCAGACATCATCCCATGAAGGGACCAGTGCATCAGACATCATCCCATGAAGGGACCAGTGCATCAGACATCATCAAATGAAGGGACCAGGGCATCACAGCACTATGATTAGAGGTATGCAAGATCATCCCTTGAAGGGACCAGGGCATCAGATCATCCCATGAAGGGACCAGGGCATCAGATCATCCCATGAAGGGACCAGGGCATCAGATCATCCCATGAAGGGACCAGGGCATCAGATCATCCCATGAAGGGACCAGGGCATCAGATCATCCCATGAAGGGACCAGGGCATCAGATCATCCCATGAAGGGACCAGGGCATCAGATCATCCCATGAAGGGACCAGGGCATCAGATCATCCCATGAAGGGACCAGGGCATCAGATCATCCCATGAAAGGACCAGGGCATCAGATCATCCCATGAAAGGACCAGGGCATCAGATCATCCCATGAAAGGACCAGGGCATCAGAGATCATCACATGAAAGGACCAGGGCATCAGAGATCATCCCATGAAGAGACCAGGGCATCAGAGATCATCCCATGAAGGGACCAGGGCATCACAGCACTATGATTAGAGGTAAGCAAGATCATCCCATGAAGGGACCAGTGCATCAGAGATCATCCCATGAAGTGACCAGTGCATCAGAGAACATCCCATGAAGGGACCAGTGCACCAGAGAACATCCCATGAAGGGACCAGTGCACCAGAACATCCCATGAAGGGACCAGTGCACCAGAGAACATCCCATGAAGGGACCAGGGCACCCGAGATCATCCCATGAAGGGACCAGGGCACCAGAGATCATCCCATGAAGGGACCAGGGCATCACAGCACTATGATTAGAGGTATGCAAGATCATCCCAAGAAGGGACCAGTGCATCAGAGATCATCCCATGAAGGGACCAGAGCATCACATCATCCCATGAAGGGACCAGGGCATCAGAGATCATCCCATGAAGGGACCAGGGCATCAGAGATCATCCCATGAAGGGACCAGGGCATCAGAGATCATCCCATGAAGGGACCAGGGCATCAGAGATCATCCCATGAAGGGACCAGGGCATCAGAAATCATCCCATGAAGGGACCAGGGCATCACAGCACTATGATTAGAGGTATGCAAGATCATCCCATGAAGGGACCGGGGCATCAGAGATCATCCCATGAAGGGACCAGGGCATCAGAGATCATCCCATGAAGGGACCAGGGCATCAGAGATCATCCCATGAAGGGACCAGGGCATCAAATATCCCATGAAGGGACCAGGGCATCAGAGATCATCCCATGAAGGGACCAGGGCATCACAGAACTATGATTAGAGGTATGCAAGATCATCCCATGAAGGGACCAGTGCATCAGAGATCATCCCATGAAGGGACCAGTGCATCAGAGATCATCCCATGAAGGGACCAGGGCATCAGAGATCATCCCATGAAGGGACCAGGGCATCAGAGATCATCCCATGAAGGGACCAGGGCATCAGAGATCATCCCATGAAGGGACCAGGGCATCAGAGATCATCCCATGAAGGGACCAGGGCATCAGAGATCATCCCATGAAGGGACCAGGGCATCAGAGATCATCCCATGAAGGGACCAGGGCATCAGATCATCCCATGAAGGGACCAGGGCATCAGATCATCCCATGAAGGGACCAGTGCATCAGAGATCATCCCATGAAGGGACCAGGGCATCAGATCATCCCATGAAGGGACCAGTGCATCACAGCACTATGATTAGAGGTATGCAAGAACATCCCATGAAGCGACCAGGGCATCAGATCATCCCATGAAGGGACCAGGGCATCAGAGATCATCCCATGAAGGGACCAGGGCATCAGAGATCATCCCATGAAGGGACCAGGGCATCAGATCATCCCATGAAGGGACCAGGGCATCAGATCATCCCATGAAGGGACCAGGGCATCAGAGATCATCCCATGAAGGGACCAGGGCATCACAGCACTATGATTAGAGGTATGCAAGATCATCCCATGAAGGGACCAGTGCATCAGAGATCATCCCATGAAGGGACCAGGGCATCACAGCACTATGATTAGAGGTATGCAAGATCATCCCATGAAGGGACCAGTGCATCAGACATCATCCCATGAAGGGACCAGTGCATCTGAGATCATCCCATGAAGGGACCAGTGCATCTGAGATCATCCCATGAAAGGACCAGGGCATCAGATCATCCCATGAAGGGACCAGGGCATCAGATCATCCCATGAAGGGACCAGGGCATCAGATCATCCCATGAAGGGACCAGGGCATCACAGCACTATGATTAGAGGTATGCAAGATCATCCCATGAAGGGACCAGTGCATCAGAGATATTACCCATGAAGGGACCAAGGGATCAGAGATCATCCCTTGAAGGGACCAGTGCATCAGAGATCATCCCATGAAGGGACCAGTGCATCAGAGATCATCCCATGAAGGGACCAGTGCATCAGAGATCATCCCATGAAGGGACCAGTGCATCAGAGATCATCCCATGAAGGGACCAGTGCATCAGAGATCATCCCATGAAGGGACCAGTGCATCAGAGATCATCCCATGAAGGGACCAGTGCAGATATCATCCCATGAAGGGACCAGTGCAGAGATCATCCCATGAAGAGACCAGGGCATCAGAGATCATCCCATGAAGGGACCAGGGCATCACAGCACTATGATTAGAGGTAAGCAAGATCATCCCATGAAGGGACCAGTGCATCAGAGATCATCCCATGAAGTGACCAGTGCATCAGAGAACATCCCATGAAGGGACCAGTGCACCAGAGAACATCCCATGAAGGGACCAGTGCACCAGAACATCCCATGAAGGGACCAGTGCACCAGAGAACATCCCATGAAGGGACCAGTGCATCAGAAATCATCCCATGAAGGGACCAGTGCATCACAGCACTATGATTAGAGGTATGAAAGATCATCCCATGAAGGGACCAGGGCATCAGAGATCATCCCATGAAGGGACCAGGGCATCAGAGATCATCCCATGAAGGGACCAGGGCATCAGAGATCATCCCATGAAGGGACCAGGGCATCAAATATCCCATGAAGGGACCAGGGCATCAGAGATCATCCCATGAAGGGACCAGGGCATCACAGAACTATGATTAGAGGTATGCAAGATCATCCCATGAAGGGACCAGTGCATCAGAGATCATCCCATGAAGGGACCAGTGCATCAGAGATCATCCCATGAAGGGACCAGGGCATCAGAGATCATCCCATGAAGGGACCAGGGCATCAGAGATCATCCCATGAAGGGACCAGGGCATCAGAGATCATCCCATGAAGGGACCAGGGCATCACAGAACTATGATTAGAGGTATGCAAGATCATCCCATGAAGGGACCAGTGCATCAGAGATCATCCCATGAAGGGACCAGTGCATCAGAGATCATCCCATGAAGGGACCAGGGCATCAGAGATCATCCCATGAAGGGACCAGGGCATCAGAGATCATCCCATGAAGGGACCAGGGCATCAGAGATCATCCCATGAAGGGACCAGGGCATCAGATCATCCCATGAAGGGACCAGGGCATCAGAGATCATCCCATGAAGGGACCAGGGCATCAAAGCACTATGATTAGAGGTATGCAAGATCATTCCCATGAAGGCACCAGTGCATCAGAGATCATCCCATGAAGGGGCCAGTGCATCACAGCACTATGATTAGAGGTATGCAAGATGATCCCATGAAGGGACCAGGGCATCAGATCATCCCATGAAGGGACCAGGGCATCAGAGATCATCCCATGAAGGGACCAGGGCATCAGAGATCATCCCATGAAGGGACCAGGGCATCAGAGATCATCCCATGAAGGGACCAGGGCATCAGAGATCATCCCATGAAGGGACCAGGGCATCAGAGATCATCCCATGAAGGGACCAGGGGATCAGAGATCATCCCATGAAGGGACCAGGGGATCAGAGATCATCCCATGAAGGGACCAGGGGATCAGAGATCATCCCATGAAGGGACCAGGGGATCAGAGATCATCCCATGAAGGGACCAGGGGATCAGAGATCATCCCATGAAGGGACCAGTGCATCAGAGATCATCCCATGAAGGGACCAGTGCATCAGAGATCATCCCATGAAGGGACCAGGGCATCACAGCACTATGAGTAGAGGTATGCAAGATCATCCCATGAAGGGACCAGGGCATCAGAGATCATCCCATGAAGGGACCAGGGCATCAGAGATCATCCCATGAAGGGACCAGGGCATCAGAGATCATCCCATGAAGGGACCAGGGCATCAGAGATCAGGACCAGGGCATCACAGCACTATGATTAGAGGTATGCAAGATCATCCCATGAAGGGACCAGTGCATCAGACATCATCCCATGAAGGGACCAGGGCATCACAGCACTATGATTAGAGGTATGCAAGATCATCCCATGAAGGGTCCAGTGCATCTGAGATCATCCCATGAAGGGACCAGTGCATCAGATATCATCCCATGAAGGGACCAGGGCATAACAACACTGATTAGAGGTATGCAAGATCATCCCATGAAGGGACCAGTGCATCAGACATCATCCCATGAAGGGACCAGTGCATCAGAGATCATCCCATGAAGGGACCAGGGCATCAGAGATCATCCCATGAAGGGACCAGGGCATCAGAGATCATCCCATGAAGGGACCAGGGCATCAGAGATCATCCCATGAAGGGACCAGGGCATCAGAGATCATCCCATGAAGGGACCAGGGCATCAGATCATCCCATGAAGGGACCAGGGCATCAGATCATCCCATGAAGGGACCAGGGCATCAGATCATCCCATGAAGGGACCAGGGCATCAGAGATCATCCCATGAAGGGACCAGGGCATCAAAGCACTATGATTAGAGGTATGCAAGATCATTCCCATGAAGGCACCAGTGCATCAGAGATCATCCCATGAAGGGGCCAGTGCATCACAGCACTATGATTAGAGGTATGCAAGATGATCCCATGAAGGGACCAGGGCATCAGATCATCCCATGAAGGGACCAGGGCATCAGAGATCATCCCATGAAGGGACCAGGGCATCAGAGATCATCCCATGAAGGGACCAGGGCATCAGAGATCATCCCATGAAGGGACCAGGGCATCAGAGATCATCCCATGAAGGGACCAGGGCATCAGAGATCATCCCATGAAGGGACCAGGGCATCAGAGATCATCCCATGAAGGGGCCAGGGCATCACAGCACTATGATTAGAGGTATGCAAGATGATCCCATGAAGGGACCAGGGCATCAGATCATCCCATGAAGGGACCAGGGCATCAGAGATCATCCCATGAAGGGACCAGGGCATCAGAGATCATCCCATGAAGGGACCAGGGCATCAGAGATCATCCCATGAAGGGACCAGGGCATCAGAGATCATCCCATGAAGGGACCAGGGCATCAGAGATCATCCCATGAAGGGACCAGGGCATCAGAGATCAGGACCAGGGCATCACAGCACTATGATTAGAGGTATGCAAGATCATCCCATGAAGGGACCAGTGCATCAGACATCATCCCATGAAGGGACCAGGGCATCACAGCACTATGATTAGAGGTATGCAAGATCATCCCATGAAGGGTCCAGTGCATCTGAGATCATCCCATGAAGGGACCAGTGCATCAGATATCATCCCATGAAGGGACCAGGGCATAACAACACTGATTAGAGGTATGCAAGATCATCCCATGAAGGGACCAGTGCATCAGACATCATCCCATGAAGGGACCAGTGCATCAGAGATCATCCCATGAAGGGACCAGGGCATCAGAGATCATCCCATGAAGGGACCAGGGCATCAGAGATCATCCCATGAAGGGACCAGGGCATCAGAGATCATCCCATGAAGGGACCAGGGCATCAGAGATCATCCCATAAAGGGACCAGGGCATCAGAGATCATCCCATAAAGGGACCAGGGCATCAGATCATCCCATAAAGGGACCAGGGCATCAGATCATCCCATAAAGGGACCAGGGCATCAGATCATCCCATAAAGGGACCAGGGCACCAGATCATCCCATAAAGGGACCAGGGCATCAGATCATCCCATAAAGGGACCAGGGCATCAGACATCATCCCATGAAAGGACCAGGGCATCAGACATCATCCCATGAAGGGACCAGGGCATCACAGCACTATGATTAGAGGTATGCAAGATCATCCCATGAAGGGACCAGGGGATCAGAGATCATCCCATGAAGGGACCAGGGGATCAGAGATCATCCCATGAAGGGACCAGGGGATCAGAGATCATCCCATGAAGGGACCAGGGGATCAGAGATCATCCCATGAAGGGACCAGGGGATCAGAGATCATCCCATGAAGGGACCAGGGGATCAGAGATCATCCCATGAAGGGACCAGGGGATCAGAGATCATCCCATGAAGGGACCAGGGGATCAGAGATCATCCCATGAAGGGACCAGTGCATCAGAGATCATCCCATGAAGGGACCAGTGCATCAGAGATCATCCCATGAAGGGACCAGTGCATCAGAGATCATCCCATGAAGGGACCAGTGCATCAGAGATCATCCCATGAAGGGACCAGTGCATCAGAGATCATCCCATGAAGGGACCAGTGCATCAGAGATCATCCCATGAAGGGACCAGTGCATCAGAGATCATCCCATCAAGGGACCAGGGCATCAGAGATCATCCCATCAAGGGACCAGGGCATCAGAGATCATCCCATCAAGGGACCAGGGCATCAGAGATCATCCCATCAAGGGACCAGGGCATCAGAGATCATCCCATCAAGGGACCAGGGCATCACAGCACTATGATTAGAGGAATGCAAGATACTCCCATGAAGGGACCAGTGCATCAGAGATCATTCCATGAAGGGACCAGTGCATCAGATCATCCCATGAAGGGACCAGGGCATCAGAGATCATCCCATGAAGGGACCAGGGCATCAGAGATCATCCCATGAAGGGACCAGGGCATCACAGCACTATGATTAGAGGTATGCAAGATAATCCCATGAAGGGACCAGTGCATCAGAGATCATCCCACGAAGGGACCAGGGCATCAAATATCATCCCACGAAGGGACCAGGGCATCAGAGATCATCCCACGAAGGGACCAGGGCATCAGAGATCATCCCATGAAGGGACCAGGGCATCAGAGATCATCCCATGAAGGGACCAGGGCATCAGAGATCATCCCATGAAGGGGCCAGGGCATCAGAGATCATCCCATGAAGGGACCAGGGCATCAGATCATCCCATGAAGGGACCAGGGCATCAGAGATCATCCCATGAAGGGACCAGGGCATCAGAGATCATCCCTTGAAGGGACCAGTGCATCAACGATCATCCCATGAAGGGACCAGTGCAGAGATCATCCCATGAAGGGACCAGGGCATCAGAGCACTACGATTAGAGGTATGCAAGATCATCCCATGAAGGGACCAGTGCATCAGACAATCCCATGAAGGGACCAGTGCATCACAGCACTATGATTAGAGGTATGCAAGATCATCCCATGAAGGGACCAGGGCATCAGATCATCCCATGAAGCGACCAGGGCATCAGAGATCATCCCATGAAGGGACCAGGGCATCAGAGATCATCCCATGAAGGGACCAGGGCATCACAGCACTATGATTAGAGGTATGCAAGATCATCCCATGAAGGGACCAGTGCATCAGACATCCCATGAAGGGACCAGTGCATCATAGATCATCCCATGAAGGGACCAGGGCATCAGACATAATCTCATGAAGGGACCAGTGCATCAGACATAATCTCATGAAGGGACCAGTGCAGACAATCTCATGAAGGGACCAGTGCATCAGACATCATCCCATGAAGGGACCAGGGCATCACAGCTCTATGATTAGAGGTATGCAAGATCATCCCATGAAGGGCCAGGGCATCACAGCACTATGATTAGAGGTATGCAAGATCATCCCATGAAGGGACCAGGGCATCAGAGATCATCCCATGAAAGGACCAGTGCATCAGACATCATCCCATGAAGGGACCAGTGCATCAGACATCATCCCATGAAGGGACCAGGGCATCACAGCACTACGATTAGAGGTATGCAAGATCATCCCATGAAGGGACCAGTGCATCAGAGATCATCCCATGAAGGGACCAGTGCATCACAGCACTATGATTAGAGGTATGCAAGATCATCCCATGAAGGGACCAGTGCATCAGAGATCATCCCATGAAGGGACCAGGGCATCAGAGATAATCCCATGAAGGGACCAGGGCATCAGAGATCATCCCATGAAGGGACCAGGGCATCAGATATCATCCCATGAAGGGACCAGGGCATCAGAGATCATCCCATGAAGGGACCAGGGCATCACAGCACTATGATTAGAGGTATGCAAGATCATCCCATGAAGGGACCAGTGCATCAGACATCATCCCATGAAGGGACCAGTGCATCAGACAATCCCATGAAGGGACCAGTGCATCACAGCACTATGATTAGAGGTATGCAAGATCATCCCATGAAGGGACCAGGGCATCAGAGATCATCCCATGAAGGGACCAGGGCATCAGAGATCATCCCATGAAGGGACCAGGGCATCAGATCATCCCATGAAGGGACCAGGGCATCACAGCACTATGATTAGAGGTATGCAAGATCATCCCATGAAGGGACCAGTGCATCAGACATCCCATGAAGGGACCAGTGCATCATAGATCATCCCATGAAGGGACCAGGGCATCAGACAATCTCATGAAGGGACCAGTGCATCAGACATAATCTCATGAAGGGACCAGTGCATCAGACATAATCTCATGAAGGGACCAGTGTATCAGACATAATCCCATGAAGGGACGAGTGCATCAGAGATCATCCCATGAAGGGACCAGTGCATCAGAGATCATCCCATTAAGGGACCAGTGCATCAAAGATCATCCCATGAAGAGACCAGGGCATCAAAGATCATACCATGAAGAGACCAGGGCATCAGAGATCATCCCATGAAGGGACCAGTGCATCATAGCTCTATGATTAGAGGTATGCAAGATCATCCCATGAAGGGACCAGTGCATCATAGATCATCCCATGAAGGGACCAGTGCATCATAGATCATCCCATGAAGGGACCAGTGCATCAGACATAATCCCATGAAGGGACCAGTGCATCAGACATAATCCCATGAAGGGACCAGGGCATCACAGCTCTATGATTAGAGGTATGCAAGATCATCCCATGAAGGGCCAGGGCATCACAGCACTATGATTAGAGGTATGCAAGATCATCCCATGAAGGGACCAGGGCATCAGAGATCATCCCATGAAGGGACCAGGGCATCACAGCACTATGATTAGAGGTATGCAAGATCATCCCATGAAGGGACCAGTGCATCAGAGATCATCCCATGAAGGGACCAGGGCATCACAGCACTATGATTAGAGGTATGCAAGATCATCCCATGAAGGGACCAGGGCATCAGAGATCATCCCATGAAAGGACCAGTGCATCAGAGATCATCCCATGAAGGGACCAGTGCATCACAGCACTATGAATAGAGGTATGAAAGATCATCCCATGAAGGGACCAGGGCATCACAGCACTATGATTAGAGGTATGCAAGATCATCCCATGAAGGGACCAGGACATCAGATCATCCCATGAAGGGACCAGGGCATCAGATCATCCCATGAAGGGACCAGTGCAGCAGAGATCATCCCATGAAGGGACCAGTGCATCAGACATCATCCCATGAAGGGACCAGTGCATCAGACATCATCCCATGAAGGGACCAGTGCATCAGACATCATCCCTTGAAGGGACCAGTGCATCAGACATAATCCCTTGAAGGGACCCGGGCATCACAGCACTACGATTAGAGGTATGCAAGATCATCCCATGAAGGGACCAGTGCATCAGAGATCATCCCATGAAGGGACCAGTGCATCACAGCACTACGATTAGAGGTATGCAAGATCATCCCATGAAGGGACCAGTGCATCAGACATCATCCCATGAAGGGACCAGTGCACCACAGCACTATGATTAGAGGTATGCAAGATCATCCCATGAAGGGACCAGGGCATCAGATATCATCCCATGAAGGGACCAGGGCATCAGATATCATCCCATGAAGGGACCAGGGCATCAGACATCATCCCATGAAGGGACCAGGGCATCAGACATCATCCCATGAAGGGACCAGGGCATCAGACATCATCCCATGAAGGGACCAGGGCATCAGACATCATCCCATGAAGGGACCAGGGCATCAGACATCATCCCATGAAGGGACCAGGGCATCACAGCACTATGATTAGAGGTATGCAAGATCATCCCATGAAGGGACCAGGGCATCAGAGATCATCCCATGAAGGGACCAGGGCATCAGAGATCATCCCATGAAGGGACCAGGGCATCAGAGATCATCCCATGAAGGGACCAGGGCATCAGAGATCATCCCATGAAGGGACCAGGGCATCAGAGATCATCCCATGAAGGGACCAGGGCATCAGAGATCATCCCATGAAGGGACCAGGGCATCAGAGATCATCCCATGAAGGGACCAGGGCATCAGAGATCATCCCATGAAGGGACCAGTGCATCAGAGATCATCCCATGAAGGGACCAGTGCATCAGAGATCATCCCATGAAGGGACCAGGGCATCAAAGATCATCCCATGAAGGGACCAGTGCATCATAGATCATCCCATGAAGGGACCAGTGCATCAGATCATCCCATGAAGGGACCAGGGCATCAGATATCATCCCATGAAGGGACCAGGGCATCAGATATCATCCCATGAAGGGACCAGGGCATCACAGCACTATGATTAGAGGTATGCAAGATCATCCCATGAAGGGACCAGGACATCAGATCATCCCATGAAGGGACCAGGGCATCAGATCATCCCATGAAGGGACCAGGGCGTCAGACATCATCCCATGAAGGGACCAGGGCGTCAGACATCATCCCATGAAGGGACCAGGGCGTCAGACATCATCCCATGAAGGGACCAGGGCGTCAGACATCATCCCATGAAGGGACCAGGGCGTCAGACATCATCCCATGAAGGGACCAGGGCATCAGACATCCCATGAAGGGACCAGGGCATCAGACATCATCCCATGAAGGGACCATCAGACATCATCCCATGAAGGGACCAGGGCATCACAGCTCTATGATTAGAGGTACGCAAGATCATCCCATGAAGGGACCAGTGCATCAGTGATCATCCCATGAAGGGACGAGGGCATCACAGCACTATGATTAGAGGTATGCAAGATCATCCCTTGAAGGGACCAGTGCAAAGATCATCCAATGAAGGGACCAGGGCATCAGAGATCATCCCATGAAGGAACCAGGGCATCAGAGATCATCCCATGAAGGGACCAGGGCATCAGAGATCATCCCATGAAGGGACCAGGGCATCAGAGATCATCCCATGAAGGGACCAGGGCATCACAGCACTATGATTAGAGGTATGCAAGATCATCCCATGAAGGGACCAGTGCATCAGAGATCATCCCATGAAGGGACCAGGGCATCACAGCACTATGATTAGAGGTATGCAAGATCATCCTATGAAGGGACCAGTGCATCAGACATCATCCCATGAAGGGACCAGTGCATCAGAGATCATCCCATGAAGGGACCAGGGCATCACAGCATTATGATTAGAGGTATGCAAGATCATCCTATGAAGGGACCAGTGCATCAGACATCATCCCATGAAGGGACCAGTGCATCAGATCATCCCATGAAGGGACCAGGGCATCACAGCACTATGATTAGAGGTATGCAAGATCATCCCATGAAGGGACCAGTGATTCAGAGATCATCCCATGAAGGGACCAGTGCATCAGAGAACATCCCATGAAGGGACCACGGCATCAGAGATCATCCCATTTAGGGACCAGTGCATCAGAGAACATCCCATGAAGGGACCAGGGCATCACAGCACTATGATTAGAGGTATGCAAGATCATCCCAAGAAGGAACCGGTGCATCAGATCATCCCATGAAGAGACCAGGGCATCACAGCACTATGATTAGAGGTATGCAAGATCATCCCATAAAGGGACCAGGGCATCAGATCATCCCATGAAGGGACCAGGGCATCAGAGATCATCCCATGAAGGGACCAGGGCATCAGAGATCATCCCATGAAGGGACCAGGGCATCAGAGATCATCCCATGAAGGGACCAGGGCATCAGAGATCATCCCATGAAGGGACCAGGGCATCAGAGATCATCCCATGAAGGGACCAGGGCATCAGAGATCATCCCATGAAGGGACCAGGGCATCAGAGATAATCCCATGAAGGGACCAGGGCATCAGAGATCATCCCATGAAGGGACCAGGGCATCAGATCATCCCATGAAGGGACCAGGGCATCAGATCATCCCATGAAGGGACCAGGGCATCAGATCATCCCATGAAGGGACCAGGGCATCAGAGATCATCCCATGAAGGGACCAGGGCATCAAAGCACTATGATTAGAGGTATGCAAGATCATTCCCATGAAGGCACCAGTGCATCAGAGATCATCCCATGAAGGGACCAGGGCATCACAGCACTATGATTAGAGGTATGCAAGATCATCCCATGAAGGGACCAGGGCATCAGATAATCCCATGAAGGGACCAGGGCATCAGACATCCCATGAAGGGACCAGGGCATCAGACATCATCCCATGAAGGGACCAGGGCATCAGACATCATCCCATGAAGGGACCAGAGCATCAGAGATCATCCCATGAAGGGACCAGCTCATCAGAGATCATCCCATGAAGGGACCAGCTCATCAGAGATCATCCCATGAAGGGGCCAGCTCATCAGAGATCATCCCATGAAGGGGCCAGCTCATCAGAGATCATCCCATGAAGGGGCCAGCTCATCAGAGATCATCCCATGAAGGGACCAGTGCATCAGACAATCCCATGAAGGGACCAGGGCATCAGATCATCCCATGAAGGGACCAGGGCATCAGATATCATCCCATGAAGGGACCAGGGCATCAGATATCATCCCATGAAGGGACCAGGGCATCAGATATCATCCCATGAAGGGACCAGGGCATCAGATATCATCCCATGAAGGGACCAGGCCATCAGATCATCCCATGAAGGGACCAGGGCATCAGAGATCATCCCATGAAGGGACCAGGGCATCAGAGATCATCCCATGAAGGGACCAGGGCATCAGAGATCAACCCATGAAGGAACCAGGGCATCAGAGATCAACCCATGAAGGAACCAGGGCATCAGAGATCATCCCATGAAGGGACCAGGGCATCAGAGATCATCCCATGAAGGGACCAGGGCATCACAGCACTATGATTAGAGGTATGCAAGATAACCCCAAGAAGGAACCGGTGCATCAGAGATCATCCCATGAAGGGAACAGTGCAGAGATCAACCCATGAAGGGCCCAGGGCATCACAGCTCTATGATTAGAGGTACGCAAGATCATCCCATGAAGGGACCAGTGCAAAGATCATCCCATGAAGGGACCAGGGCATCAGAGATCATCCCATGAAGGGACCAGGGCATCAGAGATCATCCCATGAAGGGACCAGGGCATCAGAGATCATCCCATGAAGGGACCAGGGCATCAGAGATCATCCCATGAAGGGACCAGGGCATCAGAGATCATCCCATGAAGGGACCAGGGCATCACAGCACTATGATTAGAGGTATGCAAGATCATCCCATGAAGGGACCAGGGCATCAGATCATCCCATGAAGGGACCAGGGCATCAGACATCATCCCATGAAGGGACCAGGGCATCAGACATCATCCCATGAAGGAACCAGGGCATCAGATATCATCCCATGAAGGGACCAGGGCATCAAATATCATCCCATGAAGGGACCAGGGCATCAGAGATCATCCCATGAAGGGACCAGGGCATCACAGCACTATGATTACAGGTATGCAAGATCATCCCAAGATGGAACCGGTGCATCAGAGATCATCCCATGAAGAGACCAGGGCATCACAGCACTATGATTAGAGGTATGCAAGATCATCCCATGAAGGGACCAGGGCATCAGATCATCCCATGAAGGGACCAGTGCATCAGACATCATCCTCATCATCCCATGAAGGGACCAGGGCATCAGATCATCCCATGAAGGGACCAGGGCATCAGATATCATCCCATGAAGGGACCAGGGCATCAGAGCACTATGATTAGAGGTATGCAAGATCATCCCATGAAGGGACCAGTGCATCAGAGATCATCCCATTAAGGGACCAGAGCATCAGAGATCATCCCATGAAGGGACCAGGGCATCAGAGATCATCCCATGAAGGGACCAGGGCATCAGAGATCATCCCATGAAGGGACCAGGGCATCAGAGATCATCCCATGAAGGGACCAGGGCATCAGAGATCATCCCATGAAGGGACCAGGGCATCAGAGATCATCCCATGAAGGGACCAGGGCATCAGAGATCATCCCATGAAGGGACCAGGGCATCACAGTACTATGATTAGAGGTATGCATGATCATCCCATGAAGGGACCAGTGCATCAGAGATCATCCCATGAAGGGACCAGGGCATCAAAGCACTATGATTAGAGGTATGCAAGATCATCCCATGAAGGGACCAGGGCATCACAGCACTATGATTAGAGGTATGCAAGATCATTCCCATGAAGGCACCAGTGCATCAGAGATCATCCCATGAAGGGACCAGGGCATCACAGCACTATGATTAGAGGTATGCAAGATCATCCCATGAAGGGACCAGGGCATCAGATCATCCCATGAAGGGACCAGGGCATCAGACATCATCCCATGAAGGGACCAGGGCATCAGACATCATCCCATGAAGGGACCCGGGCATCACAGCACTATGATTAGAGGTATGCAAGATCATCCCATGAAGGGACCAGTGCATCAGAGATCCCATTAAGGGACCAGGGCATCAGAGATCATCCCATGAAGGGACCAGGGCATCAGATCATCCCATGAAGGGACCAGGGCATCAGATATCATCCCATGAAGGGACCAGGGCATCAGAGATCATCCCATGAAGGGACCAGGGCATCAAAGCACTATGATTAGAGGTATGCAAGATCATCCCATGAAGGGACCAGTGCATCAGAGATCATCCCATGAAGGGACCAGTGCATCAGAGAACATCCCATAAAGGGACCAGTGCACCAGAGAACATCCCATAAAGGGACCAGTGCATCAGAGAACATCCCATGAAGGGACCAGGGCATCAAATATCATCCCATGAAGGGACCAGGGCATCAGATCATCCCATGAAGGGACCAGGGCATCAGATCATCCCATGAAGCGACCAGTGCATCAGACATCATCCAATGAAGGGAGCAGGGCATCACAGCACTATGATTAGAGGTATGCAAGATCATACCTTGAAGGGACCAGTGCAAAGATCATCCCATGAAGGGACCAGGGCATCAGAGATCATCCCATGAAGGGACCAGGGCATCAGATCATCCCATGAAGGGACCGGGGCATCAGATCATCCCATGAAGGGACCAGGGCATCAGATCATCCCATGAAGGGACCAGGGCATCAGATCATCCCATGAAGGGACCAGGGCATCAGACATCCCATGAAGCGACCAGTGCATCAGACATCATCCCATGAAGCGACCAGGGCATCACAGCACTATGATTAGAGGTATGCAAGATCATCCCTTGAAGGGACCAGTGCAAAGATCATCCCATGAAGGGACCAGGGCATCAGAGATCATCCCATGAAGGGACCAGGGCATCAGAGATCATCCCATGAAGGGACCAGGGCATCAGAGATCATCCCATGAAGGGACCAGTGCATCAAAGATCATCCCATGAAGGGACCAGGGCATTAGAGACCATCCCATGAAGGGACCAGGGCATCAGAGATCATCCCATGAAGGGACCAGGGCATCAGAGATCATCCCATGAAGGGACCAGGGCATCAGAGATCATCCCATGAAGGGACCAGGGCATCACAGCACTATAATTAGAGGTATGCAAGATCATCCCATGAAGGGACCAGTGCAGAGATCTTCCCATGAAGGGACCAGTGCATCAGAGATCATCCCATGAAGGGACCAGTGCATCAGAGATCATCCCATGAAGGGACAGTGCATCAGAGATCATCCCATGAAGGAACCAGGGCATCAAAGATCATACCATGAAGGGACCAGGGCATCAAAGATCATACCATGAAGGGACCAGGGCATCAGAGATCATCCCATGAAGGGACCAGGGCATCAGAGATCATCCCATGAAGGGACCAGGGCATCAGAGATCATCCCATGAAGGGACCAGTGCATCATAGATCATCCCATGAAGGGACCAGTGCATCATAGATCATCCCATGAAGGGACCAGTGCATCATAGATCATCCCATGAAGGGACCAGTGCATCAGACAGAATCCCATGAAGGGACCAGTGCATCAGACAGAATCCCATGAAGGGACCAGTGCATCAGACATCATCCCATGAAGGGACCAGTGCATCAGACATCATCCCATGAAGGGACCAGTGCATCAGACATCATCCCATGAAGGGACCAGTGCATCAGACATCATCCTCATCATCCCATGAAGGAACCAGTGCATCAGACATCATCCCATGAAGGGACCAGTGTATCAGAGATCATGCATTGAAGGGACCAGGGCATCACAGCACTACGATTAGAGGTATGCAAGATCATCCCATGAAGGGACCAGTGCATCAGAGATCATCCCATGAAGGGACCAGTGCATCACAGCACTATGATTAGAGGTATGCAAGATCATCCCATGAAGGGACCAGTGCATCAGACATCATCCCATGAAGGGACCAGTGCATCAAAGATCATCCCATGAAGGGACCAGGGCATCAGAGATCATCCCATGAAGGGACCAGGGCATCAGAGATCATCCCATGAAGGGACCAGGGCATCAGAGATCATCCCATGAAGGGACCAGGGCATCAGAGATCATCCCATGAAGGGACCAGGGCATCAGAGATCATCCCATGAAGGGACCAGGACATCACAGCACTATGATTAGAGGTATGAAAGATCATCCCATGAAGGGACCAGTGCATCAGACATCATCCCATGAAGGGACCAGGGCATCACAGCACTATGATTAGAGGTATGCAGGATCATCCCATGAAGGGACCAGGGCATAAGAGATCACCCCATGAAGGGACCAGGGTATCAGAGATCACCCCATGAAGGGACCAGGGTATCAGAGATCACCCCATGAAGGGACCAGGGCATCAGATCACCCCATGAAGGGACCAGGGCATCAGATCACCCCATGAAGGGACCAGGGCATCAGATCACCCCATGAAGGGACCAGGGCATCAGATCACCCCATGAAGGGACCAGGGCATCACAGCACTATGATTAGAGGTATGCAAGATCATCCCATGAAGGGACCAGGGCATCACAGCACTATGATTAGAGGTATGCAAGATCATCCCTTGAAGGGACCAGTGCAAAGATCATCCCATGAAGGGACCAGGGCATCAGAGGTCATCCCATGAAGGGACCAGGGCATCAGAGGTCATCCCATGAAGGGACCAGGGCATCAGAGGTCACCCCATGAAGGGACCAGGGCATCACAGCACTATGATTAGAGGTATGCAAGATAATCCCATGAAGGGACCAGTGCATCAGAGATCATCCCATGAAGGGACCAGGGCATCAAATATCATCCCACGAAGGGACCAGGGCATCAGAGATAATCCCATGAAGGGACCGGGCATCAGAGATCATCCCATGATGGGACCAGGGCATCAGAGATCATCCCATGAAGGGACCAGGGCATCAGAGATCATCCCATGAAGGGACCAGGGCATCAGACATCATCCCATGAAGGGACCAGGGCATCAGACATCATCCCATGAAGGGACCAGGGCATCAGACATCATCCCATGAAGGGACCAGGGCATCAGACATCATCCCATGAAGGGACCAGTGCATCAGACATCATCCCATGAAGGGACCAGTGCATCAGACATCATCCCATGAAGGGACCAGTGCATCAGACATCATCAAATGAAGGGACCAGGGCATCACAGCACTATGATTAGAGGTATGCAAGATCATCCCTTGAAGGGACCAGTGCAAAGATCATCCCATGAAGGGACCAGGGCATCAGATCATCCCATGAAGGGACCAGGGCATCAGATCATCCCATGAAGGGACCAGGGCATCAGATCATCCCATGAAGGGACCAGGGCATCAGATCATCCCATGAAGGGACCAGGGCATCAGATCATCCCATGAAGGGACCAGGGCATCAGATCATCCCATGAAAGGACCAGGGCATCAGATCATCCCATGAAAGGACCAGGGCATCAGATCATCCCATGAAAGGACCAGGGCATCAGAGATCATCACATGAAAGGACCAGGGCATCAGAGATCATCCCATGAAGAGACCAGGGCATCAGAGATCATCCCATGAAGGGACCAGGGCATCACAGCACTATGATTAGAGGTAAGCAAGATCATCCCATGAAGGGACCAGTGCATCAGAGATCATCCCATGAAGTGACCAGTGCATCAGAGAACATCCCATGAAGGGACCAGTGCACCAGAGAACATCCCATGAAGGGACCAGTGCACCAGAACATCCCATGAAGGGACCAGTGCACCAGAGAACATCCCATGAAGGGACCAGGGCACCCGAGATCATCCCATGAAGGGACCAGGGCACCAGAGATCATCCCATGAAGGGACCAGGGCACCAGAGATCATCCCATGAAGGGACCAGGGCATCACAGCACTATGATTAGAGGTATGCAAGATCATCCCAAGAAGGGACCAGTGCATCAGAGATCATCCCATGAAGGGACCAGAGCATCACATCATCCCATGAAGGGACCAGGGCATCAGAGATCATCCCATGAAGGGACCAGGGCATCAGAGATCATCCCATGAAGGGACCAGGGCATCAGAGATCATCCCATGAAGGGACCAGGGCATCAGAGATCATCCCATGAAGGGACCAGGGCATCAGAGATCATCCCATGAAGGGACCAGGGCATCAGAGATCATCCCATGAAGGGACCAGGGCATCAGAAATCATCCCATGAAGGGACCAGGGCATCACAGCACTATGATTAGAGGTATGCAAGATCATCCCATGAAGGGACCGGGGCATCAGAGATCATCCCATGAAGGGACCAGGGCATCAGAGATCATCCCATGAAGGGACCAGGGCATCAGAGATCATCCCATGAAGGGACCAGGGCATCAGAGATCATCCCATGAAGGGACCAGGGCATCAAATATCCCATGAAGGGACCAGGGCATCAGAGATCATCCCATGAAGGGACCAGGGCATCACAGAACTATGATTAGAGGTATGCAAGATCATCCCATGAAGGGACCAGTGCATCAGAGATCATCCCATGAAGGGACCAGGGCATCAGAGATCATCCCATGAAGGGACCAGGGCATCAGAGATCATCCCATGAAGGGACCAGGGCATCAGAGATCATCCCATGAAGGGACCAGGGCATCAGAGATCATCCCATGAAGGGACCAGGGCATCAGAGATCATCCCATGAAGGGACCAGGGCATCAGAGATCATCCCATGAAGGGACCAGGGCATCAGAGATCATCCCATGAAGGGACCAGGGCATCAGAGATCATCCCATGAAGGGACCAGGGCATCAGATCATCCCATGAAGGGACCAGGGCATCAGATCATCCCATGAAGGGACCAGTGCATCAGAGATCATCCCATGAAGGGACCAGGGCATCAGATCATCCCATGAAGGGACCAGTGCATCACAGCACTATGATTAGAGGTATGCAAGAACATCCCATGAAGCGACCAGGGCATCAGATCATCCCATGAAGGGACCAGGGCATCAGAGATCATCCCATGAAGGGACCAGGGCATCAGAGATCATCCCATGAAGGGACCAGGGCATCAGAGATCATCCCATGAAGGGACCAGGGCATCCGATCATCCCATGAAGGGACCAGGGCATCCGATCATCCCATGAAGGGACCAGGGCATCAGAGATCATCCCATGAAGGGACCAGGGCATCACAGCACTATGATTAGAGGTATGCAAGATCATCCCATGAAGGGACCAGTGCATCAGAGATCATCCCATGAAGGGACCAGGGCATCACAGCACTATGATTAGAGGTATGCAAGATCATCCCATGAAGGGACCAGTGCATCAGACATCATCCCATGAAGGGACCAGTGCATCTGAGATCATCCCATGAAAGGACCAGGGCATCAGATCATCCCATGAAGGGACCAGGGCATCAGATCATCCCATGAAGGGACCAGGGCATCAGATCATCCCATGAAGGGACCAGGGCATCAGATCATCCCATGAAGGGACCAGGGCATCACAGCACTATGATTAGAGGTATGCAAGATCATCCCATGAAGGGACCAGTGCATCAGAGATATTACCCATGAAGGGACCAAGGGATCAGAGATCATCCCTTGAAGGGACCAGTGCATCAGAGATCATCCCATGAAGGGACCAGTGCATCAGAGATCATCCCATGAAGGGACCAGTGCATCAGAGATCATCCCATGAAGGGACCAGTGCATCAGAGATCATCCCATGAAGGGACCAGTGCAGATATCATCCCATGAAGGGACCAGTGCAGATATCATCCCATGAAGGGACCAGTGCATCACAGCACTATGATTAGAGGTATGCAAGATGATCCCATGAAGGGACGAGGGCATCAGATCATCCCATGAAGGGACCAGGGCATCAGAGATCATCCCATGAAGGGACCAGGGCATCAGAGATCATCCCATGAAGGGACCAGGGCATCAGAGATCATCCCATGAAGGGACCAGGGCATCAGAGATCAGGACCAGGGCATCACAGCACTATGATTAGAGGTATGCAAGATCATCCCATGAAGGGACCAGTGCATCAGACATCATCCCATGAAGGGACCAGGGCATCACAGCACTATGATTAGAGGTATGCAAGATCATCCCATGAAGGGTCCAGTGCATCTGAGATCATCCCATGAAGGGACCAGTGCATCAGAGATCATCCCATGAAGGGACCAGGGCATAACAACACTGATTAGAGGTATGCAAGATCATCCCATGAAGGGACCAGTGCATCAGACAGCATCCCATGAAGGGACCAGTGCATCAGAGATCATCCCATGAAGGGACCAGGGCATCAGAGATCATCCCATGAAGGGACCAGGGCATCAGAGATCATCCCATAAAGGGACCAGGGCATCAGAGATCATCCCATAAAGGGACCAGGGCATCAGAGATCATCCCATGAAGGGACCAGGGCATCAGAGATCATCCCATGAAGGGACCAGGGCATCAGAGATCATCCCATGAAGGGACCAGGGCATCAGAGATCATCCCATAAAGGGACCAGGGCATCAGAGATCATCCCATAAAGGGACCAGGGCATCAGATCATCCCATAAAGGGACCAGGGCATCAGATCATCCCATAAAGGGACCAGGGCATCAGATCATCCCATAAAGGGACCAGGGCACCAGATCATCCTATAAAGGGACCAGGGCATCAGATCATCCCATAAAGGGACCAGGGCATCAGACATCATCCCATGAAAGGACCAGGGCATCAGACATCATCCCATGAAGGGACCAGGGCATCACAGCACTATGATTAGAGGTATGCAAGATCATCCCATGAAGGGACCAGGGGATCAGAGATCATCCCATGAAGGGACCAGGGGATCAGAGATCATCCCATGAAGGGACCAGGGGATCAGAGATCATCCCATGAAGGGACCAGGGGATCAGAGATCATCCCATGAAGGGACCAGGGGATCAGAGATCATCCCATGAAGGGACCAGGGGATCAGAGATCATCCCATGAAGGGACCAGGGGATCAGAGATCATCCCATGAAGGGACCAGGGGATCAGAGATCATCCCATGAAGGGACCAGGGGATCAGAGATCATCCCATGAAGGGACCAGTGCATCAGAGATCATCCCATGAAGGGACCAGTGAATCAGAGATCATCCCATGAAGGGACCAGTGCATCAGAGATCATCCCATGAAGGGACCAGTGCATCAGAGATCATCCCATGAAGGGACCAGTGCATCAGAGATCATCCCATGAAGGGACCAGTGCATCAGAGATCATCCCATCAAGGGACCAGGGCATCAGAGATCATCCCATCAAGGGACCAGGGCATCACAGCACTATGATTAGAGGAATGCAAGATACTCCCATGAAGGGACCAGTGCATCAGAGATCATTCCATGAAGGGACCAGTGCATCAGATCATCCCATGAAGGGACCAGGGCATCAGAGATCATCCCATGAAGGGACCAGGGCATCAGAGATCATCCCATGAAGGGACCAGGGCATCACAGCACTATGATTAGAGGTATGCAAGATAATCCCATGAAGGGACCAGTGCATCAGAGATCATCCCACGAAGGGACCAGGGCATCAAATATCATCCCACGAAGGGACCAGGGCATCAGAGATCATCCCACGAAGGGACCAGGGCATCAGAGATCATCCCATGAAGGGACCAGGGCATCAGAGATCATCCCATGAAGGGACCAGGGCATCAGAGATCATCCCATGAAGGGACCAGGGCATCAGAGATCATCCCACGAAGGGACCAGGGCATCAGAGATCATCCCATGAAGGGACCAGGGCATCAGAGATCATCCCTTGAAGGGACCAGGGCACCAGAGATCATCCCATGAAGGGACCAGTGCACCAGAGAACATCCCATGAAGGGACCAGGGCACCAGAGATCATCCCATGAAGGGACCAGGGCACCAGAGATCATCCCATGAAGGGACCAGGGCATCACAGCACTATGATTAGAGGTATGCAAGATCATCCCATGAAGGGACCAGAGCATCACATCATCCCATGAAGGGACCAGTGCATCAGAGATCATCCCATGAAGGGACCAGTGCATCAGAGATCATCCCATGAAGGGACCAGTGCATCAGAGATCATCCCATGAAGGGACCAGTGCATCAGAGATCATCCCATGAAGGGACCAGTGCATCAGAGATCATCCCATGAAGGGACCAGGGCATCAGAGATCATCCCATGAAGGGACCAGGGCATCACAGCACTATGATTAGAGGAATGCAAGATACTCCCATGAAGGGACCAGTGCATCAGAGATCATTCCATGAAGGGACCAGTGCATCAGATCATCCCATGAAGGGACCAGGGCATCAGAGATCATCCCATGAAGGGACCAGGGCATCAGAGATCATCCCATGAAGGGACCAGGGCATCACAGCACTATGATTAGAGGTATGCAAGATAATCCCATGAAGGGACCAGTGCATCAGAGATCATCCCACGAAGGGACCAGGGCATCAAATATCATCCCACGAAGGGACCAGGGCATCAGAGATCATCCCACGAAGGGACCAGGGCATCAGAGATCATCCCACGAAGGGACCAGGGCATCAGAGATCATCCCACGAAGGGACCAGGGCATCAGAGATCAACCCACGAAGGGACCAGGGCATCAGAGATCATCCCACGAAGGGACCAGGGCATCAGAGATCATCCCACGAAGGGACCAGGGCATCAGAGATCATCCCACGAAGGGACCAGGGCATCAGAGATCATCCCTTGAAGGGACCAGGGCACCAGAGATCATCCCATGAAGGGACCAGTGCACCAGAGAACATCCCATGAAGGGACCAGGGCACCAGAGATCATCCCATGAAGGGACCAGGGCATCACAGCACTATGATTAGAGGTATGCAAGATCATCCCATGAAGGGACCAGAGCATCACATCATCCCATGAAGGGACCAGGGCATCAGAGATCATCCCATGAAGGGACCAGGGCATCAGAGATCATCCCATGAAGGGACCAGGGCATCAGAGATCATCCCATGAAGGGACCAGGGCATCAGAGATCATCCCATGAAGGGACCAGGGCATCAGAGATCATCCCATGAAGGGACCAGGGCATCACAGCACTATGATTAGAGGTATGCAAGATCATCCCATGAAGGGACCGGGGCATCAGAGATCATCCCATGAAGGGACCAGGGCATCAGAGATCATCCCATGAAGGGACCAGGGCATCAGAGATCATCCCATGAAGGGACCAGGGCATCAGAGATCATCCCATGAAGGGACCAGGGCATCAGAGATCATCCTATGAAGGGACCAGGGCATCAGAGATCATCCCATGAAGGGACCAGGGCATCAGAGATCATCCCATGAAGGGAACAGGGCATCAGAGATCATCCCATGAAAGGACCAGTGCATCAGAGATCAATCCATCAAGGGACCAGTGCATCAGAGATCATCCCATCAAGGGACCAGTGCATCAGAGATCATCCCATCAAGGGACCAGTGCATCAGAGATCATCCCATCAAGGGACCAGTGCATCAGATATCATCCCATCAAGGTACCAGGGCATCACAGCACTATGATTAGAGGAATGCAAGATACTACCATGAAGGGACCAGTGCATCAGATCATCCCATGAAGGGACCAGGGCATCAGAGACCATCCCATGAAGGGACCAGGGCATCAGACATCATCCCATGAAGGGACCAGGGCATCAGACATCATCCCATGAAGGGACCAGGGCATCAGACATCATCCCATGAAGGGACCAGGGCATCAGACATCATCCCATGAAGGGACCAGGGCATCAGATCATCCCATGAAAGGACCAGGGCATCACAGCACTATGATTAGAGGTATGCAAGATCATCCCTTGAAGGGACCAGTGCAAAGATCATCCCATGAAGGGACCAGGGCATCAGATCATCCCATGAAGGGACCAGGGCATCAGATCATCCCATGAAGGGACCAGGGCATCAGATCATCCCATGAAGGGACCAGGGCATCAGATCATCCCATCAAAGGACCAGGGCATCAGAGATCATCCCATCAAAGGACCAGGGCATCAGAGATCATCCCATGAAGAGACCAGGGCATCAGAGATCATCCCATGAAGAGACCAGGGCATCAGAGATCATCCCATGAAGAGACCAGGGCATCAGAGATCATCCCATGAAGAGACCAGGGCATCAGAGATCATCCCATGAAGGGACCAGGGCATCACAGCACTATGATTAGAGGTAAGCAAGATCATCCCATGAAGGGACCAGTGCATCAGAGATCATCCCATGAAGGGACTAGTGCATCAGAGAACATCCCATGAAGGGACCAGTGCACCAGATAACATCCCATGAAGGGACCAGTGCACCAGAGAACATCCCATGAAAGGACCAGTGCACCAGAGAACATCCCATGAAGGGACCAGTGCACCAGAGAACATCCCATGAAGGGACCAGGGCACCAGAGATCATCCCATGAAGGGACCAGGGCATCACAGCACTATGATTAGAGGTATGCTAGATCATCCCATGAAGGGACCGGGGCATCAGAGATCATCCCATGAAGGGACCAGGGCATCAGAGATCATCCCATGAAGGGACCAGGGCATCAGAGATCATCCCATGAAGGGACCAGAGCATCATAGACCATCCCATGAAGGGACCAGGGCATCAGATCATCCCATGAAGGGACCAGGGCATCAGAGATCATCCCATGAAGGGACCAGGGCATCACAGCACTATGATTAGAGGCATGCAAGATCATCCCATGAAGCGACCGGGGCATCAGAGATCATCCCATGAAGGGACCAGGGCATCAGAGATCATCCCATGAAGGGACCAGGGCATCAGAGATCATCCCATGAAGGGACCAGGGCATCAGAGATCATCCCATGAAGGGACCAGGGCATCAGAGATCATCCCATGAAGGGACCAGAGCATCATAGACCATCCCTTGAAGGGACCAGGGCATCAGACATCATCCCTTGAAGGGACCAGGGCATCAGATATCATCCCATGAAGGGACCAGTGCAGCAGAGATCATCCCATGAAGGGACCAGTGCAGCAGAGATCATCCCATGAAGGGACCAGTGCAGCAGAGATCATCCCATGAAGGGACCAGGGCATCACAGCACTATGATTAGAGGTATGCAAGATCATCCCATGAAGGGACCAGTGCATCAGAGATCATCCCATGAAGGGACCAGTGCATCAGAGATCATCCCATGAAGGGACCAGTGCATCAGAGATCATCCCATGAAGGGACCAGGGCATCAGATCATCCCAGGAAGGGACCAGGGCATCAGATCATCCCAGGAAGGGACCAGGGCATCAGACATCATCCCATGAAGGGACCAGGGCATCAGACATCATCCCATGAAGGGACCAGGGCATCAGACATCATCCCATGAAGGGACCAGGGCATCAGACATCATCCCATGAAGGGACCAGGGCATCAGACATCATCCCATGAAGGGACCAGGGCATCAGACATCATCCCATGAAGGGACCAGGGCATCAGACACCATCCCATGAAGGGACCAGGGCATCAGACATCATCCCATGAAGGGACCAGGGCATCAGACATCATCCCATGAAGGGACCAGGGCATCACAGCACTATGATTAGAGGTATGCAAGATCATCCCTTGAAGGGACCAGTGCAAAGATCATCCCATGAAGGGACCAGGGCATCAGATCATCCCATGAAGGGACCAGGGCATCAGATCATCCCATGAAGGGACCAGGGCATCAGAGATCATCCCATGAAGGGACCAGGGCATCAGAGATCATCCCATGAAGGGACCAGGGCATCAGAGATCATCCCATGAAGGGACCAGGGCATCAGAGATCATCCCATGAAGGGACCAGGGCATCAGAGATCATCCCATGAAGGGACCCACCAGGGCATCAGACATCATCCCATGAAGGGACCCACCAGGGCATCAGACATCATCCCATGAAGGGACCAGGGCATCAGACATCATCCCATGAAGGGACCAGGGCATCAGACATCATCCCATGAAGGGACCAGGGCATCAGACATCATCCCATGAAGGGACCAGGGCATCACAGCACTATGATTAGAGGTATGCAAGATCATCCCATGAAGGGACCAGGGCATCAGAGATCATCCCATGAAGGGACCAGGGCATCAGAGATCATCCCATAAAGGGACCAGGGCATCAGAGATCATCCCATAAAGGGACCAGGGCATCAGAGATCATCCCATAAAGGGACCAGGGCATCAGAGATCATCCCATAAAGGGACCAGGGCATCAGATCATCCCATAAAGGGACCAGGGCATCAGATCATCCCATAAAGGGACCAGGGCCTCAGATCATCCCATAAAGGGACCAGGGCATCAGATCATCCCATAAAGGGACCAGGGCATCAGATCATCCCATAAAGGGACCAGGGCATCACAGCACTATTATTAGAGGTATGCAAGATCATCCCATGAAGGGACCAGTGCATCAGAGATCATCCCATGAAGGGACCAGTGCATCAGAGATCATCCCATGAAGGGACCAGTGCATCAGAGATCATCCCATGAAGGGACCAGTGCATCAGAGATCATCCCATGAAGGGACCAGGGCATCAGAGATCATCCTATGAAGGGACCAGGGCATCAGAGATCATCCCATGAAGGGACCAGGGCATCAGAGATCATCCCATGAAGGGACCAGGGCATCAGAGATCATCCCATGAAGGGACCCACCAGGGCATCAGAGATCATCCCATGAAGGGACCCACCAGGGCATCAGACATCATCCCATGAAGGGACCAGGGCATCAGACATCATCCCATCAAGGGAACAGGGCATCAGAGATCATCCCATCAAGGGACCAGGGCATCAGAGATCATCCCATTAAGGGACCAGGGCATCACAGCACTATGATTAGAGGAATGCAAGATACTCCCATGAAGGGACCAGTGCATCAGAGATCATCCCATGAAGGGACCAGGGCATCAGAGATCATCCCATGAAGGGACCAGGGCATCAGAGATCATCCCTTGAAGGGACCAGGGCATCAGACATCATCCCATGAAGGGACCAGGGCATCAGACATCATCCCATGAAGGGACCAGGGCATCAGACATCATCCCATGAAGGGACCAGGGCATCAGACATCATCCCATGAAGGGACCAGGGCATCACAGCACTATGATTAGAGGTATGCAAGATACTCCCATGAAGGGACCAGTGCATCAGAGATCATCCCATGAAGGGACCAGGGCATCAGACATCATCCCATGAAGGGACCAGGGCATCAGACATCATCCCATGAAGGGACCAGGGCATCAGACATCATCCCATGAAGGGACCAGGGCATCAGACATCATCCCATGAAGGGACCAGGGCATCAGACATCATCCCATGAAGGGACACGGGCATCACAGCACTATGATTAGAGGTATGCAAGATCATCCCTTGAAGGGACCAGTGCAAAGATCATCCCATGAAGGGACCAGGGCATCAGATCATCCCATGAAGGGACCAGGGCATCAGATATCATCCCATGAAGAGACCAGGGCATCAGAGATCATCCCATGAAGAGACCAGGGCATCAGAGATCATCCCATGAAGAGAAGGACCAGGGCATCAGACATCATCCCATGAAGGGACCAGGGCATCAGACATCATCCCATGAAGGGACCAGGGCATCAGACATCATCCCATGAAGGGACCAGGGCATCAGACATCATCCCATGAAGGGACCAGGGCATCAGACATCATCCCATGAAGGGACCAGGGCATCAGACATCATCCCATGAAGGGACCAGGGCATCAGACATCATCCCATGAAGGGACCAGGGCATCAGACATCATCCCATGAAGGGACCAGGGCATCAGACATCATCCCATGAAGGGACCAGGGCATCAGGCATCAGACATCATCCCATGAAGGGACCAGGGCATCAGACATCATCCCATGAAGGGACCAGGGCATCGGACATCATCCCATGAAGGGACCAGGGCATCACAGCACTATGATTAGAGGTATGCAAGATCATCCCTTGAAGGAACCAGTGCAAAGATCATCCCATGAAGGGACCAGGGCATCAGATCATCCCATGAAGGGACCAGGGCATCAGATCATCCCATGAAGGGACCAGGGCATCAGATATCATCCCATGAAGAGACCAGGGCATCAGATATCATCCCATGAAGAGACCAGGGCATCAGATATCATCCCATGAAGAGACCAGGGCATCAGATATCATCCCATGAAGAGACCAGGGCATCAGATATCATCCCATGAAGAGACCAGGGCATCAGATCATCCCATGAAGGGACCAGGGCATCAGAGATCATCCCATGAAGGGACCAGGGCATCAGAGAACATCCCATGAAGGGACCAGGGCATCAGAGAACATCCCATGAAGGGACCAGGGCATCACAGCACTATGATTAGAGGTATGCAAGATCATCCCATGAAGGGACCAGGGCATCAGAGATCATCCCATGAAGGGACCAGGGCATTAGAGATCATCCCATAAAGTGACCAGGGCATCAGAGATCATCCCATAAAGGGACCAGGGCATCAGAGATCATCCCATAAAGGGACCAGGGCATCACAGCACTATTATTAGAGGTATGCAAGATCATCCCATGAAGGGACCAGGGCATCAGAGATCATCCCATGAAGGGACCAGGGCATCAGACATCATCCCATGAAGGGACCAGGGCATCAGACATCATCCCATGAAGGGACCAGGGCATCAGACATCATCCCATGAAGGGACCAGGGCATCAGACATCATCCCATGAAGGGACCAGGGCATCAGACATCATCCCATGAAGGGACCAGGGCATCAGACATCATCCCATGAAGGGACCAGGGCATCAGACATCATCCCATGAAGGGACCAGGGCATCACAGCACTATGATTAGAGGTATGCGAGATCATCCCATGAAGGGACCAGGGGATCAGAGATCATCCCATGAAGGGACCAGGGGATCAGAGATCATCCCATGAAGGGACCAGGGGATCAGAGATCATCCCATGAAGGGACCAGGGGATCAGAGATCATCCCATGAAGGGACCAGGGGATCAGAGATCATCCCATGAAGGGACCAGGGGATCAGAGATCATCCCATGAAGGGACCAGGGGATCAGAGATCATCCCATGAAGGGACCAGGGGATCAGAGATCATCCCATGAAGGGACCAGGGGATCAGAGATCATCCCATGAAGGGACCAGGGGATCAGAGATCATCCCATGAAGGGACCAGGGGATCAGAGATCATCCCATGAAGGGACCAGGGGATCAGAGATCATCCCATGAAGGGACCAGGGGATCAGAGATCATCCCATGAAGGGACCAGTGCATCAGAGATCATCCCATGAAGGGACCAGAGCATCAGAGATCATCCCATGAAGGGACCAGTGCATCAGAGATCATCCCATGAAGGGACCAGTGCATCAGATATCATCCCATGAAGGGACCAGTGCATCACAGCACTATGATTAGAGGTATGCAAGATGATCCCATGAAGGGACCAGGGCATCAGAGATCATCCCATGAAGGGACCAGGGCATCAGAGATCATCCCATGAAGGGACCAGGGCATCAGAGATCATCCCATGAAGGGACCAGGGCATCTGATCATCCCATGAAGGGACCAGGGCATCTGATCATCCCATGAAGGGACCAGGGCATCTGATCATCCCATGAAGGGACCAGGGCATCAGATTATCCCATGAAGGGACCAGTGCATCAGATTATCCCATGAAGGGACCAGTGCATCAGATTATCCCATGAAGGGACCAGGGCATCAGAGATCATCCCATGAAGGGACCAGGGCATCAGAGATCATCCCATGAAGGGACCAGGGCATCACAGCACTATGATTAGAGGTATGCAAGATCATCCCATGAAGGGACCAGTGCATCAGATATCATCCCATGAAGGGACCAGGGCATCACAGCACTATGATTAGAGGTATGCAAGATCATCCCATGAAGGGACCAGTGCATCAGACATCATCCCATGAAGGGACCAGTGCATCAGACATCATCCCATGAAGGGACCAGGGCATCAGAGATCATCCCATGAAGGGACCAGGGCATCAGAGATCATCCCATGAAGGGACCAGGGCATCAGAGATCATCCCATGAAGGGACCAGGGCATCAGAGATCATCCCATGAAGGGACCAGGGCATCAGAGATCATCCCATGAAGGGACCAGGACATCAGAGATCATCCCATGAAGGGACCAGGGCAGATATCATCCCATGAAGGGACCAGGGCATCACAGCACTATGATTAGAGGTATGCAAGATGATCCCATGAAGGGACCAGGGCATCCGAGATCATCCCATGAAGGGACCAGGGCATCAGAGATCATCCCATGAAGGGACCAGGGCATCAGAGATCATCCCATGAAGGGACCAGGGCATCACAGCACTATGATTAGAGGTATGCAAGATGATCCCATGAAGGGACTAGGGCATCAGAGATCATCCCATGAAGGACCAGGGCATCAGAGATCATCCCATGAAGGGACCAGGGCATCAGAGATCATCCCATGAAGGGACCAGGGCATCAGAGATCATCCCATGAAGGGACCAGGGCATCACAGCACTATGATTAGAGGTATGCAAGATCATCCCATGAAGGGACCAGTGCATCAGACATCATCCCATGAAGGGACCAGTGCATCAGACATCATCCCATGAAGGGACCAGGGCATCACAGCACTATGATTAGAGGTATGCAAGATCATCCCATGAAGGGACCAGTGCATCAGACATCATCCATTGAAGGGACCAGGGCATCACAGCACTACGATTAGAGGTATGCAAGATCATCCCATGAAGGGACCAGTGCATCAGAGATCATCCCATGAAGGGACCAGGGCATCACAGCACTACGATTAGAGGTATGCAAGATCATCCCATGAAGGGTCCAGTGCATCAGACATCATCCCATGAAGGGACCAGTGCATCAGAGATCATCCCATGAAGGGACCAGGGCATCAGAGATCATCCCATGAAGGGACCAGGGCATCAGATCATCCCATGAAGGGACCAGTGCATCAGATCATCCCATGAAGGGACCAGTGCATCAGATCATCCCATAAAGGGACCAGTGCATCACAGCACTATGATTGGAGGTATGCAAGATCATCCCATGAAGGGACCAGTGCATCAGAGATCATCCCATGAAGGGACCAGGGCATCAGACATCATCCCATGAAGGGACCAGGGCATCAGACATCATCCCATGAAGGGACCAGGGCATCAGACATCATCCCATGAAGGGACCAGGGCATCAGACATCATCCCATGAAGGGACCAGTGCATCAGAGATCATCTCATGAAGGGACCAGTGCATCAGAGATCATACCATGAAGGGACCAGGGCATCAAATATCATACCATGAAGGGACCAGGGCATCAAATATCATACCATGAAGGGACCAGGGCATCAAATATCATACCATGAAGGGACCAGGGCATCAGAGATCATCCCATGAAGGGACCAGGGCATCAGAGATCATCCCATGAAGGGACCAGGGCATCAGAGATCATCCCATGAAGGGACCAGGGCATCAGAGATCATCCCATGAAGGGACCAGTGCATCATAGATCATCCCATGAAGGGACCAGTGCATCACAGCTCTATGATTAGAGGTATGCAAGATCATCCCATGAAGGGACCAGCGCATCAGAGATCATCCCATGAAGGGACCAGGGCATCACAGCACTATGATTAGAGGTATGCAAGATCATCCCATGAAGGGACCAGGGCATCAGAGATCATCCCATGAAGGGACCAGTGATTCAGACATCATCCCATGAAGGGACCAGTGATTCAGACATCATCCCATGAAGGGACCAGTGCTTCAGACATCATCCATTGAAGGGACCAGGGCATCACAGCACTACGATTAGAGGTATGCAAGATCATCCCATGAAGGGACCAGTGCATCAGACATCATCCCATGAAGGGACCAGGGCATCAGACATCATCCCATGAAGGGACCAGGGCATCAGACATCATCCCATGAAGGGACCAGGGCATCAGACATCATCCCATGAAGGGACCAGGGCATCAGACATCATTCCATGAAGGGACCAGGGCATCACAGCACTATGATTAGAGGTATGCGAGATCATCCCATGAAGGGACCAGGGGATCAGAGATCATCCCATGAAGGGACCAGGGGATCAGAGATCATCCCATGAAGGGACCAGGGGATCAGAGATCATCCCATGAAGGGACCAGGGGATCAGAGATCATCCCATGAAGGGACCAGGGGATCAGAGATCATCCCATGAAGGGACCAGGGGATCAGAGATCATCCCATGAAGGGACCAGGGGATCAGAGATCATCCCATGAAGGGACCAGGGGATCAGAGATCATCCCATGAAGGGACCAGGGGATCAGAGATCATCCCATGAAGGGACCAGGGGATCAGAGATCATCCCATGAAGGGACCAGTGCATCAGAGATCATCCCATGAAGGGACCAGTGCATCAGAGATCATCCCATGAAGGGACCAGTGCATCAGAGATCATCCCATGAAGGGACCAGTGCATCAGAGATCATCCCATGAAGGGACCAGTGCATCAGAGATCATCCCATGAAGGGACCAGTGCATCAGATATCATCCCATGAAGGGACCAGTGCATCACAGCACTATGATTAGAGGTATGCAAGATGATCCCATGAAGGGACCAGGGCATCAGAGATCATCCCATGAAGGGACCAGGGCATCAGAGATCATCCCATGAAGGGACCAGGGCATCTGATCATCCCATGAAGGGACCAGGGCATCTGATCATCCCATGAAGGGACCAGGGCATCTGATCATCCCATGAAGGGACCAGGGCATCAGATTATCCCATGAAGGGACCAGTGCATCAGATTATCCCATGAAGGGACCAGTGCATCAGATTATCCCATGAAGGGACCAGGGCATCAGAGATCATCCCATGAAGGGACCAGGGCATCAGAGATCATCCCATGAAGGGACCAGGGCATCACAGCACTATGATTAGAGGTATGCAAGATCATCCCATGAAGGGACCAGTGCATCAGATATCATCCCATGAAGGGACCAGGGCATCACAGCACTATGATTAGAGGTATGCAAGATCATCCCATGAAGGGACCAGTGCATCAGACATCATCCCATGAAGGGACCAGTGCATCAGACATCATCCCATGAAGGGACCAGGGCATCAGAGATCATCCCATGAAGGGACCAGGGCATCAGAGATCATCCCATGAAGGGACCAGGGCATCAGAGATCATCCCATGAAGGGACCAGGGCATCAGAGATCATCCCATGAAGGGACCAGGGCATCAGAGATCATCCCATGAAGGGACCAGGACATCAGAGATCATCCCATGAAGGGACCAGGGCAGATATCATCCCATGAAGGGACCAGGGCATCACAGCACTATGATTAGAGGTATGCAAGATGATCCCATGAAGGGACCAGGGCATCCGAGATCATCCCATGAAGGGACCAGGGCATCAGAGATCATCCCATGAAGGGACCAGGGCATCAGAGATCATCCCATGAAGGGACCAGGGCATCACAGCACTATGATTAGAGGTATGCAAGATGATCCCATGAAGGGACTAGGGCATCAGAGATCATCCCATGAAGGACCAGGGCATCAGAGATCATCCCATGAAGGGACCAGGGCATCAGAGATCATCCCATGAAGGGACCAGGGCATCAGAGATCATCCCATGAAGGGACCAGGGCATCACAGCACTATGATTAGAGGTATGCAAGATCATCCCATGAAGGGACCAGTGCATCAGACATCATCCCATGAAGGGACCAGTGCATCAGACATCATCCCATGAAGGGACCAGGGCATCACAGCACTATGATTAGAGGTATGCAAGATCATCCCATGAAGGGACCAGTGCATCAGACATCATCCATTGAAGGGACCAGGGCATCACAGCACTACGATTAGAGGTATGCAAGATCATCCCATGAAGGGACCAGTGCATCAGAGATCATCCCATGAAGGGACCAGGGCATCACAGCACTACGATTAGAGGTATGCAAGATCATCCCATGAAGGGTCCAGTGCATCAGACATCATCCCATGAAGGGACCAGTGCATCAGAGATCATCCCATGAAGGGACCAGGGCATCAGAGATCATCCCATGAAGGGACCAGGGCATCAGATCATCCCATGAAGGGACCAGTGCATCAGATCATCCCATGAAGGGACCAGTGCATCAGATCATCCCATAAAGGGACCAGTGCATCACAGCACTATGATTGGAGGTATGCAAGATCATCCCATGAAGGGACCAGTGCATCAGAGATCATCCCATGAAGGGACCAGGGCATCAGACATCATCCCATGAAGGGACCAGGGCATCAGACATCATCCCATGAAGGGACCAGGGCATCAGACATCATCCCATGAAGGGACCAGTGCATCAGAGATCATCTCATGAAGGGACCAGTGCATCAGAGATCATACCATGAAGGGACCAGGGCATCAAATATCATACCATGAAGGGACCAGGGCATCAAATATCATACCATGAAGGGACCAGGGCATCAAATATCATACCATGAAGGGACCAGGGCATCAGAGATCATCCCATGAAGGGACCAGGGCATCAGAGATCATCCCATGAAGGGACCAGGGCATCAGAGATCATCCCATGAAGGGACCAGGGCATCAGAGATCATCCCATGAAGGGACCAGTGCATCATAGATCATCCCATGAAGGGACCAGTGCATCACAGCTCTATGATTAGAGGTATGCAAGATCATCCCATGAAGGGACCAGCGCATCAGAGATCATCCCATGAAGGGACCAGGGCATCACAGCACTATGATTAGAGGTATGCAAGATCATCCCATGAAGGGACCAGGGCATCAGAGATCATCCCATGAAGGGACCAGTGATTCAGACATCATCCCATGAAGGGACCAGTGATTCAGACATCATCCCATGAAGGGACCAGTGATTCAGACATCATCCCTTGAAGGGACCAGTGCATCAGACATCATCCATTGAAGGGACCAGGGCATCACAGCACTACGATTAGAGGTATGCAAGATCATCCCATGAAGGGACCAGTGCATCAGACATCATCCCATGAAGGGACCAGGGCATCAGAGATCATCCTATGAAGGGACCAGGGCATCAGAGATCATCCCATGAAGGGACCAGGGCATCACAGCACTATGATTAGAGGTATGCAAGATCATCCCATGAAGGGACCAGTGCATCAGACATCGCATGAAGGGACCAGGGCATCAGAGATCACCCCATGAAGGGACCAGGGTATCAGATCACCCCATGAAGGGACCAGGGCATCACAGCACTATGATTAGAGGTATGCAAGATCATCCCATGAAGGGACCAGGGCATCAGACATCATCCCATGAAGGGACCAGGGCATCAGACATCATCCCATGAAGGGACCAGGGCATCAGACATCATCCCATGAAGGGACCAGGGCATCAGACATCATCCCATGAAGGGACCAGTGCATCAGACATCATCCCATGAAGGGACCAGGGCATCAGAGATCATCCCATGAAGGGACCAGGGCATCACAGCACTATGATTAGAGGTATGCAAGATCATCCCATGAAGGGACCAGGGCATCAGACATCATCCCATGAAGGGACCAGGGCATCAGACATCATCCCATGAAGGGACCAGGGCATCAGACATCATCCCATGAAGGGACCAGGGCATCAGACATCATCCCATGAAGGGACCAGTGCATCAGACATCATCAAATGAAGGGACCAGGGCATCACAGCACTATGATTAGAGGTATGCAAGATCATCCCTTGAAGGGACCAGGGCATCAGATCATCCCATGAAGGGACCAGGGCATCAGATCATCCCATGAAGGGACCAGGGCATCAGATCATCCCATGAAGGGACCAGGGCATCAGATCATCCCATGAAGGGACCAGGGCATCAGATCATCCCATGAAGGGACCAGGGCATCAGATCATCCCATGAAGGGACCAGGGCATCAGATCATCCCATGAAGGGACCAGGGCATCAGATCATCCCATGAAGGGACCAGGGCATCAGATCATCCCATGAAGGGACCAGGGCATCAGATCATCCCATGAAGGGACCAGGGCATCAGATCATCCCATGAAGGGACCAGGGCATCAGATCATCCCATGAAGGGACCAGGGCATCAGATCATCCCATGAAGGGACCAGGGCATCAGATCATCCCATGAAGAGACCAGGGCATCAGATCATCCCATGAAGAGACCAGGGCATCAGAGATCATCTCATGAAGGGACCAGGGCATCACAGCACTATGATTAGAGGTAAGCAAGATCATCCCATGAAGGGACCAGTGCATCAGAGATCATCCCATGAAGTGACCAGTGCATCAGAGAACATCCCATGAAGGGACCAGTGCATCAGAGAACATCCCATGAAGGGACCAGTGCACCAGAGAACATCCCATGAAGGGACCAGTGCACCAGAGAACATCCCATGAAGGGACCAGTGCACCAGAGAACATCCCATGAAGGGACCAGTGCACCAGAGAACATCCCATGAAGGGACCAGTGCACCAGAGAACATCCCATGAAGGGACCAGGGCACCCGAGATCATCCCATGAAGGGACCAGGGCACCAGAGATCATCCCATGAAGGGACCAGGGCACCAGAGATCATCCCATGAAGGGACCAGGGCATCACAGCACTATGATTAGAGGTATGCAAGATCATCCCAAGAAGGGACCAGTGCATCAGAGATCATCCCATGAAGGGACCAGAGCATCACATCATCCCATGAAGGGACCAGGGCATCAGAGATCATCCCATGAAGGGACCAGGGCATCAGAGATCATCCCATGAAGGGACCAGGGCATCAGAGATCATCCCATGAAGGGACCAGGGCATCAGAGATCATCCCATGAAGGGACCAGGGCCTCACAGCACTATGATTAGAGGTATGCAAGATCATCCCATGAAGGGACAGGGGCATCAGAGATCATCCCATGAAGGGACCAGGGCATCAGAGATCATCCCATGAAGGGACCAGGGCATCAGAGATCATCCCATGAAGGGACCAGGGCATCAGAGATCATCCCATGAAGGCACCAGGGCATCAGAGATCATCCCATGAAAGGACCAGGGCATCAGAGATCATCCCATGAAGGGACCAGGGCATCAGAGATCATCCCATGAAGGGACCAGGGCATCAGAGATCATCCCATGAAGGGACCAGGGCATCAGAGATCATCCCATGAAGGGACCAGGGCATCAGATCATCCCATGAAGGGACCAGGGCATCAGATCATCCCATGAAGGGACCAGGGCATCAGATCATCCCATGAAGGGACCAGGGCATCAGATCATCCCATGAAGGGACCAGGGCATCAGATCATCCCATGAAGGGACCAGGGCATCAGATCATCCCATGAAGGGACCAGGGCATCAGATCATCCCATGAAGGGACCAGGGCATCACAGCACTATGATTAGAGGTATGCAAGATCATCCCATGAAGGGACCAGTGCATCAGAGATATTACCCATGAAGGGACCAAGGGATCAGAGATCATCCCATGAAGGGACCAGTGCATCAGAGATCATCCCATGAAGGGACCAGTGCATCAGAGATCATCCCATGAAGGGACCAGTGCATCAGATCTCATCCCATGAAGGGACCAGTGCAGATATCATCCCATGAAGGGACCAGGGCATCACAGCACTATGATTAGAGGTATGCAAGATGATCCCATGAAGGGACCAGGGCATCAGAGATCATCCCATGAAGGGACCAGGGCATCAGAGATCATCCCATGAAGGGACCAGGGCATCAGAGATCATCCCATGAAGGGACCAGGGCATCAGAGATCATCCCATGAAGGGACCAGGGCATCAGAGATCATCCCATGAAGGGACCAGGGCATCAGAGATCATCCCATGAAGGGACCAGGGCATCAGAGATCAGGACCAGGGCATCACAGCACTATGATTAGAGGTATGCAAGATCATCCCATGAAGGGACCAGTGCATCTCTCATCATCCCATGAAGGGACCAGTGCATCAGACATCATCCCATGAAGGGACCAGGGCATCCCAGCACTATGATTAGAGGTATGCAAGATCATCCCATGAAGGGTCCAGTGCATCTGAGATCATCCCATGAAGGGACCAGTGCATCAGATCATCCCATGAAGGGACCAGGGCATCAGAGATCATCCCATGAATGACCAGGGCATCACAGCACTATGATTAGAGGTATGCAAGATCATCCCATGAAGGGACCAGTGCATCAGAGATCATCCCATGAAGGGACCAGGGCATCACAGCACTATGATTAGAGGTATGTAAGATCATCCCATGAAGGGACCAGTGCATCAGACATCATCCCATGAAGGGACCAGGGCATCTGAGATCATCCCATGAAGGGACCAGGGCATCAGATCATCCCATGAAGGGACCAGGGCATCAGATCATCCCATGAAGGGACCAGGGCATCAGATCATCCCATGAAGGGACCAGGGCATCAGATCATCCCATGAAGGGACCAGGGCATCAGATCATCCCATGAAGGGACCAGGGCATCAGATCATCCCATGAAGGGACCAGGGCATCAGATCATCCCATGAAGGGACCAGGGCATCAGATCATCCCATGAAGGGACCAGGGCATCAGATCATCCCATGAAGGGACCAGGGCATCACAGCACTATGATTAGAGGTATGCAAGATCATCCCATGAAGGGACCAGTGCATCAGAGATATTACCCATGAAGGGACCAAGGGATCAGAGATCATCCCATGAAGGGACCAGTGCATCAGAGATCATCCCATGAAGGGACCAGTGCATCAGAGATCATCCCATGAAGGGACCAGTGCATCAGATATCATCCCATGAAGGGACCAGTGCAGATATCATCCCATGAAGGGACCAGGGCATCACAGCACTATGATTAGAGGTATGCAAGATGATCCCATGAAGGGACCAGGGCATCAGAGATCATCCCATGAAGGGACCAGGGCATCAGAGATCATCCCATGAAGGGACCAGGGCATCAGAGATCATCCCATGAAGGGACCAGGGCATCAGAGATCATCCCATGAAGGGACCAGGGCATCAGAGATCATCCCATGAAGGGACCAGGGCATCAGAGATCAGGACCAGGGCATCACAGCACTATGATTAGAGGTATGCAAGATCATCCCATGAAGGGACCAGTGCATCTCTCATCATCCCATGAAGGGACCAGTGCATCAGACATCATCCCATGAAGGGACCAGGGCATCCCAGCACTATGATTAGAGGTATGCAAGATCATCCCATGAAGGGTCCAGTGCATCTGAGATCATCCCATGAAGGGACCAGTGCATCAGAGATCATCCCATGAAGGGACCAGTGCACCAGAGAACATCCCATGAAGGGACCAGTGCACCAGAGAACATCCCATGAAGGGACCAGTGCACCAGAGATCATCCCATGAAGGGACCAGGGCATCCCAGCACTATGATTAGAGGTATGCAAGATCATCCCATGAAGGGTCCAGTGCATCTGAGATCATCCCATGAAGGGACCAGTGCATCAGAGATCATCCCATGAAGGGACCAGGGCATAACAACACTGATTAGAGGTATGCAAGATCATCCCATGAAGGGACAGGGGCATCAGAGATCATCCCATGAAGGGACCAGTGCATCATAGATCATCCCATGAAGGGACCAGTGCATCATAGATCATCCCATGAAGGGACCAGGGCATCAGAGATCATCCCATGAAGGGACCAGGGCATCAGAGATCATCCCATGAAGGGACCAGGGCATCAGAGATCATCCCATGAAGGGACCAGTGCATCAGAAATCATCCCATGAAGGGACCAGGGCATCAGAAATCATCCCATGAAGGGACCAGGGCATCAGACATCATCCCATGAAGGGACCAGGGCATCAGACATCATCCCATGAAGGGACCAGGGCATCAGACATCATCCCATGAAGGGACCAGGGCATCAGACATCATCCCATGAAGGGACCAGGGCATCACAGCACTATGATTAGAGGTATGCAAGATCATCCCATGAAAGGACCAGGGGATCAGAGATCATCCCATGAAGGGACCAGGGGATCAGAGATCATCCCATGAAGGGACCAGGGGATCAGAGATCATCCCATGAAGGGACCAGGGCATCAGACATCATCCCATGAAGGGACCAGGGCATCAGACATCATCCCATGAAGGGACCAGGGCATCAGACATCATCCCATGAAGGGACCAGGGCATCAAATATCCCATGAAGGGACCAGGGCATCAGAGATCATCCCATGAAGGGACCAGGGCATCACAGAACTATGATTAGAGGTATGCATGATCATCCCATGAAGGGACCAGGGCATCACAGCACTATGATTAGAGGTATGCAAGATCATCCCATGAAGGGACCAGTGCATCAGACATCATCCCATGAAGGGACCAGTGCATCAGACATCATCCCATGAAGGGACCAGGGCATCAGAGATCATCCCATGAAGGGACCAGGGCATCAGAGATCATCCCATGAAGGGACCAGGGGATCAGAGATCATCCCATGAAGGGACCAGGGGATCAGAGATCATCCCATGAAGGGACCAGGGGATCAGAGATCATCCCATGAAGGGACTAGGGGATCAGACATCATCCCATGAAGGGACCAGTGCATCAGACATCATCCCATGAAGGGACCAGTGCATCAGACATCATCCCATGAAGGGACCAGTGCATCAGACATCATCCCATGAAGGGACCAGTGCATCAGACATCATCCCATGAAGGGACCAGTGCATCAGACATCATCCCATGAAGGGACCAGTGCATCAGACATCATCCCATGAAGGGACCAGTGCATCAGACATCATCCCATGAAGGGACCAGTGCATCAGACATCATCCCATGAAGGGACCAGTGCATCAGACATCATCCCATGAAGGGACCAGTGCATCAGACATCATCCCATGAAGGGACCAGTGCATCACACATCATCCCATGAAGGGACCAGTGCATCAGACATCATCCCATGAAGGGACCAGGGCATCAGAGATCATCCCATGAAGGGACCAGGGCATCACAGCACTATGATTAGAGGTATGCAAGATCATCCCATGAAGGGACCAGGGCATCCGAGATCATCCCATGAAGGGACCAGGGCATCAGAGATCATCCCATGAAGGGACCAGGGCATCAGAGATCATCCCATGAAGGGACCAGGGCATCAGAGATCATCCCATGAAGGGACCAGGGCATCAGAGATCATCCCATGAAGGGACCAGGGCATCTGATCATCCCATGAAGGGACCAGGGCATCAGAGATCATCCCATGTAGGGACCAGTCCAGGGCATCAGAGATCATCCCATGAAGGGACCAGGGCATCAGAGATCATCCCATGAAGGGACCAGGGCATCACAGAACTATGATTAGAGGTATGCAAGATCATCCCATGAAGGGACCAGTGCATCAGATATCATCCCATGAAGGGACCAGGGCATCACAGCACTATGATTAGAGGTATGCAAGATCATCCCATGAAGGGACCAGTGCATCAGACATCATCCCATGAAGGGACCAGTGCATCAAAGATCATCCCATGAAGGGACCAGGGCATCTGAGATCCTCCCATGAAGGGACCAGGGCATCAGAGATCCTCCCATGAAGGGACCAGGGCATCAGAGATCCTCCCATGAAGGGACCAGGGCATCAGAGATCATCCCATGAAGGGACCAGGGCATCAGAGATCATCCCATGAAGGGACCAGGGCATCAGAGATCATCCCATGAAGGGACCAGGGCATCAGAGATCATCCCATGAAGGGACCAGTGCAGATATCATCCCATGAAGGGACCAGGGCATCACAGCACTATGATTAGAGGTATGCAAGATGATCCCATGAAGGGACCAGGGCATCCGAGATCATCCCATTAAGGGACCAGGGCATCAGAGATCATCCCATGAAGGGACCAGGGCATCACAGCACTATGATTAGAGGTATGCAAGATGATCCCATGAAGGGACCAGGGCATCAGACATCATCCCATGAAGGGACCAGGGCATCAGAGATCATCCCATGAAGGGACCAGGGCATCAGAGATCATCCCATGAAGGGACCAGGGCATCAGAGATCATCCCATGAAGGGACCAGGGCATCAGAGATCATCCCATGAAGGGACCAGGGCATCAGAGATCATCCCATGAAGGGACCAGGGCATCACAGCACTATGATTAGAGGTATGCAAGATCATCCCATGAAGGGACCAGTGCATCAGACATCATCCCATGAAGGGACCAGTGCATCAGACATCATCCCATGAAGGGACCAGGGCATCACAGCACTATGATTAGAGGTATGCAAGATCATCCCATGAAGGGTCCAGTGCATCAGAGATCATCCCATGAAGGGACCAGTGCATCAGAGATCATCCCATGAAGGGACCAGGGCATAACTTTGATTAGAGGTATGCAAGATCATCCCATGAAGGGACCAGTGCATCAGACATCATCCCATGAAGGGACCAGTGCATCAGAGATCATCCCATGAAGAAACCAGTGCATCAGAGATCATCCCATGGAGGGACCAGGGCATCAGAGATCATCCCATGGAGGGACCAGGACATCAGATCATCCCATGAAGGGACCAGGACATCAGATCATCCCATGAAGGGACCAGTGCATCAGATCATCCCATGAAGGGACCAGTGCATCAGATCATCCCATGAAGGGACCAGTGCATCAGATCATCCCATGAAGGGACCAGTGCATCAGATCATCCCATAAAGGGACCAGTGCATCACAGCACTATTAGAGGTATGCAAGATCATCCCATGAAGGGACCAGTGCATCAGAGATCATCCCATGAAGGGACCAGGGCATCAGACATCATCCCATGAAGGGACCAGGGCATCAGACATCATCCCATGAAGGGACCAGGGCATCAGACATCATCCCATGAAGGGACCAGGGCATCAGACATCATCCCATGAAGGGACCAGGGCATCAGACATCATCCCATGAAGGGACCAGGGCATCAGACATCATCCCATGAAGGGACCAGGGCATCAGACATCATCCCATGAAGGGACCAGGGCATCAGACATCATCCCATGAAGGGACCAGGGCATCAGACATCATCCCATGAAGGGACCAGGGCATCAGACATCATCCCATGAAGGGACCAGGGCATCAGACATCATCCCATGAAGGGACCAGGGCATCAGACATCATCCCATGAAGGGACCAGGGCATCAGACATCATCCCATGAAGGGACCAGGGCATCACAGCACTATGATTGGAGGTATGCAAGATCATCCCATGAAGGGACCAGGGGATCAGAAATCATCCCATGAAGGGACCAGGGCATCAGATCATCCCATGAAGGGACCAGGGCATCAGAGATCATCCCATGAAGGGACCAGGGCATCAGAGATCATCCCATGAAGGGACCAGGGCATCAGAGATCATCCCATGAAGGGACCAGGGCATCAGAGATCATCCCATGAAGGGACCAGGGCATCAGAGATCATCCCATGAAGGGACCAGGGCATCAGATCATCCCATGAAGGGACCAGGGCATCTGATCATCCCATGAAGGGACCAGGGCATCAGAGATCATCCCATGAAGGGACCAGTCCAGGGCATCAGAGATCATCCCATGAAGGGACCAGGGCATCAGAGATCATCCCATGAAGGGACCAGGGCATCACAGAACTATGATTAGAGGTATGCAAGATCATCCCATGAAGGGACCAGTGCATCAGATATCATCCCATGAAGGGACCAGGGCATCACAGCACTATGATTAGAGGTATGCAAGATCATCCCATGAAGGGACCAGTGCATCAGACATCATCCCATGAAGGGACCAGTGCATCAGAGATCATCCCATGAAGGGACCAGGGCATCTGAGATCCTCCCATGAAGGGACCAGGGCATCAGAGATCCTCCCATGAAGGGACCAGGGCATCAGAGATCCTCCCATGAAGGGACCAGGGCATCAGAGATCATCCCATGAAGGGACCAGGGCATCAGAGATCATCCCATGAAGGGACCAGGGCATCAGAGATCATCCCATGAAGGGACCAGTGCAGATATCATCCCATGAAGGGACCAGGGCATCACAGCACTATGATTAGAGGTATGCAAGATGATCCCATGAAGGGACCAGGGCATCCGAGATCATCCCATGAAGGGACCAGGGCATCAGAGATCATCCCATGAAGGGACCAGGGCATCACAGCACTATGATTAGAGGTATGCAAGATGATCCCATGAAGGGACCAGGGCATCAGACATCATCCCATGAAGGGACCAGGGCATCAGAGATCATCCCATGAAGGGACCAGGGCATCAGAGATCATCCCATGAAGGGACCAGGGCATCAGAGATCATCCCATGAAGGGACCAGGGCATCAGAGATCATCCCATGAAGGGACCAGGGCATCAGAGATCATCCCATGAAGGGACCAGGGCATCAGAGATCATCCCATGAAGGGACCAGGGCATCACAGCACTATGATTAGAGGTATGCAAGATCATCCCATGAAGGGACCAGTGCATCAGACATCATCCCATGAAGGGACCAGTGCATCAGACATCATCCCATGAAGGGACCAGGGCATCACAGCACTATGATTAGAGGTATGCAAGATCATCCCATGAAGGGTCCAGTGCATCAGAGATCATCCCATGAAGGGACCAGTGCATCAGAGATCATCCCATGAAGGGACCAGGGCATAACTTTGATTAGAGGTATGCAAGATCATCCCATGAAGGGACCAGTGCATCAGACATCATCCCATGAAGGGACCAGTGCATCAGAGATCATCCCATGAAGGGACCAGTGCATCAGAGATCATCCCATGAAGAAACCAGTGCATCAGAGATCATCCCATGGAGGGACCAGGGCATCAGAGATCATCCCATGGAGGGACCAGGACATCAGATCATCCCATGAAGGGACCAGTGCATCAGATCATCCCATGAAGGGACCAGTGCATCAGATCATCCCATGAAGGGACCAGTGCATCAGATCATCCCATGAAGGGACCAGTGCATCAGATCATCCCATAAAGGGACCAGTGCATCACAGCACTATTAGAGGTATGCAAGATCATCCCATGAAGGGACCAGTGCATCAGAGATCATCCCATGAAGGGACCAGGGCATCAGACATCATCCCATGAAGGGACCAGGGCATCAGACATCATCCCATGAAGGGACCAGGGCATCAGACATCATCCCATGAAGGGACCAGGGCATCAGACATCATCCCATGAAGGGACCAGGGCATCAGACATCATCCCATGAAGGGACCAGGGCATCAGACATCATCCCATGAAGGGACCAGGGCATCAGACATCATCCCATGAAGGGACCAGGGCATCAGACATCATCCCATGAAGGGACCAGGGCATCACAGCACTATGATTGGAGGTATGCAAGATCATCCCATGAAGGGACCAGGGGATCAGAGATCATCCCATGAAGGGACCAGGGGATCAGAGATCATCCCATGAAGGGACCAGGGGATCAGAGATCATCCCATGAAGGGACCAGGGGATCAGAGATAATCCCATGAAGGGACCAGGGGATCAGAGATAATCCCATGAAGGGACCAGGGGATCAGAGATAATCCCATGAAGGGACCAGTGCATCTGAGATAATCCCATGAAGGGACCAGTGCATCAGAGATCATCCCATAAAGGGACCAGTGCATCAGAGATCATCCCATAAAGGGACCAGGGCATCAGAGATCATCCCATAAAGGGACCAGGGCATCAGAGCTCATCCCATAAAGGGACCAGGGCATCAGAGCTCATCCCATAAAGGGACCAGGGCATCAGAGCTCATCCCATAAAGGGACCAGGGCATCAGAGATCATCCCATAAAGGGACCAGGGCATCAGAGATCATCCCATAAAGGGACCAGGGCATCACAGCACTATTATTAGAGGTATGCAAGATCATCCCATGAAGGGACCAGTGCAAAGATCATCCCATGAAGGGACCAGGGCATCAGAGATCATCCCATGAAGGGACCAGTGCATCAGAGATCATCCCATGAAGGGACCAGTGCATCACAGCACTATGATTAGAGGAATGCAAGATACTCCCATGAAGGGACCAGTGCATCAGAGATCATTCCATGAAGGGACCAGTGCATCAGAGATCATTCCATGAAGGGACCAGGGCATCAGACATCATCCCATGAAGGGACCAGGGCATCAGAGATCATCTCATGAAGGGACCAGTGCATCAGATCATCCCATGAAGGGACCAGGGCATCAGATCATCCCATGAAGGGACCAGGGCATCAGACATCATCCCATGAGATCATCCCATCATGGGACCAGGGCATCAGAGATCATCCCATGAAGGGACCAGGGCATCAGATCATCCCATGAAGGGACCAGGGCATCAGATCATCCCATGAAGGGACCAGGGCATCAGATCATCCCATGAAGGGACCAGGGCATCAGATCATCCCATGAAGGGACCAGGGCATCAGATCATCCCATGAAGGGACCAGGGCATCAGATCATCCCATGAAGGGACCAGGGCATCAGATCATCCCATGAAGGGACCAGGGCATCAGATCATCCCATGAAGGGACCAGGGCATCAGATCATCCCATGAAGGGACCAGTGCATCAGAGATCATCCCATCAAGGGACCAGGGCATCAGAGATCATCCCATCATGGGACCAGGGCATCAGAGATCATCCCATCATGGGACCAGTGCATCAGAGATCATCCCATCATGGGACCAGTGCATCAGAGATCATCTCATCATGGGACCAGTGCATCAGAGATCATCCCATGAAGGGACCAGTGCATCAGAGATCATCCCATGAAGGGACCAGTGCATCAGAGAACTATGATTAAAGGTATGCAAGATCATCCCATGAAGGGACCAATGCATCAAAGATCATCCCATGAAGGGACCAATGCATCAAAGATCATCCCATGAAGGGACCAGGGCATCAGATCATCCCATGAAGGGACTAGGGCATCAGATCATCCCATGAAGGGACCAGGGCATCAGATCATCCCATGAAGGGACCAGGGCATCAGATCATCCCATGAAGGGACCAGGGCATCAGATCATCCCATGAAGGGACCAGGGCATCAGAGATCATCCCATGAAGGGACCAGGGCATCAGAGATCATCCCATGAAGGGACCAGGGCATCACAGCACTATGATTAGAGGTATGCAAGATCATCCCATGAAGGGACCAGTGCATCAGACATCATTCCCATGAAGGGACCAGTGCATCAGAGATCATCCCATGAAGGGACCAGTGCATCAGACATCATCCCATGAAGGGACCAGTGCATCAGACATCATCCCATGAAGGGACCAGTGCATCAGACATCATCCCATGAAGGGACCAGTGCATCAGACATCATCCCATGAAGGGACCAGGGCATCAGACATCATCCCATGAAGGGACCAGGGCATCAGACATCATCCCATGAAGGGACCAGGGCATCAGAGATCATCCCATGAAGGGACCAGGGCATCAGAGATCATCCCATGAAGGGACCAGGGCATCAGAGATCATCCCATGAAGGGACCAGGGCATCAGACATCATCCCATGAAGGGACCAGGGCATCAGACATCATCCCATGAAGGGACCAGGGCATCAGACATCATCCCATGAAGGGACCAGGGCATCAGACATCATCCCATGAAGGGACCAGGGCATCAGACATCATCCCATGAAGGGACCAGTGCATCAGATCATCCCATGAAGGGACAAGGGCATCAGATCATCCCATGAAGGGACCAGGGCATCAGACATCATCCCATGAGATCATCCCATCATGGGACCAGGGCATCAGAGATCATCCCATGAAGGGACCAGGGCATCAGATCATCCCATGAAGGGACCAGGGCATCAGATCATCCCATGAAGGGACCAGGGCATCAGATCATCCCATGAAGGGACCAGGGCATCAGATCATCCCATGAAGGGACCAGGGCATCAGATCATCCCATGAAGGGACCAGGGCATCAGATCATCCCATGAAGGGACCAGGGCATCAGATCATCCCATGAAGGGACCAGGGCATCAGATCATCCCATGAAGGGACCAGTGCATCAGAGATCATCCCATCAAGGGACCAGGGCATCAGAGATCATCCCATCATGGGACCAGGGCATCAGAGATCATCCCATCATGGGACCAGTGCATCAGAGATCATCCCATCATGGGACCAGTGCATCAGAGATCATCTCATCATGGGACCAGTGCATCAGAGATCATCCCATGAAGGGACCAGTGCATCAGAGATCATCCCATGAAGGGACCAGTGCATCAGAGAACTATGATTAAAGGTATGCAAGATCATCCCATGAAGGGACCAATGCATCAAAGATCATCCCATGAAGGGACCAGGGCATCAGATCATCCCATGAAGGGACTAGGGCATCAGATAATCCCATGAAGGGACCAGGGCATCAGATCATCCCATGAAGGGACCAGGGCATCAGATCATCCCATGAAGGGACCAGGGCATCAGATCATCCCATGAAGGGACCAGGGCATCAGATCATCCCATGAAGGGACCAGGGCATCAGAGATCATCCCATGAAGGGACCAGGGCATCACAGCACTATGATTAGAGGTATGCAAGATCATCCCATGAAGGGACCAGTGCATCAGACATCATTCCCATGAAGGGACCAGTGCATCAGACATCATCCCATGAAGGGACCAGTGCATCAGACATCATCCCATGAAGGGACCAGTGCATCAGACATCATCCCATGAAGGGACCAGTGCATCAGACATCATCCCATGAAGGGACCAGGGCATCAGACATCATCCCATGAAGGGACCAGGGCATCAGAGATCATCCCATGAAGGGACCAGGGCATCAGAGATCATCCCATGAAGGGACCAGGGCATCAGAGATCATCCCATGAAGGGACCAGGGCATCAGAGATCATCCCATGAAGGGACCAGGGCATCAGAGATCATCCCATGAAGGGACCAGAGATCATCCCATGAAGGGACCAGTGCATCACAGCACTATGATTAGAGGTATGCAAGATCATCCCATGAAGGGACCAGTGCATCAAAGATCATCCCATGAAGGGACCAGGGCATCACAGCACTATGATTAGAGGTATGCAAGATCAGCCCATGAAGGGACCAGTGCATCAGACATCATCCCATGAAGGGACCAGTGCATCAGAGATCAGCCCATAAAGGGACCAGTGCTTCAGGGAGCAGCCCATAAAGGGACCAGTGCATCAGAGATCATCCCATGAAGGGACCAGTGCATCAGACATCATCCCATGAAGGGACCAGGGCATCAGAGATCATCCCATGAAGGGACCAGGGCATCAGAGATCATCCCATGAAGGGACCAGGGCATCATCATCCCATGAAGGGACCAGGGCTTCAGAGATCATCCCATGAAGGGACCAGTGCATCAGAGATCATCCCATGAAGGGACCAGGGGATCAGAGATCATCCCATGAAGGGACCAGGGGATCAGAGATCATCCCATGAAGGGACCAGGGGATCAGAGATCATCCCATGAAGGGACCAGGGGATCAGAGATCATCCCATGAAGGGACCAGGGGATCAGAGATCATCCCATGAAGGGATCAGGGGATCAGAGATCATCCCATGAAGGGACCAGGGGATCAGAGATCATCCCATGAAGGGACCAGGGGATCAGAGATCATCCCATGAAGGGACCAGGGGATCAGAGATCATCCCATGAAGGGACCAGGGGATCAGAGATCATCCCATGAAGGGACCAGGGGATCAGAGATAATCCCATGAAGGGACCAGGGGATCAGAGATAATCCCATGAAGGGACCTGGGGATCAGAGATAATCCCATGAAGGGACCAGTGCATCAGAGATAATCCCATGAAGGGACCAGTGCATCAGAGATCAGCCCATAAAGGGACCAGTGCTTCAGAGATCAGCCCATAAAGGGACCAGTGCATCAGAGATCATCCCATAAAGGGACCAGGGCATCAGAGATCATCCCATAAAGGGACCAGGGCATCAGAGATCATCCCATAAAGGGACCAGGGCATCACAGCACTATTATTAGAGGTATGCAAGATCATCCCATGAAGGGACCAGTGCATCAGAGATCATCCCATGAAGGGACCAGTGCATCAGAGATCATCCCATGAAGGGACCAGTGCATCAGAGATCATCCCATGAAGGGACCAGTGCATCACAGCACTATGATTAGAGGAATGCAAGATACTCCCATGAAGGGACCAGTGCATCAGATATCATTCCATGAAGGGACCAGTGCATCAGATCATCCCATGAAGGGACCAGGGCATCAGAGATCATCCCATGAAGGGACCAGGGCATCAGAGATCATCCCATGAAGGGACCAGGGCATCAGAGATCATCCCATGAAGGGACCAGTGCATCAGATCATCCCATGAAGGGACCAGTGCATCAGAGATCATCCCATGAAGGGACCAGGGCATCACAGCACTATGATTAGAGGTATGCAAGATCATCCCATGAAGGGACCAGGGCATCAGAGATCATCCCATGAAGGGACCAGGGCATCAGAGATCATCCCATGAAGGGACCAGGGCATCAGGGATCATCCCATGAAGGGACCAGTGCATCAGAGATCATCCCATGAAGGGACCAGGGCATCCGAGATCATCCCATGAAGGGACCAGGGCATCCGAGATCATCCCATCATGGGACCAGGGCATCAGAGATCATCCCATCATGGGACCAGGGCATCAGAGATCATCCCATGAAGGGACCAGGGCATCAGAGATCATCCCATGAAGGGACCAGGGCATCAGATCATCCCATGAAGGGACCAGGGCATCAGATCATCCCATGAAGGGACCAGGGCATCAGATCATCCCATGAAGGGACCAGGGCATCAGATCATCCCATGAAGGGACCAGGGCATCAGATCATCCCATGAAGGGACCAGGGCATCAGATCATCCCATGAAGGGACCAGGGCATCAGATCATCCCATGAAGGGACCAGGACATCAGATCATCCCATGAAGGGACCAGTGCATCAATACATCCCATGAAGGGACCAGTGCATCAGAGATCATCCCATCAAGGGACCAGGGCATCACAGCACTATGATTAGAGGAATGCAAGATCATCCCATGAAGGGACCAGTGCATCAGAGATCATCCCATCATGGGACCAGTGCATCAGAGATCATCCCATCATGGGACCAGTGCATCAGAGATCATCCCATCATGGGACCAGTGCATCAGAGATCATCCCATCATGGGACCAGTGCATCAGAGATCATCCCATCATGGGACCAGTGCATCAGAGATCATCCCATGAAGGGACCAGGGCATCACAGCACTATGATTAAAGGTATGCAAGATCATCCCATGAAGGGACCAATGCATCAAAGATCATCCCATGAAGGGACCAGGGCATCAGATCATCCCATGAAGGGACCAGGGCATCAGATCATCCCATGAAGGGACCAGGGCATCAGATCATCCCATGAAGGGACCAGGGCATCAGAGATCATCCCATGAAGGGACCAGGGCATCACAGCACTATGATTAGAGGTATGCAAGATCATCCCATGAAGGGACCAGTGCATCAGACATCATCTCATGAAGGGACCAGTGCATCTGAGATCATCCCATGAAGGGACCAGTGCATCTGAGATCATCCCATGAAGGGACCAGTGCATCTGAGATCATCCCATGAAGGGACCAGTGCATCAGACATCATCCCATGAAGGGACCAGTGCATCAGACATCATCCCATGAAGGGACCAGTGCATCAGACATCATCCCATGAAGGGACCAGTGCATCAGACATCATCCCATGAAGGGACCAGTGCATCAGACATCATCCCATGAAGGGACCAGGGCATCACAGCACTATGATTAGAGGTATGCAAGATCATCCTATGAAGGGACCAGTGCATCAAAGATCATCCCATGAAGGGACCAGGGCATCACAGCACTATGATTAGAGGTATGCAAGATCATCCCATGAAGGGACCAGTGCATCAGAGATCATCCCATGAAGGGACCAGGGCATCAGAGATCATCCCATGAAGGGACCAGGGCATCAGACATCCCATGAAGGGACCAGGGCATCAGACATCCCATGAAGGGACCAGGGCATCAGACATCCCATGAAGGGACCAGGGCATCAGACGACATCCCATGAAGGGACCAGGGCATCAGAGATCATCCCATAAAGGGACCAGGGCATCAGTGATCATCCCATGAAGGGACCAGGGCATCAGAGATCATCGCATGAAGGCACCAGGGCATCAGAGATCCTCCCATGAAGGGACCAGGGCATCACAGCACTATGATTAGAGGAATGCAAGATCATCCCATGAAGGGACCAGTGAATCAGACATCATCCCATGAAGGGACCAGTGCATCAGAGATCCTCCCATGAAGGGACCAGGGCATCAGAGATCATCCCATGAAGGGACCAGGGCATCAGAGATCATCCCATGAAGGGACCAGGGCATCAGAGATCATCCCATGAAGGGACCAGGGCATCAGAGATCATCCCATGAAGGGACCAGGGCATCAGAGATCATCCCATGAAGGGACCAGGGCATCAGAGATCATCCCATGAAGGGACCAGGGCATCAGAGATCATCCCATGAAGGGACCAGGGCATCAGAGATCATCCCATGAAGGGACCAGGGCATCAGAGATCATCCTATGGAGGAACCAGGGCATCACAGCACTATGATTAGAGGTATGCAAGATCATCCCATGAAGGGACCAGTGCATCAGAGATCATCCCATGAAGGGACCAGTGCATCAGATCATCCCATGAAGGGACCAGTGCTTCAGAGATCATCCCATGAAGGGACCAGGGCTTCAGAGATCATCCCATGAAGGGACCAGGGCTTCAGAGATCATCCCATGAAGGGACCAGGGCTTCAGAGATCATCCCATGAAGGGACCAGGGCTTCAGAGATCATCCCATGAAGGGACCAGGGCTTCAGAGATCATCCCATGAAGGGACCAGGGCTTCAGAGATCATCCCATGAAGGGACCAGGGCTTCAGAGATCATCCCATGAAGGGACCAGGGCATCCGAGATCATCCCATGAAGGGACCAGGGCATCCGAGATCATCCCATGAAGGGACCAGGGCATCCGAGATCATCCCATGAAGGGACCAGGGCATCCGAGATCATCCCATGAAGGGACCAGGGCATCAGAGATCATCCCATCATGGGACCAGGGCATCAGAGATCATCCCATCATGGGACCAGGGCATCAGAGATCATCCCATCATGGGACCAGTGCATCAGAGATCATCCCATGAAGGGACCAGTGCATCAGAGATCATCCCATGAAGGGACCAGTGCATCAGATATCATCCCATGAAGGGACCAGTGCATCACAGCACTATGATTAGAGGTATGCAAGATGATCCCATGAAGGGACCAGGGCATCAGAGATCATCCCATGAAGAGACCAGGGCATCAGAGATCATCCCATGAAGGGACCAGGGCATCAGAGATCATCCCATGAAGGGACCAGGGCATCAGAGATCATCCCATGAAGGGACCAGGGCATCATCATCCCATGAAGGGACCAGGGCATCAGAGATCATCCCATGAAGGGACCAGTGCATCAGAGATCATCCCATGAAGGGACCAGTGCATCACAGCACTATGATTAGAGGTATGCAAGAACATCCCATGAAGGGACCAGGGCATCAGATCATCCCATGAAGGGACCAGGGCAACAGAGATCATCCCATGAAGGGACCAGGGCATCAGACATCATCCCATGAAGGGACCAGGGCATCAGACATCATCCCATGAAGGGACCAGGGCATCAGACATCATCCCATGAAGGGACCAGGGCATCAGACATCATCCCATGAAGGGACCAGGGCATCAGACATCATCCCATGAAGGGACCAGGGCATCAGACATCATCCCATGAAGGGACCAGGGCATCAGACATCATCCCATGAAGGGACCAGGGCATCAGACATCATCCCATGAAGGGACCAGGGCATCAGACATCATCCCATGAAGGGACCAGGGCATCAGACATCATCCCATCAAGGGACCAGGGCATCAGACATCATCCCATGAAGGGACCAGGGCATCAGAGATCATCCCATGAAGGGACCGGGGCATCAGAGCACTATGATTAGAGGTATGCAAGATCATCCCATGAAGGGACCAGGGCATCAGATCATCCCATGAAGGGACCAGGGCATCAGAGATCATCCCATGAAGGGACCAGGGCATCAGAGATCATCCCATGAAGGGACCGGGGCATCAGAGCACTATGATTAGAGGTATCAGAGATCATCCCATGAAGGGACCGGGGCATCAGAGATCATCCCATGAAGGGACCAGGGCATCAGAGATCATCCCATGAAGGGACCAGGGCATCAGAGATCATCCCATGAAGGGACCAGGGCATCAGACATCATCCCATCAAGGGACCAGGGCATCAGACATCATCCCATGAAGGGACCAGGGCATCAGACATCATCCCATGAAGGGACCAGGGCATCAGACATCATCCCATCAAGGGACCAGGGCATCACAGCACTATGATTAGAGGTATGCAAGATCATCCCTTGAAGGGACCAGTGCAAAGATCATCCCATGAAGGGACCAGTGCATCAGAGATCATCCCATGAAGGGACCAGGGCATCAGAGATCATCCCATGAAGGGACCAGGGCATCAGAGATCATCCCATGAAGGGACCAGGGCATCAGAGATCATCCCATGAAGGGACCAGGGCATCAGAGATCATCCCATGAAGGGACCAGGGCATCAGACATCATCCCATGAAGGGACCAGGGCATCAGACATCATCCCATGAAGGGACCAGGGCATCAGACATCATCCCATGAAGAAACCAGTGCATCAGAGATCATCCCATGAAGGGACCAGGGCATCAGAGATCATCCCATGAAGGGACCAGGGCATCAGAGATCATCCCATGAAGGGACCAGGGCATCAGACATCATCCCATGAAGGGACCAGGACATCAGATCATCCCATGGAGGGACCAGGACATCAGATCATCCCATGGAGGGACCAGGACATCAGATCATCCCATAAAGGGACCATTGCATCACAGCACTATTAGAGGTATGCAAGATCATCCCATGAAGGGACCAGTGCAGAGATCATCCCATGAAGGGACCAGTGCATCAGAGATCATCCCATGAAGGGACCAGTGCATCAGAGATCATCCCATGAAGGGACCAGTGCATCACAGCACTATGATTAGAGGAATGCAAGATACTCCCATGAAGGGACCAGTGCATCAGAGATCATTCCATGAAGGGACCAGTGCATCAGATCATCCCATGAAGGGACCAGGGCATCAGAGATCATCCCATGAAGGGACCAGGGCATCAGAGATCATCCCATGAAGGGACCAGGGCATCAGAGATCATCCCATGAAGGGACCAGGGCATCAGAGATCATCCCATGAAGGGACCAGGGCATCAGACATCATCCCATGAAGGGACCAGGGCATCAGACATCATCCCATGAAGGGACCAGGGCATCAGACATCATCCCATGAAGGGACCAGGGCATCAGACATCATCCCATGAAGGGACCAGGGCATCAGACATCATCCCATGAAGGGACCAGGGCATCAGACATCATCCCATGAAGGGACCAGGGCATCAGACATCATCCCTTGAAGGGACCAGGGCATCAGACATCATCCCATGAAGGGACCAGGGCATCAGAGATCATCTCATGAAGGGACCAGGGCATCAGAGATCATCTCATGAAGGGACCAGGGCATCAGAGATCATCCCATGAAGGGACCAGGGCATCAGAGATCATCCCATGAAGGGACCAGGGCATCAGAGATCATCCCATGAAGGGACCAGTGCATCAGACATCATCCCATGAAGGGACCAGTGCATCAGACATCATCCCATGAAGGGACCAGGGCATCAGACATCATCCCATGAAGGGACCAGGGCATCAGACATCATCCCATGAAGGGACCAGGGCATCACAGCACTATGATTGGAGGTATGCAAGATCATCCCATGAAGGGACCAGGGGATCAGAGATCATCCCATGAAGGGACCAGGGGATCAGAGATCATCCCATGAAGGGACCAGGGGATCAGAGATCATCCCATGAAGGGACCAGGGGATCAGAGATCATCCCATGAAGGGACCAGGGCATCAGAGATCATCCCATAAAGGGACCAGGGCATCAGAGATCATCCCATAAATGGACCAGGGCATCACAGCACTATTATTAGAGGTATGCAAGATCATCCCATGAAGGGACCAGTGCATCAGAGATCATCCCATGAAGGGACCAGTGCATCAGAGATCATCCCATGAAGGGACCAGTGCATCAGATCATCCCATGAAGGGACCAGGGCATCAGACATCATCCCATGAAGGGACCAGGGCATCAGACATCATCCCATGAAGGGACCAGGGCATCAGACATCATCCCATGAAGGGACCAGGGCATCAGACATCATCCCATGAAGGGACCAGGGCATCAGACATCATCCCATGAAGGGACCAGGGCATCAGAGATCATCCCATGAAGGGACCAGGGCATCAGAGATCATCCCATGAAGGGACCAGGGCATCAGAGATCATCCCATGAAGGGACCAGTGCATCAGATCATCCCATGAAGGGACCAGTGCATCAGATCATCCCATGAAGGGACCAGTGCATCAGATCATCCCATGAAGGGACCAGTGCATCAGATCATCCCATGAAGGGACCAGTGCATCAGAGATCATCCCATGAAGGGACCAGGGCATCACAGCACTATGATTAGAGGTATGCAAGATCATCCCATGAAGGGACCAGGGCATCAGAGATCATCCCATGAAGGGACCAGGGCATCAGAGATCATCCCATGAAGGGACCAGGGCATCAGAGATCATCCCATAAGGGGCCAGGGCATCAGAGATCATCCCATGAAGGGACCAGGGCATCAGAGATCATCCCATGAAGGGACCAGGGCATCAGAGATCATCCCATGAAGGGACCAGGGCATCAGACATCATCCCATGAAGGGACCAGGGCATCAGACATCATCCCATGAAGGGACCAGGGCATCAGACATCATCCCATGAAGGGACCAGGGCATCAGACATCATCCCATGAAGGGACCAGGGCATCCGAGATCATCCCATGAAGGGACCAGTGCATCAGATCATCCCATGAAGGGACCAGTGCATCAGATCATCCCATGAAGGGACCAGTGCATCAGAGATCATCCCATGAAGGGACCAGGGCATCCGAGATCATCCCATGAAGGGACCAGGGCATCCGAGATCATCCCATGAAGGGACCAGGGCATCCGAGATCATCCCATGAAGGGACCAGGGCATCCCAGATCATCCCATGAAGGGACCAGGGCATCCGAGATCATCCCATGAAGGGACCAGGGCATCCGAGATCATCCCATCATGGGACCAGGGCATCAGAGATCATCCCATGAAGGGACCAGGGCATCAGAGATCATCCCATGAAGGGACCAGGGCATCAGATCATCCCACGAAGGGACCAGGGCATCAGATCATCCCATGAAGGGACCAGGGCATCAGATCATCCCATGAAGGGACCAGGGCATCAGATCATCCCATGAAGGGACCAGGGCATCAGATCATCCCATGAAGGGACCAGTGCATCAATACATCCCATGAAGGGACCAGTGCATCAGAGATCATCCCATCAAGGGACCAGGGCATCACAGCACTATGATTAGAGGTATGCAAGATCATCCCATGAAGGGACCAGTGCATCAGAGATCATCCCATGAAGGGACCAGTGCATCAGAGATCATCCCATGAAGGGACCAGGGCATCACAGCACTATGATTAAAGGTATGCAAGATCATCCCATGAAGGGACCAATGCATCAAAGATCATCCCATGAAGGGACCAGGGCATCAGATCATCCCATGAAGGGACCAGGGCATCAGATCATCCCATGAAGGGACCAGGGCATCAGATCATCCCATGAAGGGACCAGGGCATCAGATCATCCCATGAAGGGACCAGGGCATCAGAGATCATCCCATGAAGGGACCAGGGCATCACAGCACTATGATTAGAGGTATGCAAGATCATCCCATGAAGGGACCAGTGCATCTGAGATCATCCCATGAAGGGACCAGTGCATCTGAGATCATCCCATGAAGGGACCAGTGCATCTGAGATCATCCCATGAAGGGACCAGTGCATCAGACATCATCCCATGAAGGGACCAGTGCATCAGACATCATCCCATGAAGGGACCAGTGCATCAGACATCATCCCATGAAGGGACCAGTGCATCAGACATCATCCCATGAAGGGACCAGGGCATCAGACATCATCCCATGAAGGGACCAGGGCATCAGACATCATCCCATGAAGGGACCAGGGCATCCGAGATCATCCCATGAAGGGACCAGTGCATCAGACATCCCATGAAGGGACCAGTGCATCAGACATCATCCCATGAAGGGACCAGGGCATCACAGCACTATGATTAGAGGTATGCAAGATCATCCCATGAAGGGACCAGGGCATCAGAGATCATCCCATGAAGGGACCAGGGCATCAGAGATCATCCCATGAAGGGACCAGGGCATCAGCACTATGATTAGAGGTATGCAAGATCATCCCATGAAGGGACCAGGGCATCAGAGATCATCCAATGAAGGGACCAGGGCATCAGAGATCATCCCATGAAGGGACCAGGGCATCAGAGATCATCCCATGAAGGGACCAGGGCATCAGAGATCATCCCATGAAGGGACCAGCGCATCAGAGATCATCCCATGAAGGGACCAGCGCATCAGAGATCATCCCATGAAGGGACCAGCACAGCAGAGATCATCCCATGAAGGGACCAGCGCAGCAGAGATCATCCCATGAAGGGACCAGCGCAGCAGAGATCATCCCATGAAGGGACCAGCGCAGCAGAGATCAACCCATGAAGGGACCAGCGCATCAGAGATCATCCCATGAAGGGACCAGTGCATCAGAGATCATCCCATGAAGGGACCAGTGCATCAGCGATCATCCCATGAAGGGACCAGTGCATCAGCGATCATCCCATGAAGGGACCAGTGCATCAGACATCATCCCATGAAGGGACCAGTGCATCACTGCACTGTGATTAGAGGTATGCAAGATCATCCCATTAAGGGACCAGTGCATCAGAGATCAAGATCATCCCATGAAGGGACCAGTGCATCAGAGATCAAGATCATCCCATGAAGGGACCAGTGCATCAGAGATCATCCCATGAAGGGACCAGTGCATCAGAGATCATCCCATGAAGGGACCAGTGCATCAGAGATCATCCCATGAAGGGACCAGTGCATCAGAGATCATCCCATGAAGGGACCAGGGCATCAGAGATCATCCCATGAAGGGACCAGGGCATCAGAGATCATCCCATGAAGGGACCAGGGCATCAGAGATCATCCCATGAAGGGACCAGGGCATCAGAGATCATCCCATGAAGGGACCAGGGCATCAGAGATCATCCCATGAAGGGACCAGGGCATCAGAGATCATCCCATGAAGGGACCAGGGCATCAGAGATCATCCCATGAAGGGACCAGGGCATCAGAGATCATCCCAGGAAGGGACCAGGGCATCAGAGATCATCCCATGAAGGGACCAGGGCATCAGAGATCATCCCATGAAGGGACCAGGGCATCAGAGATCATCCCATGAAGGGACCAGAGATCATCCCATGAAGGGACCAGAGCATCACAGCACTATGATTAGAGGTATGCAAGATCATCCCATGAAGGGACCAGTGCATCAAAGATCATCCCATGAAGGGACCAGGGCATCACAGCACTATGATTAGAGGTATGCAAGATCAGCCCATGAAGGGACCAGTGCATCAGAGATCATCCCATGAAGGGACCAGGGCATCAGAGATCATCCCATGAAGGGACCAGGGCATCAGAAATCCCATGAAGGGACCAGGGCATCAGACATCATCCCATGAAGGGACCAGGGCATCAGACATCATCCCATGAAGGGACCAGGGCATCAGACATCATCCCATGAAGGGACCAGGGCATCAGAGATCATCCCATGAAGGGACCAGGGCATCAGAGATCATCCCATGAAGGGACCAGGGCATCAGAGATCCTCCCATGAAGGGACCAGGGCATCAGAGATCCTCCCATGAAGGGACCAGGGCATCAGAGATCCTCCCATGAAGGGACCAGGGCATCAGATCATCCCATGAAGGGACCAGGGCATCACAGCACTATGATTAGAGGAATGCAAGATCATCCCATGAAGGGACCAGTGCATCAGACATCATTCCATGAAGGGACCAGTGCATCAGACATCATTCCATGAAGGGACCAGTGCATCACAGATCATCCCATGGAGGGACCAGGGCATCACAGCACTATGATTAGAGGTATGCAAGATCATCCCATGAAGGGACCAGTGCATCAGACATCATCCCATGAAGGGACCAGTGCATCAGACATCATCCCATGAAGGGACCAGTGCATCAGAGATCATCCCATGAAGGGACCAGGGCTTCAGAGATCATCCCATGAAGGGACCAGTGCATCAGACATCATCCCATTAAGGGACCAGGGCATCAGAGATCATCCCAAGAAGGGACCAGGGCATCAGAGATCATCCCATGAAGGGACCAGGGCATCAGAGATCATCCCATGAAGGGACCAGGGCATCAGAGATCATCCCATGAAGGGACCAGGGCATCAGAGATCATCCCATGAAGGGACCAGGGCATCAGAGATCATCCCATGAAGGGACCAGGGCATCAGAGATCATCCCATGAAGGGACCAGGGCATCAGAGATCATCCCATGAAGGGACCAGGGCATCAGAGATCATCCCATGAAGGGACCAGGGCATCAGAGATCATCCCATGAAGGGACCAGGGCATCAGAGATCATCCCATAAAGGGACCAAGGCATCAGAGATCATCCCATGAAGGGACCAAGGCATCAGATCATCCCATGAAGGGACCAGGGCATCAGAGATCATCCCATGAAGAGACCAGAGATCATCCCATGAAGGGACCAGTGCATCACAGCACTATGATTAGAGGTATGCAAGATCATCCCATGAAGGGACCAGTGCATCAAAGATCATCCCATGAAGGGACCAGGGCATCACAGCACTATGATTAGAGGTATGCAAGATCAGCCCATGAAGGGACCAGTGCATCAGAGATCATCCCATGAAGGGACCAGGGCATCAGAGATCATCCCATGAAGGGACCAGTGCATCAGACATCCCATGAAGGGACCAGGGCATCAGGCATCATCCCATGAAGGGACCAGGGCATCAGACATCATCCCATGAAGAGACCAGGGCATCAGAGATCATCCCATGAAGGGACCAGTGCATCAGACATCATCCCATGAAGGGACCAGTGCATCAGAGATCATCCCATGAAGGGACCAGCGCAGCAGAGATCATCCCATGAAGGGACCAGCGCAGCAGAGATCATCCCATGAAGGGACCAGCGCAGCAGAGATCATCCCATGAAGGGACCAGCGCAGCAGAGATCATCCCATGAAGGGACCAGCGCAGCAGAGATCATCCCATGAAGGGACCAGCGCAGCAGAGATCAACCCATGAAGGGACCAGTGCATCAGAGATCATCCCATGAAGGGACCAGTGCATCAGAGATCATCCCATGAAGGGACCAGTGCATCAGAGATCATCCCATGAAGGGACCAGTGCATCAGCGATCATCCCATGAAGGGACCAGTGCATCAGACATCATCCCATGAAGGGACCAGTGCATCACTGCACTGTGATTAGAGGTATGCAAGATCATCCCATTAAGGGACCAGTGCATCAGAGATCAAGATCATCCCATGAAGGGACCAGTGCATCAGAGATCAAGATCATCCCATGAAGGGACCAGTGCATCAGAGATCATCCCATGAAGGGACCAGTGCATCAGAGATCATCCCATGAAGGGACCAAGGCATCAGAGATCATCCCATGAAGGGACCAGGGCATCAGAGATCATCCCATGAAGGGACCAGGGCATCAGAGATCATCCCATGAAGGGACCAGGGCATCAGAGATCATCCCATGAAGGGACCAGGGCATCAGAGATCATCCCATGAAGGGACCAGGGCATCAGAGATCATCCCATGAAGGGACCAGGGCATCAGAGATCATCCCATGAAGGGACCAGGGCATCAGAGATCATCCCATGAAGGGACCAGGGCATCAGAGATCATCCCATGAAGGGACCAGGGCATCAGAGATCATCCCAGGAAGGGACCAGGGCATCAGAGATCATCCCATGAAGGGACCAGGGCATCAGAGATCATCCCATGAAGGGACCAGGGCATCAGAGATCATCCCATGAAGGGACCAGAGATCATCCCATGAAGGGACCAGAGCATCACAGCACTATGATTAGAGGTATGCAAGATCATCCCATGAAGGGACCAGTGCATCAAAGATCATCCCATGAAGGGACCAGGGCATCACAGCACTATGATTAGAGGTATGCAAGATCAGCCCATGAAGGGACCAGTGCATCAGAGATCATCCCATGAAGGGACCAGGGCATCAGAGATCATCCCATGAAGGGACCAGGGCATCAGAAATCCCATGAAGGGACCAGGGCATCAGACATCATCCCATGAAGGGACCAGGGCATCAGACATCATCCCATGAAGGGACCAGGGCATCAGACATCATCCCATGAAGGGACCAGGGCATCAGAGATCATCCCATGAAGGGACCAGGGCATCAGAGATCATCCCATGAAGGGACCAGGGCATCAGAGATCCTCCCATGAAGGGACCAGGGCATCAGAGATCCTCCCATGAAGGGACCAGGGCATCAGAGATCCTCCCATGAAGGGACCAGGGCATCAGATCATCCCATGAAGGGACCAGGGCATCACAGCACTATGATTAGAGGAATGCAAGATCATCCCATGAAGGGACCAGTGCATCAGACATCATTCCATGAAGGGACCAGTGCATCAGACATCATTCCATGAAGGGACCAGTGCATCACAGATCATCCCATGGAGGGACCAGGGCATCACAGCACTATGATTAGAGGTATGCAAGATCATCCGATGAAGGGACCAGTGCATCAGACATCATCCCATGAAGGGACCAGTGCATCAGACATCATCCCATGAAGGGACCAGTGCATCAGACATCATCCCATGAAGGGACCAGGGCTTCAGAGATCATCCCATGAAGGGACCAGTGCATCAGACATCATCCCATGAAGGGACCAGTGCATCAGACATCATCCCAAGAAGGGACCAGGGCATCAGAGATCATCCCATGAAGGGACCAGGGCATCAGAGATCATCCCATGAAGGGACCAGGGCATCAGAGATCATCCCATGAAGGGACCAGGGCATCAGAGATCATCCCATGAAGGGACCAGGGCATCAGAGATCATCCCATGAAGGGACCAGGGCATCAGAGATCATCCCATGAAGGGACCAGGGCATCAGAGATCATCCCATGAAGGGACCAGGGCATCAGATCATCCCATGAAGGGACCAGGGCATCAGAGATCATCCCATGAAGGGACCAGGGCATCAGAGATCATCCCATGAAGGGACCAGGGCATCAGAGATCATCCCATAAAGGGACCAAGGCATCAGAGATCATCCCATGAAGGGACCAAGGCATCAGATCATCCCATGAAGGGACCAGGGCATCAGAGATCATCCCATGAAGAGACCAGAGATCATCCCATGAAGGGACCAGTGCATCACAGCACTATGATTAGAGGTATGCAAGATCATCCCATGAAGGGACCAGTGCATCAAAGATCATCCCATGAAGGGACCAGGGCATCACAGCACTATGATTAGAGGTATGCAAGATCAGCCCATGAAGGGACCAGTGCATCAGAGATCATCCCATGAAGGGACCAGGGCATCAGAGATCATCCCATGAAGGGACCAGTGCATCAGACATCCCATGAAGGGACCAGGGCATCAGGCATCATCCCATGAAGGGACCAGGGCATCAGACATCATCCCATGAAGAGACCAGGGCATCAGAGATCATCCCATGAAGGGACCAGTGCATCAGACATCATCCCATGAAGGGACCAGTGCATCAGAGATCCTCCCATGAAGGGACCAGTGCATCAGAGATCCTCCCATGAAGGGACCAGGGCATCAGAGATCCTCCCATGAAGGGACCAGGGCATCAGAGATCATCCCATGAAGGGACCAGGGCATCAGAGATCATCCCATGAAGGGACCAGGGCATCAGAGATCATCCCATGAAGGGACCAGGGCATCAGAGATCATCCCATGAAGGGACCAGGGCATCAGAGATCATCCCATGAAGGGACCAGGGCATCAGAGATCATCCCATGAAGGGACCAGGGCATCAGAGATCATCCCATGAAGGGACCAGGGCATCAGAGATCATCCTATGAAGGGACCAGGGCATCACAGCACTATGATTAGAGGTATGCAAGATCATCCCATGAAGGGACCAGTGCATCAGACATCATCCCATGAAGGGACCAGGGCATCAGAGATCATCCCATGAAGGGACCAGGGCTTCAGAGATCATCCCATGAAGGGACCAGGGCATCAGATCATCCCATGAAGGGACCAGGGCATCAGATCATCCCATGAAGGGACCAGGGCATCAGATCATCCCATGAAGGGACCAGGGCATCAGATCTCATCCCATGAAGGGACCAGGGCATCAGAGATCATCCCATGAAGGGACCAGGGCATCAGAGATCATCCCATTAAGGGACCAGATCATCAGAGATCATCCCATTAAGGGACCAGGGCATCAGAGATCATCCCATGACGGGACCAGGGCATCAGAGATCATCCCATGACGGGACCAGGGCATCAGAGATCATCCCATGACGGGACCAGGGCATCAGAGATCATCCCATGACGGGACCAGGGCATCAGAGATCATCCCATGACGGGGCCAGGGCATCAGAGATCATCCCATGACGGGGCCAGGGCATCAGAGATCATCCCATGACGGGACCAGGGCATCAGAGCACTATGATTAGAGGTATGCAAGATCATCCCATGAAGGGACCAGTGCATCAGACATCATCCCATGAAGGGACCAGTGCATCACAGCACTATGATTAGACGTATGCAAGATCATCCAATGAAGGGACCAGTGCATCAGAGAACATCCCATGAACGGACCAGGGCATCACAGCACTATGATTAGAGGTATGCAAGACCATCCCATGAAGGGACCAGTGCATCAGAGATCATCCCATGAGGGACCAGTGCATCAGAGATCATCCCCTGAAGGGACCAGTACATCAGAGATCATCCCATGAAGGGACCAGTACACCACAGCACGTACATTAGAGGTATGCAAGATCAACCCATGAAGGGACCAGTGCATCAGAGATCATCCCATGAAATGGCCAGGGTATCACAGCACTATGATTAGAGGTATGCAACATCATCCCATGAAGGGACCAGTGCAAAGATCATCCCATGAAGGGACCAGTGCATCAGAGATCATCCCATGAAGGGACCAGTGCATCTGAGATCATCCCATGAAGGGACCAGAGCATCAGACATCCCATGAACGGACCAGGGCATCAGAGCACTATGATTAGAGGTATGCAAGATCTTCCCATGAAGGGACCAGGGCATTAGACATCATCCCATGAAGGGACCAGTGCATCAGATCATCCCATGAAGGGCATCAGAGATCATCCCATGAAGGGACCAGGGCATCAGACATCATCCCATGAAGGGACCAGGGTATCAGACATCATCCCATGAAGGGACCAGGGCATCAGACATAATCCCATGAAGGGACCAGGGCATCAGACATCATCCCATGAAGGGACCAGGGCATCAGACATCATCCCATGAAGGGACCAGGGCATCGGAGATCATCCCATGAAGGGACCAGGGCATCGGAGATCATCCCATGAAGGGACCAGGGCATCGGAGATCATCCCATGAAGGGACCAGGGCATCACAGCACTATGATTAGAGGAATGCAAGATCATCCCATGAAGGGACCAGGGCATCGGAGATCATCCCATGAAGGGACCAGTGCATCACAGCACTATGATTAGAGGAATGCAAGATCATCCCATAAAGGGACCAGGGCATCGGAGATCATCCCATGAAGGGACCAGGGCATCAGAGATCATCCCATGAAGGGACCAGTGCATCACAGCACTATGATTAGAGGAATGCAAGATCATCCCATGAAGGGACCAGTGCATCAGATCATCCCATGAAGGGACCAGGGTATCACAGCACTATGATTAGAGGTATGCAAGATGATCCCATGAAGGGACCAGGGTATCACAGCACTATGATTAGAGGTATGCAAGATGATCCCATGAAGGGACCAGGGCATCAGAGATCATCCCATGAAGGGTCCAGGGCATCAGATCATCCCATGAAGGGACTAGGGCATCAGAGATCATCCCATGAAGGGACTAGGGCATCAGATCATCCCATGAAGGGACCAGGGCATCAGATCATCCCATGAAGGGACCAGGGCATCAGATCATCCCATGAAGGGACCAGGGCATCAGATCATCCCATGAAGGGACCAGGGCATCAGATCATCCCATGAAGGGACCAGGGCATCACAGATCATCCCATGAAGGGACCAGGGCATCACAGATCATCCCATGAAGGGACCAGGGCATCACAGATCATCCCATGAAGGGACCAGGGCATCGGAGATCATCCCATGAAGGGACCAGGGCATCGGAGATCATCCCATGAAGGGACCAGGGCATCGGAGATCATCCCATGAAGGGACCAGGGCATCGGAGATCATCCCATGAAGGGACCAGGGCATCGGAGATCATCCCATGAAGGGACCAAGGCATCAGATCATCCCATGAAGGGACCAGGGCATCAGATCATCCCATGAAGGGACCAGGGCATCAGATCATCCCATGAAGGGACCAGGGCATCAGATCATCCCATGAAGGGACCAGGGCATCAGATCATCCCATGAAGGGACCAGGGCATCAGAGATCATCCCATGAAGGGACCAGGGCATCAGAGATCATCCCATGAAGGGACCAGGGCATCACAGCACTATGATTAGAGGTATGCAAGATCATCTCATGAAGGGACCAGTGCATCAGAGATCATCCCATGAAGGGGCCAGGGCATCACAGCACTATGATTAGAGGTATGTAAGATCATCCCATGAAGGGACCAGTGCATCAGACATCATCCCATGAAGGGACCAGGGCATCAGAGATCATCCCATGAAGGGACCAGGGCATCAGACATCATCCCATGAAGGGACCAGGGCATCAGACATCATCCCATGAAGGGACCAGGGCATCAGACATCATCCCATGAAGGGACCAGGGCATCAGACATCATCCCATGAAGGGACCAGGGCATCAGACATCATCCCATGAAGGGACCAGGGCATCAGACATCATCCCATGAAGGGACCAGGGCATCAGACATCATCCCATGAAGGGACCGGGGCATCACAGCACTATGATTAGAGGAATGCAAGATCATCCCATGAAGGGACCAGTGCATCAGAGATCATCCCCATGAAGGGACCAGGGGATCAGAGATCATCCCCATGAAGGGACCAGTGCATCAGAGATCATCCCATGAAGGGACCAGTGCATCAGAGATCATCCCATGAAGGGACCAGTGCATCAGAGATCATCCCATGAAGGGACCAGTGCATCAGAGATCATCCCATGAAGGGACCAGTGCATCAGAGATCATCCCATGAAGGGACCAGTGCATCAGAGATCATCCCATGAAGGGACCAGTGCATCAGAGATCATCCCATGAAGGGACCAGTGCAGAGATCATCCCATGAAGGGACCAGGGCATCACAGCACTATGATTAGAGGTATGCAAGATGATCCCATGAAGGGACCAGGGCATCAGAGATAATCCCATGAAGGGACCAGGGCATCCGAGATCATCCCACGAAGGGACCAGGGCATCAGAGATCATCCCATGAAGGGACCAGGGCATCAGAGATCATCCCATGAAGGGACCAGTGCATCAGAGATCATCCCATGAAGGGACCAGTGCATCAGAGATCATCCCATGAAGGGACCAGTGCATCAGAGATCATCCCATGAAGGGACCAGGGCATCAGACATCATCCCATGAAGGGACCAGGGCATCAGACATCATCCCATGAAGGGACCAGGGCATCAGACATCATCCCATGAAGGGACCAGGGCATCAGACATCATCCCATGAAGGGACCAGGGCATCAGACATCATCCCATGAAGGGACCAGGGCATCACAGCACTATGATTAGAGGTATGCAAGATCATCCCATGAAGGGACCAGGGCATCAGACATCATCCCATGAAGGGACCAGGGCATCAGACATCATCCCATGAAGGGACCAGGGCATCACAGCACTATGATTAGAGGTATGCAAGATCATCCCATGAAGGGACCAGTGCATCTGAGAGCATCCCATGAAGGGACCAGGGCATCAGATCATCCCATGAAGGGACCAGGGAATCCGAGATCATCCCATGAAGGGACCAGGGAATCAGATCATCCCATGAATGGACCAGGGCATCAGAGATCATCCCATCATGGGACCAGGGCATCAGAGATCATCCCATCATGGGACCAGGGCATCAGAGATCATCCCATCATGGGACCAGGGCATCAGAGCACTATGATTAGAAGTATGCAAGATACTCCCATGAATGGACCAGTGCATCAGAGATCATCCCATGAAGGGACCAGGGCATCAGACATCATCCCATGAAGGGACCAGGGCATCAGACATCATCCCATGAAGGGACCAGGGCATCAGACATCATCCCATGAAGGGACCAGGGCATCAGACATCATCCCATGAAGGGACCAGGGCATCAGACATCGTCCCATTAAGGGACCAGGGCATCAGACATCGTCCCATGAAGGGACCAGGGCATCAGACATCATCCCATGAAGGGACCAGTGCATCATAGATCATCCCATGAAGGGACCAGGGCATCACAACACTGATTAGAGGTATGCAAGATCATCCCATAAAGGGACCAGGGCATCAGATCATCCCATAAAGGGACCAGGGCATCAAGGGACCAGGGCATCAGATCATCCCATAAAGGGACCAGGGCATCACAGCACTATTATTAGAGGTACGCAAGATCATCCCATGAAGGGACCAGTGCATCAGAGATCATCCCGTGAAGGGACCAGGGCATCAGAGATCATCCCATGAAGGGACCAGGGCATCACAGCACTATGATTAGAGGAATGCAAGATCATCCCATGAAGGGACCAGGGCATCGGAGATCATCCCATGAAGGGACCAGGGCATCAGACATCATCCCATGAAGGGACCAGGGCATCAGAGATCATCCCATGAAGGGACCAGGGCATCAGAGATCATCCCATGAAGGGACCAGGGCATCAGATCATCCCATAAAGGGACCAGGGCATCAAGGGACCAGGGCGTCAGATCATCCCATAAAGGGACCAGGGCATCAGATCATCCCATGAAGGGACCAGGGCATCAGACATCATCCCATGAAGGGACCAGGGCATCAGACATCATCCCATGAAGGGACCAGGGCATCAGACATCATCCCATGAAGGGACCAGGGCATCAGACATCATCCCATGAAGGGACCAGGGCATCATAGATCATCCCATGAAGGGACCAGGGCATCACAACACTGATTAGAGGTATGCAAGATCATCCCATAAAGGGACCAGGGCATCAGATCATCCCATAAAGGGACCAGGGCATCAAGGGACCAGGGCATCAGATCATCCCATAAAGGGACCAGGGCATCACAGCACTATGATTAAAGGTATGCAAGATCATCCCATGAAGGGACCAGTGCATCAGAGATCATCCCCATAAAGGGACCAGTGCATCAGAGATCATCCCCATGAAGGGACCAGTGCATCAGAGATCATCCCATGAAGGGACCAGGGCATCAGACATCATCCCATGAAGGGACCAGGGCATCAGACATCATCCCATGAAGGGACCAGGGCATCACAGATCATCCCATGAAGGGACCAGGGCATCACAGATCATCCCATGAAGGGACCAGGGCATCACAGATCATCCCATGAAGGGACCAGGGCATCACAGATCATCCCATGAAGGGACCAGGGCATCACAGATCATCCCATGAAGGGACCAGGGCATCACAGATCATCCCATGAAGGGACCAGGGCATCACAGATCATCCCATGAAGGGACCAGGGCATCACAGATCATCCCATGAAGGGACCAGGGCATCACAGATCATCCCATGAAGGGACCAGGGCATCAGATCATCCCATGAAGGGACCAGGGCATCAGATCATCCCATGAAGGGACCAGGGCATCAGAGATCATCCCATGAAGGGACCAGGGCATCAGAGATCATCCCATGAAGGGACCAGGGCATCACAGCACTATGATTAGAGGTATGCAAGATCATCTCATGAAGGGACCAGTGCATCAGAGATCATCCCATGAAGGGGCCAGGGCATCACAGCACTATGATTAGAGGTATGTAAGATCATCCCATGAAGGGACCAGTGCATCAGACATCATCCCATGAAGGGACCAGTGCATCTGAGATCATCCCATGAAGGGACCAGGGCATCAGAGATCATCCCATGAAGGGACCAGGGCATCAGAGATCATCCCATGAAGGGACCAGGGCATCAGACATCATCCCATGAAGGGACCAGGGCATCAGACATCATCCCATGAAGGGACCAGGGCATCAGACATCATCCCATGAAGGGACCAGGGCATCAGACATCATCCCATGAAGGGACCGGGGCATCACAGCACTATGATTAGAGGTATGCAAGATCATCCCATGAAGGGACCAGTGCATCAGAGATCATCCCCATGAAGGGACCAGGGGATCAGAGATCATCCCATGAAGGGACCAGTGCATCAGAGATCATCCCATGAAGGGACCAGTGCATCAGAGATCATCCCATGAAGGGACCAGTGCATCAGAGATCATCCCATGAAGGGACCAGTGCATCAGAGATCATCCCATGAAGGGACCAGTGCATCAGAGATCATCCCATGAAGGGACCAGTGCATCAGAGATCATCCCATGAAGGGACCAGTGCATCAGAGATCATCCCATGAAGGGACCAGGGCATCAGAGATCATCCCATGAAGGGACCAGGGCATCAGAGATCATCCCATGAAGGGACCAGGGCATCAGATCATCCCATGAAGGGACCAGGGCATCACAGCACTATGATTAGAGGTATGCAAGATCATCCCACGAAGGGACCGGGGCATCAGAGATCATCCCATGAAGGGACCAGTGCATCTGAGAGCATCCCATGAAGGGACCAGGGCATCAGATCATCCCATGAAGGGACCAGGGAATCCGAGATCATCCCATGAAGGGACCAGGGAATCAGATCATCCCATGAATGGACCAGGGCATCAGAGATCATCCCATCATGGGACCAGGGCATCAGAGATCATCCCATCAAGGGACCAGGGCATCAGAGCACTATGATTAGAAGTATGCAAGATACTCCCATGAAGGGACCAGTGCATCAGATCATCCCATGAAGGGACCAGGGCATCAGACATCATCCCATGAAGGGACCAGGGCATCAGACATCATCCCATGAAGGGACCAGGGCATCAGACATCATCCCATGAAGGGACCAGGGCATCAGACATCATCCCATGAAGGGACCAGGGCATCAGACATCATCCCATGAAGGGACCAGGGCATCAGACATCATCCCATGAAGGGACCAGTGCATCATAGATCATCCCATGAAGGGACCAGGGCATCACAACACTGATTAGAGGTATGCAAGATCATCCCATGAAGGGACCAGTGCATCAGACATCATCCCATGAAGGGACCAGGGCATCAGAGATCATCCCATAAAGGGACCAGGGCATCAGAGATCATCCCATAAAGGGACCAGGGCATCAGATCATCCCATAAAGGGACCAGGGCATCAAGGGACCAGGGCATCAGATCATCCCATAAAGGGACCAGGGCATCACAGCACTATTATTAGAGGTACGCAAGATCATCCCATGAAGGGACCAGTGCATCAGAGATCATCCCGTGAAGGGACCAGGGCATCAGAGATCATCCCATGAAGGGACCAGGGCATCACAGCACTATGATTAGAGGAATGCAAGATCATCCCATGAAGGGACCAGGGCATCGGAGATCATCCCATGAAGGGACCAGGGCATCAGACATCATCCCATGAAGGGACCAGTGCATCAGAGATCATCCCATGAAGGGACCAGGGCATCAGATCATCCCATAAAGGGACCAGGGCATCAAGGGACCAGGGCATCAGATCATCCCATAAAGGGACCAGGGCATCAAGGGACCAGGGCATCAGATCATCCCATAAAGGGACCAGGGCATCAAGGGACCAGGGCATCAGATCATCCCATGAAGGGACCAGGGCATCAGACATCATCCCATGAAGGGACCAGGGCATCAGACATCATCCCATGAAGGGACCAGGGCATCAGACATCATCCCATGAAGGGACCAGGGCATCAGACATCATCCCATGAAGGGACCAGGGCATCACAGCACTATGATTAAAGGTATGCAAGATCATCCCATGAAGGGACCAGTGCATCAGAGATCATCCCCATAAAGGGACCAGTGCATCAGAGATCATCCCATGAAGGGACCAGTGCATCAGAGATCATCCCATGAAGGGACCAGTGCATCAGAGATCATCCCATGAAGGGACCAGGGCATCACAGCACTATGATTAGAGGTATGCAAGATGATCCCATGAAGGGACCAGGGCATCAGAGATCATCCCATGAAGGGACCAGGGCATCAGAGATCATCCCATGAAGGGACCAGGGCATCAGAGATCATCCCATGAAGGGACCAGGGCATCAGAGATCATCCCATGAAGGGACCAGGGCATCAGATCATCCCAGAAAGGGACCAGGGCATCACATCATCCCAGAAAGGGACCAGGGCATCAGATCATCCCAGAAAGGGACCAGGGCATCAGAGATCATCCCATGAAGGGACCAGGGCATCAGACATCATCCCATGAAGGGACCAGGGCATCACAGCACTATGATTAAAGGTATGCAAGATCATCCCATGAAGGGACCAGTGCATCAGAGATCATCCCCATAAAGGGACCAGTGCATCAGAGATCATCCCATGAAGGGACCAGTGCATCAGAGATCATCCCATGAAGGGACCAGTGCATCAGAGATCATCCCATGAAGGGACCAGGGCATCAGAGATCATCCCATGAAGGGACCAGGGCATCAGAGATCATCCCATGAAGGGACCAGGGCATCAGACATCATCCCATGAAGGGACCAGGGCATCAGACATCATCCCATGAAGGGACCAGGGCATCAGACATCATCCCATGAAGGGACCAGGGCATCAGACATCATCCCATGAAGGGACCGGGGCATCACAGCACTATGATTAGAGGTATGCAAGATCATCCCATGAAGGGACCAGTGCATCAGAGATCATCCCCATGAAGGGACCAGGGGATCAGAGATCATCCCATGAAGGGAACAGTGCATCAGAGATCATCCCATGAAGGGACCAGTGCATCAGAGATCATCCCATGAAGGGACCAGTGCATCAGAGATCATCCCATGAAGGGACCAGTGCATCAGAGATCATCCCATGAAGGGACCAGTGCATCAGAGATCATCCCATGAAGGGACCAGTGCATCAGAGATCATCCCATGAAGGGACCAGTGCATCAGAGATCATCCCATGAAGGGACCAGGGCATCAGAGATCATCCCATGAAGGGACCAGGGCATCAGATCATCCCATGAAGGGACCAGGGCATCACAGCACTATGATTAGAGGTATGCAAGATCATCCCACGAAGGGACCGGGGCATCAGAGATCATCCCATGAAGGGACCAGTGCATCTGAGAGCATCCCATGAAGGGACCAGGGCATCAGATCATCCCATGAAGGGACCAGGGAATCCGAGATCATCCCATGAAGGGACCAGGGAATCAGATCATCCCATGAATGGACCAGGGCATCAGAGATCATCCCATCATGGGACCAGGGCATCAGAGATCATCCCATCATGGGACCAGGGCATCAGAGATCATCCCATCAAGGGACCAGGGCATCAGAGCACTATGATTAGAAGTATGCAAGATACTCCCATGAATGGACCAGTGCATCAGAGATCATCCCATGAAGGGACCAGTGCATCAGATCATCCCATGAAGGGACCAGGGCATCAGACATCATCCCATGAAGGGACCAGGGCATCAGACATCATCCCATGAAGGGACCAGGGCATCAGACATCATCCCATTAAGGGACCAGGGCATCAGACATCATCCCATGAAGGGACCAGGGCATCAGACATCATCCCATGAAGGGACCAGGGCATCAGAGATCATCCCATGAAGGGACCAGTGCATCATAGATCATCCCATGAAGGGACCAGGGCATCACAACACTGATTAGAGGTATGCAAGATCATCCCATGAAGGGACCAGTGCATCAGACATCATCCCATGAAGGGACCAGGGCATCAGAGATCATCCCATAAAGGGACCAGGGCATCAGATCATCTCATAAAGGGACCAGGGCATCAGATCATCCCATAAAGGGACCAGGGCATCAAGGGACCAGGGCATCAGATCATCCCATAAAGGGACCAGGGCATCACAGCACTATTATTAGAGGTACGCAAGATCATCCCATGAAGGGACCAGTGCATCAGAGATCATCCCGTGAAGGGACCAGGGCATCAGAGATCATCCCATGAAGGGACCAGGGCATCACAGCACTATGATTAGAGGAATGCAAGATCATCCCATGAAGGGACCAGGGCATCGGAGATCATCCCATGAAGGGACCAGGGCATCAGACATCATCCCATGAAGGGACCAGGGCATCAGAGATCATCCCATGAAGGGACCAGTGCATCAGAGATCATCCCATGAAGGGACCAGGGCATCAGATCATCCCATAAAGGGACCAGGGCATCAGATCATCCCATAAAGGGACCAGGGCATCAGATCATCCCATAAAGGGACCAGGGCATCAAGGGACCAGGGCATCAGATCATCCCATAAAGGGACCAGGGCATCAAGGGACCAGGGCATCAGATCATCCCATGAAGGGACCAGGGCATCAGACATCGTCCCATTAAGGGACCAGGGCATCAGACATCGTCCCATGAAGGGACCAGGGCATCAGACATCATCCCATGAAGGGACCAGTGCATCATAGATCATCCCATGAAGGGACCAGGGCATCACAACACTGATTAGAGGTATGCAAGATCATCCCATGAAGGGACCAGTGCATCAGACATCATCCCATGAAGGGACCAGGGCATCAGAGATCATCCCATAAAGGGACCAGGGCATCAGATCATCTCATAAAGGGACCAGGGCATCAGATCATCCCATAAAGGGACCAGGGCATCAAGGGACCAGGGCATCAGATCATCCCATAAAGGGACCAGGGCATCACAGCACTATTATTAGAGGTACGCAAGATCATCCCATGAAGGGACCAGTGCATCAGAGATCATCCCGTGAAGGGACCAGGGCATCAGAGATCATCCCATGAAGGGACCAGGGCATCACAGCACTATGATTAGAGGAATGCAAGATCATCCCATGAAGGGACCAGGGCATCGGAGCTCATCCCATGAAGGGACCAGGGCATCAGACATCATCCCATGAAGGGACCAGGGCATCAGAGATCATCCCATGAAGGGACCAGGGCATCAGATCATCCCATAAAGGGACCAGGGCATCAAGGGACCAGGGCATCAGATCATCCCATAAAGGGACCAGGGCATCAAGGGACCAGGGCATCAGATCATCCCATGAAGGGACCAGGGCATCAGACATCATCCCATGAAGGGACCAGGGCATCAGACATCATCCCATGAAGGGACCAGGGCATCAGACATCATCCCATGAAGGGACCAGGGCATCAGACATCATCCCATGAAGGGACCAGGGCATCACAGCACTATGATTAAAGGTATGCAAGATCATCCCATGAAGGAACCAGTGCATCAGAGATCATCCCCATAAAGGGACCAGTGCATCAGAGATCATCCCATGAAGGGACCAGTGCATCAGAGATCATCCCATGAAGGGACCAGTGCATCAGAGATCATCCCATGAAGGGACCAGGGCATCACAGCACTATGATTAGAGGTATGCAAGATGATCCCATGAAGGGACCAGGGCATCAGAGATCATCCCATGAAGGGACCAGGGCATCAGAGATTATCCCATGAAGGGACCAGGGCATCAGAGATTATCCCATGAAGGGACCAGGGCATCAGAGATCATCCCATGAAGGGACCAGGGCATCAGATAATCCCAGAAAGGGACCAGGGCATCAGATCATCCCAGAAAGGGACCAGGGCATCACAGCACTATTATTAGAGGTACGCAAGATCATCCCATGAAGGGACCAGTGCATCAGAGATCATCCCATGAAGGGACCAGTGCATCACAGCACTATGATTAGAGGAATGCAAGATACTCCCATGAAGGGACCAGTGCATCAGAGATCATTCCATGAAGGGACCAGGGCATCAGAGATCATCCCATGAAGGGACCAGGGCATCAGAGATCATCCCAACATGGGACCAGGGCATCAGAGATCATCCCATCATGGGACCAGGGCATCACAGCACTATGATTAGAGGAATGCAAGATACTCCCATGAAGGGACCAGTGCATCAGAGATCATTCCATGAAGGGACCAGTGCATCAGATCATCCCATGAAGGGACCAGTGCATCAGATATCATCCCATGAAGGGACCAGGGCATCAGATCATCCCATGAAGGGACTAGGGCATCAGATCATCCCATGAAGGGACCAGGGCATCAGATCATCCCATGAAGGGACCAGGGCATCAGATCATCCCATGAAGGGACCAGGGCATCAGATCATCCCATGAAGGGACCAGGGCATCAGATCATCCCATGAAGGGACCAGGGCATCAGATCATCCCATGAAGGGACCAGGGCATCACAGATCATCCCATGAAGGGACCAGGGCATCACAGATCATCCCATGAAGGGACCAGGGCATCACAGATCATCCCATGAAGGGACCAGGGCATCACAGATCATCCCATGAAGGGACCAGGGCATCAGAGATCATCCCATGAAGGGACCAGGGCATCAGAGATCATCCCATGAAGGGACCAGGGCATCAGAGATCATTCCATGAAGGGACCAAGGCATCAGAGATCATCCCATGAAGGGACCAGGGCATCAGATCATCCCATGAAGGGACCAGGGCATCAGATCATCCCATGAAGGGACCAGTGCATCAGATCATCCCATGAAGGGACCAGGGCATCAGAGATCATCCCATGAAGGGACCAGTGCATCAGAGATCATCCCATGAAGGGACCAGTGCATCAGAGATCATCCCATGAAGGGACCAGGGCATCACAGCACTATGATTAGAGGTATGCAAGATCATCCCATGAAGGGTCCAGTGCATCAGAGATCATCCCATGAAGGGACCAGTGCATCTGAGATCATCCCATGAAGGGACCAGTGCATCTGAGATCATCCCATGAAGGGACCAGTGCATCTGAGATCATCCCATGAAGGGACCAGTGCAGAGATCATCCCATGAAGGGACCAGTGCAGAGATCATCCCATGAAGGGACCAGTGCATCAGACATCATCCCATGAAGGGACCAGGGCATCACAGCACTATGATTAGAGGTATGCAAGATGATCCCATGAAGGGACCAGTGCATCAGAGATAATCCCATGAAGGGACCAGGGCATCCGAGATCATCCCATGAAGGGACCAGTGCATCAGACATCATCCCATGAAGGGACCAGGGCATCACAGCACTATGATTAGAGGTATGCAAGATGATCCCATGAAGGGACCAGTGCATCAGAGATAATCCCATGAAGGGACCAGGGCATCCGAGATCATCCCATGAAGGGACCAGGGCATCCGAGATCATCCCGTGAAGGGACCAGGGCATCCGAGATCATCCCGTGAAGGGACCAGGGCACCCGAGATCATCCCGTGAAGGGACCAGGGCATCACAACACTGATTAGAGGTATGCAAGATCATCCCATGAAGGGACCAGTGCATCAGACATCATCCCATGAAGGGACCAGGGCATCAGACATCATCCCATGAAGGGACCAGGGCATCCGAGATCATCCCATGAAGGGACCAGGGCATCCGAGATCATCCCATGAAGGGACCAGGGCATCCGAGATCATCCCATGAAGGGACCAGGGCATCCGAGATCATCCCATGAAGGGACCAGGGCATCCGAGATCATCCCATGAAGGGACCAGGGCATCCGACATCATCCCATGAAGGGACCAGGGCATCCGACATCATCCCATGAAGGGACCAGGGCATCCGACATCATCCCATGAAGGGACCAGGGCATCAGACATCATCCCATGAAGGGACCAAGGCATCAGACATCATCCCATGAAGGGACCAAGGCATCAGACATCATCCCATGAAGGGACCAGGGCATCAGATCATCCCATGAAGGGACCAGGGCATCAGATCATCCCATGAAGGGACCAGGGCATCAGATCATCCCATGAAGGGACCAGGGCATCAGATCATCCCATGAAGGGACCAGGGCATCAGATCATCCCATGAAGGGACCAGGGCATCAGATCATCCCATGAAAGGACCAGGGCATCAGATCATCCCATGAAAGGACCAGGGCATCAGATCATCCCATGAAGGGACCAGGGCATCAGATCATCCCATGAAGGGACCAGGGCATCAGATCATCCCATGAAGGGACCAGGGCATCACAGCACTATGATTAGAGGTATGCAAGATCATCCCACGAAGGGACCGGGGCATCAGAGATCATCCCACGAAGGGACCAGTGCATCTGAGAGCATCCCATGAAGGGACCAGGGCATCAGATCATCCCATGAAGGGACCAGGGCATCCGAGATCATCCCATGAAGGGACCAGGGCATCCGAGATCATCCCATGAAGGGACCAGGGAATCAGATCATCCCATGAAGGGACCAGGGAATCAGATCATCCCATGAAGGGACCAGGGAATCAGATCATCCCATGAAGGGACCGGGGCATCAGAGATCATCCCACGAAGGGACCAGTGCATCTGAGAGCATCCCATGAAGGGACCAGTGCATCTGAGGGCATCCCATGAAGGGACCAGGGCATCCGAGATCATCCCATGAAGGGACCAGGGCATCCGAGATCATCCCATGAAGGGACCAGGGCATCCGAGATCATCCCATGAAGGGACCAGGGCATCCGAGATCATCCCATGAAGGGACCAGGGCATCCGAGATCATCCCATGAAGGGACCAGGGCATCAGAGATCATCCCACGAAGGGACCAGTGCATCTGAGAGCATCCCATGAAGGGACCAGGGCATCAGATCATCCCATGAAGGGACCAGGGCATCCGAGATCATCCCATGAAGGGACCAGGGCATCCGAGATCATCCCATGAAGGGACCAGGGAATCAGATCATCCCATGAAGGGACCAGGGAATCAGATCATCCCATGAAGGGACCAGGGAATCAGATCATCCCATGAAGGGACCGGGGCATCAGAGATCATCCCACGAAGGGACCAGTGCATCTGAGAGCATCCCATGAAGGGACCAGTGCATCTGAGGGCATCCCATGAAGGGACCAGGGCATCCGAGATCATCCCATGAAGGGACCAGGGCATCCGAGATCATCCCATGAAGGGACCAGGGCATCCGAGATCATCCCATGAAGGGACCAGGGCATCAGATCATCCCATGAAGGGACCAGGGCATCAGAGATCATCCCATCATGGGACCAGGGCATCAGAGATCATCCCATCATGGGACCAGGGCATCAGAGCACTATGATTAGAAGTCTGCAAGATACTCCCATGAATGGACCAGTGCATCAGAGATCATCCCATGAAGGGACCAGGGCATCACAGCACTATTATTAGAGGTACGCAAGATCATCCCATGAAGGGACCAGTGCATCAGAGATCATCCCATGAAGGGACCAGGGGATCAGAGATCATCCCATGAAGGGACCAGGGGATCAGAGATCATCCCATGAAGGGACCAGGGGATCAGAGATCATCCCATGAAGGGACCAGGGGATCAGAGATCATCCCATGAAGGGACCAGTGCATCAGAGATCATCCCATGAAGGGACCAGTGCATCAGAGATCATCCCATGAAGGGACCAGTGCATCAGAGATCATCCCATGAAGGGACCAGGGCATCACAGCACTATGATTAGAGGTATGCAAGATGATCCCATGAAGGGACCAGGGCATCAGAGATCATCCCATGAAGGGACCAGGGCATCAGAGATCATCCCATGAAGGGACCAGGGCATCAGAGATCATCCCATGAAGGGACCAGGGCAGAGATCATCCCATGAAGGGACCAGGGCATCAGAGATCATCCCATAAAGGGACCAGGGCATCAGAGATCATCCCATAAAGGGACCAGGGCATCAGAGATCATCCCATAAAGGGACCAGGGCATCAGAGATCATCCCATAAAGGGACCAGGGCATCAGAGCACTATTAGAGGTACACAAGATCATCCCATGAAGGGACCAGTGCATCAGAGATCATCCCATGAAGGGACCAGTGCATCAGAGATCATCCCATGAAGGGATCAGAGATCATCCCATGAAGGGACCAGGGCATCAGAGATCATCCCATGAAGGGACCAGGGCATCAGAGATCATCCCATGAAGGGACCAGGGCATCAGAGATCATCCCATGAAGGGACCAGGGCATCAGAGATCATCCCATGAAGGGACCAGTGCAGATATCATCCCATGAAGGGACCAGGGCATCACAGCACTATGATTAGAGGTATGCAAGATGATCCCATGAAGGGACCAGGGCATCCGAGATCATCCCATGAAGGGACCAGGGCATCAGAGATCATCCCATGAAGGGACCAGGGCATCACAGCACTATGATTAGAGGTATGCAAGATGATCCCATGAAGGGACCAGGGCATCAGACATCATCCCATGAAGGGACCAGGGCATCAGAGATCATCCCATGAAGGGACCAGGGCATCAGAGATCATCCCATGAAGGGACCAGGGCATCAGAGATCATCCCATGAAGGGACCAGGGCATCAGAGATCATCCCATGAAGGGACCAGGGCATCAGAGATCATCCCATGAAGGGACCAGGGCATCAGAGATCATCCCATGAAGGGACCAGGGCATCACAGCACTATGATTAGAGGTATGCAAGATCATCCCATGAAGGGACCAGTGCATCAGACATCATCCCATGAAGGGACCAGTGCATCAGACATCATCCCATGAAGGGACCAGGGCATCACAGCACTATGATTAGAGGTATGCAAGATCATCCCATGAAGGGTCCAGTGCATCAGAGATCATCCCATGAAGGGACCAGTGCATCAGAGATCATCCCATGAAGGGACCAGGGCATAACTGATTAGAGGTATGCAAGATCATCCCATGAAGGGACCAGTGCATCAGACATCATCCCATGAAGGGACCAGTGCATCAGAGATCATCCCATGAAGAAACCAGTGCATCAGAGATCATCCCATGGAGGGACCAGGGCATCAGAGATCATCCCATGGAGGGACCAGGACATCAGATCATCCCATGAAGGGACCAGTGCATCAGATCATCCCATGAAGGGACCAGTGCATCAGATCATCCCATAAAGGGACCAGTGCATCACAGCACTATTAGAGGTATGCAAGATCATCCCATGAAGGGACCAGTGCATCAGAGATCATCCCATGAAGGGACCAGGGCATCAGACATCATCCCATGAAGGGACCAGGGCATCAGACATCATCCCATGAAGGGACCAGGGCATCAGACATCATCCCATGAAGGGACCAGGGCATCAGACATCATCCCATGAAGGGACCAGGGCATCAGACATCATCCCATGAAGGGACCAGGGCATCAGACATCATCCCATGAAGGGACCAGGGCATCAGACATCATCCCATGAAGGGACCAGGGCATCAGACATCATCCCATGAAGGGACCAGGGCATCAGACATTATCCCATGAAGGGACCAGGGCATCAGACATCATCCCATGAAGGGACCAGGGCATCAGACATCATCCCATGAAGGGACCAGGGCATCAGACATCATCCCATGAAGGGACCAGGGCATCAGACATCATCCCATGAAGGGACCAGGGCATCAGACATCATCCCATGAAGGGACAAGGGCATCAGACATCATCCCATGAAGGGACCAGGGCATCACAGCACTATGATTGGAGGTATGCAAGATCATCCCATGAAGGGACCAGGGGATCAGAGATCATCCCATGAAGGGACCAGGGGATCAGAGATCATCCCATAAAGGGACCAGGGCATCAGAGATCATCCCATAAAGGGACCAGGGCATCAGAGCTCATCCCATAAAGGGACCAGGGCATCAGAGCTCATCCCATAAAGGGACCAGGGCATCACAGCACTATTATTAGAGGTATGCAAGATCATCCCATGAAGGGACCAGTGCATCAGAGATCATCCCATGAAGGGACCAGTGCATCAGAGATCATCCCATGAAGGGACCAGTGCATCACAGCACTATGATTAGAGGAATGCAAGATACTCCCATGAAGGGACCAGTGCATCAGAGATCATTCCATGAAGGGACCAGTGCATCAGATCATCCCATGAAGGGACCAGGGCATCAGAGATCATCCCATGAAGGGACCAGGGCATCAGAGATCATCCCATGAAGGGACCAGGGCATCAGACATCATCCCATGAAGGGACCAGGGCATCAGACATCATCCCATGAAGGGACCAGGGCATCAGACATCATCCCATGAAGGGACCAGGGCATCAGACATCATCCCATGAAGGGACCAGGGCATCAGACATCATCCCATGAAGGGACCAGGGCATCAGACATCATCCCATGAAGGGACCAGGGCATCAGACATCATCCCATGAAGGGACCAGGGCATCAGACATCATCCCATGAAGGGACCAGGGCATCAGAGATCATCTCATGAAGGGACCAGGGCATCAGAGATCATCTCATGAAGGGACCAGGGCATCAGAGATCATCCCATGAAGGGACCAGGGCATCAGAGATCATCCCATGAAGGGACCAGGGCATCAGACATCATCCCATGAAGGGACCAGGGCATCAGACATCATCCCATGAAGGGACCAGGGCATCAGACATCATCCCATGAAGGGACCAGGGCATCAGACATCATCCCATGAAGGGACCAGGGCATCAGACATCATCCCATGAAGGGACCAGGGCATCAGACATCATCCCATGAAGGGACCAGGGCATCAGACATCATCCCATGAAGGGACCAGGGCATCCGAGATCATCCCATGAAGGGACCAGGGCATCCGAGATCATCCCATGAAGGGACCAGGGCATCCGAGATCATCCCATGAAGGGACCAGGGCATCCGAGATCATCCCATGAAGGGACCAGGGCATCCGAGATCATCCCATCATGGGACCAGGGCATCGGAGATCATCCCATCATGGGACCAGGGCATCGGAGATCATCCCATCATGGGACCAGGGCATCAGAGATCATCCCATCATGGGACCAGGGCATCAGATCATCCCATGAAGGGACCAGGGCATCAGATCATCCCATGAAGGGACCAGGGCATCAGATCATCCCATGAAGGGACCAGGGCATCAGATCATCCCATGAAGGGACCAGGGCATCAGATCATCCCATGAAGGGACCAGGGCATCAGATCATCCCATGAAGGGACCAGGGCATCAGATCATCCCATGAAGGGACCAGGGCATCAGATCATCCCATGAAGGGACCAGGGCATCAGAGATCATCCCATCATGGGACCAGGGCATCAGAGATCATCCCATCAAGGGACCAGGGCATCAGAGATCATCCCATCATGGGACCAGGGCATCAGAGATCATCCCATCATGGGACCAGTGCATCAGAGATCATCCCATGAAGGGACCAGTGCATCAGAGATCATCCCATGAAGGGACCAGTGCATCAGAGAACTATGATTAAAGGTATGCAAGATCATCCCATGAAGGGACCAATGCATCAAAGATCATCCCATGAAGGGACCAGGGCATCAGATCATCCCATGAAGGGACCAGGGCATCAGATCATCCCATGAAGGGACCAGGGCATCAGATCATCCCATGAAGGGACCAGGGCATCAGATCATCCCATGAAGGGACCAGGGCATCAGATCATCCCATGAAGGGACCAGGGCATCAGATCATCCCATGAAGGGACCAGGGCATCAGATCATCCCATGAAGGGACCAGGGCATCAGATCATCCCATGAAGGGACCAGGGCATCAGATCATCCCATGAAGGGACCAGGGCATCAGATCATCCCATGAAGGGACCAGGGCATCAGATCATCCCATGAAGGGACCAGGGCATCAGATCATCCCATGAAGGGACCAGGGCATCAGATCATCCCATGAAGGGACCAGGGCATCAGATCATCCCATGAAGGGACCAGGGCATCAGAGATCATCCCATGAAGGGACCAGGGCATCACAGCACTATGATTAGAGGTATGCAAGATCATCCCATGAAGGGACCAGTGCATCAGAGATCATCCCATGAAGGGACCAGTGCATCAGAGATCATCCCATGAAGGGACCAGTGCATCAGAGATCATCCCATGAAGGGACCAGTGCATCAGACATCATCCCATGAAGGGACCAGTGCATCAGACATCATCCCATGAAGGGACCAGTGCATCAGACATCATCCCATGAAGGGACCAGTGCATCAGACATCATCCCATGAAGGGACCAGTGCATCAGACATCATCCCATGAAGGGACCAGTGCATCAGACATCATCCCATGAAGGGACCAGTGCATCAGACATCATCCCATGAAGGGACCAGTGCATCAGACATCATCCCATGAAGGGACCAGGGCATCACAGCACTATGATTGGAGGTATGCAAGATCATCCCATGAAGGGACCAGGGGATCAGAGATCATCCCATGAAGGGACCAGGGGATCAGAGATCATCCCATGAAGGGACCAGGGGATCAGAGATCATCCCATGAAGGGACCAGGGGATCAGAGATCATCCCATGAAGGGACCAGGGGATCAGAGATCATCCCATGAAGGGACCAGGGGATCAGAGATCATCCCATGAAGGGACCAGGGGATCAGAGATCATCCCATGAAGGGACCAGGGGATCAGAGATCATCCCATGAAGGGACCAGGGGATCAGAGATCATCCCATGAAGGGACCAGGGGATCAGAGATCATCCCATGAAGGGACCAGGGGATCAGAGATCATCCCATGAAGGGACCAGGGGATCAGAGATCATCCCATGAAGGGACCAGGGGATCAGAGATCATCCCATGAAGGGACCAGGGGATCAGAGATAATCCCATGAAGGGACCAGGGGATCAGAGATAATCCCATGAAGGGACCAGGGGATCAGAGATAATCCCATGAAGGGACCAGTGCATCAGAGATAATCCCATGAAGGGACCAGTGCATCAGAGATCAGCCCATAAAGGGACCAGTGCTTCAGAGATCAGCCCATAAAGGGACCAGTGCATCAGAGATCATCCCATAAAGGGACCAGGGCATCAGAGATCATCCCATAAAGGGACCAGGGCATCAGAGATCATCCCATAAAGGGACCAGGGCATCAGAGATCATCCCATAAAGGGACCAGGGCATCAGAGATCATCCCATAAAGGGACCAGGGCATCACAGCACTATTATTAGAGGTATGCAAGATCATCCCATGAAGGGACCAGTGCATCAGAGATCATCCCATGAAGGGACCAGTGCATCAGAGATCATCCCATGAAGGGACCAGTGCATCAGAGATCATCCCATCAAGGGACCAGGGCATCACAGCACTATGATTAGAGGAATGCAAGATACTCCCATGAAGGGACCAGTGCAGAGATCATTCCATGAAGGGACCAGTGCATCAGATCATCCCATGAAGGGACCAGGGCATCAGAGATCATCCCATGAAGGGACCAGGGCATCAGAGATCATCCCATGAAGGGACCAGTGCATCAGAGATCATCCCATGAAGGGACCAGTGCATCAGATCATCCCATGAAGGGACCAGGGCATCAGACATCATCCCATGAAGGGACCAGGGCATCAGACATCATCCCATGAAGGGACCAGGGCATCAGACATCATCCCATGAAGGGACCAGGGCATCAGACATCATCCCATGAAGGGACCAGGGCATCAGACATCATCCCATGAAGGGACCAGGGCATCAGACATCATCCCATGAAGGGACCAGGGCATCAGAGATCATCCCATGAAGGGACCAGGGCATCAGAGATCATCCCATGAAGGGACCAGGGCATCAGAGATCATCCCATGAAGGGACCAGTGCATCAGATCATCCCATGAAGGGACCAGTGCATCAGATCATCCCATGAAGGGACCAGTGCAGAGATCATTCCATGAAGGGACCAGTGCATCAGATCATCCCATGAAGGGACCAGGGCATCAGAGATCATCCCATGAAGGGACCAGGGCATCAGAGATCATCCCATGAAGGGACCAGTGCATCAGAGATCATCCCATGAAGGGACCAGTGCATCAGATCATCCCATGAAGGGACCAGGGCATCAGACATCATCCCATGAAGGGACCAGGGCATCAGACATCATCCCATGAAGGGACCAGGGCATCAGACATCATCCCATGAAGGGACCAGGGCATCAGACATCATCCCATGAAGGGACCAGGGCATCAGACATCATCCCATGAAGGGACCAGGGCATCAGACATCATCCCATGAAGGGACCAGGGCATCCGAGATCATCCCATGAAGGGACCAGGGCATCCGAGATCATCCCATGAAGGGACCAGGGCATCCGAGATCATCCCATGAAGGGACCAGGGCATCCGAGATCATCCCATGAAGGGACCAGGGCATCCGAGATCATCCCATGAAGGGACCAGGGCATCCGAGATCATCCCATGAAGGGACCAGGGCATCCGAGATCATCCCATGAAGGGACCAGGGCATCCGAGATCATCCCATGAAGGGACCAGGGCATCCGAGATCATCCCATCATGGGACCAGGGCATCCGAGATCATCCCATGAAGGGACCAGGGCATCAGAGATCATCCCATGAAGGGACCAGGGCATCAGAGATCATCCCATGAAGGGACCAGGGCATCAGATCATCCCATGAAGGGACCAGGGCATCAGATCATCCCATGAAGGGACCAGGGCATCAGATCATCCCATGAAGGGACCAGGGCATCAGATCATCCCATGAAGGGACCAGGGCATCAGATCATCCCATGAAGGGACCAGTGCATCAATACATCCCATGAAGGGACCAGTGCATCAGAGATCATCCCATCAAGGGACCAGGGCATCACAGCACTATGATTAGAGGAATGCAAGATCATCCCATGAAGGGACCAGTGCATCAGAGATCATCCCATGAAGGGACCAGTGCAGAGATCATCCCATCATGGGACCAGTGCATCAGAGATCATCCCATCATGGGACCAGTGCATCAGAGATCATCCCATCATGGGACCAGTGCATCAGAGATCATCCCATGAAGGGACCAGTGCATCAGAGATCATCCCATGAAGGGACCAGTGCATCAGAGATCATCCCATGAAGGGACCAGGGCATCACAGCACTATGATTAAAGGTATGCAAGATCATCCCATGAAGGGACCAATGCATCAAAGATCATCCCATGAAGGGACCAGGGCATCAGATCATCCCATGAAGGGACCAGGGCATCAGATCATCCCATGAAGGGACCAGGGCATCAGATCATCCCATGAAGGGAGTGGGACCAGGGCATCAGAGATCATCCCATGAAGGGACCAGGGCATCACAGCACTATGATTAGAGGTATGCAAGATCATCCCATGAAGGGACCAGTGCATCAGACATCATCCCATGAAGGGACCAGTGCATCTGAGATCATCCCATGAAGGGACCAGTGCATCTGAGATCATCCCATGAAGGGACCAGTGCATCTGAGATCATCCCATGAAGGGACCAGTGCATCAGACATCATCCCATGAAGGGACCAGTGCATCAGACATCATCCCATTAAGGGACCAGTGCATCAGACATCATCCCATTAAGGGACCAGTGCATCAGACATCATCCCATTAAGGGACCAGTGCATCAGACATCATCCCATTAAGGGACCAGTGCATCAGACATCATCCCATGAAGGGACCAGTGCATCAGACATCATCCCATGAAGGGACCAGTGCATCAGACATCAACCCATGAAGGGACCAGTGCATCAGACATCAACCCATGAAGGGACCAGTGCATCAGACATCAACCCATGAAGGGACCAGTGCATCAGACATCATCCCATGAAGGGACCAGTGCATCAGACATCATCCCATGAAGGGACCAGGGCATCACAGCACTATGATTAGAGGTATGCAAGATCATCCCATGAAGGGACCAGGGCATCAGAGATCATCCCATGAAGGGACCAGGGCATCAGAGATCATCCCATGAAGGGACCAGGGCATCAGAGATCATCCCATGAAGGGACCAGGGCATCAGCACTATGATTAGAGGTATGCAAGATCATCCCATGAAGGGACCAGGGCATCAGAGATCATCCCATGAAGGGACCAGGGCATCAGAGATCATCCCATGAAGGGACCAGGGCATCAGAGATCATCCCATGAAGGGACCAGGGCATCAGAGATCATCCCATGAAGGGACCAGGGCATCAGAGATCATCCCATGAAGGGACCAGGGCATCAGAGATCATCCCATGAAGGGACCAGGGCATCAGAGATCATCCCATGAAGGGACCAGCGCATCAGAGATCATCCCATGAAGGGACCAGCGCAGCAGAGATCATCCCATGAAGGGACCAGTGCATCAGAGATCATCCCATGAAGGGACCAGTGCATCAGAGATCATCCCATGAAGGGACCAGTGCATCAGAGATCATCCCATGAAGGGACCAGTGCATCAGAGATCATCCCATGAAGGGACCAGTGCATCAGAGATCATCCCATGAAGGGACCAGTGCATCAGAGATCATCCCATGAAGGGACCAGGGCATTACAGCACTATGATTAGAGGTAAGCAAGATCATCCCATGAAGGGAGCAGTGCATCAGAGATTATCCCATGAAGGGACCAGCGCAGCAGAGATCATCGCATGAAGGGACCAGCGCAGCAGAGATCATCCCATGAAGGGGCCGGGGCATCACAGCACTATGATTAGAGGTATGCAAGATCATCCCATGAAGGGACCAGTGCATCAGAGATCATCCCATGAAGGGACCAGTGCATCACAGCACTATGATTAGAGGTATGCAAGATCATCCCATGAAGGGACCAGTGCATCAGAGATCATCCCATGAAGGGACCAGTGCATCAGAGATCATCCCATGAAGGGACCAGTGCATCAGAGATCATCCCATGAAGGGACCAGGGCATCACAGCACTATGATTAGAGGTATGCAAGATCATCCCATGAAGGGACCAGTGCATCAGAGATCATCCCATGAAGGGACCAGTGCATCACAGATCATCCCATGGAGGGACCAGGGCATCACAGCACTATGATTAGAGGTATGCAAGATCATCCCATGAAGGGACCAGTGATTCAGAGATCATCCCATGAAGGGACCAGTGCATCAGAGATCATCCCATGAAGGGACCAGGGCATCAGAGATCATCCCATGAAGGGACCAGGGCATCAGAGATCATCCCATGAAGGGACCAGGGCATCAGAGATCATCCCATGAAGGGACCAGGGCATCAGAGATCATCCCATGAAGGGACCAGGGCATCAGAGATCATCCCATGAAGGGACCAGGGCATCAGATATCATCCCATTAAGGGACCAGTGCATCAGACATCATCCCATGAAGGGACCAGTGCATCACTGCACTGTGATTAGAGGTATGCAAGATCATCCCATTAAGGGACCAGTGCATCAGAGATCATCCCATGAAGGGACCAGGGCATCAGAGATCATCCCATAAAGGGACCAGGGCATCAGAGATCATCCCATAAAGGGACCAGGGCATCAGAGATCATCCCATAAAGGGACCAGGGCATCAGAGCACTATTAGAGGTACGCAAGATCATCCCATGAAGGGACCAGTGCATCAGAGATCATCCCATGAAGGGACCAGTGCATCAGAGATCATCCCATGAAGGGACCAGGGCATCAGAGATCATCCCATGAAGGGACCAGGGCATCAGAGATCATCCCATGAAGGGACCAGGGCATCAGAGATCATCCCATGAAGGGACCAGGGCATCAGAGATCATCCCATGAAGGGACCAGGGCATCAGACATCCCATGAAGGGACCAGGGCATCAGACATCATCCCATGAAGGGACCAGGGCATCAGACATCATCCCATGAAGGGACCAGGGCATCAGACATCATCCCATGAAGGGACCAGGGCATCAGACATCATCCCTTGAAGGGACCAGGACATCAGACATCATCCCATGAAGGGACCAGGGCATCACAGCACTATGATTAGAGGTATGCAAGATCATCCCATGAAGGGACCAGTGCATCAGAGATCATCCCCATGAAGGGACCAGGGGATCAGAGATCATCCCATGAAGGGACCAGGGGATCAGAGATCATCCCATGAAGGGACCAGGGGATCAGAGATCATCCCATGAAGGGACCAGGGGATCAGAGATCATCCCATGAAGGGACCAGGGGATCAGAGATCATCCCATGAAGTGACCAGGGGATCAGAGATCATCCCATGAAGGGACCAGGGGATCAGAGATCATCCCATGAAGGGACCAGGGGATCAGAGATCATCCCATGAAGGGACCAGGGCATCACAGCACTATGATTAGAGGTATGCAAGATGATCCCATGAAGGGACCAGGGCATCAGAGATCATCCCATGAAGGGACCAGGGCATCAGATCATCCCATGAAGGGACCAGGGCATCCGAGATCATCCCATGAAGGGACCAGGGCATCCGAGATCATCCCATGAAGGGACCAGGGCATCCGAGATCATCCCATGAAGGGACCAGGGCATCCGAGATCATCCCATGAAGGGACCAGGGCATCCGAGATCATCCCATGAAGGGACCAGGGCATCCGAGATCATCCCATGAAGGGACCAGGGCATCCGAGATCATCCCATGAAGGGACCAGTGCATCCGAGATCATCCCATCATGGGACCAGTGCATCAGAGATCATCCCATCATGGGACCAGTGCATCAGAGATCATCCCATCATGGGACCAGTGCATCAGAGATCATCCCATCATGGGACCAGTGCATCAGAGATCATCCCATGAAGGGACCAGTGCATCAGAGATCATCCCATGAAGGGACCAGTGCATCAGAGATCATCCCATGAAGGGACCAGTACACCACAACACTTACATTAGAGGTATGCAAGATCAGTCCAGGAAGGGACCAGTGCATCAGAGATCATCCCATGAAGGGACCAGTGCATCAGAGATCATCCCATGAAGGGACCAGGGCATCAGAGATCATCCCATGAAGGGACCAGGGCATCAGAGATCATCCCATGAAGGGACCAGGGCATCAGAGATCATCCCATGAAGGGACCAGGGCATCACAGCACTATGATTAGACGTATGCAAGATCATCCCATGAAGGGACCAGGGCATCAAAGATCATCCCATGAAGGGACCAGGGCATCAGATCATCCCATGAAGGGACCAGGGCATCAGATATCATCCCATGAAGGGACCAGGGCATCAGATATCATCCCATGAAGGGACCAGGGCATCAGATATCATCCCATGAAGGGACCAGGGCATCAGATATCATCCCATGAAGGGACCAGGGCATCAGATATCATCCCATGAAGGGACCAGGGCATCAGATATCATCCCATGAAGGGACCAGGGCATCAGAGATCATCCCATGAAGGGACCAGGGCATCAGAGATCATCCCATGAAGGGACCAGGGCATCTCAGATCATCCCATGAAGGGACCAGGGCATCAGATCATCCCATGAAGGGACCAGGGCATCAGATCATCCCATGAAGGGACCAGGGCATCAGATCATCCCATGAAGGGACCAGGGCATCAGATCATCCCATGAAGGGACCAGGGCATCAGACATCATCCCATGAAGGGACCAGTGCATCTGAGATCATCCCATGAAGGGACCAGTGCATCTGAGATCATCCCATGAAGGGACCAGTGCATCTGAGACCATCCCATGAAGGGACCAGTGCATCTGAGATCATCCCATGAAGGAACCAGGGCATCAGAGATCATCCCATGAAGGGACCAGGGCATCCGAGATCATCCCATGAAGGGACCAGGGCATCACACCACTATGATTAGAGGTATGCAAGATCATCCCATGAAGGGATCAGTGCATCAGAGATCATCCCCATGAAGGGACCAGGGGATCAGAGATCATCCCATGAAGGGACCAGTGCATTACAGCACTATGATTAGAGGTATGCAAGATCATCCCATGAAGGGACCAGGGCATCACAGCACTATGATTAGAGGTATGCAAGATCATCCCATGAAGGGACCAGGGCATCAGAGATCATCCCATGAAGGGACCAGGGCATCACAGCACTATGATTAGAGGTATGCAAGATCATTCCATGAAGGGACCAGTGCATCACAGCACTATGATTAGAGGTATGCAAGATCATCCCATGAAGGGACCAGGGCATCGGAGATCATCCCATGAAGGGACCAGGGCATCGGAGATCATCCCATGAAGGGACCAGGGCATCGGAGATCATCCCATGAAGGGACCAGGGCATCGGAGATCATCCCATGAAGGGACCAGGGCATCGGAGATCATCCCATGAAGGGACCAGGGCATCGGAGATCATCCCATGAAGGGACCAGGGCATCGGAGATCATCCCATGAAGGGACCAGGGCATCGGAGATCATCCCATGAAGGGACCAGGGCATCGGAGATCATCCCATGAAGGGACCAGGGCATCGGAGATCATCCCATGAAGGGACCAGGGCATCGGAGATCATCCCATGAAGGGACCAGGGCATCGGAGATCATCCCATGAAGGGACCAGGGCATCGGAGATCATCCCATGAAGGGACCAGGGCATCGGAGATCATCCCATGAAGGGAGAGGACCAGGGCATCGGAGATCATCCCATGAAGGGACCAGGGCATCACAGCACTATGATTAGAGGTATGCAAGATCATCCCATGAAGGGACCAGCACATCAGACATCATCCCATGAAGGGACCAGTGCATCAGACATCATCCCATGAAGGGACCACTGCATCAGAGATCATCCCATGAAGGGACCAGTGCATCAGAGATCATCCCATGAAGGGACCAGTGCATCACTGCACTGTGATTAGAGGTATGCAAGATCATCCCATTAAGGGACCAGTGCATCAGAGATCAGTGCATCAGAGATCATCCCATGAAGGGACCAGGGCATCAGAGATCATCCCATGAAGGTACCAGGGCATCAGAGATCATCCCATGAAGGGACCAGGGCATCAGAGATCATCCCATGAAGGGACCAGGGCATCAGAGATCATCCCATGAAGGGACCAGGGCATCAGAGATCATCCCATGAAGGGACCAGGGCATCAGAGATCATCCCATGAAGGGACCAGGGCATCAGAGATCATCCCATGAAGGGACCAGGGCATCAGAGATCATCCCATGAAGGGACCAGGGCATCAGAGATCCTCCCATGAAGGGACCAAGGCATCAGATCATCCCATGAAGGGACCAGGGCATCAGAGATCATCCCATGAAGAGACCAGAGATCATCCCATGGAGAGACCAGTGCATCACAGCACTATGATTAGAGGTATGCAAGATCATCCCATGAAGGGACCAGTGCATCACAGCACTATGATTAGAGGTATGCAAGATCAGCCCATAAAGGGACCAGTGCATCAGAGATCATCCCATGAAGGGACCAGGGCATCAGAGATCATCCCATGAAGGGACCAGTGCATCAGACATCCCATGAAGGGACCAGTGCATCAGAGATCATCACATGATGGGACCAGGGCATCAGAGATCATCCCATGAAGAGACCAGGGCATCAGAGATCATCCCATGAAGGGACCAGGGCATCAGAGATCATCCCATGATGGGACCAGGGCATCAGAGATCATCCCATGATGGGACCAGGGCATCAGAGATCATCCCATGATGGGACCAGGGCATCAGAGATCATCCCATGATGGGACCAGGGCATCAGAGATCATCCCATGATGGGACCAGGGCATCAGAGATCATCCCATGATGGGACCAGGGCATCAGAGATCATCCCATGATGGGACCAGGGCATCAGAGATCATCCCATGATGGGACCAGGGCATCAGAGATCATCCCATGATGGGACCAGGGCATCAGAGATCATCCCATGATGGGACCAGGGCATCAGAGATCATCCCATGATGGGACCAGGGCATCAGAGATCATCCCATGATGGGACCAGGGCATCAGAGATCATCCCATGATGGGACCAGGGCATCAGAGATCATCCCATGATGGGACCAGGGCATCAGAGATCATCCCATGAAGGGACCAGGGCATCAGAGATCATCCCATGAAGGGACCAGGGCATCACAGCACTATGATTAGAGGAATGCAAGATCATCCCATGAAGGGACCAGGGCATCAGAGATCCTCCCATGAAGGGACCAGGGCATCAGAGATCATCCCATGAAGGGACCAGGGCATCAGAGATCCTCCCATGAAGGGACCAGGGCATCAGAGATCATCCCATGAAGGGACCAGGGCATCAGAGATCATCCCATGAAGGGACCAGGGCATCAGAGATCATCCCATGAAGGGACCAGGGCATCAGATCATCCCATGAAGGGACCAGGGCATCAGAGATCATCCCATGAAGGGACCAGGGCATCAGAGATCATCCCATGAAGGGACCAGGGCATCACAGCACTATGATTAGAGGTATGCAAGATCATCCCATGAAGGGACCAGTGCTTCAGACATCATCCCATGAAGGGACCAGGGCATCACAGCACTATGATTAGAGGTATGCAAGATCATCCCATGAAGGGACCAGTGCATCAGACATCATCCCATGAAGGGACCAGGGCATCAGGGATCATCCCATGAAGGGACCAGGGCATCAGAGATCATCCCATGAAGGGACCAGGGCATCAGAGATCATCCCATGAAGGGACCAGGGCATCAGAGATCATCCCATGAAGGGACCAGTGCATCAGAGATCATCCCATGAAGGGACCAGGGCATCACAGCACTATGATTAGAGGTATGCAAGATCATCCCATGAAGGGACCAGTGCATCAGACATCATCCCATGAAGGGACCAGTGCATCAGAGATCATCCCATGAAGGGACCAGTGCATCAGAGATCATCCCATGAAGGGACCAGTGCATCAGAGATCATCCCATGAAGGGACCAGGGCATCAGAGATCATCCCATGAAGGGACCAGGGCATCCGAGATCATCCCATGAAGGGACCAGGGCATCCGAGATCATCCCATGAAGGGACCAGGGCATCCGAGATCATCCCATGAAGGGACCAGGGCATCCGAGATCATCCCATGAAGGGACCAGGGCATCCGAGATCATCCCATGAAGGGACCAGGGCATCCGAGATCATCCCATGAAGGGACCAGGGCATCCGAGATCATCCCATGAAGGGACCAGGGCATCCGAGATCATCCCATGAAGGGACCAGGGCATCCGAGATCATCCCATGAAGGGACCAGGGCATCCGAGATCATCCCATGAAGGGACCAGGGCATCCGAGATCATCCCATGAAGGGACCAGGGCATCAGAGATCATCCCATGAAGCGACCAGGGCATCAGAGATCATCCCATGAAGGGACCAGTGCATTACAGCACTATGATTAGAGGTATGCAAGATCATCCCATGAAGGGACCAGTGCATCAGACATCATCCCATGAAGGGACCAGGGCATCAGAGATCATCCCATGAAGGGACCAGGGCTTCAGAGATCATCCCATGAAGGGACCAGGGCTTCAGAGATCATCCCATGAAGGGACCAGGGCTTCAGAGATCATCCCATGAAGGGACCAGGGCTTCAGAGATCATCCCATGAAGGGACCAGGGCATCAGAGATCATCCCATGAAGGGACCAGGGCATCAGAGATCATCCCATGAAGGGACCAGGGCATCAGAGATCATCCCATGAAGGGACCAGGGCATCAGAGATCATCCCATGAAGGGACCAGGGCATCACAGCACTATGATTAGACGTATGCAAGATCATCCAATAAAGGGACCCGTGCATCAGAGAACATCCCATGAACGGACCAGGGCATCACAGCACTATGATTAGAGGTATGCAAGATCATCCCATGAAGGGACCAGTGCATCAGAGATCATCCCATGAGGGACCAGTGCATCAGAGATCATCCCCTGAAGGGACCAGTACATCAGAGATCATCCCCTGAAGGGACCAGTACATCAGGGATCATCCCATGAAGGGACCAGGGCTGCAGGGATCATCCCATGAAGGGACCAGGGCTGCAGGGATCATCCCATGAAGGGACCAGGGCTGCAGGGATCATCCCATGAAGGGACCAGGGCTGCAGGGATCATCCCATGAAGGGACCAGGGCTGCAGGGATCATCCCATGAAGGGACCAGGGCTGCAGGGATCATCCCATGAAGGGACCAGGGCTGCAGGGATCATCCCATGAAGGGACCAGGGCTGCAGGGATCATCCCATGAAGGGACCAGGGCTGCAGGGATCATCCCATGACGGGACCAGGGCTGCAGGGATCATCCCATGAAGGGACCAGGGCTGCAGGGATCATCCCATGAAGGGACCAGGGCTGCAGGGATCATCCCATGAAGGGACCAGGGCTGCAGGGATCATCCCATAAGACCAGGGCATCAGATTATCCCATAAGACCAGGGCATCAGAGATCATCCCATGAAGGGACCAGTGCATCAGAGATCATCCCATGAAGGGACCAGTGCATCAGAGATCATCCCATGAAGGGACCAGTGCATCAGAGATCATCCCATGAAGGGACCAGGGCATCAGAAATCATCCCATGAAGGGACCAGGGCATCAGAAATCATCCCATGAAGGGACCAGGGCATCAGAAATCATCCCATGAAGGGACCAGGGCATCACAGCACTATGATTAGAGGTATGCAAGATCATCCATGAAGGGACCAGTGCATCAGACATCATCCCATGAAGGGACCAGTGCATCAGAGATCATCCCATGAAGGGACCAGTGCATCAGAGATCATCCCATGAAGGGACCAGTGCATCAGAGATCATCCCATGAAGGGACCAGTGCATCAGAGATCATCCCATGAAGGGACCAGGGCATCAGAGATCATCCCATGAAGGGACCAGGGCATCAGAGATCATCCCATGAAGGGACCAGGGCATCACAGCACTATGATTAGAGGTATGCAAGATCATCCCATGAAGGGACCAGGGCATCAGACATCATCCCATGAAGGGACCGGGGCATCAGACATCATCCCATGAAGGGACCAGGGCATCAGACATCATCCCATAAAGGGACCAGGGCATCAAAGATAATCCCATAAAGGGACCAGGGCATCAAAGATCATCTCATGAAGGGACCAGTGCATCAGAGATCCTCCCATGAAGGGACCAGGGCATCAACGATAATCCCATAAAGGGACCAGGGCATCAAAGATCATCCCATAAAGGGACCAGGGCATCAGAGATCATCCCATGAAGGGACCAGGGCATCAGAGATCATCCCATGAAGGGACCAGGGCATCAGAGATCATCCCATGAAGGGACCAGGGCATCAGAGATCATCCCATGAAGGGACCAGGGCATCAGAGGGACCAGGGCATCAAAGATCATCCCATGAAGGGACCAGGGCATCAAAGATCATCCCATGAAGGGACCAGGGCATCAAAGATCATCCCATGAAGGGACCAGGGCATCACAGCACTATGATTAGAGGTATGCAAGATCATCCCATGCAGGGACCAGTGCATCAGAGATCATCCCATGAGGGACCAGTGCATCAGATATCATCCCATGGAGGGACCAGTGCATCAGAGATCATCCCATGAAGGGACCAGTGCATCAGAGATCATCCCATGAAGGGACCAGTACACCACAGCACGTACATTAGAGGTATGCAAGATCAACCCATGAAGGGACCAGTGCATCAGAGATCATCCCATGAAGGGACCAGGGCATCACAGCACTATGATTAGAGGTATGCAAGATCATCCCATGAAGGGACCAGGGCATCAGACATCATCCCATGAAGGGACCAGGGCATCAGACATCATCCCATGAAGGGACCAGGGCATCAGACATCATCCCATGAAGGGACCAGGGCATCAGACATCATCCCATGAAGGGACCAGGGCATCAGACATCATCCCATGAAGGGACCAGGGCATCAGACATCATCCCATGAAGCGACCAGGGCATCAGACATCATCCCATGAAGGGACCAGGGCATCAGACATCATCCCATGAAGGGACCAGGGCATCAGAGCACTATGATTAGAGGTATGCAAGATCTTCCCATGAAGGGACCAGTGCATCAGAGATCATCCCATGAAGGGCATCAGAGATCATCCCATGAAGGGACCAGTGCATCAGACCTCTCATGAAGGGACCAGGGCATCAGAGATCATCCCATGAAGGGACCAGTGCATCAGAGATCATCCCATGAAGGGACCAGTGCATCAGAGATCATCCCATGAAGGGACCAGTGCATCAGAGATCATCCCATGAAGGGACCAGGGCATCAGAGATCATCCCATGAAGGGACCAGGGCATCAGATCATCCCATGAAGGGACCAGGGCATCAGATCATCCCATGAAGGGACCAGTGCATCAGATCATCCCATGAAGGGACCAGGGCATCAGAGATCATCCCATGAAGGGACCAGGGCATCAGAGATCATCCCATGAAGGGACCAGTGCATCAGAGATCATCCCATGAAGGGACCAGGGCATCACAGCACTATGATTAGAGGTATGCAAGATCATCCCATGAACGGACCAGTGCATCAGAGATCATCCCATGAAGGGACCAGTGCATCAGACATCATCCCATGAAGGGACCAGTGCATCACAACACTATGATTAGAGGTATGCAAGATTATCCCATGAAGGGACCAGTGCATCAGAGATCATCCCATGAAGGGACCAGTACACCACACAGCACATACATTAGAGGCATGCAAGATCAACCCATGAAGGGACCAGTGCATCAGAGATCATCCCATGAAGGGAAGAGGGCATCAGACATCCCATGAAGGGAAGAGGGCATCAGACATCATCCCATGAAGGGACCAGGGCATCAGAGCACTATGATTAGAGGTATGCAAGATCTTCCCATGAAGGGACCAGGGCATCAGAGATCATCCCATGAAGGGACCAGTGCATCAGACATCATCCCATGAAGGGACCTGTGCATCAGACATCATCCCATGAAGGGACCAGGGCATCAGACATCATCCCAAGAAGGGACCAGGGCATCAGACATCATCCCAAGAAGGGACCAGGGCATCAGACATCATCCCATGAAGGGACCAGGGCATCAGACATCATCCCATGAAGGGACCAGGGCATCAGAGATCATCCCATGAAGGGACCAGGGCATCAGAGATCATCCCATGAAGGGACAAGGGCATCAGAGATCATCCCATGAAGGGACCAGGGCATCAGATCATCCCATGAAGGGACCAGGGCATCAGATCATCCCATGAAGGGACCAGTGCATCAGATCATCCCATGAAGGGACCAGGGCTTCAGAGATCATCCCATGAGGGGACCAGGGCTTCAGAGATCATCCCATGAAGGGACCAGGGCTTCAGAGATCATCCCATGAAGGGACCAGGGCTTCAGAGATCATCCCATGAAGGGACCAGGGCTTCAGAGATCATCCCATGAAGGGACCAGGGCTTCAGAGATCATCCCATGAAGGGACCAGGGCTTCAGAGATCATCCCATGAAGGGACCAGGGCTTCAGAGCACTATGATTAGAGGTATGCAAGATAATCCCATGAACGGACCAGTGCATCAGAGATCATCCCATGAGGGACCAGTGCATCAGAGATCATCCCATGGAGGGACCAGTGCATCAGAGGTCATCCCATGAAGGGACCAGTGCATCAGAGATAATCCCATGAAGGGACCAGTGCATCAGAGATCATCCCATGAAGGGACCAGGGCATCACAGCACTATGATTAGAGGTATGCAAGATCATCCCATGAAGGGACCAGTGCATCAGACATGATCCCATGAAGGGACCAGTGCATCAGAGATCATCCCATGAAGGGACCAGTGCATCACAGCACTATGATTAGAAGTATGCAAGATCATCCCATGAAGGGACCAGTGCATCAGACAGCATCCAATGAAGGGACCAGTGCATCAGAGAACATCCAATGAACAGACCAGGGCATCACAGCACTATGATTAGAGGTATGCAAGATCATCCCATGAAGGGACCAGTGAATCAGAGATCATCCCATGGAGGGACCAGTGCATCTGAGATCATCCCATGAAGGGACCAGTGCATCAGAGATCATCCCATGAAGGGACCAGGGCATCAGAGATCATCCCATGAAGGGACCAGGGCATCAGACATCATCCCATGAAGGGACCAGGGCATCAGACATCATCCCATGAAGCGACCAGGGCATCAGACATCATCCCATGAAGGGACCAGGGCATCAGAGATCATCCCATGAAGGGACCAGGGCATCAGAGATCATCCCATGAAGGGACCAGGGCATCAGAGATCATCCCATGAAGGGACCAGGGCATCAGAGATCATCCCATGAAGGGACCAGGGCATCAGAGGGACCAGGGCATCAAAGATCATCCCATGAAGGGACCAGGGCATCAAAGATCATCCCATGAAGGGACCAGGGCATCAAAGATCATCCCATGAAGGGACCAGGGCATCACAGCACTATGATTAGAGGTATGCAAGATCATCCCATGCAGGGACCAGTGCATCAGAGATCATCCCATGAGGGACCAGTGCATCAGAGATCATCCCATGGAGGGACCAGTGCATCAGAGATCATCCCATGAAGGGACCAGTGCATCAGAGATCATCCCATGAAGGGACCAGTACACCACAGCACGTACATTAGAGGTATGCAAGATCAACCCATGAAGGGACCAGTGCATCAGAGATCATCCCATGAAGGGACCAGGGCATCACAGCACTATGATTAGAGGTATGCAAGATCATCCCATGAAGGGACCAGGGCATCAGACATCATCCCATGAAGGGACCAGGGCATCAGACATCATCCCATGAAGGGACCAGGGCATCAGACATCATCCCATGAAGGGACCAGGGCATCAGACATCATCCCATGAAGGGACCAGGGCATCAGACATCATCCCATGAAGGGACCAGGGCATCAGACATCATCCCATGAAGCGACCAGGGCATCAGACATCATCCCATGAAGGGACCAGGGCATCAGACATCATCCCATGAAGGGACCAGGGCATCAGAGCACTATGATTAGAGGTATGCAAGATCTTCCCATGAAGGGACCAGTGCATCAGAGATCATCCCATGAAGGGCATCAGAGATCATCCCATGAAGGGACCAGTGCATCAGACCTCTCATGAAGGGACCAGGGCATCAGAGATCATCCCATGAAGGGACCAGTGCATCAGAGATCATCCCATGAAGGGACCAGTGCATCAGAGATCATCCCATGAAGGGACCAGTGCATCAGAGATCATCCCATGAAGGGACCAGGGCATCAGAGATCATCCCATGAAGGGACCAGGGCATCAGATCATCCCATGAAGGGACCAGGGCATCAGATCATCCCATGAAGGGACCAGTGCATCAGATCATCCCATGAAGGGACCAGGGCATCAGAGATCATCCCATGAAGGGACCAGGGCATCAGAGATCATCCCATGAAGGGACCAGTGCATCAGAGATCATCCCATGAAGGGACCAGGGCATCACAGCACTATGATTAGAGGTATGCAAGATCATCCCATGAACGGACCAGTGCATCAGAGATCATCCCATGAAGGGACCAGTGCATCAGACATCATCCCATGAAGGGACCAGTGCATCACAACACTATGATTAGAGGTATGCAAGATTATCCCATGAAGGGACCAGTGCATCAGAGATCATCCCATGAAGGGACCAGTACACCACACAGCACATACATTAGAGGCATGCAAGATCAACCCATGAAGGGACCAGTGCATCAGAGATCATCCCATGAAGGGAAGAGGGCATCAGACATCCCATGAAGGGAAGAGGGCATCAGACATCATCCCATGAAGGGACCAGGGCATCAGAGCACTATGATTAGAGGTATGCAAGATCTTCCCATGAAGGGACCAGGGCATCAGAGATCATCCCATGAAGGGACCAGTGCATCAGACATCATCCCATGAAGGGACCTGTGCATCAGACATCATCCCATGAAGGGACCAGGGCATCAGACATCATCCCAAGAAGGGACCAGGGCATCAGACATCATCCCAAGAAGGGACCAGGGCATCAGACATCATCCCATGAAGGGACCAGGGCATCAGACATCATCCCATGAAGGGACCAGGGCATCAGAGATCATCCCATGAAGGGACCAGGGCATCAGAGATCATCCCATGAAGGGACAAGGGCATCAGAGATCATCCCATGAAGGGACCAGGGCATCAGATCATCCCATGAAGGGACCAGGGCATCAGATCATCCCATGAAGGGACCAGTGCATCAGATCATCCCATGAAGGGACCAGGGCTTCAGAGATCATCCCATGAGGGGACCAGGGCTTCAGAGATCATCCCATGAAGGGACCAGGGCTTCAGAGATCATCCCATGAAGGGACCAGGGCTTCAGAGATCATCCCATGAAGGGACCAGGGCTTCAGAGATCATCCCATGAAGGGACCAGGGCTTCAGAGATCATCCCATGAAGGGACCAGGGCTTCAGAGATCATCCCATGAAGGGACCAGGGCTTCAGAGCACTATGATTAGAGGTATGCAAGATAATCCCATGAACGGACCAGTGCATCAGAGATCATCCCATGAGGGACCAGTGCATCAGAGATCATCCCATGGAGGGACCAGTGCATCAGAGGTCATCCCATGAAGGGACCAGTGCATCAGAGATAATCCCATGAAGGGACCAGTGCATCAGAGATCATCCCATGAAGGGACCAGGGCATCACAGCACTATGATTAGAGGTATGCAAGATCATCCCATGAAGGGACCAGTGCATCAGACATGATCCCATGAAGGGACCAGTGCATCAGAGATCATCCCATGAAGGGACCAGTGCATCACAGCACTATGATTAGAAGTATGCAAGATCATCCCATGAAGGGACCAGTGCATCAGACAGCATCCAATGAAGGGACCAGTGCATCAGAGAACATCCAATGAACAGACCAGGGCATCACAGCACTATGATTAGAGGTATGCAAGATCATCCCATGAAGGGACCAGTGAATCAGAGATCATCCCATGGAGGGACCAGTGCATCTGAGATCATCCCATGAAGGGACCAGTGCATCAGAGATCATCCCATGAAGGGACCAGGGCATCAGAGATCATCCCATGAAGGGACCAGGGCATCAGACATCATCCCATGAAGGGACCAGGGCATCAGACATCATCCCATGAAGCGACCAGGGCATCAGACATCATCCCATGAAGGGACCAGGGCATCAGACATCATCCCATGAAGGGACCAGGGCATCAGAGCACTATGATTAGAGGTATGCAAGATCTTCCCATGAAGGGACCAGGGCATTAGACATCATCCCATGAAGGGACCAGTGCATCAGAGATCATCCCATGAAGGGACCAGTGCATCAGAGATCATCCCATGAAGGGCATCCGAGATAATCCCATGAAGGGACCAGGGCATCAGACATCATCCCATGAAGGGACCAGGGCATCAGACATCATCCCATGAAGGGACCAGGGCATCAGACATCATCCCATGAAGGGACCAGGGCATCAGACATCATCCCATGAAGGGACCAGGGCATCAGACATCATCCCATGAAGGGACCAGGGCATCAGACATCATCCCATGAAGGGACCAGGGCATCAGACATCATCCCATGAAGGGACCAGGGCATCAGACATCATCCCATGAAGGGACCAGGGCATCAGACATCTCATGAAGGGACCAGGGCATCAGAGATCATCCCATCAAGGGACCAGTGCATCACAGCGCTATGATTAGAGGTATGCAAGATCATCCCATGAAGGGACCAGTGCATCAGACATCATCCCATGAAGGGACCAGTGCATCAGAGCTCATCCCATGAAGGGACCAGTGCATCAGAGATCATCCCATGAAGGGACCAGTGCTTCAGAGATCATCCCATGAAGGGACCAGTGCATCACAGCACTATGATTAGAGGTATGCAAGATCATCCCATGAAGGGACCAGTGCATCAGAGATCATCCCATGAAGGGACCAGTGCATCAGAGATCATCCCATGAAGGGACCAGGGCATCAGAGATCATCCCATGAAGGGACCAGGGCATCAGGGATCATCCCATGAAGGGACCAGGGCATCAGGGATCATCCCATAAGACCAGGGCATCAGGGATCATCCCATAAGACCAGGGCTTCAGAGATCATCCCATGAAGGGACCAGGGCATCAGAGATCATCCCATGAAGGGACCAGTGCATCAGAGATCATCCCATGAAGGGACCAGTGCATCAGAGATCATCCCATGAAGGGACCAGTGCATCAGAGATCATCCCATGAAGGGACCAGTGCATCAGAGGTCATCCCATGAAGGGACCAGTGCATCAGAGGTCATCCCATGAAGGGACCAGTGCATCAGAGGTCATCCCATGAAGGGACCAGTGCATAAGAGGTCATCCCATGAAGGGACCAGTGCATCACAGCACTATGATTAGAGGTATGCAGGATCATCCCATGAAGGGACCAGTGCATCAGACATCATCCCATGAAGGGACCAGGGCATCAGACATCATCCCATGAAGGGACCAGTGCATCAGACAATCCCATGAAGGGACCAGTGCATCAGAGAACATCCCATGAAGGGACCAGTGCATCACAGCACTATGATTAGAGGTATGCAAGATCATCCCATGAAGGGACCAGTGCATCAGAGATCATCCCATGAAGGGACCAGTGCATCAGAGATCATCCCATGAAGGGACCAGTGCATCAGAGATCATCCCATGAAGGGACCAGTGCATCGGAGATCATCCCATGAAGGGACCAGGGCATCACAGCACTATGATTAGAGGTATGCAAGATCATCCCATGCAGGGACCAGTGCATCAGAGATCATCCCATGAGGGACCAGTGCATCAGAGATCATCCCATGGAGGGACCAGTGCATCAGAGATCATCCCATGAAGGGACCAGTACATCAGAGATCATCCCATGAAGGGACCAGTACACCACAGCACGTACATTAGAGGTATGCAAGATCAACCCATGAAGGGACCAGTGCATCAGAGATCATCCCATGAAGGGACCAGGGCATCACAGCACTATGATTAGAGGTATGCAAGATCATCCCATGAAGGGACCAGTGCATCAGAGATCATCCCATGAAGGGACCAGGGCATCACAGCACTATGATTAGAGGTATGCGAGATCATCCCATGAAGGGACCAGGGCATCACAGCACTATGATTAGAGGTATGCAAGATCATCCCATGAAGGGACCAGGGCATCAGACATCATCCCATGAAGGGACCAGGGCATCAGACATCATCCCATGAAGGGACCAGGGCATCAGACATCATCCCATGAAGGGACCAGGGCATCAGACATCATCCCATGAAGGGACCAGGGCATCAGAGATCATCCCATGAAGGGACCAGGGCATCAAAGATCATCCCATGAAGGGACCAGGGCATCAAAGATCATCCCATGAAGGGACCAGGGCATCAAAGATCATCCCATGAAGGGACCAGGGCATCAAAGATCATCCCATGAAGGGACCAGTGCATCAGAGATCATCCCATGAAGGTACCAGGGCATCAGAGATCATCCCATGAAGGGACCAGGGCATCAGACATCATCCCATGAAGCGACCAGGGCATCAGACCTCATCCCATGAAGGGACCAGGGCATCAGAGCACTATGATTAGAGGTATGCAAGATCTTCCCATGAAGGGACCAGTGCATCAGAGATCATCCCATGAAGGGCATCAGAGATCATCCCATGAAGGGACCAGTGCATCAGACCTCTCATGAAGGGACCAGGGCATCAGACATCATCCCATGAAGGGACCAGGGCATCAGACATCATCCCATGAAGGGACCAGGGCATCAGACATCATCCCATGAAGGGACCAGGGCATCAGACATCATCCCATGAAGGGACCAGGGCATCAGACATCATCCCATGAAGGGACCAGGGCATCAGACATCATCCCATGAAGGGACCAGGGCATCAGACATCATCCCATGAAGGGACCAGGGCATCAGAGATCATCCCATGAAGGGACCAGGGCATCAGAGATCATCCCATGAAGGGACCAGGGCATCAAAGATCATCCCATGAAGGGACCAGGGCATCAAAGATCATCCCATGAAGGGACCAGTGCATCAGAGATCATCCCATGAAGGGACCAGGGCATCGGAGATCATCCCATGAAGGGACCAAGGCATCAGAGATCATCCCATGAAGGGACCAAGGCATCAGAGATCATCCCATGAAGGGACCAGGGCATCAGAGATCATCCCATGAAGGGACCAGGGCATCAGAGATCATCCCATGAAGGGACCAGGGCATCACAGCACTGTGATTAGAGGTATGCAAGATCATCCCATGAAGGGACCAGGGCATCAGAGATCATCCCATGAAGGGACCAGGGCATCAGAGATCATCCCATGAAGGGACCAGGGCATCAGAGATCATCCCATGAAGGGACCAGGGCATCAGATATCATCCCATGAAGGGACCAGGGCATCAGAGTTCATCCCATGAAGGGACCAGGGCATCAGAGATCATCCCATGAAGGGACCAGGGCATCAGAGATCATCCCATGAAGGGACCAGGGCATCAGAGATCATCCCATGAAGGGACCAGGGCATCAGAGATCATCCCATGAAGGGACCAGGGCATCAGAGATCATCCCTTGAAGAGACCAGGGCATCAGAGATCATCCCATGAAGAGACCAGTGCATCACAGCACTGTGATTAGAGGTATGCAAGATCATCCCATGAAGGGACCAGTGCATCAGAGATCATCCCATGAAGGGACCAGTGCATCAGAGATCCTCCCATGAAGGGACCAAGTGCATCAGAGACCCTCCCATGAAGGGACCAAGTGCATCAGAGATCCTCCCATGAAGGGACCAAGTGCATCAGAGATCCTCCCATGAAGGGACCAGGGCATCAGAGCTCTATGATTAGAGGTATGCAAGATCCTCCCATGAAGGGACCAGTGCATCAGCTCATCCCATGAAGGGACCAGAGCATCAGAGATCATCCCATGAAGGGGCCAGGGCATCAGACATCATCCCATGAAGGGACCAGGTCATCAGAGATCATCCCATGAAGGGACCAGGGCATCAGAGATCATCCCATGAAGGGACCAGGGCATCAGAGATCATCCCATGAAGGGACCAGGGCATCAGAGATCATCCCATGAAGGGACCAGGGCATCAGAGATCATCCCATGAAGGGACCAGTGCATCAGAGATCATCCCATGAAGGGACCAGGGCATCAGAGATCATCCCATGAAGGGACCAGGGCATCAGAGATCATCCCATGAAGGGACCAGGGCATCAGAGATCATCCCATGAAGGGACCAGGGCATCAGAGATCATCCCATGAAGGGACCAGTGCATCAGAGATCATCCCATTAAGGGACCAGTGCATCAGAGATCATCCCATTAAGGGACCAGGGCATCACAGCACTATGATTAGAGGTATGCAAGATCATCCCATGAACGGACCAGTGCATCAGAGATCATCCCATGAAGGGACCAGTGCATCAGAGATCATCCCATGAAGGGGGCCAGGGCATCACAACACTATGATTAGAGGTATGCAAGATCATCCCATGAAGGGACCAGTGCATCAGACATCATCCCATGAAGGGACCAGTGCATCAGACATCATCCCATGAAGGGACCAGTGCATCAGACATCATCCCATGAAGGGACCAGTGCATCACAACACTATGATTAGAGGTATGCAAGATCATCCAATGAAGGGACCAGTGCATCAGAGATCATCCCATGAAGGGACCAGTACACCACAGCACATACATTAGAGGTATGCAAGATCAACCCATGAAGGGACCAGTGCATCAGAGATCATCCCATGAAGGGAAGAGGGCATCAGACATCCCATGAAGGGAAGAGGGCATCAGACATCATCCCATGAAGGGACCAGGGCATCAGAGCACTATGATTAGAGGTATGCAAGATCTTCCCATGAAGGGACCAGGGCATCAGAGATCATCCCATGAAGGGACCAGTGCATCAGACATCATCCCATGAAGGGACCAGGGCATCAGACATCATCCCATGAAGGGATCAGGGCATCAGACATCATCCCATGAAGGGACCAGGGCATCAGACATCATCCCATGAAGGGACCAGGGCATCAGACATCATCCCATGAAGGGACCAGGGCATCAGACATCATCCCATGAAGGGACCAGGGCATCAGACATCATCCCATGAAGGGACCAGGGCATCAGACATCTTCCCATGAAGGGACCAGGGCATCAGACATCTTCCCATGAAGGGACCAGGGCATCAGAGATCATCCCATGAAGGGACCAGGGCATCAGAGATCATCCCATGAAGGGACCAGTGCATCAGACCTCATCCCATGAAGGGACCAGGGCATCAGAGATCATCCCATGAAGGGACCAGGGCATCAGAGATCATCCCATGAAGGGACCAGGGCATCAGAGATCATCCCATGAAGGGACCAGGGCATCAGAGATCATCCCATGAAGGGACCAGGGCATCAGAGATCATCCCATGAAGGGACCAGGGCATCAGAGATCATCCCATGAAGGGACCAGGGCATCAGAGATCATCCCATGAAGGGACCAGGGCATCAGAGATCATCCGATGAAGGGACCAGGGCATCAGAGATCATCCCATGAAGGGACCAGGGCATCAGAGATCATCCCATGAAGGGACCAGGGCATCAGAGATCATCCCATGAAGGGACCAGGGCATCAGATCATCCCATGAAGGGACCAGTGCATCAGATCATCCCATGAAGGGACCAGTGCATCAGATCATCCCATGAAGGGACCAGTGCATTACAGCACTATGATTAGAGGTATGCAAGATCATCCCATGAAGGGACCAGTGCATCAGACATCATCCCATGAAGGGACCAGGGCTTCAGAGATCATCCCATGAAGGGACCAGGGCTTCAGAGATCATCCCATGAAGGGACCAGGGCTTCAGAGATCATCCCATGAAGGGACCAGGGCTTCAGAGATCATCCCATGAAGGGACCAGGGCTTCAGAGATCATCCCATGAAGGGACCAGGGCTTCAGAGATCATCCCATGAAGGGACCAGGGCTTCAGAGATCATCCCATGAAGGGACCAGGGCTTCAGAGATCATCCCATGAAGGGACCAGGGCTTCAGAGCACTATGATTAGAGGTATGCAAGATCATCCCATGAAGGGACCAGTGCATCAGAGATCATCCCATGAAGGGACCAGGGCATCACAGCACTATGATTAGAGGTATGCAAGATCATCCCATGAAGGGACCAGTGAATCAGAGATCATCCCATGGAGGGACCAGTGCATCTGAGATCATCCCATGAAGGGACCAGGGCATCAGAGATCATCCCATGAAGGGACCAGGGCATCAGAGATCATCCCATGAAGGGACCAGGGCATCAGACATCATCCCATGAAGGGACCAGGGCATCAGACATCATCCCATGAAGGGACCAGGGCATCAGAGCACTATGATTAGAGGTATGCAAGATCTTCCCATGAAGGGACCAGGGCATTAGACATCATCCCATGAAGGGACCAGTGCATCAGAGATCATCCCATGAAGGGACCAGTGCATCAGAGATCATCCCATGAAGGGACCAGTGCATCAGAGATCATCCCATGAAGGGACCAGTGCATCAGAGATCATCCCATGAAGGGACCAGTGCATCAGAGATCATCCCATGAAGGGCATCCGAGATAATCCCATGAAGGTACCAGGGCATCAGACATCATCCCATGAAGGGACAAGGGCATCAGACATCATCCCATGAAGGGACCAGGGCATCAGACATCATCCCATGAAGGGACCAGGGCATCAGACATCATCCCATGAAGGGACCAGGGCATCAGAGATCATCCCATCAAGGGACCAGTGCATCACAGCGCTATGATTAGAGGTATGCAAGATCATCCCATGAAGGGACCAGTGCATCAGACATCATCCCATGAAGGGACCAGTGCATCAGAGCTCATCCCATGAAGGGACCAGTGCATCAGAGATCATCCCATGAAGGGACCAGTGCATCACAGCACTATGATTAGAGGTATGCAAGATCATCCCATGAAGGGACCAGTGCATCAGAGATCATCCCATGAAGGGACCAGTGCATCAGAGATCATCCCATGAAGGGACCAGGGCATCAGAGATCATCCCATGAAGGGACCAGGGCATCAGGGATCATCCCATGAAGGGACCAGGGCATCAGGGATCATCCCATGAAGGGACCAGGGCATCAGGGATCATCCCATAAGACCAGGGCTTCAGAGATCATCCCATGAAGGGACCAGGGCATCAGAGATCATCCCATGAAGGGACCAGGGCATCAGAGATCATCCCATGAAGGGACCAGGGCATCAGAGATCATCCCATGAAGGGACCAGGGCATCAGAGATCATCCCATGAAGGGACCAGGGCATCAGAGATCATCCCATGAAGGGACCAGTGCATCAGAGATCATCCCATGAAGGGACCAGTGCATCAGAGATCATCCCATGAAGGGACCAGTGCATCAGAGATCATCCCATGAAGGGACCAGTGCATCAGAGATCATCCCATGAAGGGACCAGTGCATCAGAGGTCATCCCATGAAGGGACCAGTGCATAAGAGGTCATCCCATGAAGGGACCAGTGCATAAGACGTCATCCCATGAAGGGACCAGTGCATCACAGCACTATGATTAGAGGTATGCAGGATCATCCCATGAAGGGACCAGTGCATCAGACATCATCCCATGAAGGGACCAGGGCATCAGACATCATCCCATGAAGGGACCAGTGCATCAGAAAATCCCATGAAGGGACCAGTGCATCAGAGAACATCCCATGAAGGGACCAGTGCATCACAGCACTATGATTAGAGGTATGCAAGATCATCCCATGAAGGGACCAGTGCATCCGAGATCATCCCGTGAAGGGACCAAGTGCATCAGAGATCATCCCATGAAGGGACCAAGTGCATCAGAGATCATCCCATGAAGGGACCAGTGCATCAGAGATCATCCCATGAAGGGACCAGTGCATCAGAGATCATCCCATGAAGGGACCAGGGCATCACAGCACTATGATTAGAGGTATGCAAGATCATCCCATGAAGGGACCAGTGCAAAGATCATCCCATGAAGGGACCAGTGCATCAGAGATCATCCCATGAAGGGACCAAGTGCATCAGAGATCATCCCATGAAGGGACCAAGTGCATCAGAGATCATCCCATGAAGGGACCAGGGCATCAGACATCATCCCATGAAGGGACCAGGGCATCAGACATCATCCCATGAAGGGACCGGGGCATCAGACATCATCCCATGAAGGGACCGGGGCATCAGACATCATCCCATGAAGGGACCGGGGCATCAGACATCATCCCATGAAGGGACCGGGGCATCAGACATCATCCCATGAAGGGACCGGGGCATCAAAGATCATCCCATGAAGGGACCAGGGCATCAAAGATCATCCCATGAAGGGACCAGGGCATCAAAGATCATCCCATGAAGGGACCAGGGCATCAAAGATCATCCCATGAAGGGACCAGGGCATCAAAGATCATCCCATGAAGGGACCAGGGCATCAAAGATCATCCCATGAAGGGACCAGGGCATCAAAGATCATCCCATGAAGGGACCAGGGCATCAAAGATCATCCCATGAAGGGACCAGGGCATCAGAGATCATCCCATGAAGGGACCAGTGCATCAGAGATCATCCCGTGAAGGGACCAGTGCATCAGAGATCATCCCGTGAAGGGACCAGTGCATCAGAGATCATCCCGTGAAGGGACCAGTGCATCAGAGATCATCCCGTGAAGGGACCAGTGCATCAGAGATCATCCCGTGAAGGGACCAGTGCATCAGAGATCATCCCGTGAAGGGACCAGTGCATCAGAGATCATCCCGTGAAGGGACCAGTGCATCAGAGATCATCCCGTGAAGGGACCAAGTGCATCAGAGATCATCCCATGAAGGGACCAAGTGCATCAGAGATCATCCCATGAAGGGACCAGTGCATCAGAGATCATCCCATGAAGGGACCAGGGCATCACAGCACTATGATTAGAGGTATGCAAGATCATCCCATGAAGGGACCAGTGCAAAGATCATCCCATGAAGGGACCAGTGCATCAGAGATCATCCCATGAAGGGACCAAGTGCATCAGAGATCATCCCATGAAGGGACCAAGTGCATCAGACATCATCCCATGAAGGGACCAGGGCATCAGACATCATCCCATGAAGGGACCAGGGCATCAGACATCATCCCATGAAGGGACCGGGGCATCAGACATCATCCCATGAAGGGACCGGGGCATCAGACATCATCCCATGAAGGGACCGGGGCATCAGACATCATCCCATGAAGGGACCGGGGCATCAGACATCATCCCATGAAGGGACCAGGGCATCAAAGATCATCCCATGAAGGGACCAGGGCATCAAAGATCATCCCATGAAGGGACCAGGGCATCAGAGATCATCCCATGAAGGGACCAGGGCATCAGAGATCATCCCATGAAGGGACCAGGGCATCAGAGATCATCCCATGAAGGGACCAGGGCATCACAGCACTATGATTAGAGGTATGCAAGATCATCCCATGAAGGGACCAGTGCATCAGACATCATCCCGTGAAGGGACCAGTGCATCAGAGATCATCCCGTGAAGGGACCAGTGCATCAGAGATCATCCCGTGAAGGGACCATTGCATCAGAGATCATCCCGTGAAGGGACCAGTGCATCAGAGATCATCCCGTGAAGGGACCAGTGCATCAGAGATCATCCCGTGAAGGGACCAGTGCATCAGAGATCATCCCGTGAAGGGACCAGTGCATCAGAGATCATCCCGTGAAGGGACCAGTGCATCAGAGATCATCCCGTGAAGGGACCAGTGCATCAGAGATCATTCCGTGAAGGGACCAGTGCATCAGAGATCATCCCGTGAAGGGACCAGTGCATCAGAGATCATCCCGTGAAGGGACCAGTGCATCAGAGATCATCCCGTGAAGGGACCAGTGCATCAGAGATCATCCCGTGAAGGGACCAGTGCATCAGAGATCATCCCGTGAAGGGACCAGTGCATCAGAGATCATCCCATGAAGGGACCAGGGCATCAGAGATCATCCCATGAAGGGACCAGGGCATCAGAGCACTATGATTAGAGGTATGCAAGATCATCCCATGAAGGGACCAGGGCATCAGAGATCATCCCATGAAGGGACCAGGGCATCAGAGATCATCCCATGAAGGGACCAGGGCATCAGAGATCATCCCATGAAGGGACCAGGGCATCAGAGATCATCCCATGAAGGGACCAGGGCATCAGAGATCATCCCATGAAGAGACCAGTGCATCAGAGATCATCCCATGAAGATACCAGTGCATCACAGCAGTATGCAAGATCATCCCATGAAGGGGCCAGTGCATCAGAGATCCTCCCATGAAGGGACCAGTGCATCAGAGATCCTCCCATGAAGGGACCAAGTGCATCAGAGATCCTCCCATGAAGGGACCAAGTGCATCAGAGATCCTCCCATGAAGGGACCAAGTGCATCAGAGCACTATGATTAGAGGTATGCAAGATCATCCCATGAAGGGACCAGTGCATCAGAGATCATCCCATGAAGGGACCAGGGCACCACAGCACTATGATTAGAGGTATGCAAGATCATCCCATGAAGGGACCAGTGCATCAGATCATCCCATGAAGGGAGAAGGGCATCAGAGATCATCCCATGAAGGGAGCAGGGCATCAGAGATCATCCCATGAAGGGAGCAGGGCATCAGAGATCATCCCATGAAGGGAGCAGGGCATCAGAGATCATCCCATGAAGGGAGCAGGGCATCAGAGATCATCCCATGAAGGGAGCAGGGCATCAGAGATCATCCCATGAAGGGAGCAGGGCATCAGAGATCATCCCATGAAGGGAGCAGGGCATCAGAGATCATCCCATGAAGGGAGCAGGGCATCAGAGATCATCCCATGAAGGGAGCAGGGCATCAGAGATCATCCCATGAAGGGACCAGGGCATCAGAGATCATCCCATGAAGGGACCAGGGCATCAGAGATCATCCCATGAAGGGACCAGGGCATCAGAGATCATCCCTTGAAGGGACCAGGGCATCAGAGATCATCCCTTGAAGGGACCAGGGCATCAGAGATCATCCCTTGAAGGGACCAGGGCATCACAGCACTATGATTAGAGGTATGCAAGATCATCCCATGAAGGGACCAGGGCATCAGAGATCATCCCATGAAGGGACCAGGGCATCAGAGATCATCCCATGAAGGGACCAGGGCATCAGATCATCCCATGAAGGGACCAGGGCATCAGAGATCATCCCATGAAGGGACCAGAGATCATCCCATGAAGGGACCAGGGCATCAGATATCATCCCATGAAGGGACCAGGGCATCAGACATCATCCCATGAAGGGACCAGGGCATCAGACATCATCCCATGAAGGGACCGGGGCATCAGACATCATCCCATGAAGGGACCGGGGCATCAGACATCATCCCATGAAGGGACCGGGGCATCAGACATCATCCCATGAAGGGACCGGGGCATCAGACATCATCCCATGAAGGGACCGGGGCATCAGACATCATCCCATGAAGGGACCAGGGCATCAAAGATCATCCCATGAAGGGACCAGGGCATCAAAGATCATCCCATGAAGGGACCAATGCATCAGAGATCATCCCGTGAAGGGACCAGTGCATCAGAGATCATCCCGTGAAGGGACCAGTGCATCAGAGATCATCCCGTGAAGGGACCAGTGCATCAGAGATCATCCCGTGAAGGGACCAGTGCATCAGAGATCATCCCGTGAAGGGACCAGTGCATCAGAGATCATCCCGTGAAGGGACCAGTGCATCAGAGATCATCCCGTGAAGGGACCAGTGCATCAGAGATCATCCCGTGAAGGGACCAGTGCATCAGAGATCATCCCATGAAGGGACCAGGGCATCACAGCACTATGATTAGAGGTATGCAAGATCATCCCATGAAGGGACCAGTGCAAAGATCATCCCATGAAGGGACCAGTGCATCAGAGATCATCCCATGAAGGGACCAAGTGCATCAGAGATCATCCCATGAAGGGACCAAGTGCATCAGAGATCATCCCATGAAGGGACCAAGTGCATCAGACATCATCCCATGAAGGGACCAGGGCATCAGACATCATCCCATGAAGGGACCAGGGCATCAGACATCATCCCATGAAGGGACCGGGGCATCAGACATCATCCCATGAAGGGACCGGGGCATCAGACATCATCCCATGAAGGGACCGGGGCATCAGACATCATCCCATGAAGGGACCAGGGCATCAGAGATCATCCCATGAAGGGACCAGGGCATCAAAGATCATCCCATGAAGGGACCAGGGCATCAAAGATCATCCCATGAAGGGACCAGGGCATCAAAGATCATCCCATGAAGGGACCAGGGCATCAAAGATCATCCCATGAAGGGAGCAGGGCATCACAGCACTATGATTAGAGGTATGCAAGATCATCCCATGAAGGGACCAGTGCATCAGACATCATCCCGTGAAGGGACCAGTGCATCAGAGATCATCCCGTGAAGGGACCAGTGCATCAGAGATCATCCCGTGAAGGGACCAGTGCATCAGAGATCATCCCGTGAAGGGACCAGTGCATCAGAGATCATCCCGTGAAGGGACCAGTGCATCAGAGATCATCCCGTGAAGGGACCAGTGCATCAGAGATCATCCCGTGAAGGGACCAGTGCATCAGAGATCATCCCATGAAGGGACCAGTGCATCAGAGGTCATCCCATGAAGGGACCAGTGCATAAGAGGTCATCCCATGAAGGGACCAGTGCATAAGACGTCATCCCATGAAGGGACCGGGGCATCAGAGCACTATGATTAGAGGTATGCAAGATCATCCCATGAAGGGACCAGGGCATCAGAGATCATCCCATGAAGGGACCAGGGCATCAGAGATCATCCCATGAAGGGACCAGGGCATCAGAGATCATCCCATGAAGGGACCAGGGCATCAGAGATCATCCCATGAAGGGACCAGGGCATCAGAGATCATCCCATGAAGGGACCAGGGCATCAGAGATCATCCCATGAAGGGACCAGGGCATCAGAGATCATCCCATGAAGGGACCAGTGCATCAGAGATCATCCCATGAAGATACCAGTGCATCACAGCAGTATGCAAGATCATCCCATGAAGGGGCCAGTGCATCAGAGATCCTCCCATGAAGGGACCAGTGCATCAGAGATCCTCCCATGAAGGGACCAAGTGCATAAGAGATCCTCCCATGAAGGGACCAAGTGCATCAGAGATCCTCCCATGAAGGGACCAAGTGCATCAGAGCACTATGATTAGAGGTATGCAAGATCATCCCATGAAGGGACCAGTGCATCAGAGATCATCCCATGAAGGGACCAGGGCACCACAGCACTATGATTAGAGGTATGCAAGATCATCCCATGAAGGGACCAGTGCATCAGACATCATCCTGTGAAGGGACCAGTGCATCAGAGATCATCCCGTGAAGGGACCAGTGCATCAGAGAACATCCCATGAAGGGACCAGGGCATCAGAGATCACCAGTGCATCAGAGATCATCCCATGAAGGGAGCAGGGCATCAGAGATCATCCCATGAAGGGACCAGGGCATCAGAGATCATCCCTTGAAGGGACCAGGGCATCAGAGATCATCCCTTGAAGGGACCAGGGCATCAGAGATCATCCCTTGAAGGGACCAGGGCATCAGAGATCATCCCTTGAAGGGACCAGGGCATCACAGCACTATGATTAGAGGTATGCAAGATCATCCCATGAAGGGACCAGGGCATCAGAGATCATCCCATGAAGGGACCAGGGCATCAGAGATCATCCCATGAAGGGACCAGGGCATCAGAGATCATCCCATGAAGGGACCAGAGATCATCCCATGAAGGGACCAGGGCATCAGAGATCATCCCATGAAGGGACCAGGGCATCACAGCACTATGATTAGAGGTATGCAAGATCATCCCACGAAGGGACCAGTGCATCAGACATCATCCCATGAAGGGACCAGTGCATCAAAGATCATCCCATGATGGGAACAGGAAATCAGAGATCATCCCATGAAGGGAACAGGGCATCAGAGATCATCCCATGAAGGGACCAGTGCATCAGAGAACATCCCATGAAGGGGCCAGGGCATCACAGCACTATGATTAGAGGTATGCATGATCATCCCATGAAGGGACCAGTGCATCAGACATCATCCCATGAAGGGACCAGTGCATCAGAGAACATCCCATGAACAGACCAGGGCATCACAGCACTATGATTAGAGGTATGCAAGATCATCCCATGAAGGGACCAGTGCATCAGAGATCATCTCATGAAGGGACCAGTGCATCAGCGATCATCCCATGAAGGGACCAGTACACCACAGCACATACATTAGAGGTATGCAAGATCAACCCATGAAGGGACCAGTGCATCAGAGATCATCCCATGGAGGGACCAGGGCATCACAGCACTATGATTAGAGGTATGCAAGATCATCCCATGAAGGGACCAGTGCAAAGATCATCCCATGAAGGGACCAGGGCATCAGACATCATCCCATGAAGGGACCAGGGCATCAGACATCATCCCATGAAGGGACCAGGGCATCAGACATCATCCCATGAAGGGACCAGGGCATCAGACATCATCCCATGAAGGGACCAGGGCATCAGACATCCCATGAAGGGACCAGGGCATCAGACATCCCATGAAGGGACCAGGGCATCAGACATCATCCCATGAAGGGACCAGGGCATCAGACATCATCCCATGAAGGGACCAGGGCATCAGACATCATCCCATGAAGGGACCAGGGCATCAGACATCATCCCATGAAGGGACCAGGGCATCAGACATCATCCCATGAAGGGACCAGGGCATCAGACATCATCCCATGAAGGGACCATGGCATCAGACATCATCCCACGAAGGGACCATGGCATCAGACATACTCCCATGAAGGGACCAGGGCATCAGACATACTCCCATGAAGGGACCAGGGCATCAGACATACTCCCATGAAGGGACCAGGGCATCAGACATCATCCCATGAAGGGAAGAGGGCATCAGACATCCCATGAAGGGACCAGGGCATCAGAGATCATCCCATGAAGGGACCAGGGCATCAGAGATCATCCCATGAAGGGACCAGGGCATCAGAGATCATCCCATGAAGGGATCAGTGCATCAGAGATCATCCCATGAAGGGACCAGGGCATCACAGCACTATGATTAGAGGTATGCAAGATCATCCCATGAAGGGACCAGTGCATCAGACATCATCCCATGAAGGGACCAATGCATCAGACATCATCCCATGAAGGGACCAGTGCATCAGACATCATCCCATGAAGGGACCAGTGCATCAGACATCATCCCATGAAGGGACCAGGGCATCACAGCACTATGATTAGAGGTATGCAAGATCATCCCATGAAGGGACCAGTGCATCAGAGATCATCCCATGAAGGGATCAGTGCATCAGAGATCATCCCATGAAGGGACCAGGGCATCACAGCACTATGATTAGAGGTATGCAAGATCATCCCATGAAGGGACCAGTGCATCACACATCATCCCATGAAGGGACCAGGGCATCAGACATCATCCCATGAAGGGACCAGGGCATCAGACATCATCCCATGAAGGGACCAGGGCATCAGACATCATCCCATGAAGGGACCAGGGCATCAGACATCATCCCATGAAGGGACCAGGGCATCAGCCATCATCCCATGAAGGGACCAGGGCATCAGACATCATCCCATGAAGGGACCAGGGCATCAGACATCATCCCATGAAGGGACCAGGGCATCAGACATCATCCCATGAAGGGACCAGGGCATCAGACATCATCCCATGAAGGGACCGGGGCATCAGAGATCATCCCATGAAGGGACCGGGGCATCAGAGATCATCCCATGAAGGGACCGGGGCATCAGAGATCATCCCATGAAGGGACCGGGGCATCAGAGATCATCCCATGAAGGGACCGGGGCATCAGAGATCATCCCATGAAGGGACCGGGGCATTAGACATCATCCCATGAAGGGACCGGGGCATTAGACATCATCCCATGAAGGGAAGAGGGCATCAGACATCCCATGAAGGGAAGAGGGCATCAGACATCCCATGAAGGGAAGAGGGCATCAGACATCATCCCATGAAGGGACCAGGGCATTAGACATCATCCCATGAAGGGAAGAGGGCATCAGACATCCCATGAAGGGACCAGTGCATCGGAGATCATCCCATGAAGGGACCAGTGCATCGGAGATCATCCCATGAAGGGACCAGGGCATCGGAGACCATCCCATGAAGGGACCAGGGCATCAGAGACCATCCCATGAAGGGACCAGGGCATCAGAGATCATCCCATGAAGGGACCAGGGCATCAGAGATCATCCCATGAAGGGACCAGGGCATCAGAGATCATCCCATGAAGGGACCAGGGCATCAGAGATCATCCCATGAAGGGACCAGGGCATCACAGCACTATGATTAGAGGTATGCAAGATCATCCCATGAAGGGACCAGTGCATCAGAGATCATCTCATGAAGGGACTAGGGCATCAGAGATCATCTCATGAAGGGACTAGGGCATCAGAGATCATCCCATTTAGGGACCAGGGCATCAGAGATCATCCCATTTAGGGACCAGGGCATCAGAGATCATCCCATGAAGGGACCAGGGCATCAGAGATCATCCCATGAAGGGACCAGGGCATCAGAGATCATCCCATGAAGGGACCAGGGCATCAGAGATCATCCCATGAAGGGACCAGGGCATCAGAGATCATCCCATGAAGGGACCAGGGCATCAGAGATCATCCCATGAAGGGACCAGGGCATCAGAGATCATCCCATGAAGGGACCAGGGCATCAGAGATCATCCCATGAAGGGACCAGGGCATCAGAGATCATCCCATGAAGGGACCAGGGCATCAGAGATCATCCCATGAAGGGACCAGGGCATCAGAGATCATCCCATGAAGGGACCAGGGCATCAGAGATCATCCCATGAAGGGACCCGTGCAGAGATCATCCCATGAAGGGACCAGGGCATTACAGCACTATGATTAGAGGTATGCAAGATCATCCCATGAAGGGACCAGGGCTTCAGAGATCATCCCATGAAGGGACCAGGGCTTCAGAGATCATCCCATGAAGGGACCAGGGCTTCAGAGATCATCCCATGAAGGGACCAGGGCTTCAGAGATCATCCCATGAAGGGAAAGGGCTTCAGAGATCATCCCATGAAGGGACCAGGGCTTCAGAGATCATCCCATGAAGGGACCAGGGCTTCAGAGATCATCCCATGAAGGGACCAGGGCTTCAGAGATCATCCCATGAAGGGACCAGGGCTTCAGAGATCATCCCATGAAGGGACCAGGGCTTCAGAGATCATCCCATGAAGGGACCAGGGCTTCAGAGATCATCCCATGAAGGGACCAGGGCTTCAGAGATCATCCCATGAAGGGACCAGGGCTTCAGAGATCATCCCATGAAGGGACCAGGGCATCAGAGATCATCCCATGAAGGGACCAGGGCATCAGAGATCATCCCATGACGGGACCAGGGCATCAGAGATCATCCCATGACGGGACCAGGGCATCACAGCACTATGATTAGAGGTATGCAAGATCATCCCATGAAGGGACCAGTGCATCAGAGATCATCCCATGAAGGGACCAGTGCATCAGAGATCATCCCATGAAGGGACCAGTGCATCACAGCACTATGATTAGACGTATGCAAGATCATCCAATGAAGGGACCAGTGCATCAGAGAACATCCCATGAACGGACCAGGGCATCACAGCACTATGATTAGAGGTATGCAAGATCATCCCATGAAGGGACCAGTGCATCAGAGATCATCCCATGAGGGACCAGTGCATCAGAGATCATCCCCTGAAGGGACCAGTACATCAGAGATCATCCCATGAAGGGACCAGTACACCACAGCACGTACATTAGAGGTATGCAAGATCATCCCATGAAGGGACCAGTGCATCAGACAGCATCCCATGAATGGACCAGGGCATCACAGCACTATGATTAGAGGTATGCAAGATCATCCCATGAAGGGACCAGTGCATCAGACATCATCCCATGAAGGGACCAGTGCATCGGAGATCATCCCATGAAGGGACCAGTGCATCGGAGATCATCCCATGAAGGGACCAGTGCATCAGAGATCATCCCATGAAGGGACCAGTGCATCAGAGATCATCCCATGAAGGGACCAGTGCATCGGAGATCATCCCATGAACGGACCAGTGCATCGGAGATCATCCCATGAACGGACCAGTGCATCGGAGATCATCCCATGAAGGTACCAGTGCATCGGAGATCATCCCATGAAGGGACCAGTGCAAAGATCATCCCATGAAGGGACCAGTGCATCAGATCATCCCATGAAGGGACCAGGGCATCACAGCACTATGATTAGAGGTATGCAAGATCATCCCATGAAGGGACCAGGGCATCAGACATCATCCCATGAAGGGACCAGGGCATCAGACATCATCCCATGAAGGGACCAGGGCATCAGACATCATCCCATGAAGGGACCAGGGCATCAGACATCATCCCATGAAGGGACCAGGGCATCACAGCACTATGATTAGAGGTATGAAAGATCATCCCATGAAGGGACCAGGGCATCAGACATCATCCCATGAAGGGACCAGGGCATCAGACATCATCCCATGAAGGGACCAGGGCATCAGACATCATCCCATGAAGGGACCAGGGCATCACAGCACTATGATTAGAGGTATGCAAGATCATCCCATGAAGGGACCAGTGCATCAGACATCATCCCATTAAGGGACCAGTGCATCAGAGATCATCCCATTAAGGGACCAGTGCATCAGAGATCATCCCATGAAGGGACCAGTGCATCACAGCACTATGATTAGAGGTATGCAAGATCATCCCATGAAGGGACCAGTGCATCAGAGATCATCTCATGAAGGGACCAGGGCATCAGAGATCATCCCATGAAGGGACCAGGGCATCAGAGATCATCCCATGAAGGGACCAGGGCATCACAGCACTATGATTAGACGTATGCAAGATCATCCAATGAAGGGACCAGGGCATCAGGGATCATCCCATAATGCCAGGGCATCAGGGATCATCCCATAAGACCAGGGCTTCAGGGATCATCCCATGAAGGGACCAGGGCATCAGAGATCATCCCATGAAGGGACCAGGGCATCAGAGATCACCAGTGCATCAGAGATCATCCCATGAAGGGACCAGTGCATCAGAGATCATCCCATGAAGGGACCAGTGCATCAGAGATCATCCCATGAAGGGACCAGTGCATCAGAGATCATCCCATGAAGGGACCAGTGCATCAGAGGTCATCCCATGAAGGGACCAGTGCATAAGAGGTCATCCCATGGAGGGACCAGTGCATAAGAGGTCATCCCATGAAGGGACCAGTGCATAAGACGTCATCCCATGAAGGGACCAGTGCATAAGACGTCATCCCATGAAGGGACCAGTGCATCACAGCACTATGATTAGAGGTATGCAGGATCATCCCATGAAGGGACCAGTGCATCAGACATCATCCCGTGAAGGGACCAGGGCATCACAGCACTATGATTAGAGGTATGCAAGATCATCCCATGAAGGGACCAGTGCATCAGACATCATCCCATGAAGGGACCAGTGCATCAGAGAACATCCCATGAAGGGACCAGTGCATCACAGCACTATGATTAGAGGTATGCAAGATCATCCCATGAAGGGACCAAGTGCATCAGAGATCATCCCATGAAGGGACCAAGTGCATCAGAGATCATCCCATGAAGGGACCAAGTGCATCAGAGATCATCCCATGAAGGGACCAAGTGCATCAGAGATCATCCCATGAAGGGACCAGTGCATCAGAGATCATCCCATGAAGGGACCAGTGCATCAGAGATCATCCCATGAAGGGACCAAGTACAAAGATCATCCCATGAAGGGACCAAGTGCATCAGAGATCATCCCATGAAGGGACCAAGTGCATCAGAGATCATCCCATGAAGGGACCAAGTGCATCAGAGATCATCCCATGAAGGGACCAGGGCATCAGATCATCCCATGAAGGGACCAGGGCATCAGAGATCATCCCATGAAGGGACCAGGGCATCAGACATCATCCCATGAAGGGACCAGGGCATCAGACATCATCCCATGAAGGGACCGGGGCATCAGACATCATCCCATGAAGGGACCGGGGCATCAGACATCATCCCATGAAGGGACCGGGGCATCAGAGATCATCCCATGAAGGGACCGGGACATCAGACATCATCCCATGAAGGGACCGGGGCATCAGACATCATCCCATGAAGGGACCAGGGCATCAAAGATCATCCCATGAAGGGACCAGGGCATCAAAGATCATCCCATGAAGGGACCAGGGCATCAAAGATCATCCCATGAAGGGACCAGGGCATCAGAGATCATCCCATGAAGGGACCAGGGCATCAGAGATCATCCCATGAAGGGACCAGGGCATCAGAGATCATCCCATGAAGGGACCAGGGCATCAGAGATCATCCCATGAAGGGACCAGGGCATCACAGCACTATGATTAGAGGTATGCAAGATCATCCCATGAAGGGACCAGTGCATCAGACATCATCCTGTGAAGGGACCAGTGCATCAGAGATCATCCCGTGAAGGGACCAGTGCATCAGAGATCATCCCGTGAAGGGACCAGTGCATCAGAGATCATCCCGTGAAGGGACCAGTGCATCAGAGATCATCCCGTGAAGGGACCAGTGCATCAGAGATCATCCCGTGAAGGGACCAGTGCATCAGAGATCATCCCGTGAAGGGACCAGGGCATCAGAGATCATCCCATGAAGGGACCAGGGCATCAGAGATCATCCCATGAAGGGACCAGGGCATCAGAGATCATCCCATGAAGGGACCAGAGCATCAGAGTTCATCCCATGAAGGGACCAGAGCATCAGAGATCATCCCATGAAGAGACCAGTGCATCAGAGATCATCCCATGAAGGGACCAGTACACCACAGCACGTACATTAGAGGTATGCAAGATCATCCCATGAAGGGACCAGTGCATCAGACAGCATCCCATGAAGGGACCAGGGCATCACAGCACTATGATTAGAGGTATGCAAGATCATCCCATGAAGGGACCAGTGCATCAGACATCATCCCATGAAGGGACCAGTGCATCGGAGATCATCCCATGAAGGGACCAGTGCATCGGAGATCATCCCATGAAGGGACCAGTGCATCAGAGATCATCCCATGAAGGGACCAGTGCATCAGAGATCATCCCATGAAGGGACCAGTGCATCGGAGATCATCCCATGAAGGGACCAGTGCATCGGAGATCATCCCATGAACGGACCAGTGCATCGGAGATCATCCCATGAAGGGACCAGTGCATCGGAGATCATCCCATGAAGGGACCAGTGCATCGGAGATCCCATGAAGGGACCAGGGCATCACAGCACTATGATTAGAGGTATGCAAGATCATCCCATGAAGGGACCAGTGCAAAGATCATCCCATGAAGGGACCAGTGCATCAGATCATCCCATGAAGGGACCAGGGCATCACAGCACTATGATTAGAGGTATGCAAGATCATCCCATGAAGGGACCAGGGCATCAGACATCATCCCATGAAGGGACCAGGGCATCAGACATCATCCCATGAAGGGACCAGGGCATCAGACATCATCCCATGAAGGGACCAGGGCATCACAGCACTATGATTAGAGGTATGAAAGATCATCCCATGAAGGGACCAGGGCATCAGACATCATCCCATGAAGGGACCAGGGCATCAGACATCCCATGAAGGGACCAGGGCATCAGACATCATCCCATGAAGGGACCAGGGCATCACAGCACTATGATTAGAGGTATGCAAGATCATCCCATGAAGGGACCAGTGCATCAGACATCATCCCATTAAGGGACCAGTGCATCAGAGATCATCCCATTAAGGGACCAGTGCTTCAGAGATCATCCCATGAAGGGACCAGTGCATCACAGCACTATGATTAGAGGTATGCAAGATCATCCCATGAAGGGACCAGTGCATCAGAGATCATCTCATGAAGGGACCAGGGCATCAGAGATCATCCCATGAAGGGACCAGGGCATCAGAGATCATCCCATGAAGGGACCAGGGCATCACAGCACTATGATTAGACGTATGCAAGATCATCCAATGAAGGGACCAGGGCATCAGGTATCATCCCATAATGCCAGGGCATCAGGGATCATCCCATAAGACCAGGGCTTCAGGGATCATCCCATGAAGGGACCAGGGCATCAGAGATCATCCCATGAAGGGACCAGGGCATCAGAGATCACCAGTGCATCAGAGATCATCCCATGAAGGGACCAGTGCATCAGAGATCATCCCATGAAGGGACCAGTGCATCAGAGATCATCCCATGAAGGGACCAGTGCATCAGAGATCATCCCATGAAGGGATCACTGCATCAGAGGTCATCCCATGAAGGGACCAGTGCATAAGAGGTCATCCCATGAAGGGACCAGTGCATAAGAGGTCATCCCATGAAGGGACCAGTGCATCACAGCACTATGATTAGAGGTATGCAGGATCATCCCATGAAGGGACCAGTGCATCAGACATCATCCCGTGAAGGGACCAGGGCATCACAGCACTATAATTAGAGGTATGCAAGATCATCCCATGAAGGGACCAGTGCATCAGACATCATCCCATGAAGGGACCAGTGCATCAGAGAACATCCCATGAAGGGACCAGTGCATCACAGCACTATGATTAGAGGTATGCAAGATCATCCCATGAAGGGACCAAGTGCATCAGAGATCATCCCATGAAGGGACCAAGTGCATCAGAGATCATCCCATGAAGGGACCAAGTGCATCAGAGATCATCCCATGAAGGGACCAAGTGCATCAGAGATCATCCCATGAAGGGACCAGTGCATCAGAGATCATCCCATGAAGGGACCAGTGCATCAGAGATCATCCCATGAAGGGACCAGGGCATCACAGCACTATGATTAGAGGTATGCAAGATCATCCCATGAAGGGACCAAGTACAAAGATCATCCCATGAAGGGACCAAGTGCATCAGAGATCATCCCATGAAGGGACCAAGTGCATCAGAGATCATCCCATGATGGGACCAAGTGCATCAGAGATCATCCCATGAAGGGACCGGGGCATCAGACATCATCCCATGAAGGGACCGGGGCATCAGACATCATCCCATGAAGGGACCAGGGCATCAAAGATCATCCCATGAAGGGACCAGGGCATCAAAGATCATCCCATGAAGGGACCAGGGCATCAAAGATCATCCCATATAGGGACCAGGGCATCAGAGATCATCCCATGAAGGGACCAGGGCATCAGAGATCATCCCATGAAGGGACCAGGGCATCAGAGATCATCCCATGAAGGGACCAGGGCATCACAGCACTATGATTAGAGGTATGCAAGATCATCCCATGAAGGGACCAGTGCATCAGACATCATCCTGTGAAGGGACCAGTGCATCAGAGATCATCCCGTGAAGGGACCAGTGCATCAGAGATCATCCCGTGAAGGGACCAGTGCATCAGAGATCATCCCGTGAAGGGACCAGTGCATCAGAGATCATCCCGTGAAGGGACCAGTGCATCAGAGATCATCCCGTGAAGGGACCAGTGCATCAGAGATCATCCCGTGAAGGGACCAGTGCATCAGAGATCATCCCGTGAAGGGACCAGTGCATCAGAGATCATCCCGTGAAGGGACCAGTGCATCAGAGATCATCCCGTGAAGGGACCAGTGCATCAGAGATCATCCTGTGAAGGGACCAGTGCATCAGAGATCATCCCGTGAAGGGACCAGGGCATCAGATCATCCCATGAAGGGACCAGGGCATCAGAGATCATCCCATGAAGGGACCAGGGCATCAGAGTTCATCCCATGAAGGGACCAGGGCATCAGAGTTCATCCCATGAAGGGACCAGGGCATCAGAGATCATCCCATGAAGAGACCAGTGCATCAGAGATCATCCCATGAAGAGACCAGTGCATCACAGCAGTATGCAAGATCATCCCATGAAGGGGCCAGTGCGTCAGAGATCCTCCCATGAAGGGACCAGTGCATCAGAGATCCTCCCATGAAGGGAGGAAGTGCATCAGAAATCCTCCCATGAAGGGACCAAGTGCATCAGAGATCATCCCATGAAGGGACCAGGGCATCAGAGCACTATGATTAGAGGTATGCAAGATCATCCCATGAAGGGACCAGTGCATCAGAGATCATCCCATGAAGGGACCAGGGCATCAGAGATCATCCCATGAAGGGACCAGGGCATCAGAGATCATCCCATGAAGGGAGCAGGGCATCAGAGATCATCCCATGAAGGGAGCAGGGCATCAGAGATCATCCCATGAAGGGACCAGGGCATCAGAGATCATCCCATGAAGGGACCAGGGCATCAGAGATCATCCCATGAAGGGACCAGGGCATCAGAGATCATCCCATGAAGGGACCAGGGCATCAGAGATCATCCCATGAAGGGACCAGGGCATCACAGCACTATGATTAGAGGTATGCAAGATCATCCCATGAAGGGACCAGGGCATCAGAGATCATCCCATGAAGGGACCAGGGCATCAGAGATCATCCCATGAAGGGACCAGGGCATCAGAGATCATCCCATGAAGGGACCAGGGCATCAGAGATCATCCCATGAAGGGACCAGGGCATCAGAGATCATCCCATGAAGGGACCAGGGCATCACAGCACTATGATTAGAGGTATGCAAGATCATCCCATGAAGGGACCAGTGCAGAGATCATCCCATGAGGGGACCAGTGCATCAAAGATCATCCCATGAAGGTGACCAGTGCATCAAAGATCATCCCATGAAGGGACCAGTGCATCACAGCACTATGATTAGAGGTATGCAAGATCATCCCATAAAGGGACGAGTGCATCAGACATCCCATGAAGGGACCAGTGCATCAGAGATCATCCCATGAAGGGACCAGGGCATCAGAGATCATCCCATGAAGGGACCAGGGCATCAGAGATCATCCCATGAAGGGACCAGGGCATCAGAGATCATCCCATGAAGGGACCAGGGCATCAGAGATCATCCCATGAAGGGACCAGGGCATCAGAGATCATCTCATGAAGGGACCAGGGCATCAGAGATCATCCCATGAAGGGACCAGGGCATCAGAGATCATCCCATGAAGGGACCAGGGCATCAGAGATCATCCCATGAAGGGACCAGGGCATCAGAGATCATCCCATGAAGGGACCAGTGCATCAGAGATCATCCCATGAAGGGACCAGTGCATCAGAGATAATCCCATGAAGGGACCAGTGCATCAGAGATCATCCCATGAAGGGACCAGGGCATCACAGCACTATGATTAGAGGTATGCAAGATCATCCCATGAAGGGACCAGTGCATCAGACATCATCCCATGAAGGGACCAGTGCATCAGAGATCATCCCATGAAGGGACCAGTGCATCAGAGATCATCCCATGAAGGGACCAGTGCATCACAGCACTATGATTAGAGGTATGCAAGATCATCCCATGAAGGGACCAGTGCATCAGACATCATCCAATGAAGGGACCAGTGCATCAGAGAACATCCCATGAACAGACCAGGGCATCACAGCACTATGATTAGAGGTATGCAAGATCATCCCATGAAGGGACCAGTGCATCAGAGATCATCCCATGAAGGGACCAGTACACCACAGCACATACATTAGAGGTATGCAAGATCAACCCATGAAGGGACCAGTGCATCAGAGATCATCCCATGGAGGGACCAGGGCATCACAGCAGTATGATTAGAGGTATGCAAGATCATCCCATGAAGGGACCAGTGCATCAGATCATCCCATGAAGGGACCAGTGCATCAGAGATCATCCCATGAAGGGACCAGGGCATCAGAGATCATCCCATGAAGGGACCAGGGCATCAGCCATCATCCCATGAAGGGACCAGGGCATCAGCCATCATCCCATGAAGGGACCAGGGCATCAGCCATCATCCCATGAAGGGACCAGGGCATCAGCCATCATCCCATGAAGGGACCAGGGCATCAGCCATCATCCCATGAAGGGACCAGGGCATCAGCCATCATCCCATGAAGGGACCAGGGCATCATCATCCCATGAAGGGACCAGGGCATCAGCCATCATCCCATGAAGGGACCAGGGCATCAGCCATCATCCCATGAAGGGACCAGGGCATCAGCCATCATCCCATGAAGGGACCAGGGCATCAGCCATCATCCCATGAAGGGACCAGGGCATCAGCCATCATCCCATGAAGGGACCAGGGCATCAGCCATCATCCCATGAAGGGACCAGGGCATCAGCCATCATCCCATGAAGGGACCAGGGCATCAGCCATCATCCCATGAAGGGACCAGGGCATCAGCCATCATCCCATGAAGGGACCAGGGCATCAGCCATCATCCCATGAAGGGACCAGGGCATCAGCCATCATCCCATGAAGGGACCAGGGCATCAGCCATCATCCCATGAAGGGACCAGGGCATCACAGCACTATGATTAGAGGTATGCAAGATCATCCCATGAAGGGACCAGGGCATCAGACATCCCATGAAGGGAAGAGGGCATCAGACATCATCCCATGAAGGGACCAGTGCATCAGACATCCCATGAAGGGACCAGTGCATAAGAGGTCATCCCATGAAGGGACCAGTGCATCACAGCACTATGATTAGAGGTATGCAGGATCATCCCATGAAGGGACCAGGGCATCAGAGATCATCCCATGAAGGGACCAGGGCATCAGATCATCCCATGAAGGGAGTAGGGCATCAGCGATCATCCCATGAAGGGACCAGGGCATCACAGCACTATGATTAGAGGTATGCAAGATCATCCCATGAAGGGACCAGTGCATCAGAGATCATCTCATGAAGGGACTAGGGCATCAGAGATCTTCCCATGAAGGGACCAGGGTATCAGAGATCATCCCATGAAGGGACCAGGGCATCAGAGATCATCCCATGAAGGGACCAGGGCATCAGAGATCATCCCATGAAGGGACCAGTGCATCAGAGATCATCCCATGAAGGGACCAGTACACCACAGCACATACATTAGAGGTATGCAAGATCAACCCATGAAGGGACCAGTGCATCAGAGATCATCCCATGGAGGGACCAGGGCATCACAGCACTATGATTAGAGGTATGCAAGATCATCCCATGAAGGGACCAGTGCATCAGAGATCATCCCATGAAGGGACCAGTGCATCAGAGATCATCCCATGAAGGGACCAGTGCATCAGAGATCATCCCATGAAGGGACCAGGGCATCAGCCATCATCCCATGAAGGGACCAGGGCATCAGCCATCATCCCATGAAGGGACCAGGGCATCAGCCATCATCCCATGAAGGGACCAGGGCATCAGCCATCATCCCATGAAGGGACCAGGGCATCAGCCATCATCCCATGAAGGGACCAGGGCATCAGCCATCATCCCATGAAGGGACCAGGGCATCAGCCATCATCCCATGAAGGGACCAGGGCATCAGCCATCATCCCATGAAGGGACCAGGGCATCAGCCATCATCCCATGAAGGGACCAGGGCATCAGCCATCATCCCATGAAGGGACCAGGGCATCAGCCATCATCCCATGAAGGGACCAGGGCATCAGCCATCATCCCATGAAGGGACCAGGGCATCAGCCATCATCCCATGAAGGGACCAGGGCATCAGCCATCATCCCATGAAGGGACCAGGGCATCACAGCACTATGATTAGAGGTATGCAAGATCATCCCATGAAGGGACCAGGGCATCAGACATCCCATGAAGGGAAGGGGGCATCAGACATCATCCCATGAAGGGACCAGTGCATCAGACATCCCATGAAGGGACCAGTGCATAAGAGGTCATCCCATGAAGGGACCAGTGCATCACAGCACTATGATTAGAGGTATGCAGGATCATCCCATGAAGGGACCAGTGCATCAGACATCATCCCATGAAGGGACCAGGGCATCACAGCACTATGATTAGAGGTATGCAAGATCATCCCATGAAGGGACCAGTGCATCAGACATCATCCCATGAAGGGACCAGGGCATCAGACATCATCCCATGAAGGGACCAGGGCATCAGACATCATCCCATGAAGGGACCAGGGCATCAGACATCATCCCATGAAGGGACCAGGGCATCAGAGATCATCCCATGAAGGGACCAGGGCATCAGAGATCATCCCATGAAGGGAGTAGGGCATCAGCGATCATCCCATGAAGGGACCAGGGCTTCACAGCACTATGATTAGAGGTATGCAAGATCATCCCATGAAGGGACCAGTGCATCAGAGATCATCTCATGAAGGGACTAGGGCATCAGAGATCTTCCCATGAAGGGACCAGGGTATCAGAGATCATCCCATGAAGGGACCAGGGCATCAGAGATCATCCCATGAAGGGACCAGGGCATCAGAGATCATCCCATGAAGGGACCAGGGCATCAGAGATCATCCCATGAAGGGACCAGGGCATCAGAGATCATCCCATGAAGGGACCAGGGCATCAGAGATCATCCCATGAAGGGACCAGGGCATCAGAGATCATCCCATGAAGGGACCAGGGCATCAGAGATCATCCCATGAAGGGACCAGGGCATCACAGCACTATGATTAGAGGTATGCAGGATCATCCCATGAAGGGACCAGTGCATCAGACATCATCCCGTGAAGGGACCAGGGCATCACAGCACTATGATTAGAGGTATGCAAGATCATCCCATGAAGGGACCAGTGCATCAGACATCATCCCATGAAGGGACCAGTGCATCAGAGATCATCCCATGAAGGGACCAGTACACCACAGCACGTACATTAGAGGAATGCAAGATCATCCCATGAAGGGACCAGGGCATCCGAGATCATCCCATGAAGGGACCAGGGCATCACAGCACTATGATTAGAGGTATGCAAGATCATCCCATGAAGGGACCAGTGCAAAGATCATCCCATGAAGGGACCAGTGCATCAGAGATCATCCCATGAAGGGACCAGTGCATCAGAGATCATCCCATGAAGGGACCAGTGCATCTGAGATCATCCCATGAAGGGACCAGTGCATCAGACATCATCCCATGAAGGGACCAGTGCATCAGACATCATCCCATGAAGGGACCAGTGCATCAGACATCATCCCATGAAGGGACCAGTGCATCAGACATCATCCCATGAAGGGACCAGTGCATCAGACATCATCCCATGAAGGGACCAGTGCATCAGACATCATCCCATGAAGGGACCAGTGCATCAGAGATCATCCCATGAAGGGACCAGGGCATCAGAGATCATCCCATGAAGGGACCAGTGCATCAAAGATCATCCCATGAAGGGACCAGTGCATCAGAGATCATCCCATGAAGGGACCAGTGCATCAGACATCCCATGAAGGGACCAGTGCATCAGACATCCCATGAAGGGACCAGTGCATCAGAGATCATCCCATGAAGGGACCAGGGCATCACAGCACTATGATTAGAGGTATGCAAGATCATCCCATGAAGGGACCAGTGCATCATAGATCACCACATGAAGGGACCAGGGCATATCAGCACTATGATTAGAGGTATGCAAGATCATCCCATGAAGGGACCAGTGCAGAGATCATCCCAAGAAGGGAGCAGTGAATCAAAGATCATCCCATGAAGGGACCAGGGCATCAGAGATCATCCCATGAAGGGACCAGGGCATCACAGCACTATGAGTAGAGGTATGCAAGATCATCCCATGAAGGGACCAGTGCAGAGATCATCCCAAGAAGGGAGCAGTGAATCAAAGATCATCCCGTGAAGGGACCAGGGCATCAGAGATCATCCCGTGAAGGGACCAGGGCATCAGAGATCATCCCGTGAAGGGACCAGGGCATCAGAGATCATCCCGTGAAGGGACCAGGGCATCAGAGATCATCCCGTGAAGGGACCAGGGCATCAGAGATCATCCCGTGAAGGGACCAGTACATCAGAGATCATCCCGTGAAGGGACCAGTACATCAGAGATCATCCCGTGAAGGGACCAGTGCATCACAGCACTATGATTAGAGGTATGCAAGATCATCCCATGAAGAGACCAGTGCATCAGAGATCCTCCCATGAAGGGACCAGTGCATCAGAGATCCTCCCATGAAGGGACCAGTGCATCAGAGATCCTCCCATGAAGGGACCAGTGCATCAGAGATCCTCCCATGAAGGGACCAAGTGCATCAGAGATCCTCCCATGAAGGGACCAGGGCATTAGAGATCATCCCATGAAGGGACCAGGGCATTAGAGATCATCCCATGAAGGGACCAGGGCATCAGAGATCATCCCATGAAGGGACCAGGGCATCACAGCACTATGATTAGAGGTATGCAAGATCATCCCATGAAGGGACCAGTGCATCAGATCATCCCATGAAGGGAGCAGTGCATCAGAGATCATCCCATGAAGGGACCAGGGCATCAGAGATCATCCCATGAAGGGACCAGGGCATCACGGCACTATGAGTAGAGGTATGCAAGATCATCCCATGAAGGGACCAGGGCATCAGAGATCATCCCATGAAGGGACTAGGGCATCAGAGATCATCCCATGAAGGGACCAGGGCATCAGAGATCCTCCCATGAAGGGACCAGGGCATCAGAGATCCTCCCATGAAGGGACCAGGGCATCAGAGATCCTCCCATGAAGGGACCAGGGCATCAGAGATCCTCCCATGAAGGGACCAAGTGCATCAGAGATCCTCCCATGAAGGGACCAGGGCATTAGAGATCATCCCATGAAGGGACCAGGGCATCAGAGCACTATGATTAGAGGTATGCAAGATCATCCTATGAAGGGACCAGTGCATCAGATCATCCCATGAAGGGACCAGGGCATCACAGCACTATGATTAGAGGTATGCAAGATCATCCCATGAAGGGACCAGTGCATCAGATCAACCCATGAAGGGAGCAGTGCATCAAAGATCATCCCATGAAGGGACCAGGGCATCAGAGATCATCCCATGAAGGGACCAGGGCATCACGGCACTATGAGTAGAGGTATGCAAGATCATCCCATGAAGGGACCAGGGCATCACAGCACTATGAGTAGAGGTATGCAAGATCATCCCATGAAGGGACCAGGGCATCAGAGATCATCCCATGAAGGGACCAGGGCATCAGAGATCATCCCATGAAGGGACCAGGGCATCAGAGATCATCCCATGAAGGGACCAGGGCATCAGAGATCATCCCATGAAGGGACCAGGGCATCAGAGATCATCCCATGAAGGGACCAGGGCATCAGAGATCATCCCATGAAGGGACCAAGTTATCAGAGATCATCCCATGAAGGGACCAGGGCATCAGAGATCATCCCATGAAGGGACCAGGGCATCACAGCACTATGATTAGAGGTATGCAAGATCATCCCATGAAGGGACCAGTGCAGAGATCATCCTATGAAGGGACCAGTGCATCAAAGATCATCCCATGAAGGGACCAGTGCATCAAAGATCATCCCATGAAGGGACCAGGGCATCAGAGATCATCCCATGAAGGGACCAGGGCATCAGATCATCCCATGAAGGGACCAGGGCATCAGATCATCCCATGAAGGGACCAGGGCATCAGATCATCCCATGAAGGGACCAGGGCATCAGATCATCCCATGAAGGGACCAGGGCATCACAGCACTATGATTAGAGGTATGCAAGATCATCCCATGAAGGGACCAGTGCATCAGAGATCATCCCATGAAGGGAGCAGGGCATCACAGCACTATGATTAGAGGTATGCAAGATCATTCCATGAAGGGACCAGTGCATCAGAGATCATCCCATGAAGGGACCAGTGCATCAGAGATGATCCCATGAAGGGACCAGTGCATCAGAGATCATCCCATGAAGGGACCAGTGCATCAGAGATCATCCTATGAAGGGACCAGTGCATCAGAGATCATCCCATGAAGGGACCAGTGCATCAGAGATCATCCCATGAAGGGACCAGTGCATCAGAGATCATCCCATGAAGGGACCAGTGCATCAGAGATCATCCCATGAAGGGACCAGGGCATCACAGCACTATGATTAGAGGTATGCAAGATCATCCCATGAAGGGACCAGTGCATCAGACATCATCCCATTAAAGGGAAAAGTGCATCAGAGATCATCCATGAAGGGACCAGTGCATCAGAGATCATCCCATGAAGGGACCAGGGCATCACAGCACTATGATTAGAGGTATGCAAGATCATCCCATGAAGAGACCAGTGCAGAGATCATCCCATGAAGGGACCAGTGCATCAAAGATCATCCCATGAAGGGACCAGTGCATCAAAGATCATCCCATGAAGGGACCAGTGCATCAAAGATCATCCCATGAAGGGACCAGTGCATCAAAGATCATCCCATGAAGGGACCAGTGCATCAGACATCATCCCATGAAGGGACCAGTGCATCAGAGATCATCCCATGAAGGGACCAGTGCATCAGAGATCATCCCATGAAGGGACCAGTGCATCAGAGATCATCCCATGAAGGGACCAGTGCATCAGAGATCATCCCATGAAGGGACCAGTGCATCAGAGATCATCCCATGAAGGGACCAGTGCATCAGAGATCATCCCATGAAGGGACCAGGGCATCACAGCACTACGATTAGAGGTATGCAAGATCATCCCATGAAGGGACCAGTGCATCAGACATCATCCAATGAAGGGACCAGTGCACCAGAGAACATCCCATGAACAGACCAGTACACCACAGCACATACATTAGAGGTATGCAAGATCAACCCATGAAGGGACCAGTGCATCAGAGATCATCCCATGGAGGGACCAGGGCATCACAGCACTATGATTAGAGGTATGCAAGATCATCCCATGAAGGGAAAAGTGCATCAGAGATCATCCCATGAAGGGACCAGTGCATCAGAGATCATCCCATGAAGGGACCAGTGCATCAGAGATCATCCCATGAAGGGACCAGTGCATCAGAGATCATCCCATGAAGGGACCAGTGCATCAGAGATCATCCCATGAAGGGACCAGTGCATCAGAGATCATCCCATGAAGGGACCAGTGCATCACAGCACTATGATTAGAGGTATGCAAGATCATCCCATGAAGGGACCAGAGCATCAGACATCATCCAATGAAGGGACCAGTGCATCAGAGAACATACCATGAACAGACCAGGGCATCACAGCACTATGATTAGAGGTATGCAAGATCATCCCATGAAGGGACCAGTGCATCAGAGATCATCCCATGAAGGGACCAGTACACCACAGCACATACATTAGAGGTATGCAAGATAATCCCATGGAGGGACCAGGGCATCACAGCACTATGATTAGAGGTATGCAAGATCATCCCATGGAGGGACCAGGGCATCACAGCACTATGATTAGAGGTATGCAAGATCATCCCATGAAGGGACCAGTGCATCTGAGATCATCCCATGAAGGGACCAGTGCATCAGAGATCATCCCATGAAGGGACCAGTGCATCAGAGATCATCCCATGAAGGGACCAGGGCATCAGAGATCATCCCATGAAGGGACCAGGGCATCAGAGATCATCCCATGAAGGGACCAGGGCATCAGAGATCATCCCATGAAGGGACCAGGGCATCAGGGATCATCCCATGAAGGGACCAGGGCATCAGGGATCATCCCATGAAGGGACCAGGGCATCAGGGATCATCCCATGAAGGGACCAGGGCATCAGGGATCATCCCATGAAGGGACCAGGGCATCAGGGATCATCCCATGAAGGGACCAGGGCATCAGGGATCATCCCATGAAGGGACCAGGGCATCAGGGATCATCCCATGAAGGGACCAGGGCATCAGGGATCATCCCATGAAGGGACCAGGGCATCAGGGATCATCCCATGAAGGGACCAGGGCATCAGGGATCATCCCATGAAGGGACCAGGGCATCAGGGATCATCCCATGAAGGGACCAGGGATCATCCCATGAAGGGACCAGGGCATCAGGGATCATCCCATGAAGGGACCAGGGCATCAGGATCATCCCATGAAGGGACCAGGGCATCAGGGATCATCCCATGAAGGGACCAGGGCAGAGATCATCCCATGAAGGGACCAGTGCATCAAAGATCATCCCATGAAGGGACCAGGGCATCACAGCACTATGATTAGAGGTATGCAAGATCATCCCATGAAGGGACCAGTGCATCAGACATCCCATTAAAGGGACCAGTGCATCAGAGATCATCCCATGAAGGGACCAGTGTATCACAGCACTACGATTAGAGGTATGCAAGATCATCCCATGAAGGGACCAGTGCATCAGACATCATCCAATGAAGGGACCAGTGCATCAGAGAACATCCCACGAACAGACAAGGGCATCACAGCACTATGATTAGAGGTATGCAAGATCATCCCATGAAGGGACCAGTGCATCAGAGATCATCCCATGAAGGGACCGGGCATTAGACATCATCCCATGAAGGGACCAGGGCATCAGAGCACTATGATTAGAGGTATGCAAGATTCTCCCATGAAGGGACCAGAGCATCAGAGATCATCCCATGAAGGGACCAGTGCATCAGACATCATCCCATGAAGGGACCAGTGCATCAGACATCATCCCATGAAGGGACCAGGGCATCAGACATCATCCCATGAAGGGACCAGTGCATCAGAGATCATCCCATGAAGGGACCAGTGCATCAGAGATCATCCCATGAAGGGACCAGGGCATCAGAGATCATCCCATGAAGGGACCAGGGCATCAGAGATTATCCCATGAAGGGACCAGGGCATCAGAGATAATCCCATGAAGGGACCAGGGCATCAGAGATCATCCCATGAAGGGACCAGGGCATCAGAGATCATCCCATGAAGGGACCAGGGCATCACAGCACTATGATTAGAGGTATGCAAGATCATCCCATGGAGGGACCAGGGCATCACAGCACTATGATTAGAGGTATGCAAGATCATCCCATGGAGGGACCAGGGCATCACAGCACTATGATTAGAGGTATGCAAGATCATCCCATGAAGGGACCAGTGCATCTGAGATCATCCCATGAAGGGACCAGTGCATCAGAGATCATCCCATGAAGGGACCAGTGCATCAGAGATCATCCCATGAAGGGACCAGTGCATCAGAGATCATCCCATGAAGGGACCAGTGCATCAGAGATCATCCCATGAAGGGACCAGTGCATCAGAGATCATCCCATGAAGGGACCAGTGCATCAGAGATCATCCCATGAAGGGACCAGGGCATCAGGGATCATCCCATGAAGGGACCAGGGCATCAGGGATCATCCCATGAAGGGACCTGGGCATCAGGGATCATCCCATGAAGGGACCTGGGCATCAGGGATCATCCCATGAAGGGACCAGGGCATCAGGGATCATCCCATGAAGGGACCAGGGCATCAGGGATCAACCCATGAAGGGACCAGGGCATCAGGGATCATCCCATGAAGGGACCAGGGCATCAGGGATCATCCCATGAAGGGACCAGGGATCATCCCATGAAGGGACCAGGGCATCAGGGATCATCCCATGAAGGGACCAGGGCATCAGGGATCATCCCATGAAGGGACCAGGGCATCAGGGATCATCCCATGAAGGGACCAGGGATCATCCCATGAAGGGACCAGGGCATCAGGGATCATCCCATGAAGGGACCAGGGCATCAGGGATCATCCCATGAAGGGACCAGGGCATCAGGGATCATCCCATGAAGGGACCAGGGCATCAGGGATCATCCCATGAAGGGACCAGGGCATCACAGCACTATGATTAGAGGTATGCAAGATCATCCCATGAAGGGACCAGTGCATCAGAGATCATCCCATGAAGGGACCAGTGCAGAGATCATCCCATGAAGGGACCAGTGCATCAAAGATCATCCCATGAAGGGACCAGGGCATCACAGCACTATGATTAGAGGTATGCAAGATCATCCCATGAAGGGACCAGTGCATCAGACATCCCATTAAAGGGACCAGTGCATCAGAGATCATCCCATGAAGGGACCAGTGCATCACAGCACTACGATTAGAGGTATGCAAGATCATCCCATGAAGGGACCAGTGCATCAGACATCATCCAATGAAAGGACCAGTGCATCAGAGAACATCCCATGAACAGACAAGGGCATCACAGCACTATGATTAGAGGTATGCAAGATCATCCCATGAAGGGACCAGTGCATCAGAGATCATCCCATGAAGGGACCAGTGCATCAGACATCATCCCATGAAGGGACCAGTGCATCAGACATCATCCCATGAAGGGACCAGGGCATCAGACATCATCCCATGAAGGGACCAGTGCATCAGAGATCATCCCATGAAGGGACCAGTGCATCAGAGATCATCCCATGAAGGGACCAGGGCATCAGAGATCATCCCATGAAGGGACCAGGGCATCAGAGATTATCCCATGAAGGGACCAGGGCATCAGAGATAATCCCATGAAGGGACCAGGGCATCAGAGATCATCCCATGAAGGGACCAGGGCATCAGAGATCATCCCATGAAGGGACCAGGGCATCAGAGATCATCCCATGAAGGGACCAGGGCATCAGAGATCATCCCATGAAGGGACCAGGGCATCAGAGATTATCCCATGAAGGGACCAGTACACCACAGCACATACATTAGAGGTATGCAAGATCAACCCATGAAGGGACCAGGGCATCAGAGATCATCCCATGAAGGGACCAGGGCATCAGAGATCATCCCATGAAGGGACCAGGGCATCAGAGATCATCCCATGAAGGGACCAGTGCATCAGAGATCATCCCATGAAGGGACCAGTGCATCACAGCACTATGATTAGAGGTATGCAAGATCATCCCATGAAGGGACCAGTGCATCAAAGATCATCCCATGAAGGGACCAGTGCATCAAAGATCATCCCATGAAGGGACCAGTGCATCAAAGATCATCCCATGAAGGGACCAGTGCATCACAGCACTATGATTAGAGGTATGCAAGATCATCCCATGAAGGGACCAGTGCATCAGAGATCATCCCATGAAGGGACCAGTGCATCAGAGATCATCCCATGAAGGGACCAGGGCATCAGAGATCATCCCATGAAGGGACCAGGGCATCAGAGATCATCCCATGAAGGGACCAGGGCATCAGAGATCATCCCATGAAGGGACCAGGGCATCAGGGATCATCCCATGAAGGGACCAGGGCATCAGGGATCATCCCATGAAGGGACCAGGGCATCACAGCACTATGATTAGAGGTATGCAAGATCATCCCATGAAGGGACCAGTGCATCAGAGATCATCCCATGAAGGGACCAGTGCATCAGAGATCATCCCATGAAGGGACCAGTGCATCAGAGATCATCCCATGAAGGGACCAGTGCATCAGAGATCATCCCATGAAGGGACCAGTGCATCACAGCACTATGATTAGAGGTATGCAAGATCATCCCATGAAGGGACCAGTGCATCAGACATCATCCAATAAAGGGACCAGTGCATCAGAGAACATACCATGAACAGACCAGGGCATCACAGCACTATGATTAGAGGTATGCAAGATCATCCCATGAAGGGACCAGTGCATCAGAGATCATCCCATGAAGGGACCAGTACACCACAGCATATACATTAGAGGTATGCAAGATCAACCCATGAAGGGACCAGTGCATCAGAGATCATCCCATGGAGGGACCAGGGCATCACAGCACTATGATTAGAGGTATGCAAGATCATCCCATGAAGGGACCAGTGCATCAGAGATCATCCCATGAAGGGACCAGTACACCACAGCATATACATTAGAGGTATGCAAGATCAACCCATGAAGGGACAAGTGCATCAGATCATCCCATGAAGGGACCAGTGCATCAGAGATCATCCCATGAAGGGACCAGTGCATCAGAGATCATCCCATGAAGGGACCAGTGCATCAGAGATCATCCCATGAAGGGACCAGGGCATCAGAGATTATCCCATGAAGGGACCAGGGCATCAGAGATAATCCCATGAAGGGACCAGGGCATCAGAGATCATCCCATGAAGGGACCAGGGCATCAGAGATCATCCCATGAAGGGACCAGGGCATCAGAGATCATCCCATGAAGGGACCAGGGCATCAGAGATCATCCCATGAAGGGACCAGTGCATCAGAGATCATCCCATGAAGGGACCAGTGCATCAGAGATCATCCCATGAAGGGACCAGTGCATCACAGATCATCCCATGAAGGGACCAGTGCATCACAGCACTATGATTAGAGGTATGCAAGATCATCCCATGAAGGGACCAGTGCATCAAAGATCATCCCATGAAGGGACCAGTGCATCAAAGATCATCCCATGAAGGGACCAGTGCATCAGACATCATCCCATGAAGGGACCAGTGCATCAGACATCATCCCATGAAGGGACCAGTGCATCAGAGACCATCCCATGAAGGGACCAGTGCATCAGAGACCATCCCATGAAGGGACCAGTGCATCAGAGATCATCCCATGAAGGGACCAGGGCATCAGAGATCATCCCATGAAGGGACCAGGGCATCAGAGATCATCCCATGAAGGGACCAGGGCATCAAAGATCATCCCATGAAGGGACCAGGGCATCAAAGATCATCCCATGAAGGGACCAGGGCATCAAAGATCATCCCATGAAGGGACCAGGGCATCAAAGATCATCCCATGAAGGGACCAGGGCATCAAAGATCATCCCATGAAGGGACCAGGGCATCACAGCACTATGATTAGAGGTATGCAAGATCATCCCATGAAGGGACCAGTGCATCAGACATCATCCCATTAAAGGGACCAGTGCATCAGAGATCATCCCATGAAGGGACCAGTGCATCACAGCACTATGATTAGAGGTATGCAAGATCATCCCATGAAGGGACCAGTGCATCAGAGATCATCCCATGAAGGGACCAGTGCATCAGATCATCCCATGAAGGGACCAGTGCATCAGATCATCCCATGAAGGGACCAGGGCATCAGAGATCATCCCATGAAGGGACCAGGGCATCAGAGATCATCCCATGAAGGGACCAGGGCATCAGAGATCATCCCATGAAGGGACCAGGGCATCAGAGATCATCCCATGAAGGGACCAGGGCATCAGAGATCATCCCATGAAGGGACCAGGGCATCAGACATCATCCCATGAAGGGACCAGGGCATCAGACATCATCCCATGAAGGGACGAGGGCATCAGACATCATCCCATGAAGGGACGAGGGCATCAGACATCATCCCATGAAGGGACGAGGGCATCAGACATCATCCCATGAAGGGACGAGGGCATCAGACATCATCCCATGAAGGGACCGGGGCATCAGACGTCATCCCATGAAGGGACCGGGGCATCAGACATCATCCCATGAAGGGACCAGGGCATCAGAGCACTATGATTAGAGGTATGCAAGATTTTCCCATGAAGGGACCAGAGCATCAGAGATCATCCCATGAAGGGACCAGTGCATCAGACATCATCCCATGAAGGGACCAGGGCATCAGAGATCATCCCATGAAGGGACCAGTGCATCAGAGATCATCCCATGAAGGGACCAGTGCATCAGAGATCATCCCATGAAGGGACCAGTGCATCAGAGATCATCCCATGAAGGGACCAGGGCATCAGAGATCATCCCATGAAGGGACCAGGGCATCAGAGATCATCCCATGAAGGGACCAGGGCATCAGAGATCATCCCATGAAGGGACCAGGGCATCAGAGATCATCCCATGAAGGGACCAGGGCATCAGAGATCATCCCATGAAGGGACCAGGGCATCAGAGATCATCCCATGAAGGGACCAGGGCATCAGAGATCATCCCATGAAGGGACCAGGGCATCAGAGATCATCCCATGAAGGGACCAGGGCATCAGAGATTATCCCATGAAGGGACCAGGGCATCAGAGATTATCCCATGAAGGGACCAGGGCATCAGAGATCATCCCATGAAGGGACCAGTACACCACAGCACATACATTAGAGGTATGCAAGATCAACCCATGAAGGGACCAGGGCATCAGAGATCATCCCATGAAGGGACCAGGGCATCAGAGATCATCCCATGAAGGGACCAGGGCATCAGAGATCATCCCATGAAGGGACCAGTGCATCAGAGATCATCCCATGAAGGGACCAGTGCATCACAGCACTATGATTAGAGGTATGCAAGATCATCCCATGAAGGGACCAGTGCATCAAAGATCATCCCATGAAGGGACCAGTGCATCAAAGATCATCCCATGAAGGGACCAGTGCATCAAAGATCATCCCATGAAGGGACCAGTGCATCACAGCACTATGATTAGAGGTATGCAAGATCATCCCATGAAGGGACCAGTGCATCAGACATCATCCCATGAAGGGACCAGTGCATCAGACATCATCCCATGAAGGGACCAGGGCATCAGAGATCATCCCATGAAGGGACCAGGGCATCAGAGATCATCCCATGAAGGGACCAGGGCATCAGAGATCATCCCATGAAGGGACCAGGGCATCAGGGATCATCCCATGAAGGGACCAGGGCATCAGGGATCATCCCATGAAGGGACCAGGGCATCAGGGATCATCCCATGAAGGGACCAGGGCATCACAGCACTATGATTAGAGGTATGCAAGATCATCCCATGAAGGGACCAGTGCATCAGAGATCATCCTATGAAGGGACCAGTGCATCAAAGATCATCCCATGAAGGGACCAGTGCATCAAAGATCATCCCATGAAGGGACCAGGGCATCACAGCACTATGATTAGAGGTATGCAAGATCATCCCATGAAGGGACCAGTGCATCAGACATCCCATTAAAGGGACCAGTGCATCAGAGATCATCCCATGAACAGACCAGGGCATCACAGCACTATGATTAGAGGTATGCAAGATCATCCCATGAAGGGACCAGTGCATCAGAGATCATCCCATGAAGGGACCAGTACACCACAGCACATACATTAGAGGTATGCAAGATCAACCCATGAAGGGACCAGTGCATCAGAGATCATCCCATGGAGGGACCAGGGCATCACAGCACTATGATTAGAGGTATGCAAGATCATCCCATGAATGGACCAGTGCATCAGACATCATCCCATTAAAGGGACCAGTGCATCAGAGATCATCCCATGAAGGGACCAGTGCATCACAGCACTATGATTAGAGGTATGCAAGATCATCCTATGAAGGGACCAGTGCATCAGAGATCATCCCATGAAGGGACCAGTGCATCAGAGATCATCCCATGAAGGGACCAGTGCATCAGAGATCATCCCATGAAGGGACCAGTGCATCAGAGATCATCCCATGAAGGGACCAGTGCATCAGAGATCATCCCATGAAGGGACCAGTGCATCAGAGATCATCCCATGAAGGGACCAGGGCATCAGAGATCATCCCATGAAGGGACCAGGGCATCAGAGATCATCCCATGAAGGGACCAGGGCATCAGAGATCATCCCATGAAGAGACCAGGGCATCAGAGATCATCCCATGAAGGGACCAGGGCATCAGAGATCATCCCATGAAGGGACCAGGGCATCAGAGATCATCCCATGAAGGGACCAGGGCATCAGAGATCATCCCATGAAGGGACCAGGGCATCAGAGATCATCCCATGAAGGGACCAGTGCATCAGAGATCATCCCATGAAGGGACCAGTGCATCAGAGATCATCCCATGAAGGGACCAGTGCATCACAGCACTATGATTAGAGGTATGCAAGATCATCCCATGAAGGGACCAGTGCATCAAAGATCATCCCATGAAGGGACCAGTGCATCAAAGATCATCCCATGAAGGGACCAGTGCATCAAAGATCATCCCATGAAGGGACCAGTGCATCAAAGATCATCCCATGAAGGGACCAGTGCATCAGAGATCATCCCATGAAGGGACCAGGGCATCAGAGATCATCCCATGAAGGGACCAGGGCATCAGAGATCATCCCATGAAGGGACCAGGGCATCAGAGATCATCCCATGAAGGGACCAGGGCATCAGAGATCATCCCATGAAGGGACCAGGGCATCAGAGATCATCCCATGAAGGGACCAGGGCATCAGAGATTCTCCCATGACGGGACCAGGGCATCAGAGATCATCCCATGACGGGACCAGGGCATCAGAGATCATCCCATGACGGGACCAGGGCATCAGGGATCATCCCATGAAGGGACCAGGGCATCACAGCACTATGATTAGAGGTATGCAAGATCATCCCATGAAGGGACCAGTGCATCAGAGATCATCCCATGAAGGGAGCAGGGCATCAGAGATCATCCCATGAAGGGACCAGTGCATCAGACATCATCCCATTAAAGGGACCAGTGCATCAGAGATCATCCCATGAAGGGACCAGTGCATCACAGCACTATGATTAGAGGTATGCAAGATCATCCCATGAAGGGACCAGTGCATCAGAGATCATCCCATGAAGGGACCAGTGCATCAGATCATCCCATGAAGGGACCAGTGCATCAGATCATCCCATGAAGGGACCAGGGCATCAGAGATCATCCCATGAAGGGACCAGGGCATCAGAGATCATCCCATGAAGGGACCAGGGCATCAGAGATCATCCCATGAAGGGACCAGGGCATCAGAGATCATCCCATGAAGGGACCAGGGCATCAGAGATCATCCCATGAAGGGACCAGGGCATCAGACATCATCCCATGAAGGGACCAGGGCATCAGACATCATCCCATGAAGGGACGAGGGCATCAGACATCATCCCATGAAGGGACGAGGGCATCAGACATCATCCCATGAAGGGACGAGGGCATCAGACATCATCCCATGAAGGGACGAGGGCATCAGACATCATCCCATGAAGGGACCGGGGCATCAGATCATCCCATGAAGGGACCAGGGCATCAGATCATCCCATGAAGGGACCAGGGCATCAGATCATCCCATGAAGGGACCAGGGCATCAGATCATCCCATGAAGGGACCAGGGCATCAGATCATCCCATGAAGGGACCAGGGCATCAGACATCATCCCATGAAGGGACGAGGGCATCAGACATCATCCCATGAAGGGACGAGGGCATCAGACATCATCCCATGAAGGGACGAGGGCATTAGACATCATCCCATGAAGGGACCAGGGCATTAGACATCATCCCATGAAGGGACCGGGGCATTAGACATCATCCCATGAAGGGACCAGGGCATCAGAGCACTATGATTAGAGGTATGCAAGATCTTCCCATGAAGGGACCAAAGCATCAGAGATCATCCCATGAAGGGACCAGTGCATCAGACATCATCCCATGAAGGGACCAGTGCATCAGACATCATCCCATGAAGGGACCAGGGCATCAGACATCATCCCATGAAGGGACCAGGGCATCAGACATCATCCCATGAAGGGACCAGGGCATCACAGCACTATGATTAGAGGTATGCAAGATCATCCCATGAAGGGACCAGGGCATCAGAGATCATCCCATGAAGGGACCAGGGCATCAGAGATCATCCCATGAAGGGACCAGGGCATCAGAGATCATCCCATGAAGGGACCAGGGCTTCAGAGATCATCCCATGAAGGGACCAGTGCATCAGAGATCATCCCATGAAGGGACCAGTGCATCAGAGATCATCCCATGAAGGGACCAGTGCATCAGAGATCATCCCATGAAGGGACCAGTGCATCACAGCACTATGATTAGAGGTATGCAAGATCATCCCATGAAGGGACCAGTGCATCAGACATCATCCCATGAAGAGACCAGGGCATCAGACATCATCCCATGAAGGGACCAGGGCATCACAGCACTATGATTAGAGGTATGCAAGATCATCCCATGAAGGGACCAGGGCATCAGAGATCATCCCATGAAGGGACCAGGGCATCAGAGATCATCCCATGAAGGGACCAGGGCATCAAAGATCATCCCATAAGACCAGGGCTTCAGAGATCATCCCATGAAGGGACCAGTGCATCAGAGATCATCCCATGAAGGGACCAGTGCATCAGAGATCATCCCATGAAGGGACCGGGGCATCAGACATCATCCCATGAAGGGACCAGGGCATCAGAGATCATCCCATGAAGGGACCAGGGCATCAGAGATCATCCCATGAAGGGACCAGGGCATCAGAGATCATCCCATGAAGGGACCAGGGCATCAGAGATCATCCCATGAAGGGACCAGGGCATCAGAGATCATCCCATCAAGGGACCAGGGCATCAGAGATCATCCCATCAAGGGACCAGGGCATCAGAGATAATCCCATCAAGGGACCAGGGCATCAGAGATCATCCCATGAAGGGACCAGGGCATCAGAGATCATCCCATGAAGGGACCAGGGCATCAGAGATCATCCCATGAAGGGACCAGTGCATCAGAGATCATCCCATGAAGGGACCAGTGCATCAGAGATCATCCCATGAAGGGACCAGTGCATCACAGCACTATGATTAGAGGTATGCAGGATCATCACATGAAGGGACCAGTGCATCAGAGATCATCCCATGAAGGGACCAGGGCATCACAGCACTATGATTAGAGGTATGCAAGATCATCCCATGAAGGGACCAGTGCATCAGACATCATCCCATGAAGGGACCAGTGCATCAGAGAACATCCCATGAAGGGACCAGTGCAGAGAATATCCCATGAAGGGACCAGGGCATCAAAGATCATCCCATAAGACCAGGGCTTCAGAGATCATCCCATGAAGGGACCAGTGCATCAGAGATCATCCCATGAAGGGACCAGTGCATCAGAGATCATCCCATGAAGGGACCAGTGCATCAGAGATCATCCCATGAAGGGACCGGGGCATCAGAGATCATCCCATGAAGGGACCAGTACACCACAGCACGTACATTAGAGGTATGCAAGATCATCCCATGAAGGGACCAGTGCATCAGAGATAATCCCATGAAGGGACCAGGGCATCACAGCACTATGATTAGAGGTATGCAAGATCATCCCATGAAGGGACCAGTGCAAAGATCATCCCATGAAGGGACCAGTGCATCAGACATCATCCCATGAAGGGACCAGTGCATCAGAGATCATCCCATGAAGGGACCAGTGCATCAGAGATCATCCCATGAAGGGACCAGTGCATCAGAGATCATCCCATGAAGGGACCAGTGCAGAGATCATCCCATGAAGGGACCAGGGCATCAAAGCACTATGATTAGAGGTATGCAAGATCATCCCATGAAGGGACCAGTGCATCTGAGATCATCCCATGAAGGGACCAGGGCATCTGAGATCATCCCATGAAGGGACCAGGGCATCTGAGATCATCCCATGAAGGGACCAGGGCATCTGAGATCATCCCATGAAGGGACCAGGGCATCAGAGATCATCCCATGAAGGGACCAGTGCATCACAGCACTATGATTAGAGGTATGCAAGATCATCCCATGAAGGGACCAGTGCATCAGATCATCCCATGAAGGGAGCAGTGCATCAGAGATCATCCCATGAAGGGACCAGGGCATCAGAGATCATCCCATGAAGGGACCAGGGCATCACGGCACTATGAGTAGAGGTATGCAAGATCATCCCATGAAGGGACCAGGGCATCAGAGCACTATGAGTAGAGGTATGCAAGATCATCCCATGAAGGGACCAGGGCATCAGAGATCATCCCATGAAGGGACCAGGGCATCAGAGATCATCCCATGAAGGGACCAGGGCATCAGAGATCCTCCCATGAAGGGACCAGGGCATCAGAGATCCTCCCATGAAGGGACCAGGGCATCAGAGATCCTCCCATGAAGGGACCAGGGCATCAGAGATCCTCCCATGAAGGGACCAAGTGCATCAGAGATTCTCCCATGAAGGGACCAGGGCATTAGAGATCATCCCATGAAGGGACCAGGGCATCAGAGCACTATGATTAGAGGTATGCAAGATCATCCTATGAAGGGACCAGTGCATCAGATCATCCCATGAAGGGACCAGGGCATCACAGCACTATGATTAGAGGTATGCAAGATCATCCCATGAAGGGAGCAGTGCATCAAAGATCATCCCATGAAGGGACCAGGGCATCAGAGATCATCCCATGAAGGGACCAGGGCATCAGAGATCATCCCATGAAGGGACCAGGGCATCACGGCACTATGAGTAGAGGTATGCAAGATCATCCCATGAAGGGACCAGGGCATCACAGCACTATGAGTAGAGGTATGCAAGATCATCCCATGAAGGGACCAGGGCATCAGAGATCATCCCATGAAGGGACCAGGGCATCAGAGATCATCCCATGAAGGGACCAGGGCATCAGAGATCATCCCATGAAGGGACCAGGGCATCAGAGATCATCCCATGAAGGGACCAGGGCATCAGAGATCATATCATCAGCACTATGAGTAGAGGTATGCAAGATCATCCCATGAAGGGACCAGTGCATCAGAGATCATCCCATGAAGGGACCAGGGCATCAGAGATCATCCCATGAAGGGACCAGGGCATCAGATCATCCCATGAAGAGACCAGGGCATCAGATCATCCCGTGAAGGGACCAGTGCATCACAGCACTATGATTAGAGGTATGCAAGATCATCCCATGAAGAGACCAGGGCATCAGAGATCATCCCATGAAGGGACCAGGGCATCAGAGATCATCCCATGAAGGGACCAGTGCATCAGACATCATCCCATGAAGGGACCAGTGCATCAGACATCATCCCATGAAGGGACCAGTGCATCAGACATCATCCCATGAAGGGACCAGTGCATCAGACATCCCATGAAGGGACCAGTGCATCAGAGATCATCCCATGAAGGGACCAGGGCATCACAGCACTATGATTAGAGGCATGCAAGATCATCCCATGAAGGGACCAGTGCATCAGAGATCATCCCATGAAGGGACCAGTGCATCAGATCATCCCATGAAGGGACCAGTGCATCAGATCATCCCATGAAGGGACCAGTGCATCAGATCATCCCATGAAGGGACCAGTGCATCAGATCATCCCATGAAGGGACCAGTACACCACAGCACGTATATTAGAGGTATGCAAGATCATCCCATGAAGGGACCAGTGCATCAGAGATCATCCCATGAAGGGACCAGTGCATCAGAGATCATCCCATGAAGGGACCAGTGCATCAGAGATCATCCCATGAAAGGACCAGTACACCACAGCACGTACATTAGAGGTATGCAAGATCATCCCATGAAGGGACCAGTGCATCAGAGATCATCCCATGAAGGGACCAGTGCATCAGAGATCATCCCATGAAGGGACCAGTGCATCAGAGATCATCCCATGAAGGGACCAGTACACCACAGCACGTACATTAGTGGTATGCAAGATCATCCCATGAAGGGACCAGTGCAAAGATAATCCCATGAAGGGACCAGTGCAAAGATAATCCCATGAAGGGACCGGGGCATCAGAAATCATCCCATGAAGGGACCAGTGCATCAGCCATCATCCCATGAAGGGACCAGTGCATCAGCCATCATCCCATGAAGGGACCAGGGCATCAGCCATCATCCCATGAAGGGACCAGGGCATCAGCCATCATCCCATGAAGGGACCAGGGCATCAGCCATCATCCCATGAAGGGACCAGGGCATCAGCCATCATCCCATGAAGGGACCAGGGCATCAGCCATCATCCCATGAAGGGACCAGGGCATCAGCCATCATCCCATGAAGGGACCAGGGCATCAGCCATCATCCCATGAAGGGACCAGGGCATCAGCCATCATCCCATGAAGGGACCAGGGCATCAGCCATCATCCCATGAAGGGACCAGGGCATCAGCCATCATCCCATGAAGGGACCAGGGCATCAGCCATCATCCCATGAAGGGACCAGGGCATCAGCCATCATCCCATGAAGGGACCAGGGCATCAGCCATCATCCCATGAAGGGACCAGGGCATCAGATCATCCCATGAGGGGACCAGTGCATCAGAGCACTATGATTAGAGGTATGCAAGATAATCCCATGAAGGGACCAGTGCATCAGAGATCATCCCATGAAGGGACCAGGGCATTGGAGATCATCCCATGAAGGGACCAGTGCATCAGAGATCATCCCATGAAGGGACCAGGGCATTGGAGATCATCCCATGAAGGGACCAGGGCATTGGAGATCATCCCATGAAGGGACCAGGGCATCGGAGATCATCCCATGAAGGGACCAGGGCATCGGAGATCATCCCATGAAGGGACCAGGGCATCGGAGCACTATGATTAGAGGTATGCAAGATCATCCCATGAAGGGACCAGTGCATCACAGCACTATGATTAGAGGTATGCAAGATCATCCCATGAAGGGACCAGGGCATCAGAGATCATCCCATGAAGGGACCAGGTCATCAGATCATCCCATGAAGGGACCAGGGCATCAGAGATCATCCCATGAAGGGACCAGGGCATCAGAGATCATCCCATGAAGGGACCAGGGCATCAGAGATCATCCCATGAAGGGACCAGGGCATCAGAGATCATCCCATGAAGGGACCAGGGCATCAGAGATCATCCCATGAAGGGACCAGGGCATCAGAGATCATCCCATGAAGGGACCAGGGCATCAGAGATCATCCCGTGAAGGGACCAGTGCATCAGAGATCATCCCGTGAAGGGACCAGTGCATCAGAGATCATCCCATGAAGGGACCAGGGCATCAGAGATCATCCCATGAAGTGACCAGGGCATCAGAGATCATCCCATGAGGGGACCAGTGCATAAGAGCACTATGATTAGAGGTATGCAAAATCATCCCATGAAGGGACCAGTGCATCAGAAATCATCCCATGAAGGGACCAGTGCATCAGAGATCATCCCATGAAGGGACCAGTGCATCAAAAATCATCCCATGAAGGGACCAGTGCATCAAAAATCATCCCATGAAGGGACCAGGGCATCACAGCACTATGATTAGAGGTATGCAAAATCATCCCATGAAGGGACCAGTGCATCAGAAATCATCCCATGAAGGGACCAGTGCATCAGAAATCATTCCATGAAGGGACCAGGGCATCACAGCACTATGATTAGAGGTATGCAAGATCATCCCATGAAGGGACCAGTGCATCAGACATCATTCCATGAAGGGACCAGTGCATCAGAAATCATCCCATGAAGGGACCAGTGCATCAGACATCATTCCATGAAGGGACCAGTGCATCAGAGATCATCCCATGAAGGGACCAGGGCATCGGAGATCATCCCATGAAGGGACCAGGGCATCGGAGATCATCCCATGAAGGGACCAGGGCATCGGAGATCATCCCATGAAGGGACCAGGGCATCGGAGATCATCCCATGAAGGGACCAGGGCATCGGAGATCATCCCATGAAGGGACCAGGGCATCGGAGATCATCCCATGAAGGGACCAGGGCATCGGAGATCATCCCATGAAGGGACCAGGGCATCGGAGATCATCCCATGAAGGGACCAGGGCATCACAGCACTATGATTAGAGGTATGCAAGATCATCCCATGAAGGGACCAGTGCATCACAGCACTATGATTAGAGGTATGCAAGATCATCCCATGAAGGGACTAGGGCATCACAGCACTATGATTAGAGGTATGCAAGATCATCCCATGAAGGGACCAGTGCATCACAGCACTATGATTAGAGGTATGCAAGATCATCCCATGAAGGGACCAGGGCATCAGTGATCATCCCATGAAGGGACCAGGGCATCAGAAATCATCCCATGAAGGGACCAGGGCATCAGAAATCATCCCATGAAGGGACCAGGGCATCAGAAATCATCCCATGAAGGGACCAGGGCATCAGAAATCATCCCATGAAGGGACCAGGGCATCAGAAATCATCCCATGAAGGGACCAGGGCATCAGCCATCATCCCATGAAGGGACCAGGGCATCAGCCATCATCCCATGAAGGGACCAGTGCATCACAGCACTATGATTAGAGGTGTGCACGATCATCCCATGAAGGGACCAGTGCATCAGAGATCATCCCATGAAGGGACCAGGGCATCACAGCACTATGATTAGAGGTATGCAAGATCATCCCATGAAGGGACCAGTGCATCAGAGATCATCCCATGAAGGGACCAGGGCATCAGAGATCATCCCATGAAGGGACCAGTACACCACAGCACGTACATTAGAGGTATGCAAGATCATCCCATGAAGGGAGCAGTGCAAAGATAATCCCATGAAGGGACCAGTGCATCGAGATCGTCCCATAAAGGACCAGGGCATCACAGCACTATGATTAGTGGTATGCAAAATCATCCCATGAAGGGACCAGTGCATCGGAGATCATCCCATGAAGGGACCAGTGCATCGGAGATCATCCCATGAAGGGACCAGGGCATCGGAGATCATCCCATGAAGGGACCAGGGCATCGGAGATCATCCCATGAAGGGACCAGGGCATCGGAGATCATCCCATGAAGGGACCAGGGCATCACAGCACTATGATTAGAGGTATGCAAGATCATCCCATGAAGGGACCAGTGCATCAGACATCCCATGAAGGGACCAGGGCATCAGAGATCATCCCATGAAGGGACCAGGGCATCAGAGATCATCCCATGAAGGGACCAGGGCATCAGAGATCATCCCATGAAGGGACCAGGGCATCAGAGATCATCCCATGAAGGGACCAGGGCGTCAGAGATCATCCCATGAAGGGACCAGGGCATCAGAGATCATCCCATGAAGGGACCGGTGCATCAGAGATCATCCCATGAAGGGACCAGTGCATCACAGCACTATGATTAGAGGTATGCAAGATCATCCCATGAAGGGACCAGTGCATCAGAGATCATCCCATGAAGGGACCAGTGCATGAGAGATCATCCCATAAAGGGACCAGTGCATGAGAGATCATCCCATAAAGGGACCAGTGCATGAGAGATCATCCCATAAAGGGACCAGGGCATCAGAGATCATCCCATAAAGGGACCAGGGCATCAGAGATCATCCCATAAAGGGACCAGGGCATCACAGCACTATGATTAGAGGTATGCTAGATCATCCCATAAAGGGACCAGTGCATCAGAGATCATCCCATGAAGGGACCAGGGCATCAGAGAACATCCCATGAAGGGACCAGTACACCACAGCACGTACATTAGAGGTATGCAAGATCATCCCATGAAGGTACCAGTGCATCAGAGATCATCCCATGAAGGGACCAGGGCATGAGAGATCATCCCATGAAGGGACCAGGGCATGAGAGATCATCCCATGAAGGGACCAGGGCATGAGAGATCATCCCATGAAGGGACCAGGGCATGAGAGATCATCCCATGAAGGGACCAGGGCATGAGAGATCATCCCATGAAGGGACCAGGGCATCAGAAATCATCCCATGAAGGGACCAGGTCATCAGATCATCCCATGAAGGGACCAGTGCATCACAGCACTATGATTAGAGGTGTGCAAGATCATCCCATGAAGGGACCAGGGCATCAGAGATCATCCCATGAAGGGACCAGGGCATCAGAGATCATCCCATGAAGGGACCAGTGCATAAGACATCATCCCATGAAGGGACCAGTGCATAAGACATCATCCCATGAAGGGACCAGGGCATCAGAGATCATCCCATGAAGGGACCAGGGCATCAGAGATCATCCCATGAAGGGACCAGGGCATCACAGCACTATGATTAGAGGTATGCAAGATCATCCCATGAAGGGACCAGTGCATCAGAGATCATCCCATGAAGGGACCAGGGCATCAGAGATCATCCCATGAAGGGACCAGTACACCACAGCACGTACATTAGAGGTATGCAAGATCATCCCATGAAGGGAGCAGTGCAAAGATAATCCCATGAAGGGACCAGTGCATCGAGATCGTCCCATAAAGGACCAGGGCATCACAGCACTATGATTAGTGGTATGCAAAATCATCCCATGAAGGGACCAGTGCATCGGAGATCATCCCATGAAGGGACCAGGGCATCGGAGATCATCCCATGAAGGGACCAGGGCATCGGAGATCATCCCATGAAGGGACCAGGGCATCGGAGATCATCCCATGAAGGGACCAGGGCATCAGACATCCCATGAAGGGACCAGGGCATCAGAGATGATCCCATGAAGGGACCAGGGCATCAGAGATCATCCCATGAAGGGACCAGGGCATCAGAGATCATCCCATGAAGGGACCAGGGCATCAGAGATCATCCCATGAAGGGACCAGGGCATCAGAGATCATCCCATGAAGGGACCAGGGCATCAGAGATCATCCCATGAAGGGACCAGGGCATCAGAGATCATCCCATGAAGGGACCAGGGCATCACAGCACTATGATTAGAGGTATGCAAGATCATCCCATGAAGGGACCAGTGCAGATATCATCCCATGAAGGAACCAGTGCATCAAAGATCATCCCATGAAGGGACCAGTGCATCAAAGATCATCCCATGAAGGGACCAGTGCATCAGAGATCATCCCATGAAGGGACCAGTGCATCACAGCACTATGATTAGAGGTATGCAAGATCATCCCATGAAGGGACCAGTGCATCACAGCACTATGATTGGAGGTATGCAAGATCATCCCATGAAGGGACCAGGGCATCACAGCACTAGGATTAGAGGTATGAAAGATCATCCCATGAAGGGACCACTGCATCAGAGATTATCCAATGAAGGGACCAGTGCATCAGAGATCATCCCATGAAGGGACCAGGGCGTCAGAGATCATCCCATGAAGGGACCAGGGCGTCAGAGATCATCCCATGAAGGGACCAGGGCGTCAGAGATCATCCCATGAAGGGACCAGGGCGTCAGAGATCATCCCATGAAGGGACCGGTGCATCAGAGATCATCCCATGAAGGGACCAGTGCATCACAGCACTATGATTAGAGGTATGCAAGATCATCCCATGAAGGGACCAGTGCATCAGAGATCATCCCATGAAGGGACCAGTGCATGAGAGATCATCCCATAAAGGGACCAGTGCATGAGAGATCATCCCATAAAGGGACCAGTGCATGAGAGAGCATCCCATAAAGGGACCAGGGCATCAGAGATCATCCCATAAAGGGACCAGGGCATCAGAGATCATCCCATAAAGGGACCAGGGCATCACAGCACTATGATTAGAGGTATGCTAGATCATCCCATAAAGGGACCAGTGCATCAGAGATCATCCCATGAAGGGACCAGGGCATCAGAGAACATCCCATGAAGGGACCAGTACACCACAGCACGTACATTAGAGGTATGCAAGATCATCCCATGAAGGGACCAGTGCATCAGAGATCATCCCATGAAGGGACCAGGGCATGAGAGATCATCCCATGAAGGGACCAGGGCATGAGAGATCATCCCATGAAGGGACCAGGGCATGAGAGATCATCCCATGAAGGGACCAGGGCATCAGAAATCATCCCATGAAGGGACCAGGGCATCAGAAATCATCCCATGAAGGGACCAGGGCATCAGATCATCCCATGAAGGGACCAGGGCATCAGATCATCCCATGAAGGGACCAGTGCATCACAGAACTATGATTAGAGGTGTGCAAGATCATCCCATGAAGGGACCAGTGCATCAGAGATCATCCCATGAAGGGACCAGGGCATCAGAGATCATCCCATGAAGGGACCAGGGCATCAGAGATCATCCCATGAAGGGACCAGGGCATCAGAGATCATCCCATGAAGGGACCAGTGCATCAGACATCATCCCATGAAGGGACCAGGGCATCAGAGATCATCCCATGAAGGGACCAGGGCATCACAGCACTATGATTAGAGGTATGCAAGATCATCCCATGAAGGGACCAGTGCATCAGAGATCATCCCATGAAGGGACCAGTGCATCAGAGATCATCCCATGAAGGGACCAGGGCATCAGAGATCATCCCATGAAGGGACCAGGGCATCAGAGATCATCCCATGAAGGGACCAGTACACCACAGCACGTACATTAGAGGTATGCAAGATCATCCCATGAAGGGAGCAGTGCAAAGATAATCCCATGAAGGGACCAGTGCATCGAGATCGTCCCATAAAGGACCAGGGCATCACAGCACTATGATTAGTGGTATGCAAAATCATCCCATGAAGGGACCAGTGCATCGGAGATCATCCCATGAAGGGACCAGTGCATCGGAGATCATCCCATGAAGGGACCAGGGCATCGGAGATCATCCCATGAAGGGACCAGGGCATCGGAGATCATCCCATGAAGGGACCAGGGCATCGGAGATCATCCCATGAAGGGACCAGGGCATCACAGCACTATGATTAGAGGTATGCAAGATCATCCCATGAAGGGACCAGTGCATCAGACATCCCATGAAGGGACCAGGGCATCAGAGATCATCCCATTAAGGGACCAGGGCATCAGAGATCATCCCATGAAGGGACCAGGGCAGCAGAGATAATCCCATGAAGGGACCAGGGCATCAGAGATCATCCCATGAAGGGACCAGGGCATCAGAGATCATCCCATGAAGGGACCAGGGCATCAGAGATCATCCCATGAAGGGACCAGGGCATCAGAGATCATCCCATGATGGGACCAGGGCATCACAGCACTATGATTAGAGGTATGCAAGATCATCCCATGAAGGGACCAGTGCAGATATCATCCCATGAAGGAACCAGTGCATCAAAGATCATCCCATGAAGGGACCAGTGCATCAAAGATCATCCCATGAAGGGACCAGTGCATCAGAGATCATCCCATGAAGGGACCAGTGCATCACAGCACTATGATTAGAGGTATGCAAGATCATCCCATGAAGGGACCAGTGCATCAAAGATCATCCCATGAAGGGACCAGTGCATCAGAGATCATCCCATGAAGGGACCAGTGCATCAGAGATCATCCCATGAAGGGACCAGTGCATCACAGCACTATGATTAGAGGTATGCAAGATAATCCCATGAAGGGACCAGGGCATCAGAAATCATCCCATGAAGGGACCAGGGCATCAGAAATCATCCCATGAAGGGACCAGGGCATCAGAAATCATCCCATGAAGGGACCAGGGCATCAGAAAATCAGAAATCAACCCATGAAGGGACCAGGGCATCAGAAAATCAGAAATCAACCCATGAAGGGACCAGGGCATCAGAAAATCAGAAATCAACCCATGAAGGGACCAGGGCATCAGAGACCATCCCATGAAGGGACCAGTGCATCAGACATCATCCCATGAAGGGACCAGTGCATCAGACATCATCCCATGAAAGAACCAGTGCATCAGACATCATCCCATGAAGGGACCAGGGCATCACAGCACTATGATTAGAGGTATGCAAGATCATCCCATGAAGGGACCAGTGCATCAGAGATCATCCCATGAAGGGACCAGGGCATCAGAGATCATCCCATGAAGGGACCAGGGCATCAGAGATCATCCCATGAAGGGACCAGGGCATCAGAGATCATCCCATGAAGGGACCAGGGCATCAGAGATCATCCCATGAAGGGACCAGGGCATCAGAGATCATCCCATGAAGGGACCAGGGCATCAGCCATCATCCCATGAAGGGACCAGGGCATCAGCCATCATCCCATGAAGGGACCAGGGCATCAGCCATCATCCCATGAAGGGACCAGGGCATCAGCCATCATCCCATGAAGGGACCAGGGCATCAGCCATCATCCCATGAAGGGACCAGGGCATCAGCCATCATCCCATGAAGGGACCAGGGCATCAGCCATCATCCCATGAAGGGACCAGGGCATCAGCCATCATCCCATGAAGGGACCAGGGCATCAGACATCATCCCATGCAGGGGACCAGGGCATCAGACATCATCCCATGCAGGGGACCAGGGCATCAGACATCATCCCATGAAGGGACCAGGGCATCAGAGATCATCCCATGAGGGGACCAGTGCATCAGAGCACTATGATTAGAGGTATGCAAGATCTTCCCATGAAGGGACCAGGGCATCCGAGATCATCCCATGAAGGGACCAGTGCATCAACAATCATCCCATGAAGGCACCAGGGCATCAGAGATCATCCCATGAAGGGACCAGGGCATCAGAGATCATCCCATGAAGGGACCAGGGCATCAGAGATCATCCCATGAAGGGACCAGGGCATTAGCCATCATCCCATGAAGGGACCAGGGCATCAGAGATCATCCCATGAAGGGACCAGGGCATCAGCCATCATCCCATGAAGGGACCAGGGCATCAGCCATCATCCCATGAAGGGACCAGGGCATCAGCCATCATCCCATGAAGGGACCAGGGCATCAGCCATCATCCCATGAAGGGACCAGGGCATCAGCCATCATCCCATGAAGGGACCAGGGCATCAGCCATCATCCCATGAAGGGACCAGGGCATCAGCCATCATCCCATGAAGGGACCAGGGCATCAGCCATCATCCCATGAAGGGACCAGGGCATCAGCCATCATCCCATGAAGGGACCAGGGCATCAGCCATCATCCCATGAAGGGACCAGGGCATCAGCCATCATCCCATGAAGGGACCAGGGCATCAGCCATCATCCCATGAAGGGACCAGGGCATCAGCCATCATCCCATGAAGGGACCAGGGCATCAGCCATCATCCCATGAAGGGACCAGGGCATCAGACATCATCCCATGAGGGGGCCAGGGCATCAGACATCATCCCATGAGGGGGCCAGGGCATCAGAGCACTATGATTAGAGGTATGCAAGATCTTCCCATGAAGGGACCAGGGCATCAGATCATCCCATGAAGGGACCAGTGCATCAAAAATCATCCCATGAAGGGACCAGTGCATCAAAAATCATCCCATGAAGGGACCAGTGCATCAAAAATCATCCCATGAAGGGACCAGTGCATCAAAAATCATCCCATGAAGGGACCAGGGCATCACAGCACTATGATTAGAGGTATGCAAGATCATCCCATGAAGGGACCAGTGCATCAGACATCATTCCATGAAGGGACCAGGGCATCAGCCATCATCCCATGAAGGGACCAGGGCATCAGCCATCATCCCATGAAGGGACCAGGGCATCAGCCATCATCCCATGAAGGGACCAGGGCATCAGCCATCATCCCATGAAGGGACCAGGGCATCAGCCATCATCCCATGAAGGGACCAGGGCATCAGCCATCATCCCATGAAGGGACCAGGGCATCAGCCATCATCCCATGAAGGGACCAGGGCATCAGCCATCATCCCATGAAGGGACCAGGGCATCAGCCATCATCCCATGAAGGGACCAGGGCATCACAGCACTATGATTAGAGGTATGCAAGATCATCCCATGAAGGGACCAGTGCATCACAGCACTATGATTAGAGGTATGCAAGATCATCCCATGAAGGGACCAGGGCATCAGAGATCATCCCATGAAGGGACCAGGGCATCAGAGATCATCCCATGAAGGGACCAGGGCATCAGAGATCATCCCATGAAGGGACCAGGGCATCAGAGATCATCCCATGAAGGGACCAGGGCATCAGAGATCATCCCATGAAGGGACCAGGGCATCAGAGATCATCCCATGAAGGGATCAGGGCATCAGAGATCATCCCATGAAGGGACCAGGGCATCAGAGATCATCCCATGAAGGGACCAGGGCATCAGAGATCATCCCATGAAGGGACCAGGGCATCAGAGATCATCCCATGAAGGGACCAGGGCATCAGAGATCATCCCATGAAGGGACCAGGGCATCAGAGATCATCCCATAAAGGGACCAGGGCATCAGAGATCATCCCATAAAGGGACCAGGGCATCAGAGATCATCCCATAAAGGGACCAGGGCATCAGAGATCATCCCATGAAGGGACCAGGGCATCAGAGATCATCCCATGAAGGGACCAGGGCATCAGAGATCATCCCATGAAGTGACCAGGGCATCAGACATCATCCCATGAGGGGACCAGTGCATCAGAGCACTATGATTAGAGGTATGCAAGATCTTCCCATGAAGGGACCAGGGCATCAGAGATCATCCCATGAAGGGACCAGTGCATCAAAAATCATCCCATGAAGGGACCAGTGCATCAAAAATCATCCCATGAAGGGACCAGTGCATCAAAAATCATCCCATGAAGGGACCAGGGCATCACAGCACTATGATTAGAGGTATGCAAAATCATCCCATGAAGGGACCAGTGCATCAGAAATAATTCCATGAAGGGACCAGGGCAACACAGCACTATGATTAGAGGTATGCAAGATCATCCCATGAAGGGACCAGTGCATCAGACATCATTCCATGAAGGGACCAGTGCATCAGATCATCCCATGAAGGGACCAGGGCATCGGAGATCATCCCATGAAGGGACCAGGGCATCGGAGATCATCCCATGAAGGGACCAGGGCATCGGAGATCATCCCATGAAGGGACCAGGGCATCGGAGATCATCCCATGAAGGGACCAGGGCATCGGAGATCATCCCATGAAGGGACCAGGGCATCGGAGATCATCCCATGAAGGGACCAGGGCATCGGAGATCATCCCATGAAGGGACCAGGGCATCGGAGATCATCCCATGAAGGGACCAGGGCATCGGAGATCATCCCATGAAGGGACCAGGGCATCGGAGATCATCCCATGAAGGGACCAGGGCATCGGAGATCATCCCATGAAGGGACCAGGGCATCGGAGATCATCCCATGAAGGGACCAGGGCATCGGAGATCATCCCATGAAGGGACCAGGGCATCGGAGATCATCCCATGAAGGGACCAGGGCATCACAGCACTATGATTAGAGGTATGCAAGATCATTCCATGAAGGGACCAGTGCATCACAGCACTATGATTAGAGGTATGCAAGATCATCCCATGAAGGGACCAGGGCATCAGTGATCATCCCATGAAGGGACCAGGGCATCAGAAATCATCCCATGAAGGGACCAGGGCATCAGAAATCATCCCATGAAGGGACAAGGGCATCACAGCACTATGATTAGAGGTATGCAAGATCATCCCATGAAGGGACCAGTGCATCAGACATCCCATGAAGGGACCAGGGCATCAGAGATCATCCCATGAAGGGACCAGGGCATCAGAGATCATCCCATGAAGGGACCAGTGCATCAGACATCATCCCATGAAGGGACCAGTGCATCAGACATCATCCCATGAAGGGACCAGTGCATCAGACATCATCCCATGAAGGGACCAGTGCATCAGAGATCATCCCATGAAGGGACCAGGGCATCACAGCACTATGATTAGAGGTATGCAAGATCATCCCATGAAGGGACCAGTGCATCAGAGATCATCCCATGCAGGGACCAGTGCATCCGAGATCATCCCATGAAGGGACCAGTGCATCACAGCACTATGATTAGAGGTATGCAAGATCATCCCATGAAGGGACCAGTGCATCAGAGATCATCCCATGAAGGGACCAGTGCATCAGAGATCATCCCATGAAGGGACCAGGGCATCAGAGATCATCCCATGAAGGGACCAGGGCATCAGAGATCATCCCATGAAGGGACCAGGGCATCAGATCATCCCATGAAGGGACCAGGGCATCAGAGATCATCCCATGAAGGGACCAGGGCATCAGAGATCATCCCATGAAGGGACCAGTACACCACAGCACGTACATTAGAGGTATGCAAGATCATCCCATGAAGGGAGCAGTGCAAAGATAATCCCATGAAGGGACCAGTGCATCGAGATCGTCCCATAAAGGACCAGGGCATCACAGCACTATGATTAGAGGTGTGCAAGATCATCCCATGAAGGGACCAGTGCATCAGACATCATCCCATGAAGGGACCAGTGCATCAGACATCATCCCATGAAGGGACCAGTGCATCAGACATCATCCCATGAAGGGACCAGTGCATCAGACATCATCCCATGAAGGGACCAGTGCATCAGAGATCATCCCATGAAGGGACCAGGGCATCACAGCACTATGATTAGAGGTATGCAAGATCATCCCATGAAGGGACCAGTGCATCAAAGATCATCCCATGAAGGGACCAGTGCATCACAGCACTATGATTAGAGGTATGCAAGATCATCCCATGAAGGGACCAGTGCATCACAGCACTATGATTGGAGGTATGCAAGATCATCCCATGAAGGGACCAGGGCATCACAGCACTAGGATTAGAGGTATGCAAGATCATCCCATGAAGGGACCACTGCATCAGAGATCATCCAATGAAGGGACCAGTGCATCAGAGATCATCCCATGAAGGGACCAGTGCATCAGACATCATCCCATGAAGGGACCAGGGCATCAGAGATCATCCCATGAAGGGACCAGGGCGTCAGAGATCATCCCATGAAGGGACCAGGGCATCAGAGATCATCCCATGAAGGGACCGGTGCATCAGAGATCATCCCATGAAGGGACCAGTGCATCACAGCACTATGATTAGAGGTATGCAAGATCATCCCATGAAGGGACCAGTGCATCAGAGATCATCCCATGAAGGGACCAGTGCATGAGAGATCATCCCATAAAGGGACCAGTGCATGAGAGATCATCCCATAAAGGGACCAGTGCATGAGAGATCATCCCATAAAGGGACCAGGGCATCAGAGATCATCCCATAAAGGGACCAGGGCATCACAGCACTATGATTAGAGGTATGCTAGATCATCCCATAAAGGGACCAGTGCATCAGAGATCATCCCATGAAGGGACCAGGGCATCAGAGAACATCCCATGAAGGGACCAGTACACCACAGCACGTATATTAGAGGTATGCAAGATCATCCCATGAAGGGACCAGTGCATCAGAGATCATCCCATGAAGGGACCAGGGCATGAGAGATCATCCCATGAAGGGACCAGGGCATGAGAGATCATCCCATGAAGGGACCAGGGCATGAGAGATCATCCCATGAAGGGACCAGGGCATGAGAGATCATCCCATGAAGGGACCAGGTCATCAGATCATCCCATGAAGGGACCAGTGCATCACAGCACTATGATTAGAGGTGTGCAAGATCATCCCATGAAGGGACCAGTTCATCAGACATCATCCCATGAAGGGACCAGGGCATCAGAGATCATCCCATGAAGGGACCAGGGCATCAGAGATCATCCCATGAAGGGACCAGTGCATAAGACATCATCCCATGAAGGGACCAGTGCATCAGACATCATCCCATGAAGGGACCAGGGCATCAGAGATCATCCCATGAAGGGACCAGGGCATCAGAGATCATCCCATGAAGGGACCAGGGCATCACAGCACTATGATTAGAGGTATGCAAGATCATCCCATGAAGGGACCAGTGCATCAGAGATCATCCCATGAAGGGACCAGGGCATCAGAGATCATCCCATGAAGGGACCAGTACACCACAGCACGTACATTAGAGGTATGCAAGATCATCCCATGAAGGGAGCAGTGCAAAGATAATCCCATGAAGGGACCAGTGCATCGAGATCGTCCCATAAAGGACCAGGGCATCACAGCACTATGATTAGTGGTATGCAAAATCATCCCATGAAGGGACCAGTGCATCGGAGATCATCCCATGAAGGGACCAGGGCATCGGAGATCATCCCATGAAGGGACCAGGGCATCGGAGATCATCCCATGAAGGGACCAGTGCATCGGAGATCATCCCATGAAGGGACCAGGGCATCAGAGATCATCCCATGAAGGGACCAGGGCATCAGAGATCATCCCATGAAGGGACCAGGGCATCAGAGATCATCCCATGAAGGGACCAGGGCATCAGAGATCATCCCATGAAGGGACCAGGGCATCACAGCACTATGATTAGAGGTATGCAAGATCATCCCATGAAGGGACCAGTGCAGATATCATCCCATGAAGGAACCAGTGCATCAAAGATCATCCCATGAAGGGACCAGTGCATCAAAGATCATCCCATGAAGGGACCAGTGCATCACAGCACTATGATTAGAGGTATGCAAGATCATCCCATGAAGGGACCAGTGCATCACAGCACTATGATTGGAGGTATGCAAGATCATCCCATGAAGGGACCAGGGCATCACAGCACTAGGATTAGAGGTATGCAAGATCATCCCATGAAGGGACCACTGCATCAGAGATCATCCAATGAAGGGACCAGTGCATCAGAGATCATCCCATGAAGGGACCAGGGCATCAGAGATCATCCCATGAAGGGACCAGGGCGTCAGAGATCATCCCATGAAGGGACCAGGGCGTCAGAGATCATCCCATGAAGGGACCAGGGCGTCAGAGATCATCCCATGAAGGGACCAGGGCGTCAGAGATCATCCCATGAAGGGACCAGGGCGTCAGAGATCATCCCATGAAGGGACCAGGGCGTCAGAGATCATCCCATGAAGGGACCAGGGCGTCAGAGATCATCCCATGAAGGGACCGGTGCATCAGAGATCATCCCATGAAGGGACCA